>NC_088195.1:4138649-4752399 GCF_028769735.1 Zonotrichia leucophrys gambelii
AAACCATCTGATCCCTTGCCAGGTGCCTGAGCAGGACTTTAAATGCAATTTAGAGCTTTTAGGAACAGAAGGTTTGAAATGTAATCACTTTCTCCACAGCAGGTTTTGAATGCTCAAAGAAGGAGACTCTCACTATGCAAACAAAGGAGTAACCAGGGTGATTTTAAGGATAAATGAGCAAATGTTCAGTAGGAGACCCTTCCCCTGAGGAGATGGGGCTGCTCTGGCCCCTCTGGGTCATTACACCCCGCAAAAAAAACGCAAAAAGACTCAGCCAGAGCTCCAAAGGGCTTTAAACTGAGGAGCTGAAATGGAAGTTCTCATGTGTGGAGCTCTTCTGAGTTGTTTTGTTGAGCAAGTGTCAATTCAGTGAGCTTAGTAATGATATTAAAATAACAGTCTGGCCCTTATCCTGCAGCAAGCAGCGTGGATGGGCTGCCCTGGGTCACTCACAACAACACATGGCTGGGATTTTTAATTTTGCTAGGCTGAGTGGAGTTTTATTTGAATGAAGAACCAGGGAAGTGGATTCTGGAGGGAAGTGGCAGAAGATGCCTTTGATTTTAGTAGAATCTAATAGATCTGGCACATTTTCAGAAATCTTCTTCTTCCTTTTCTGCCCTTTACATTTCTTTATAACAAAACACAGCAGGTGAGAGAGGAGAAGGGAACTTTCAGGATGCATGGAAAAGGATTTTATAGAGAAGAAAAGGTGGTGCTGGAGCCTGGCAGAAGGAGCAGTGGTGGTGTTCTGGGTGCTGCTCAGGGCTCAGGAACACACAGCAGGGTCCTGGTACAAAACCATTCTATCTATAAAAAATTTAGAATAATATTGATAATTCTGTGACTTGTGGGAAGAGGTGGCTCTGAGGGAACTCCTCCTGTGGCACAATGAGTAATTTTGCTTAAGGCTGGGGCTGTGAAGCTGCAGAAAAAGCAATTAACTGGCAAAACTGTGGCTTTTCATCTAGAAAATGTGTTCAGCCTGCCCTGACTGCACATGGTGTTTGTTTAAGACTTGCTCTTCCTTACTTGCTACTGCCATATTTGAAAATCAAATATGTAGTTAAGTGAATTGCTAATTTGGGTGAGAAGGAAAAGCAGCCTCAGCAGATTTACTGGGCTGGAAACTTCTTCCTAACCCAGGAGACACAGCTGAGAATATTGGAGTCTTATTTCCAATCACTAATCCCCAATTTCTTCATAAAACATTTGCTTTTGGTGAATTGTTTGATGCAGAATTCCCAAAGTGGGAGAGCCAATAAATATCCTGTGAGGAATCATTCTTGCACACCCTGGAGCCAATAAATATCCTGTGAGGATAAATATCCTGTGAGGAATCATTTAAACACACCCTGGAGTGGCTCAGTTCCCTGTGAAAGGGATCAGGACTTGTCCAAGCCCCACGTGGGGGACCCTGGGCTGTGTCACTGTCGTTTATCAGGGTTGGGCAAAGTTTCAGTGCCTGTGCTCACCAGATATGGCCAAACCTCAAAGTCACACTTGTTTTTAGGAAACCAAACCGTGGTGAGCTCTGAAATCACCAGAAACCAGTGCTGCTGCTGAGGATGTTGGAATTGGCCTAAAATTTAAAATGTCTGAGTAGATAAAAAGCAGTTTTTATTTGTGAGGGAGCTTTGCTTTGTTGAGCTGCCAGCACTGGCACCTCAGTCTTGTTCTCCTCAGAAGTTACACAGAGCACATGCAAATCTCTGGTGTTTACAGCAAATCAGGCACTGCATTTCTAAAATCACCCAAACCTGTTCTAAAATGCTCTTTAAGAGTGTTTTATGCCCTGTGAGAGGTGCAAACAACAAATGTTCTTTGGCTGCAGTTCCAGCTCTTTGGCTCAGCAATATTTTTATAGAAATCAATGACAATGCATGAGCAGCACATCTGAAAGAATGAAACCTAAATGTAGAGATTTTCTGGGCAGAACAAACACACCTCACTGGGGTTTTTATCCTCCCAGCCTGCTGGGATGGAAATCCTGGTTGACTCAAGAATTCACAGCAGATTAATAGGACAGATTTAATATAAATTTGTGGAAGAGTGAGTGATTGCTTACAATCTTTTTTACCTCTTGCAGCTGAAAACTTTTTAAGCAGTTGCAGAACTTCTTTGCAATGATGACCATCTTCAGAACTACCTCTCAAACAAACACAGGGTCCTTTCTAAAGGGCTGCTCGCTGCAGCTCTCCTGGGTTTTTTACTTGTTTGATACCAAAAGCTGTCCTGGCTGTGGAACATGTATATGATGATCTCAGCAATGTCTTGCTAATCCCAGGCACACAAGCAAAAGGCTGATGCTGCACCCAGAGATCTCTGCTGAAATGATACAAATCCCCTGCCTGCCAAGGTTTAATTCCCTTGTGGAAGTGGAGGGGCGAAATAATATGGAAAGATCTGTGGGACTTGTGTGCAGCACCAGCTGAGACTGAAAACAAACCATGCTCAGAGACTTAAATGAAAAATTCTGGGGTTTCTGCATGTGCTGGGTGCTCAGAGCTGTGGGTGCCAGGCAGTTTTGGTGTTGGGCAGTGTGATTTTATATTTGGTGCTTCACAGGATCCTGGAATTGTGAAAAGCCCTCCAGGATCATCAATTCCGACCTGTGCCTGATCCCCACCCAGTCACAGGGCCAACAGGGCTGTGAAATAACCAACGGGGCTGTGAAATAACCAACGACCTGTGAAATAACCAACAGGGCTGTGAAATAACCAACCCTGTGAGATAACCAATGGGGCTGTGAAATAACCAACAGGGCTGTGAAATAACCAACGGGGCTGTGAGATAACCAATGGGGCTGTGAAATAACCAACAGGGCTGTGAAATAACCAACGGGGCTGTGAAATAACCAATGGGGCTGTGAAATAACCAACGGGGCTGTGAAATAACCAACGGGGCTGTGAGATAACCCTCCAGGGATGGGCGCTCCAAACCCCCCTGGGCAGCCCCTTCCAGCCCTTTCCATGAGGAAATTCCTGCTGCTGTCCAACCTGAGCCTCCCCAGCCCAGCCTGAGGCCGTTCCCTCTCCTCCTGTCCCTGTTCCCTGGGATGAGATCCCAAATCCCCTCCAGCCATCCCCTCCTGGCAGGAGTTGTGCAGAGCCTGAAGATCACAGACACCACTTGATTTTAATTTTTTTATTAATTTAAGGGCAGTTTGTAGAAATAAACACATCTCCTACATCTCATTAGAGAGCTCTCATGTTCCACACCACCACCGATGCCTCCAGCTCTGTAACTCCCTCTGTACCAGGAGAAAATCTGGTGGCTCCAGAATATTTTCCTGGATTTTTTTTTTTTCCAAATCAGAGGGGCTGGCAGGGTTGGGCAGCCTGTGCTGTCCCAGAGCCTCCCCACACACAGCACTCAGGGTTTTACCAGCCTCCCTGCAGCCACTTTCCTGTTCAGGAGCTCTTACACATTGCAGATGTTCCAGCTAAATGTCAGCAGTGCTCAGAATCTGCAGCTTTGCCTTTTTATTAGAAATGTTGTGATGAGGTGTGATGGGGTGGGGAATGTGGAAAACATTGGAGGTGCATGTGGATATATAACCGTGGAGGAACATTCTGGAAATCAGTCAAGTCTCAAACTATGTATCTAAATGTAATGAGCAGATTTCTTGAAGTTGTACTTTGGGTCATTTTTAAAAAGAAAATAAATGCATCATTTTTCTTTAGCAATCAAAGTGTGCAAATTCCTTAAAGTCCTTGATTAAAAAAAAAAAAAAAAAAAAGAAAATAATTCTTTCCAGATGGTGGAATTTACCTTGTGCTGGCAGACACCACCTCCTGTGGCATCTGCCTGGAGAGGAGAGAAAATTGTCACAGTGTGAGTGGGAGGTTTCTGTGTCTGTGCTAAACGTGATGAAGCTCCGCTCTGACAAATGTTCCCCTCGTTAACAGTGCTGTAATTAGAACACACCGGAGTTTTGCCATGACATTCTTCAGTTGTCACTTTCTTATTCAGCCCACTAGAGAGCTTTTTAAAGCCCAGAATCCTGCTTATCCCCAGGCTGAACGGAGAAATCCAGTAATAGCCACTTAGGGAAGATTTGCTTTTATTAGAAACCTATAAATGGGTAACTTACTGTACACAAGTGGATATTGGGATGGTTTGAAGATGAAATCATGCTCCAATAAAAGGTCTCCAGCTACAACCTGGGTGATTAAACCGTGTGTGTTAGACAACACAGTGAATTTTTACCTCATTTTAATGTCAGTGAACAGCAAATACCTGATTATTAAAAGGCTTGCAAGCTGAAAACAGTAAAAAAATATATGTAGAGATTTAGATGTTTTTGTTTGTGATATATGTATATAAATGTGTGGCTCTGTGTTCAGCCACAGGACACTCTCTGAGTGGCATTTTCTCAAGCACAGCCCCTCAGATTATAAAAATAAGTTTATCTGCCCCGCTGTAATGCTTGTTGATGTAACTTGATAAGGGATTGTCTCCCAGATTCTGCTGTCTGAGCTGCAGCAGGAGCCGTGAGGGGAAATCATGTTTGGTGCCAGTGAGGGCTGGGGAATCCAACAGCAGAGCTGAGCCTGGCAAATCCTGCTGAGGGATGTTGGTAAAAAACCTGAATTTGCACCAAGATTCACAGAATTCAGAAAATTACTGGGTTGGAAGAGACCTTAAAGATCATTGAGTCCAAAACAGCTCCAACACCTCAACTCAACCCTGGCACCCAGTGCCAATCCAGGCTTGGTTAAACACCCCCAGGGATGGTGACTCCACCACCTCCCCTGGGCAGAACATTCCAGAACTTTATCACCCTTTCTGTAAAAAGCTTTTTCCTGATATCCAGCCTAAAGATTTTATTATCATTCCATTTCTTTTCTATTCCTTGCCAGCCTTCTGATGAAATCTTTTCTTCTATTCTTTTAGTATGGTTATAATATATCAATATAATATAATAAATACAATATAATATTATATATATTATATGATTAATATAATACAATACAGTATGATATAATACAATACAATACAGTATAATATAATACAATACAATACAGTATAATATAATACAATACGATACGATACGATACCATATAATACAATAAATATAATAAATAATATAATATAATATATATAATATAATAATATAATATATATGATATATATATAATATAATATAATATAATTAATATAATTAATTAATGTAATATAATATAAGTATAATGTAATGTAATGTAATATAATATAATATAATGATAATATATAATAGTAATGTATAATTAATATAATATAATATAATATAATATAATATAATATAATATAATATAATATAATATAATATAATATAATATAATATATTTCAGCCTTCTGAAACATGGATTAGTCAAGGTTCTCATCCCTTCCCTCATCCTGGCACCCCTGTGAACACACCACATTCTTGACTCATATTTCTGTGGTCCCATCCCTCTCCCTGCAGGGAATAATAAATGTGATTTCCTGGGTGCAAGATGCAGACAGAGACATCTGGGCAAAGCTGAGCTTATAAGGAGCGGCAGGAGAGTTTGGCATTGTTGGCACCGCTTTCCCCTCTCCTCTCAGACAGGGGGATTTAAATAATCGCTCCTGAAGTGAGCTCGGCTCGTTGCCTTTGTCTGCGGGCATGGAATGCTGCCCGGATGGAGCGTGCCCGTTCTCAAAGGAGAGAGGAGCTGCTGAACCGAGGGGAGGCGGCCCCAGGCCGGGCAGAGCAGCAGGGCCATGGAAGGGTTTGCGTTCCTCCCGCCTCGGAAGCTCTGGAATTCCGCTCTGCAAGCGCAGCGCTGTCCCCGGAGTGATGGGCTGGGATGGAGGGAGGAAGGCACAGACCGGGATTACAATAATTAATGTGATTAAGCATAGCCGAGAAAGGGGTTGAGAGCAATAAAGCACGTGCACGATTAGCCCGCAGAAAGGGCTGCTGGAGGTATGAAGTGGTGACACAATCTGGGCTGGATTTAATAGGTATTAAATAAATAAAATTTAAAAATAATTAATTAAAATTTTAACATTTTTAAAATTTAATTTTTAAAAATTTTTGAAATTTAAAATTAAAAATTTTTAAAATTTTAATTTTTTAAATTGAATTTTTAAATGTAAAAATTTTAAAATTTTTTAAAAATTCATTTTAAATTTAAAAATTCTAAACATTTTTATTTTATAAAAATTATATTTATAAATATATTAATAAATATATAAATATATTAATAAGTATATTTTTATAAATGTTTATATTTATGAAATATATTATATGAAATTAGCTATTATTATATAATATAATATATATTGTATATTATATAATAGATATAATTATATAGAATTATATAAAATATATATTTTTAAAAAATATAGATATTATATTAAATTATAAAATATATATAATTATATAAAATATATAATATATACAATTATATAATATTATATAATATATATAATAGATATATAAAATTAGCTATATTTAGAAATATAAATAAAAATATATATAAATATATATTTAAATACACTTTTTATAAATTTATAAATATAATTTATAACATTTATAATATTTTTG
Organism: Zonotrichia leucophrys gambelii; assembly: GCF_028769735.1. Lineage (NCBI taxonomy): Eukaryota > Metazoa > Chordata > Aves > Passeriformes > Passerellidae > Zonotrichia > Zonotrichia leucophrys. The sequence continues at coordinate 4,145,209 of NC_088195.1, forward strand.
TTTATTTTAATGTATAATATATATAAATATATAATTATAAATATATTTATACTTTATTTTATAATTTCTATTTTAATTAGAAATTAAAATAGAAATTATAAAATAAAATATAAATATATTTATAATTTATATATAATTAAATATATTTATGGCAACACCTCACAGTGCAGGTGAAGTGTTGCCACAATTAAAATGGAAATTATAAATGTGAGGGAGGGTCTCTCCAGGTGAGAAATGACACAGCCAGGCCTTGCCCTGTCCGGTTTATCTCGGCTGTTTGAGGGGCCTGGAAAGGCCCGAGGTGGCCTTGGGGCAGCCCGCGTATCGAAGGACGAGAAGAGGCTTCAGTTCTTCTTTCGGTTTTCATGTTTATTAATTGTTTATCTAAAAGATGTTCTTTCAGCCGAACAGAGCTCTGCTCACAGTCAGCCATGAGCACACTGTCCGCCTCCGGACCGCCATGTATTTTTATACCCATTGTTACGTGTACAATATTTATCATTTTTCCCCAATACCATTTATTCTCATTGCTGGGTGCACTCTCAGTAATAACCAATCCAAAAGTGCCACCATGGCCAAAGAAGATGGAGGAGAAGAGGAAGAAGAAGGAGGACAGGACACGCCCCAATTCCTCCATCTTACTCCTCTAAACCCCCCTGTACATAAATCCTAAACCCTGTGTCTCACCCTCTAATTAGCTAATCTTTTCACCCTTCACCCCGGTGAAGTCCTCTTATCTTCATACAGGTGTCGTCTCCTGTGTAGGGTCAAAGTCCAGCCACCAGACACTTCTGGCAGCATTCCAGGACTCCCGAGCCCCCCAAGGGTGGTCTCGGAGGCCCGGCATCTTAGGACTCAGATCCTGAGATCCCACATTGCCCTGGGTGGTTTTTTTTTCCACAGCTGCTGAGGACATGGAAATGCAAGAACTCCAAACCGAGAGGCTGCTGGCAGAGCGGAGTTCAGCTGTGGCCTTCAAGGGCTTTGTGGTGGGCACCCACGTGGGGCTGATCTTGTAGGGCAGCGAAAAGAGTTGGGAAAATCATTTCCACCCTGCCACACTCAGCAAGAGCCTCAGAGCTCACTCAAAGTGGGTGGAAAATGAGGAGAAGACAAAAGAAGGATTTAATTTAATCCTGTGCCAGGTCTGCCCAGGAATGCCCGAGGTCCTTGGCCGTGTCCTGCCCTGCCCGGGGCTCTGCAGGGCAGTGCCACCTCCTGTGACCCTGTCCCGTGTCCTGCCCCTCCACAGCCCCCTGTGCCAGCAGCAGCAGCCCCAGGAGCTGCCAGCCTCTCCAGCAGGTGCTAATGATGGATGGCATAAATGGAATTATATGTGAGGCGTGAGCAGCCAGCTGTAAAGTCATCAAACAGGAAAGGTCGTGCAAGTCATTTACACCAGAGCTGCTCTGCCCCCAGAGCCACAAACGCAGATAAATTCGGGCAGGCAACGAGAGGGGGATGATTTTTTGGTCTGAGGCCTCTGAGGCAGGAGCTGCAGATCCCCTGTACAATTCCCTTTATTTTAAATTCAGGCAGGCAACGAGAGGGGGATGATTTTTTTGGTTTGAGGCTGACTCTCTGAGACAGGAGCTGCAGATCCCTTTGGATCTCCTGCACAATTCCCTTCGTTGCTGTTTTAAATCAGGCAGGCAGGGAGAGGGAGATGATTTTTATTATCTAAGGCTGACTTTCTGAGACAGGAGCTGCAGATCCCTGCCAATTCCTTCATGCTGTTTAATCAGGCAGCAAGAGATGATGATTTTCTTTGATCTGAGGCCTCTGACAGAGCTGCAGACCGAATCCTACCAATTCTTCATGATGTTTTAAATTCAGGCAGACAAGGAGAATGAGATGATTTTTTTAATCTAGGGCTCACTCTCTGAGACAGGAGCTGCAGATCCCTTTGGATCCCCTTCACAATTCCCTTCATTTTAAATCAGGAGAGGATACTTTTGGTTGAGCAGAGATCCCCTTGGACCTGCAATTTCCTTCATTTTAAATACAGGCAGGCAAGGAGAGGGGAATTTTTTTTTTTTTTGTCTGAGGCTGACTCTGAGACAGGAGCTGCAGATCCCCTGTAGATCCCCTGCACAATTCCCTTCATTTTAAATTCAGGCAGGCAAGGAGATGGAGATGATTTTTTTTATCTGACAGAGGAGCTGCAGATCCCCTGCACAATTCCCTTTGTTTCTGTTTTAAATTTGGGCAGGCAAGGAGAGCTGGATGATTTTTTTTATCTGAGGCTGACTCTCTGAGACAGAAGCTGCAGATTCCTTTGGATCCCCTGCACTATTCCCTTTCCTGATGTTAATTAAGCTGGCAATTGGGATATTTTTATCTATTCAGGAGCTAGATCCAGGATCCTGATTCCCTTCTATGTTAATCAGCAGGGAAGCAGATGGGGATGATTTTTTTATCTGAATCAGGAGCTGCAGATCCCCCTGGATCCCCTGCACAATTCCCTTCCCTTCCCTGCTGTTTTCCCGTGTGCAGCTCAGCCCCTGGCGTGGTTTGGGCTGGATGCTGTCGAGTCCTGTGTGAGGCTGGAGCTGTGCAGCTCCTGCAGCTCCTCAGAGTTCTGAAGGAGCCTGGAGAAATGTGCTGCCCACCTTTTCATGCTCTGTTTGTTCTCTGGATGAGATAAAAGCAGAAACAATGAGGGTGGTTCGAGATGATTTTCCTCCTTGCTGGACGTGCCCCACAGCACCTCACAAGCACAGGACATTTGCAGCCTTCAAAAATTTGCAGGTCTTCAAAAATACCCCTTGAATGTGGTCACTGGTGGGGCACAGGGGGCTGGACGGGCTGTGCCAGCTGATTGCTGGGGGGGTGTGTGGTCAGAGGGGAGCTGCTGGTTATTTTGGGAGGTGCAGGAGGGCAGCAAACAGGCCAGCTTTCATTTTCCAGCCAGCTGGTGCTGATTCAGGAGGGTTCAGCAGTGCCAGCTGCGGGGAGCTGAGCTGACCAGGCCTTGGTGACACAGCCAGGCCGCAGCGTGTCACCTCCCTGGCCACCGTGTGTCACCTCCCTGGCCACCTCATTCCCCATCATGGGCATGGCTGTGCTTCCAGGAGGAGAAAAAGGTGACAGGAGAGGTAAGAAAGAATCTCCAATCTGCCTTTTCTTCTCCTTTTCCCCTGTCTAATGATCACATGCTTTGTTAGAATTATTTCCAGGCCCATCTTCAGCACTGGCAGGACTGAGCGTGGTCTTTGACACATCCCCATGTGATGGGAAATGCACCAGAGTGACACAAACCTTCCTAAATATCCTTTGATGATTTTTTGATGATTTTTTTCCCCTATTAAACCAAATCCAGAGCTTCATGCATCCCCTTCACTGCTGGGTCTGGAGAAATTGGCCTTTATAGCTGCTTTCTCAGGTTCTGGTCTCATTCCACAGCCCTTTCTGGCAGTGTTACAGAAAGATCTTTTACTTTCCCACGGGGCCACAACAAAAGCAGCTTTTGGTGAGCCCAATTTCAGTCCTTTCCCTGTTTCCCACCTCCCTGATGCCATCTGCAGAGCTCTTCCCACATGGCCCTGCCAGGGGATTGAGTGCCACCAGCAGCAGGTGTGGGAGGTGGGAGCTTTGTCACTGCTCTGTCCCAGCCACGGGGTGACCTTGTGCTCCATCCTGTGCTTGCAGGAAGGATATTTTATCCAGAACTCATGTGGACACTTCAGTCAGGCCACCGTCCCTGTTTTGTGTCTGCTGACCTTGGAGCTTGCTCTGCGCTCCTGCCTGGGGTCTGTGGGCACAATCCTGGCTCCTGAGGGTCCTTCTGAAACACCCAAACCATTCCTGACTCCCTTTCCCTGCCCACAAGGTGCAAAAACAGCTGGAAAGGGATTAGAACACAGCCAGGTCAGTGGTGAATGCCAAATATTGGGATACACCTGGTTCCAGCCTGTCCCTGCATCCTGCTGGCTCTGCTTTGTGCTGTACCCAGCATTTCCTCACCCACCCCAGCATCCCAAAGCCTGTGGTACCTGAAAGGGCAGTGAGGATGCTGCAGGGAGCCCCAGACCTCCATCCTGCTCCCATTTGCAGCTCATGGAGGCTCCGGGGAGCTCACACCCCAAACAAAAACCTCTGCACAACAAATCTCTCTCACCCCCCCCCCCAAAAAAAAAAAAAAAAAAACCACAAAAAAAACAAAACCAAAAGCAAAATCCTAATAAACACCCAAAAAAGTGATTTCCATCTTGGTTTTCTATCTTGGTACATAAAGGACAGTGAGGATGCTGCAGGGAGCCCCAGACCTCCACTGAGCCATCCTGCTGAAACTTGCAGCCCGTGGATGCTCCGGGGAGCTCACACCCCAAGCAAAAACCTCTTTACAACTAATCTTTCCCACCCCAAAAGAAAACTAACCAAATAACCCTGAACAAACACCCCAAAAAAGTGATTTCTTGGTACATAAAGGGCAGTGAGGATGCTGCAGGGAGCCCCAGACCTCCACAGAGCCATTCTGCTGCTACTTGCAGTTTGTGGATGCTTTAGGGAACTTGCATCCCAAGCAAAAACCTCTTTACAACAAATCTTTCCCACCTGCCCAAAAAATACACCAAAAAAGCCCTAAACAAACACCAAAAAAAGTGATTTCCATCTTGGTACATAAAATGAGGATGCTGCAGGGAGCCCCAGACCTCCATGGAGTCATCCCGCTCAAACTTGCAGCCCGTGGATGCTTTAGGGAACTCTTTACAACAAATCTCTCCCACCCAAAAAAAGAAACCACCAAAAAACCCCTGAACAAACCCCCAAAGAAGAGCGTCCCAGCTGAGCGGTGCCGTTGCTGTGTTTGCAGTTGCTACACACACAGGTTTATTTCTGGCGGCCCGCATGCCAGCCCGGGGCTGTGCAATGCAATCCTGAGCACCGGGGCCGCTCCGGAGCTCCCAGCCCGGCCCCGCAGCTGCTCGCCCTGACCCGGCCGCTTTTGGCCTCGCCTCGGTGGCCCGAGGGCTCTTCCAGCCGGGGCAGAAGCTCCGGTACAGCCCCGGTACAGCCCCGGTACAGCCCCGGTACAGCCCCGGTACAGCTCCGGTACAGCCCCGGTACAGCCCGGCCAGCCCCGGTACAGCCCCGGTACAGCCCCGGTACAGCCCCGGTACAGCCCCGGTACAGCCCCGGTACAGCCCCGGTAAAGCCCCGGTACAGCCCCGGTACAGCCCCGGTACAGCTCCGGTAACGGCCCCAGTGCGGCCCGGTACAGCACCCGGTACAGCCCGGCCAGCCCCGGTACAGCCCCGGTACAGCTCCGGTACAGCCGCGGTACAGCCCCGGTACAGCCCCGGTACAGCCCCGGTACAGCCCCGGTACAGCCCCGGTACAGCCCCGCTGCCCGCAGCTCCTGTGCGGGGCAGGAGGGCTGAGCTGGGCTGGGGTCACTGCCACCCCTAGGATTGTCCCCAAATCCTTCACCCAGGGCTGCACTGCTGGGGCAGGGTCACTGCCACCTCGGATTGTTCCCAGCCCCTCATCCAGGGCAGTGTTGGTGGGGTGGGGTCACTGCCACCTCTGATTGTCCCCAAATTCTCTGGGATTGTCCCCAGATCCCTCACCCAGGGCTGTGCTGGTGGAGCAGGGTCACTGCCACCTCTGGATTGTCCCCAGATCCTCTGGGATTGTCCCCAAATCCTTCACCCAGGGCTGCACTGCTGGGGCAGGGTCACTGCCACCTTGGATTGTCCCCAACCCCTCATCCAGGGCAGCGTTGGTGGGGTGGGGTCACTGCCACCCCTTGAATTGTCCCCAAATCCATCACTGCCACCTCTGATTGTCCCCAAATCCTCTGGGATTGTCCCCAGATCCCTCACCCAGGGCTGTGCTGGTGGGGCAGGGTCACTGCCACCTCTGGCATTGTCCCCAACCTCGAACCAGGGCTGTGCTGGGGTCACTGCCACCCCTAGGATTGTCCCCAGATCCTCTGGGATTGTCCCCCAATCCCTCATCCAGGGGTGTGCTGGAGTGGGGTCACTGCCACCTCGGATTGTCCCCAACCCCTCATCCAGGGCAGCATTGGTGGGGTGGGGTCACTGCCACCCCTCGAATTGTCCCCAAATCCGTCACTGCCACCTCGGATTGTCCCCAAATCCTCTGGGATTGTCCCCAGATCCTTCACCCAGGGCTGCGCTGCTGGGGTGGGGTAACTGCCACCCCTTGATTGTCCCCAAATCCCTCATCCAGAAATCTGCTGGTGGGGCAGGGTCACTGCCACCTCTGATTGTCCCCAAATCCCTCACCCAGGGCTGCGCTGCTGGGGCAGGGTCACTGCCATCTCTGGCATTGTCCCCAACCTCGAACCAGGGCTGCGCTGGGGTCACTGCCACCCCTAGGATTGTCCCCAGCCCCTCATCCAGGGCAGCGTTGGTGGGGTGGGGTCACTGCCACCCCTCGAATTGTCCCCAAATCCGTCACTGCCACCTCTGATTGTCCCCAAATCCTTCACCCAGGGCTGTGCTGGTGGAGCAGGGTCACTGCCACCCCTCGAATTGTCCCCAAACCCTCACCCAGGGCTGCACTGCTGGGGCAGGGTCACTGCCACCTCTGGCATTGTCCCCAACCTCGAACCAGGGCTGTGCTGGGGTCACTGCCACCCCTAGGATGGTCCCCAAATCCCTCACTGCCACCTCTGATTGTCCCCAGATCCCTCACCCAGGGCTGTGCTGGTGGAGCGGGGTCACTGCCACCTCTGGCATTGTCCCCAACCTCGAACCAGGGCTGTGCTGCTCTGGGGTCACTGCCACCCCTAGGATTGTCCCCAAATCCCTCACTGCCACCTCGGATTGTCCCCAACCCCTCATCCAGGGCTGTGCTGTGGTGGGGTCACTGCCACCTCTGGCATTGTCCCCAACCTCGAACCAGGGCTGTGCTGGGGTCACTGCCACCCCTAGGATGGTCCCCAAATCCCTCACTGCCACCTCTGATTGTCCCCAACCCCTCACCCAGGGCTGTGCTGTGGTGGGGTCACTGCCACCCCTCGGATTGTCCCCAACCCCCTGCCCCAGTGTTTCCAGCCCATTGCAGGGGCTGGGCTGAGCTGTGGCTCCCTGCTGGCTCACAGCACCACCCTGACACGGGGACACTGGTGACAATGGTGTCTCCCAGCTGCCACAGGTCCTTAGGGCCAGCAGCAGCAGCATCTGTGCCTCTGGATTAGGGCCAGCCCAGGAGCTGCTTATGCTGATGGGGCTAATCTCCATAATCTTGTCACACAGATGCCTCCTCTGCTGGCAGAGCCAGGGGGATTTGGGTTCTGTGTGGATGCCAGCAGGGAGAAGGGCTCTGGGAGGTGGCACAGGCAGGGCTCGGGGGGCTGTGCCAGGCTGGGTTCAGAGTTGGGAAAAGCCTCCTCCTGCTCCAGGGTCCTACCTTGTCATCTCTCTGTGACCTGCCAGCCATGGACAGCAGTGCTGGCCTTAAAACCAGGCCCTAAACCCTTTGCCCCAGCCTTGGGTTTTTCCCGGTGTGGGATCTGTGGTTTCACCTGTCAGCTGGGCTCCATCCCTTTAAAAGCCAATTATTTCAGGGCCTGGACATTTCTGTGTTTGTTTTTGTGACTGTGACTGAGGGAAGTATATTTGGCATCATCAGGTGGGCAATGAATCAGGATCCAGTTTCCAGTTTCAGGTGGAAAAATCCTTGTGCTGGGAAAGCAGACTAAGGGGTCAGTGCTGGGGGATTTGGTTTTAATGTTTTGCTTTTAATGTTCCCCTGTCTTGTGCTAAACCCTCCCTGAATGGGGGGCTCACTGATTGAGGTGGACACCCAGGACACGCTGGTTTGTCCCTTAGGTCTTGCTGAGTCCAGGGATAGTGCAGTGTCCCCTGCCCCAGCCAGGGACAGCAGTGCTGGCCTTAAAACCAGGCCCTAAACCCTTTGCCCCAGCCTTGGGTTTTTCCTGGTGTGGGATCTGTGGTTTCACCTGTCAGCTGGGCTCCATCCCTTTAAAAGCCAATTATTTCAGGGCCTGGACATTTCTGTGTTTGTGAGTGGTGGTTTTTGTGACTTTGACTTCTGGAAGTACATTTGGCATCATCTGGTGGGCAATGAATCAGCATCCAATTTCCAGTTTCGGATGGAAAAATCCTTGTGCTGGGAAAGGGGTCAGTGCTGGGGGATTTGGTTTTAATGTTTTACTTTTAATGTTCCCCTGTCTTGTGCTAAACCCTCCCTGAATGGGGGGCTCACTGATTGAGGTGGACACCCAGGACACGCTGGTTTGTCCCTTAGGTCTTGCTGAGCCCAGGGACAGTAGTACTGGCCTTAAAACCAGGTCCCTTTGCCCCAGCCTGTGCCTTGGGTTTCACCTGTCAGCTGGGCTCCATCCCTTTAAAAGCCAATTATTTCAGGGCCTGGACATTTCTGTGTTTGTGAGTGGTGGTTTTTGTGACTTTGAATTGTGGAAATACATTTGGCATCATCTGGTGGGCAATGAATCAGCATCCAATTTCCAGTTTCCAGTTTCAGGTGGAAAAATCCTCACGCTGGGAAAAGCAAAGTAAGAGGGATTTTAGTGTTCTCCTGCCTTGTGCTAAACCCTCCCTGGATGGGGTCACTGATTGAGGTGGACACCAGGACACACTGGTTTGTCCCTTAGGTCTTGCTGAGTCCAGGGACAGTGCTGTGTCCCTGCCCTGTGCCCTGTGCCCTGTGCCCTGTGCCCTGTGCCCTGTGCCAGGCACCAGGCTGGCCGGGAAAGGGGCAGGAAAATCCTCCTCCCCAGCGGGCAGACAGCTCTAATCCCGAGCAGCATTCCCTGCCGTGTCTCACAATCATGGCTCTGTGTGTCAGCTCGGGAATGCCCAGCGGGAGCAGGCCGGGAGCCGTCCCTGCCCGGGAATGTCAGCACTGCCGGGTGCTAATCCCCAACGGGAATCCCGGCCCTGGAGCTGCTGCTGCCTCTTCCCACCGGGTGCCAAGGGGTGTCAGGAGCCAGCACATCCCTCTGGCTGTCCTGAGCAGCCCAGACCCCTGCCAGGGGGCTCAGGGACCCTGGCACAGAGCCCAAAATGCCCCTGTGGCTTTGATTATGACCTGTGGAGCAAGTTACCAACCTTGTATGAAGATCAGCAAGCCACAGCAGTTTAGGTAGAATAACAGTGAAGTTATCACGGGGTGGAAAAGTAAATTTTAGAGTTTTTGGTATGGGAATTCAGGAGGCAAGATGGAGGGAACTGGGTGTGCCCAGCCTTTCTCCTTCTTCTTGGACTCCATCTTCTGCTGTGATGTTGGTACTTTTAGATTGGTTCAGAGTAGAAGCTCACTGTCTAACATAGGTGATAGGTATTGGAAAGTAATTATAAATATTGTACAGGTAGCTTTTAGTATAAAGACATAACTCTGCCCTCCGAGCAGGCAGAGTGCCTCAGACTGTCTTGCTGAACGGACCTCGTCAAGGCAGGAGAAAATTTTTTATAGATAAGATAAAATAAACAACCTTGAGACAGAGAAATGAAGAGCCCTGACTCCTTCTTCAAGCGCAGGGCTGGGAAAAGAGACTTTTTCACTTTTCTCGGGGTCACTCTGATCAGCTAATGATCCCGACACAGGGGCATCGCTCCATCCCCTGCTGCCGCAGGTTGGTGCTGCCCGGGGTAAATATCCCTGGTGCTGCCAGCCGGACCCAGCCCGTGCCCCAGTGGGACAGAGGGGTCCATAAAAATGAGATTTCTCAGCCTCGCCCTGGGCGGAGCAGCGTGAGAAAGTTCGTGGTTGCGTTTTTGGGAAATTAGCGCGAGTTAGAATCGCTGCTTTCATCCCGAAGGATCCCACAGTGGTTTATAAATAGATTTGCTGGCCATGCACGGGGATCACTTCCAGGCACTGGGATGCAGCCGCTGCCGGGAGCTGGGCTGGAAAAAAACCTCGGTGCAACCTCCAGTGCTGCCTCCTGTGCTCATTTCAGTCCTTCTGTTGCCTTACTTGTGGCATTGATAGTTGTAATGGTGATTAACAGCATCTTTTCAACTCTATTACCCCTCTCCTAAAAAGATTATTTAAAGGAATTATCATTTTTTAGGTGGCTTTTCACCAGCCTCGTGCTCCCACAGATCCACCCAGGGAGAACAGGATGCACAGAGCCGTAATGATCATTATCCTCATTTTTGTGGTGTATTTTTTCCTGGCAACTCTGCTAAAATCAAATAACAATCTGGTTTATTACTTGCCATGGAGAGCATGTTCATGGATCAGCTGCCAGCCAGTGCCTGTTCCCGAGTGGAAATGGGAGTGCAAGGGGGGAAACATCAGTTTCCATTCTCATCTGGAAGATTTTTCTCCTGGCTGAGAATTGGAGGTCACTGCTGCTGGGTTTGGTGTTCACAGAGGGCTTTTTGAGTTGGTTTGTTTGGGATTTTTTAAAGGAGAAATTTAATGGACTGTTGGTTTGTCCAGTGTCATTGGAGAAGCAGCACTTTCATCCACTGTCGCTTTTGAATGTCTGTAAATATTGGAATCATAAAAAAAAACTTCCCTTCTTCTTACCTTACCATTCCAGTGTGTAAAACGCCAATCACTTGGGTTTCTTTTTAATTTTAAAAGTTTAATGATAATAAAATGGTTATAAAAATAGCAATATAATTAGAGTAATAATAATTTGGACAATTTGGATTAGGACAATGTGAGACAATAGAAACAAAGAGTTATGGACAGTCTGGGTACCTTTTCTGGGCAAAATAAGCCCAAAAAGGCCCCATGGTAACAGAGGATTAACCCTTAAAAGCAACAGCCTGTTGCATATTCATACACCTCATCCATGGTGCATAAATTCCATTCAAACACAGGATTCTGTCTGGGCAGTGTCAGCTTCTTCCTCTAATCCTGACGGTGTCTTCAGGGCTGAGTGAGGCAGAAAGAACTCGATAAGGCAGCAATAAATTCCCTTTCTCTGAAAGATTCAGGTGTCCTGTGGCTGCTATCTCGCTGAGTCCTTTCTTTAAAAAAAGTATCTTACACAGCACAGTTTCTATTTTAACATTATGTTATAACCTAAAACTATATTTAACACACTACTTGAGAAAATTAACACAGCATAACTTTCCAACGTAAACACATATAATATTAATTTTAATATTTGCAAAAAGCCAATCGTAAAATACATGCATTTTTCACACCAGCACCCGCCTTATTTTATCCCGTGCCCTATAAGGACACCGTTATAGCACAGCGGGACCCGGCGGGGCCCGGGGGCCACCTCGTGGCGGCTCCGGGATGAGCTCCGAGCGGGGCAGGGACACCCCGACACCCCGGGACGGGGACCTGGCACCCCGTTATCCCCTCTGTACCATGGATTGGAGCATTTCGGGGAAATCTCTCTAATTCTGCATCACCGATGCTCCGCCGCTCAGGGGCACAGAAATTAAATTTTGATTTAAATTAAATATTTATGGTCACACTGGGCCTTCTCTTGCTTGCCCCTGCATGGTTATTTCTTTATTAAATTCTTTATTTCTTAATGAAGTCACGCCGTAGTACTCATTGTTTCCCACTGGCCCCAGCAGAATATTGTCGTTGCATTACCTTGTGAAAGGTGCAATGATGGAGAGAAATATCTGTCCCCATCACATGGATTTTATAGAGGAAAGCTTTATCAACAAGCACGACTTGAAACACTGGGCCTTCTCTTGCCTGCCCCTCAACGGTTATTTTTTTAATAAATTCTTTATTTCTTAATAAATTCACACCAAAGAGCTCATTATTTCCCACTGGCCCCAGCAGAATATTGTCATTGCAATTACCTTGTGAAAGGTGTAATGATCGACAGAAACATCTGTCCCCATCACATGGATTTTATAGGAGAAAGCTTAAGTTTATCAACAAGCACGACATGAAACACTGGGCCTTCTCTTGCCTGCCCCTCCACAGTTATTTCTTAATAAATTCTTTATTTCTTAATAAATTCACACCAAAGAGCTCATTATTTCCCACTGGCCCCAGCAGAATATTGTCATTGCAATTACCTTGTGAAAGGTGCAATGAGGGACAGAAACATCTGTCCCCATGACATGGATTTTATAGGAGAAAGCTTAAGTTTATCAACAAGCACGACTTGAAACACTGGGCCTTCTCTTGCCTGCCCCTCAACGGTTATTTTTTTAATAAATTCTTTATTTCTTAATAAATTCACACCGAAGGGCTCATTGCTTCCCACTGGCCCCAGCACAAGATTTTCACTGCAATTACCTTGTGAAAGGGTAATGATCAACAGAAACATCTCTCTCCATGACATGGATTTTATAGCAGAAATCTTAAGTTTATCAACAAGCACAACTTGAAACAGAGCAAGGACACACTCCCTGCAAGCATCAGATTTACCTCAGAAATTAAGGTAAATTAGAAGGTGCTGAAGAGTCTTGGTGACAGGACAAGGGGGAATGGTTTTGAGCTAAAAGATGGGATGTTTAGATTGGGTTTTTGGAGGAAATTCTTCCCTGTGAGTGTGGGGAGGCCCTGGCACAGAGCAGCTGTGGCCGCCCCATCCCTGGGAGTGTCCAGGGCCACCCTGGCACAGGGAAAGCTGTCCCTGCCATGGCAGGGCTGGAACTGGATGAGCTCTACAGTCATCCAACCCAAACCAATTAATTCTGTGATTAATTGATGTGGTTTCCTGCCCCCCAGCCTGCAGGCAGAGGGAAGTGGGGCTGTGCTGCCCCAGGAGCCAGCCCAGCCCTGGCCTCGGGTGAGCAACCAAGGAGGAAACTCCATGGGAAAGCCAGGACCCGAGGCTCCCAAACTGTGCCTCCTCTGGGCTGCTGTTTATCTTTGAAATAGCTCAAGGCTCGGGTTACAAAGCAAATATGAATGAAACGAAAGGAAACGGAGCAGCGAAATGGGTCAGTCATTTTTCCTTTGACCAAATTCCTCTGCGGAGAAAAAAACTTGGCTTTTAAAAGGCTCCTTTCCCCAGACGTGCTGAGACCAGCCCGAGCAAGGGGACGCCAGAGCTGGGAAAGCCCCACAGAGCAGAGCTTTGATCTGTGTTTGCAGGGTCTGTGGGATTTAACTCCCACCCAAAAAACCCCCTTGTTGGCTGGGGTGAAGGGTGCAGGATCTGGGAGATGCTGCAAGGCCCAGAATGAATCCATTCTCCAAGTAGGAAATGTGGTGGTGTTCACAGGGGTCCCAGGATGAGGGAAGAGATGAGAATCTTGACTCTGTGTTTCAGAAGGCTGATTTATTATTTTATGATATATATTAAAATAAAATGATATATTATACCTATACTAAAAGAATAGAAGAAAGGATTTCATCAGAAAGCAGGAAAGGGAAAGGGAAAGGGAAAGGGAAAGGGAAAGGGAAAGGGAAAGGGAAAGGGAAAGGGAAAGGGGAAGGGGAAGGGGAAGGGGAAGGGGAAGGGGAAGGGGAAGGAAAGGAAAGGAAAGGAAAGGAAGGAAAAGGAAAGGAAAGGAAAGGAAAGGAAAGGAAAGGAAAGGAAAGGAAAGGAAAGGAAAGGAAAGGAAAGGAAAGGAAAGGAAAGGAAAGGAAAGGAAAGGAAAGGAAAGGAAAGGAAAGGAAAGGAAAGGAAAGGAAAGGAAAGGAAAGGAAAGGAAGATAATAAAATCTTGTGACTCCTCACAGCCTTGTCACCGATGGCTGTCATTGGTCACCAAGTAAAAACAATTTCACATGCTGGGTAAACAATTCTCTAAATCACATTCCAAAGCAGCAAAACATGGAGAAGCTGAAGAAGCTTCTCAGGAGAAAAGATCCTAATGAAAGGATTTTTCATCAAACATATCCGTGACAGGGAAATCTCTCAGCCAACGCTCAGCCAGGAGCGGGGGAAGGCTCTGCTGCTCTCCAGGTTTCTCAGGGAAACTCAGGACTCAGTGAGAGAGGCACGGGGAGCTCGACAAGAGTTTTATTTATAAAGCTGCCAGCGCCTGGTGTAGGTTTACTCACTCTCCCATCTGGTGACTGTCACTGCCACCTCCTGACAGACGCTCAGTCTCTTGCTGCTAATGACGTGCTTTGATTAGCTGGATGTGCTGCTTCACCCAGCTATCGATCAGCCACTGCCTGTGTGACACTGGGAGCAGTCCTGCTGGCTTGATTAAAAAACCTGAGAGGATTTTATTGATCTCAGAAGGTGCTGAGGTGGCAGAGGTGGAGCAGATGGCTCCTGCTGCGGGGTGGCCTTGTCTGTGTGTGGGGACACGCAGAGGCCTCAGTGTGCCCTTCCCTGTCCTGCCCTTCACTGTCCTGTGCCTTTTTAGGACCTGGATTCTTCTTTCTGGTGGTGGCAGCTGCTTGTGGAGGACACAGTGCGTCACGTGTATACCGTGATGTTCCTCCAACCCTTCCCCGAGGCACACTCTCTGCCTTTTGTGGGACAGCTGAGCGACACGGATGGATGTCAAAAAACACATATGTCAAAAAACACGTTCTTTACTTAGAAAACAGGGATTATCAGTGTGCCTTTTATATCCAAATACCTTGATTTCCTGTGGCACTCTAGCAGAAGGAATGCTCACTGGATTTTAGTGGCTGTCAGGCAGCTCAAGGGCAGGTTGCACCTCGGTGTGGATCTTTTCTCTTTGTTGGATTCTGGGATGAACACGGACATAGGAGTTAATTTGTTATCATCAGGACATGGCTGATGACATCAGGCTTTTCTCTTTTTGGACTTGCTTCCCATCCCCTGATGCTCTCTGTGCTGTGGTGTTGGTGACACCTCCTGCCTTCCTGGGCAGGAGAAGTGGCTGTAGATGGAGCGATGGTGGATGAGGTGTTGGGCACCAGCAGTCACCCACCCTCAGAGCAGCCCTTTGTCACCTCAGGATGCTCCTGGGGCAGCAAGGAGAGGCCAGGCATGGGTGGGAAGCTGTTACTGCTTGAATCATAGAATGGTGGGAAGCTGTATCTGGTTGAATTGTGCGATCACAGAATGGTTTGGCTTGGAGGGGACACTGAAGATCATGTCATTCCACCCGTGCCATGGGCAGGGACACCTTCCACTGTCCCAGATTGCTCCAACCTGGCCTGGGACACTTCCAGGGATGGGGCATCCACACACAGCTTCTCTGGGCACCCTGTGCCAGGGCCTCCCTGAGGAGGAGAGAGAAGAATTTTTTCCTCACAGAGAAGAATTTTTCCCTTAATATCCAGCCTAAACCTTCCAACCTGACCCCATTCCCCCTTGTCTTGTCCCTCCACGCTTTTCCCAACATTCTTTCCTGTTGTCACCGGAGGGAACACCGCGACCTGTTGCCACCGCACCGCCGGCTCCAGGGCACCGGGGACACCGGGGGTGGCGGGGCCGGGGCTCTCCGGTGACCCTGGGTGACCCACCGGGGCTCTCCGGTACCCTGGGTGACCGATCCCCTCCGGTACGCTTGGGGGACCCACCGAGGGTCTCCGGTACCCCTGTGGCACCAAGCCCCCCAGCTCCCCTCAGGCAGCGGCGGGGCCGGTCCGGCGGGCGCAGGCTCAGCCCCGGGGCCGCCCCGCCCCGTCCCTCCCCCGGCGGCGGCCGGGGCGCTGACATCAGAGCCGGCCCGGCGGGAGGAGGAGGACGAGGAGGAGGAGCCGCCGCCGCACCGGAGCCATCGCTCTTGTCGGGGCCGGGGCGCACCGGCGGGGGGCGGCGGCGGCGGCGCTGCTGCTTCACCCCCCGCACCCCCGGCCCATCCCGCACGGCCCGCGGGGCTCCTCCGCCTTCCCTCCCGCTCGGTGGAGCCTTCCCGGAGCCCTCGCCGAGCCCGCCCGGAGCCCGCCCGGTGCCCGCCATGCTCTCCGGGGCGCCGCCGCCGCCCGCCGGCTTCCCCAGCCCGGCCCCGCCGCCTCAGCCGCCGCCGCCGCCGCCGCCCGCCGCTCCCCCTCACGGGCCGCCGCCGTTCCCGGGCAAGGGCGGCCTGCAGATCCGGAAGAATGCCATCACGGACGACTACAAGGTCACCACGCAAGTGCTGGGGCTCGGCATCAACGGGAAAGTTTTGGAGATCTTCAGTAAGAAGAGCGGCGAGAAGTTCGCGCTCAAGGTGCGCGGGGAGCGGGCACCGGGAGCGGCACCGGGGGGGACGCGGGGCCGGCGCGGGCGCTCGGCCGGGAGGGGCCGGGCAGGGCAGCGGCGCTGTGACAGTGATGGAAGGTGGCTGCTGCCGGGCCAAGGGGGTCCCGCCGGGGCCATGGGCGGCAGCGGGGCCGCCGGGACAATGAGCTGCCGCCCGCCCCTCCGGCCGCGCTTTAATCTCGGTTTTCCCCCCCTCTCTTTACGAGCAGCGAGACGCGGCTTTGCTGCTTTGTAGCTGGAAATGACATCTTGGTAGCCCGAAGGGGGTTTGAGGGGGGATAGGAGTGGAGAGGAGACGTGGCCTGGCTGGGATGCCCCCAAGTGGATGCGCATCTTGGGGTGCATCCCCGAGGATGGGGGGACACCACGGAACGTGGGGTTCCCTCCGTGCTCTGTGCTGTGAGCACCCCACACTCGCTGTCCCCGTTCCGTGTCCCCTCCCGGCTCTGACACCGAGCTGCTGCCGTGCCCCGCTTCCCACCGGCGATATTTCAGCGTTACGATGTTACCCCTTGTCCCTAACTTGCTTCTCTTCGGCAGGCGTGGATAAACAGTGCCTACAAGGTGTGTTTGAGCCCGCTCTAGGTGATGGGGCCCTTCTCCTTGTTTTAAAACGAGGTTTTTGAGCAAGGAGGGGAGCGTGTGTCCCTGCCAGGCAGGCTTGGGGAAGTTTGGATGGCTCCTGGCACGCCGGGTGAGGCAGGAGCAAGGCTGGCTGCTGGTGGGAGCGCCGTGTTCTCCAGCATCCGTGCAATTTGCGCCCACACATGAGCTGTTCCAATCCTTGGCGTTACCCCGAGAGCTGGGAAGGCTGAAAACACCCCACCTAAACCCATAACCCTCTCTTAAATCTCTAACTCCCACCTAAATCCATAACCCCACTTCTTTTGTGTTCAGAGTTGCCCTTTTGTTGGTGTTTGGGGTTCCTAACATGAGTGAGGGAACAAAGGTGGAGCTTTGGGGGTACAAGCTGTGCTGCAGAGGTGGTGGGGTGGGCAAGGTACAGTGCTGAATGTCCGTGGTTAAGGAATTGGGGTCAGTTAGGTGATAGAAGTTTGGATTTTCCTTCAGAAATGCCACAGACACCGCTTGTGAGCTGCTCCTGTGTTGTACTCAGGGTGACATTGTGTTGTCATCTCATTGGGTTGAAAATTAGCGAAATCCTCTCCTGTTTTGACAGACGGGCTCCTCCTCGCCTCTGAAGTTGAGTCACATATTTAAAGCACAGATCCCAGCACTTCCCTCTCGCAGCCCTGAAAGAGGAAGGATGGAGGAGGAGGAGGAGGCCGGAGCTTCCTCTGCCCGCCCTGCCTGGGGCACGGGACTGGTGCTGTCAGGGTCAGGGTTGGTGGCACTTGTCACACGGGTCCCCTGGCTTGTTGAGAACCTCCTGGAGTGCAGGGCTGGGCTGTAGGAGGGTGACACAATGTGGCTCATGCGGGGCGAGGAATATTCGACACTCAGTCTCCTGTAGGAAAAGGGATTGTCTTGCCTGTCCCCTGTCCTGGCCTCTCCTGGCGTCCCTGACGGGGAGGGACGAGTTCAGCTGAGTGGTTGGACGTGTCCCTGGCTTCTCAAAGAGCAGCGCAGCTGCTACTGTAAGTGATTCCCTCCAGCACCTTCCAGACTGCTGCGCTGGAGTTTGGGCTCTGGGACAGACCCAGGGGTGCTCATCCTGCCCTCATGATGTGAGCTACCCTGGCTTGCTCCTTTGGGATATTTGGGCTGAGCTGCAGAGCCCAAACCTGGCTCAGTCCTTTGGGATATTTGGGCTGAGCTGCAGAGCCCAAACTTGGCTTAGTCCATTGGGGTATTTGGGCTGAGCTGCAGAGCCCAAACCTGGCTTAGTCCATTGGGGTATTTGGGCTGAGCTGCAGAGCCCAAACCTGGCTCACTCCTTTGGGATATTTGGGCTGAGCTGCAGAGCCCAAACTTGGTTTACTCCATTTGGATATTTGGGCTGAGCTGCAGAGCCCAAACCTGGCTTGCTCTGTTTGGATATTTGGGCTGAGCTGCAGAGCCCAAACCTGGCTCACTCTGTTTGGATGTTTGGGCTGAGCTGCAGAGCCCAAACTTGGTGTGGGTGACTGCCCCAGACATGATGAGTGCTGACTTCATCCCCTCCTCAGTACACAGCCGGGCTGACGTCTCTGCTAGAGACCTGTGGGGAGGTATTTGGGTCCAAATTACTCATGGGCTGCAGCAGAGTGGAAAGATGACCTAAAGCAGGATCCACAGAAGTGATTGCATCGAGTTGTCATGTTTCAGATGATGCTTAAAAGAATCCTGATGGCCCATGGCCAGGAGCCACAGCTGAAATCTGTCTGCTGCCTGCTTTGGTTGTGCAGTGAACCTTTCCATTTGGAGTGTCATTCTTTAGGTTTGCTGTTCCAAAATCTTGTATAACAATGCAATCCTTCACTGGAGGATGAGACAGAGTTGTGTCCCTTCTTGGTGTTTTCTGGTCATGTTGTGCTTCCTCTTGGGTCACCAGCCACTGTTGTGTTGTTGAAGCTCTTCCTCCCAAACCAAGAGCTGGTTTTGGTAAGGGTTTTGCTGAGAATCACTTTGCTGAAGAGAACTTTTCAGTGCTCCAGGAGAGTTTGAGCTTGGGGAAAGTGTTCTAGCAGCAGTGAAAACATAAGGGCCAATTTTCTTCTCCTTGCAGAGCAACAGTCCATGGCAGAGACACATCATTAAATAAAACACTGCTGTGTGAGAGTTAATGCATGGTAGTTCTGCTTGCTGTGTAGCACCTGGGTGAAAACAAGAGATTCCTCTACTTTTCTTACAGATTCTTGTTCATCTTTCTGTTTCCCACCCCCAATTTTATTGTATTTTTTGGTACCTGAAGCGTGACATCCCTGAATTACCTGGTGTGGAGCAGCCAGGGATGGTCCCAGTGCCCTGCCCCTGTTTGAAGCAGGATGATCTGCTGCAGGCTGGGAACAGAGAGATGGTGAATGGAGTGAAAACAAGACATTCCTCTACTTTTCTTACCAATTCTTGTTCATCTTTCTGTTTCCCACCTCCAATTTTATTGTATTTTTTGGTACCTGAAGCGTGGCATCCCTGAATTACCTGGTGTGGAGCAGCCAGGGATGGTCCAGTGTCCCTGCCCCTGTTTGAGGCAGGATGATCTGCTGCAGGCTGGGAACAGAGAGGTGTGAGACTGGAGTGAAAACAAGACATTCCTCTACTTTTCTTACCAATTCTTGTTCATCTTTCTGTTTCCCACCTCCAATTTTATTGTATTTTTTGGTACCTGAAGTGTGACATCCCTGAATTTTCTCATGTGAAGCAGCCAGGGATGGTCCCAGTGCCCTGCCCCTGTTTGAAGCAGGATGATCTGCTGCAGGCTGGGAACAGAGAGGTGATGAATGGAGTGAAAACAAGACATTCCTCTACTTTTCTTACCAATTCTTGTTCATCTTTGTTTCCCACCTCCAATTTTATTGTATTTTTTGGTACCTGAAGCGTGACATCCCTGAATTTTCTCATGTGAAGCAGCCAGGGATGGTCCCAGTGCCCTGCCCCTGTTTGAAGCTGGATGATCTGCTGCAGGCTGGGAACAGAAAGCCTGGGGAGAGGTGATGAATGGAGCTGAAATGCCTGGTTCCTTACCCCTTTCTTCCTTGTGCCTTGCTGTGATTTATTAGCAGGCAAAATTAGGCTTGTAATTTCTGTGGAGGCTGCTGTATGTAGGTCACTGCTGGCCTGGCTTGGCAGGGTTGGCTGTGGTCAGGCTGCAGTGGTGGGGCTGGGAGCGAGGGCTCTTTGCCTGCTGCAAATTCCACTTTTAAGACTAATCTTTGGGCTGGCTGCCTTAATTCCAGGAGGAAATGGCAGCTGAGCCAGGCTGGAGAGTGAGGACTGGTGTTTCAGGTGATGAGTTTTTGGAGTTTTTCTCTCTTTGTGGAGCAGGTTTCCTTTAAAATAAATGAAAAAACCTCGCTGCTGGCTTCACCTTCAAAGCAGGAGATGCTCATGTGGACTCTGGTGAGCTTTGGAAGGGCTGGAGGAGCTCAGGGCTGGTGGATTTTTTTCTGCAGCATCCTCGGTGCTTTGGGGCGTGTTTGCGAAACTCTGCCTCGCTCTTGGCCTCATCTGATAACCCATGAGTGATGGTTCCCCTGATGGAGGAGGAGGAAGGAGGATGGTGCTTGTGGTTTGCTGTTCTGGGAAGTGCCTGGTGTGGAATTAGGGCAGGCAGCTCGGAGCTGGTGGCTGAGTGAGTTTGTGCAGCCAGAGCACCCCGTGTGCCCCCAAAAATCCATCAGGGAAAACACCCCTGAAGTGAGGGAGTAGTGGAGATCCTGGGCTCGTGCTCATGGCAAACAGCCTGCTGTGTCTGCTGTTCTTCTGTCCCCCTCTCAGTGATGTTTTTTTAATTAGCTCTGCCATGTATTTTATATAATCACAAATGTCTTCGCCGCGGCCTTCTGTGCGAGACGTGGTTGAAAAGCTGTGGAAACTGCAGTGACATCACTGGGACTTTTCCAAAGCTGTGGTTTATTATCTCATTGACCAAAGGAGTCTACTGACTTGGGGTTGGAGTTTGTTTAAACCATTTAGGATTTGCCATAATCTCTGTTAAACACTTCTGATGTTCTGAGCAGTCAGAGCCGGGGCTGTGATGGGCTGATAAGGAGCAGGGGTTTTCTCTTTGGTACGTGCTCAGGAAGTGGTGGGGCTCTTCCTCTCATTAATGATCTAATGCCATCAGCCATGGGGCTTGCAAAAGACGTTTCCCATGTTTTCAGGGGTGGGGAACTGAGGTGCAGTGATTTACTGAAGGTCAGAGGCGGCACCAGGCTGAGGAGCTGAGCTGGATGAGAGCACAGCCCCTGCATGTGTGATTTAATAGCCAAACACCACCAGGTAAAACCATGATTTTGCCACTCACACTGAGCCCTGCTGGCCTCTGGCAAGATTAGTGCTGGCTGTGCCATCAGTTCCACACACAGAGCAGGAAAACCTCAGTTCCAGGGCAGTGCTGGTTATGGGGCTGTGGAGGTGATGGCTGTGCCTTGAGCAGTGAGTGATGCAGGGCAAAGGCTGGGCTTTGCCATGCTCTGAAAGAACCAAAACAATGTGTAAATAATAACTGAAATAATAGTGAAAATACTAATAAAACTAATAACTGAAATAGTAAATAATTGAATTAATAACTGAATAATGAATTAATAGTGAATAAAGTAAATTAATAACGAATTAATAACTGAATAATGAATAATGAAATAATCTGAATTAATAACTGAATAATCAGAATAATCCTGAATATACTAATATAGAGATATAAGGATATAAGTATAATACAGATATAGGAATAATACATGGAATAATACAGATATACTGAATAATACATGAATAATATGGAATAATACATGGAAAATAGGAATAATCAATAATGCATGGAATAATACATGGAATAATACAGGAATAATACAGGAATAATACATGGAATAATACATGGAATAATAAATGGAATAATACAGGAATAATACATGGAATAATACATGGAATAATACAGGAATAATACAGGAATAATACAGGAATAATACATGGAATAATACAGGAATAATACATGGAATAATACATGGAATAATACATGGAATAATACATGGAATAATACATGGAATAATACAGGAATAATAAATGGAATAATAAATGGAATAATAAGTGAAGTTTGCGGCCTGAGAGCCAGGTCTCCTGGCACGTTTGGTGGGCACAGGAGATGAAAACTCCCAGAAGGTTCCAGCTGAGGAAGCCTGAAGGATGGAGCTGGGGACTCCTCTCCTCACAGACAGCTCTGGGTGTGCTGTGGTGTCTGAGGAGATGGAGGAGCTCTTGCTGGGCTGCAGGGTGGTGCAGGTACGTGGGAGGCACCCAGAGGAGAGGCTGTAGGAGCAGCATCTCTCCAGCTCTATGATCTGCCATCTCCTCAGCCTTCCTGCTGGCCTCCTGTGCCCCACACCAGCGTGCTTGGCTCTTTTCAAACCCATCCTTTCTGTCTCTGAGGGGCTGAGAGGGAAGAGCCCTGTTCCTTCAGAAAGCTTTGCTGCCTCTCCAGCCTCCCGACCTGCACACAGCCCTGGCTGCACACCCAGGCTCCTCTCCAAGCACAACTGGCCCCGCTCGTCTGGCCTCAAGTTGCAGCATTCAGGCAGCATGACCTCACCTCCTGGTTTCCAAGAATAACGTGCTGCCTCCCCTGTGCCTCCCCTGGCTGTGCTGGGGCTGCCTGCGGGGCCAGGGTGCCTGCCACAGCCTGGCATGGGCCAGTGCCAGGGCTCTGCCTTGTGCCAGGTATCCCTGTACCCTCCCTGTGCCCACCCCAGACCTGCTCCATGGCTCTGCCTTGTGCCAGGGGTCCCAGGTATCCCCATGCCCACCCCAGGCTGCTTCATGGCTCTGGTTTGTGCCAGGTGTTTCAGGTAGCCCTGTGCCCACTCCATGGCTCTGGTTTGTGCCAGGTGTCCCAGGTAGCCCTGTGCCCACTCTGTGCCTGCTCCAGGCTCTGCCTTGTGCCAGGTGTCCCACGTAATCCCGTGCTCACTCCAGACCTGCTCCATGGATCTGAGTGGTGCCAGGTGTCCCAGGTAGTCCTGTGCCCACCCTGTGCCCATTCCATAGCTCTGGCCTGTGCCAGGTGTCCCAGATAGCCCCGTGCCCACCCCAGGCCTGCTCCATGGATCTGAGTGGTGTCAGGTGTCCCAGGTAGCCCTGTGCCCATCCCAGGGCTCTGCCTTGTGCCAGGGGTCCCAGGTATCCCCATGCTCACCCCAGGCTGCTCCATCACTCTGGTTTGTGCCAGGTGTCCCAGGTAGCCCCGTGCCCACTCCATGGCTCTGGTTTGTGCCAGGTGCCCCAGGTAGCCCTGTGCCCACCCCAGATCTGCTCCAGGGCTCTGCCCTGGTGTCCCAGGTAATCCCATGCCCACCCTGTGCCCACTCCATGGTTCTGGCTTGTGCCTGCTCTGCCAGGTAGCCCCATGCCCACCCCAGGCCTGCTTCATGGATCTGAGTGGTGCCAGGTGTCCCAGGTGTCCCTGTGCCCACTCCATGGCTCTGGTTTGTGCCAGGTGTCCCAGGTAGCCCTGTGCCCACTCTGTGCCTGCTCCAGGCTCTGCCTTGTGCCAGGTGTCCCAGGTAATCCCATGCTCACTCCAGACCTGCTCCATGGATCTGAGGGGTGCCAGGTATCCCAGGTAGCTCTGTGCCCACCCTGTGCCCATTCCATAGCTCTGGCCTGTGCCAGGTGTCCCAGATAGCCCCGTGCCCACCCCAGGCCTGCTCCACGGATCTGAGTGGTGCCAGGTGTCTCAGGTATCCCTGTGCCCACCCCATGGCTCTGGTTTGTGCCAGATGCCCCAGGCAGCCCTGTGCCCACTCCAGGGCTCTGATTTGTGTCAGATGTCCCAGGCCTCCCTGTGCCCACTCTGTGCCCACTCCATGGCTCTGGCTTGTGCCAGGTTTCCCCGTGCCCACTCTGTGCCCACTCCATGGCTCTGGTTTGTGCCAGGTAGCCCCGTGCCCACCCTGTGCCCACTCTCCATGTCTCTGGCCTGTGCCAGGTGTCCCAGGCTGCCCAGCTCCTCTGTGGGCTGCACAGATGAGGAGCAGCTGGGGAGGCTCTTCAGGACCTGGCTGATCTTTCAGGCTGATTTTGGAGGAGGCAGAGTTTGAAGCAGGACCAGGGTGATCCCTCCAGCTCCAGACGCTGGCATGGCAATGCAGCTTGGCCTCACCACTCCCCAAAAACCAGTTTGGAGCCTGGGCAGCCACACTGAGTCAGCAGCGTGGTCATCTCTGGGGTGACAGTGTGGGATTGAACATCACCCTGGGGTCTGTGTCCTGTGTGGTGCTCACAGGGGTCCCAGGGTGAGGGAAGGGACGAGGAACTGACTCCATGTTTCAGAAGGCTTGATTTATTATTTTATGATATATATTACATTAAAGCTATACTAAAAGAAGAAGAAAAGGTTTCATCAGAAGGCTGGCTAAGCTAAGAATAGAAAGGAATGATAACAAAGGTTTGTGGCTCGGCTCTCTGTCTGAGCCAGCTGACTGTGATTGGCCATTAATTAGAAACAACCACATGAGACCAATCCCAGATGCACCTGTTGCATTCCACAGCAGCAGATAACCATTGTTCACATTTTGTTCCTGAGGCCTCTCAGCTTCCCAGGAGGAAAAATCCCAAGGAAAGGATTTTTCATAAAAGATGTCTGTGACAGTGTCCCACTGAAGGTGGGTCCCATCCTCATTGCTGCAAGGTGAAAAGAACCAGCCAGGTTTGGTGGGAGGTGTCCCTGCCCACCTGAGGGGGTTGGAAGGAGATGACCCTCAAGGTCCCTTCCAACCAAACCATTTTGTGACTCTCTTGCTCTCTGAAAATATGATATATGAAATATCTTTTCCTTTCAGCTCTGGCTGGCACAGGGCTGTGAGTGTTTCTGGTGCCTTGGGGCTCATTTTGGGGAGAGCTCTCAGCTCTGTGCCTGTTCCCCAAAGGAAATGGATGAGGAACAGAATGCAGGGGCTGGAGCAAGAGCAGGTCTGAATGCAGAGAGCTTTAACAGCCTTTCAAACTGTTCTGCCTTTGTACCCCGTGGCTGAGTCATTTCAAAGATTTCAGCCTTTTAAGATCCTACCAATTTGAGGTGGGGATTACAGAGGCTGGCAGGTTTAATGGCTGCATTAACTCACTGCTCCTCTGTGGCCTGGGGAGGGGACTGAGGCACCCAGTCCCTGAGTGCTGCTGGCCTGGGATGACCTGAAAAGAAAAGTTTTGCTGGAGGTGCTGTGAGGCACAAAAATGTCACGTGGAGAGCATCGCTGGGAGGGGGACACAGGATCTGCTCTGAGAGCTGCCCTGTGGCTGCATCTTCACTCTGGTGCTGCTGAGGATTCACAGAATTCACAGAATCACTGGGATGGAAGAGACCTTCAGGATCATTGATTCCAACCCAGTCCCAAGACCTCAACCCAACCCTGGCACCCAGTGCCACATCCAGGCTTTGTTAAACACCCCCAGGGATGGGGACTCCACCACCTCCCTGGGCAGAACATTCCAGAACTTTATCACTCTTTCTGTAAAAAGCTTTTTCCTGATATCCAACCTAAACATCCCTTGAGGCTGTGAGCTCTGGCTGTGTCAGTCCCTGCAGACAGAGCCCAGCCCCAGCTGAGCACGGGCACCTTTCAGGAGCTGCACAGTGATGGGGGCACCCCTGAGTCTCCTTTTCTCCGGGCTGAGCACCCCCAGCTCCCTCAGGGCTCCCTCACAGGGTTTGTGTTCCAAATCCCTCATGATGGGGAGCAGAAGCCTGGAGTTTGTTACTCCTGTGGTGTATTCCAATTGTTATTAATAATAATTGCCTCCACCTTACTGTATGATTTATCATACTATGTACTATATTATAATATATAATATATAATATATAATATATAATATATAATATATAATATATAATATATAATATATAATATATAATATATAATATATAATATATAATATATAATATATAATATATAATATATAATATAATACATAATATATAATATATATTATATATAACATACCAAATATATTATATTATATCACATCATACTATATATATATATAAATTATGTATTATATATAATATTATATATTATATATTATATATTATATATTATATATTATATGTTATATATTATATATTATATGACATACACTATTAAATATTATTAATTAATATTATTATATAATATCAATAATATTATTATTAATAATAGTAATGCTAGTAATAAATAATAATAATGATAATGATGATGATAATAATAATAATAATAATACCTCCACCTGTAGTGACAGGGCAGGATGGTGGCATCTCCTTGTGGGTAAGGGCCTTCCCTCAGCGCAGTGCCAAGGTGCCCTGTGCCATGGGGAGGGCAGGTGAGCTCTGTGGCCCCGGGTTGTGCAGCTGGCACAGCCTGGGCTGTCATGTGTAATGAGATTATTCAGGCCCTTGGCGTCAGGGCCGCACGTGGTTCCTGCCCAGCCTAAACCAGAGATAAAGTCCAAAATCCAAACCCAGATCTGAATGTTCCTGGGGCTCCCAGCCAGGCTGGGGCTTTGCTGCTCTGCTCTGCTCTTGGTGTCCTTATCCGGTTTGGCCTGGGCTGGGGATCAGGGGAGCCGTGGATTCATTTCCTTTGTCACCATAATTAAGTTTGCTGCTTTGTGCCCTTGGCTGCAGGTGGATGCCTGCTTTGAACTCAAAAAACTCCAGCTCTGCTGGCCCCAGAATTTGGGGGACAGGCAGGTTTTGGGGTCATTGTGTGCCTCACACTAAACCTGGGTCACAGCAGGCAGAGTAGATCCTGTGTCCCCTTCCCAGTGATGCTTTGGGATTTCTGTGGTTGAGATGACCCCCAGGTGTCAGTAGATCCTGTGTCCCCTTCCCAGTGATGCTTTGGGATTTCTGTGGTTGAGATGACCCCCAGGTGTTAGAAAATCTTTTTTTTCCCAGCCCTGAGACCGAAGAAGAAGTCGAGATTTGTCGGTTCTGCTTTTCAAGGTTATTTATTTTTTCTTATCTATAAAATTCTTTCTCTGACCTGCTGAGATCTGTCTGGCAGGTCGGGTTGTGGCACAGTGACCGCCCATGGGGTGATGTTAACTTTTTATACTAAGCTCTATGTGTACTTTATTTACAATAATTTTCCAATACCCATCACCTCTGTTAGACAGTCTGTCTCTACTCTAAACCAATCCAAAAGTGTCACCATCCCAGCAGAAGATGGAGAACAAGAAGGAGAAAGACAGAACACACCCAGATTCCTCTGTCTTGCTTCTTGAACCCCCATTCTGAAACCCCAAAATTCTACTTTTCCACCCAGTGATAAATTCACTATCATTCTACTCAAACCCTTGCGGCTTGTAACTCTTCACACAAAGTTGGGAATTGTTTCCATGGGTTAATAAATTAAAGGCACAGGTGGTTTTGACTCTGTGCCAAGGTCTCTGAGCCCCCTGCCAGGGTCTGGAGTCCTCCAGGGCAGCCAGAGGAATGTCCTGGGTTCCAGCAGAATCCTGGCTATCTCCACCAGACTGGGGCTAAAGCAGATGCAATCAGCTCCAAACAAACCCTAAAATATGTGTGTTATGCTCAGCTTAGTCTAACAAGAGCAGTAAATAAAACCAGGAGCAGGGGAGGTGTGTGGTAGCAGGGGTGGTTTTGAATTCCAGCAGCAATGAGCCTGCTGGCATCTCCCAGCTCAGTGTTAGGAACAGCTCCAACTCTATTCTATTCTATTCTATTCTATTCTATTCTATTCTATTCTATTCTATTCTATTCTATTCTATTCTATTCTATTCTATTCTATTCTATTCTATTCTATTCTATTCTATTCTATTCTATTCTATTCATGGATGGTGAATAGACTCCACCACCTCCCTGGGCAGAACATTCCAGAACTTTATCACTCTTTCTGTAAAAAACTTTTCCCTGCTATCCAGCCTGTATTTCCCTGGTGCAGCTGAGGCTGTGAGCTCTGGCTGTGTCAGTCCCTGCAGACAGAGCCCAGCCCCAGCTGAGCACGGGCACCTTTCAGGAGCTGCACAGTGATGGGGGCACCCCTGAGTCTCCTTTTCTCCGGGCTGAGCACCCCCAGCTCCCTCAGGGCTCCCTCACAGGGTTTGTGTTCCAAACCCCTCATGATGGGGAGCAGAAAAGCCTGGAGTTTGTTACTCCTGTGGTGTATTCCAATTATTCCTTTTCCTTTTCCTTTTCCTTTCCTTTCTCCCCCAGGGATGGTGACTCCACCACCTCCCTGGGCAGAATATTCCAGAACTTTATCACCCTTTCTGTAAAAAACTTTTCCCTGATATCCAACCTAAATATGGATCTCCAGCCTAAACCAATCTCACACCCTCATGATGGGGACCAGGAGCTTGGAGTTTGTTACTCCTGTGGTGTATTCCAACTATTCTTATTCTATTCTATTCTATTCTATTCTATTCTATTCTATTCTATTCTATTCTATTCTATTCTATTCTATTCTATTCTATTCTATTCTATTCTATTCCATTCTATTCCATTCCATTCCATTCTATCCTATCCTATCTATTCCTATTCCTATTCCTATTCCTATTGCTATTTCTATTTCTATTCCTATTTCTATTCCTATTCCTATTCCTATTCCATGTAGTGCCCAGACCACTGTGGGTGTCACTGAGCTGTCACCACGCCTCTGTCACTCACTGTGGCTCCCAGAGCCGGGCTGAAGGAGCCTCTGTCACCTGTGGCAGGCTCCTGCTGTCCCCTGGGGCTCTGGTGTGACTCTCTCTTCCTGCTGGGCCTTTCCCAGCCTCTCTGTGCTGGGCAGATTTGCTGCAGGAGCCCCGGGCAGGGCAGGCGGTTCTTGCGCAAGAGGCTCAGGGGAGGGAGGGTTTGCCAGGAAGTTTAAGCTCAGGTTATCTCCTGGAAGGCATCAGAGCTGGGAATTTGGCATTTTGGGCTGGTTGCCTCCCGTGCCTGGGGCAGAGCAGTGCTGGCATGGGGACAGGGCTGTTCTGGCAGCCTGGAGGTGTTCAGCCCTTGCTGGGCATCTTCCCAGGCTGCTGGAGACAACATCTGCCCCTTGCTGGCCCTGGAGCTTGGAGGAGCCTTGGGAAGCCTTTTGTTTTTGTCCTCAGTGTTTCCCAGAGGAATTGCCCTGCTGCTGGTGTGAGGGGCTGTGCAGCCCCACGCTGCCATCTCCTCTCCATCCCCTCCCACCCTGCTTGCTCCACCTCAGAGCTCACACTCCCAATCTCTTGTTGCAGACATCTTTTATGGAAAATCCTTTCCTTAAGATTTTTCCTCCTGAGAAGCTGAGAGGCCTCAGGAACAAAATGTAAGCAATGGTTATCTGCTGCTGTGGAATGCAACAGGGGGATCTGTGATTGACCATTGTTAGATGTTTCTAATTAATGGCCAATCACAGTCAGCTGGCTCAGACTCTGTCCGAGCCACAAACCTTTGTTATCATTCTCTGCTATTCTATTCTTTGCTAGCCTTCTGAAGAAATCCTTTCTTCTATTCTTTTAGTATAGTTTTAATATAATATATATCATAAAATAATAAATCAAACCTTCTGAAACATGGAGGCAGATCCTCATCTCTTCCCTCATCCTAAGACTCCTGTGAGCACCATCACAATCTCTTGTGGTGAGGAACAGTTGCTGTAAAGAACAGCTCTGCCAGGACTTGAGATGTCCCCTGGGTGCTGGGATTCACTCCCTGGGAGTTTTTGGAAGTGTCCTGTGGTCCCAGCTGTCTGCTGCTGGAGGAGACAGCCAGTGATGCTGGGCTGATGGAAGCTGGGTGAGGAAGATGATGAGGAGGTTCTGAATGGGTTAAAATAGGTTGGGTGGGAGCCAGAGCTGCTTTTTCCTGGGAGCTGTGGAGCAGCTCTGAGGTTCTGGCATGTTGGAGATTTTTTCAGAAATGGCTTGGAAGGCAGCTGTGGGGGACAGGTTCTCACAGCCTGTTTCTGTAAACAGCAGAGGTTCTCACGTTGTTTTTAATTACAAGTAAAAGTGACAAACATGAGGACCTTGAGAACCTTGCATACCAGAGTTCTCAGGCAGCTTTCTCATAACAAGTAGATATTCTATCTTTAGCTGTTTTGGGAAAGTAAAAATAATTTTGAGAACCCAAATCTTGGTATTGGAAACATAAGGAGGAGTTGGTATGTTATCTCTGACCTATTGTGAGCTCGGGTTTGCAATATGCACGAACTTGGTTAACATGGTTATAAAAAGTGATTGATGGAGTGAATAAACGGAGTCAGATGCTGATCAGGAAAGGTGGGTCTCTCCCTCCATCTTCAGTACTGGCACTGCCACGGTCTGGGAGATGATGTTTGAGTGCCTCAGGGCAGTGCTTTGGGGTGATATTCCCACTTCTGGAGGAGCTGCAGGTCAGGCTTGGCCCTGTGGCTCCAGAGGATTTAGGAAGCTCAGGGATCCCTTTGGCTCAGTCTTGCCAGGCTCTGGCAGCAAGGGCAGCGTGTTCTTAGCAGGTCAGGCACCTCTGGCTTTAACCAAAACGTTCCTTTCATGTTTCCTTCTCCTCAGAGACTGCCCTGAAACAACCCAATGTCACTGCAGCAGGGCTGGCTGGGCCATGGTGCTGATGCTTGGAGGGTTTTAGTGACTGAACTGCTGACAGCTGGATCTTGTACCCACATTGAGTGCAGCCCTGGAGAGAGAATCACAGAATCACTGGGATGGAAGAGACCTTCAGGATCATTAAATCCAACCCAGGTCCAGCACCTCAACTCACCCCTGGCACCCAGTGCCACATCCAGGCTGTTTTAAACACATCCAAGCTCAGATAATGCTGGCTGGGGAACACAGAACCACAGAACCACCAGGTTTGAAGAGACCTTTAAGATTGGATCCAACCCAGCCGTGACACCTTAACTAAACCCTGACTTTGTTAAACACACCCAGGGATGGTGACCCCACCACCTCCCCAGTCCCTGGGAATTCCCAAAATTCCCCCAAATTCACAGAATCACAGAATCACTGGGTTGGAAGAGACCTTCAAGATCATTGAGTCCAACCCAGCCCCAACCCCTCAACCAAACCCTGGCACCCAGTGCCACATCCAGGCTTGGTTAAACACCCCCAGGGATGGGGACTCCACCACCTCCCCTGGCAGAACATTCCAGAGCTTTATTGTCAGATTATGCTCTTTTCTGACCCACAGATGGGGCAGCTGAGAGACATTTAAAAACTTTTATTCCATTTTCAGTCTCATGTGAATGGTGACACAACACAGATGTTGTAATTCACACCATCACAATCAGAAATTAACTATTTCTTAATTACAACACTCATACATTATGAGTGTTTCTTGGCCTATCAGCTTTTGCCACACCATGCTGTAAGTGCCTAAATCTCTACAAATTCATTTCCCACACTTTATCACTCAGGAAACAACTTTTCCTTGATATCCAACCTAAATTTCCCTTGGTGCAGCTTGAGGCTGTGGTTCTGTCATTTCTTGGAGGCAGAGCCCAGCCCCAGCTGGGCACGGGCACCTTGCCCTGTGTGGGAGATGGGGCAGTGCAGTGTGGGTGCCCTTCACAGGGGCTCTTCAAGGCTTCATTTCCCTCTGAAATGAGTCTCTGCTGCCTCAGGGTGCTGCTGCAGGCTCTGTGGGGCAGTGCCAGCCCTGTGCCAGCCCTGTGCCAGCCCTGTGCCCCAGGCTCTGCTGCAGGGGCTGCCCAGCCTGGGGTGGGTGGCACAGCCACACAAAGGCTGCCCTGTCTGCTCTTTGGCTTCCCCCAGCCCTGAGCTCTTGTGGTGAATAAGTGGGATTGAAAAAGCTTAAATTCACACAAAACAGAGCCCAGGAGCCCTGGGCTGACCCCAAGGGAGCAGCTGCCCCCTGCTCACCCTGCCCTGGGCTCCTGGATAACACTGCCCTGGGATTGAGGCTGGCTGAGGGGAGAGATTTCCTTTTAAAATCAGGGTATGGGAATGCCCAAGGAGTCCAGGCTGTCTGCCAAGGGAGCAGCAGTAGCTGCAGGAGGAGATTTTTCTGTTGGTTTGTTTAAATATCCGTGCCTTTATCCTTTTATCCCATCTTCCCTTTTCATCGAGCAGGCAAAACGAGTCCAAACCACTTTGCTGCCTGTGGGATTTGGGAGGAAACCAAGGAGCCTGCTGGGAAACACTGTCAGGCAGTGGGGTGCTGAGCATCGTGGGAGGATCAGTGACTCTGTCCTGTGAGCTCCCCACACGTGGTTTTGCTGTACATTGAAAAAATAAGAGTACAGAACTGGCTCTGGTTCGATGGGGCTCTGAGCAGCCTGGTCTGGTGGAAGGTGTTTCTGTCCATGGCAGGAGCTGGAATGAGATGATCTTTGGGGTTCATTTTAACCCTAACCATGATTCAGTGACTCCTTTTAGGGTTCCTTTTAACCCAAACCATGATTCAGTGACTTCTTTTAGGGTTCCTTTTAACGCAAACCACTCCTTGATTCAGTGACTCCTTTTCGGGTTCTTTGAACCCAAACCAGATTCAATGACTTCTTTTAGGGTTCTTTTGGTTCTTTAACCAAACTACTCCATGGTTCAGTGATCTTTTTTAGGGCTCCTTTTACCCAAACTACTTGATTCATTGACTCCTTTAGGGTTTTTTAAACCCAATACTTGATTCAGTGACTCCTTTTAGGGTTCTTTTAACCCAACTTGATTCTGATCCTTTTAGGGTTCCTTTTAACCTAATGGTTTTGACTCCTTTTAGGGCTCCTTTTAACCCAAGCACTGCTTGATTCAGTGATTTTTTGGGTTCCTTTTAACCCTAACCATGGTTCAGTGACTCCTTTTAGGGTTCCTTTTAGGGTTCCTTTAACCCAAACTACTCCATGGTTCAGTGACTTTTAGGGCTCCTTTTAACCCAAACTACTCCTTGATTCAGTGACTCCTTTTAGGGTTCCTTTAACCCAAACCTTGATTCAGTGGCTTCTTTTAGGGTTCTTTTTAACCCTAACCACTCCATGGTTCAGTGACTCCTTTTAGGGTTCCTTTTGGTCCTTTAACCCAAACCACTCCATGATTCAGTGCTCTTTTAGGTTCCTTTACTACCATGGTCAGTATCCTTTTAGGGTTCCTTTTAACCCAAACCACGATTCAGTGGCTTCTTTTAGGGTTCCTTTTAACCCAAACCATGGTTCAGTGACTCCTTTAAGGGTTCCTTTTAGGGTTCCTTTTAACCCAAACCATCATTCAGTGACTTCTTTTAGGGTTCCTTTTAACCCAAACCACTCCATGGTTCAGTGACTCCTTTTAGGGTTCCTTTTAGGGTTCCTTTTAACCCAAACCACGATTCAATGACTTCTTTTAGGGTTCCTTTTAACCCAAACCACTCCATGCTTCAGTGACTCCTTGCTCTGCCTCGAGCCCACCCTTGGTACCACCAACAGGGGGGAAATTCCCCCTCTGGTATTTTTGGAAGTTTGTGCACTCTGCAGTGAGTTTTGCACCCTTGTTGGAGGTGTTTGGAGGTGATGGTGCTTTGAGGTGACCCTGCTGCTCCAGGCTCTGCCCCAGCCCCACCAAAGCTCCCCAGCCCTGGGGCCACACGGCTGCTGCTGCTGCCAACAGGTGCTGTGGAGGCTCCTGGGGCTGGAAAAGCCTGCAGGGAGCTGAGAATAGCCCCTGTGTCCTGAGGGCTTTCATGTGGTGCCAGCAGGATGCACAGAAGGGCTTTTTTTAAAAATAGAAGCACAACTGTGTGTGTTTTCCTGCTGGCTGGAGGAGTCTCGGGGTGGCTGCTGGGTTGACAGGAGGCTCTCAGGTTTTTTGCATTGCTTCAGAGCTCAGGATTTCCCCTAAAATCCTGCCTGCTGCAGAAATGCACAGCTTTAGGTAGTGCTGGGTGTCGAGTTTGGGGTGTTGCTTGGCCCTTCACCCTTGTGGGTTGGTGACAAACAGGGGTTTCCACCAGCTCCTGCTGGCTGCTGGGGCTGCATAAACTCAGTGTGATGGGAGGAGGATGAGGAGGGAGCCCTGTGGGGCAGGGACAGCCTGGAGACTGCACTGAGAGCTTTGGGGAGGTGGCAAAGGAGAGCCTGGTGAGGGATCTGTGTTGGGATCATCCCCTGTTGTCCCTCTGCCCCTTCACTGCCATCCCCTCTCCTGACACACTGCCCTGCCCTGGGCATTGGGGCTGGTGTGACAGAGGTTTGTGAGGGGAGCAGGAGGAGGAGGAGGAGGATGAGGAGGGAGCCCTGGAGACTGCACTGAGAGCTTTGGGGACATGCAAAGGTGAGGCTGCTGGGGGCTGTGTGTCCCTGAGCAGCTCTGGATTGTCCCCTGTTGTCCCTCTGCCCCTTCACTGCCATCCCCTCTCCTGACACACATGGCTGCTCCTCTCCCTGCCCTGGGCATCAGGGCTGGTGTGACAGAGGTTTGTGAGGGGAGGAGGAGGATGAGGAGGGGGGCCTGGAGACTGCACTGAGAGCTTTGGGGAGATGCAAAGGTGAGGCTGGTGGGGGCTGTGTGTCCCTGAGCAGCTCTGGATCGTCCCCTGTTGTCCCTCTGCCTTTTCACTGCCATCCCCTCTCCTGACACACTGCCCTGCTCTGGGCATCAGGCCTGGTGGTGACAGAGGTTTGTGAGGGGAGCAGGAGGAGGAGGATGAGGAGGGAGCCCTGGAGACTGCACTGAGAGCTTTGGAGAAGTGGCAACGTGGGGGCTGTGTGTCCCTGACCAGCTCTGGATTGTCCCCTGTTGTCCCTCTGCCCCCTCACTGCCATCCCCTCTCCTGACACACTGCCCTGCTCTGGGCATCAGGCCTGGTGTGACAGAGGTTTGTGAGGGGAGGAGGAGGATGAGGAGGAGGAAGGCCTGGAGATTGCACTGAGAGCTTTGGGGAGATGCAAAGCAGAGGCTGCTGGGGGCTGTGTGTCCCTGACCAACTCTGGGTCACCCAGTGAGTTTTAGTCCCCTCTTGTCCCTCTGTCCCCTCTCTGCCATCCCCTGTCCTGACACACATGGCTGCCCCTCTCCCTGCTTTGGGCATTGGGTGGTGACAGAGGTTTGTGACTGCTGTGCCATGTGAGGGGAGCAGAAGCAGGAGCAGGAGGATGAGGAGGGGGGCCTGGAGGCTGCACTGAGAGCTTTGGGGAGATGCAAAGGAGAGGCTGCTGGGGGCTGTGTGTCCCTGACCAGCTCTGGATCGTCCCCTGTTGTCCCTCTGCCTTTTCACTGCCATCCCCTCTCCTGCCACACTGCCCCTCTCCCTGCTTTGGGCATTGGGTGGTGACAGAGGTTTGTGACTGCTCTGCCATGTGAGGGGAGCAGGAGCAGGAGGAGGAAGAGGAGGAGGAGGAGGAGGGCTGTTGGAGGCCCCTGCCTCTCCGAGCACCTGCACACACAAAGCCCTGTTATGAAACCCCTGAGCTGCTCCTGGCCCAGCCTTTTGCTGCTCCCAGCAGCCTGGCAGCCTCAGCTGGCACGGGCACGGTGCCTGCTGTGGGCTCAGTGTGGCTCCAGCCCCCCTGGCACTGCTGGGTGCTGCCAGGGTGGGATGCTCTGCTCTGCATCCCTGCTCTGACTGCCCTTATCTCAGCACGGTGTTTGCTGTGCCCTGGTGCTGGCAGAGCCCTGGCAGGGCTGAGGCTGTGTTAAACAAACAGCTGGGGCAGATGGGCTGATGCAGAGCGGGGCTGTCGTCACCCAGCCTGGCGGGTGCGTCAATGGAGCCCTGCTCAGGCTGGAGGAAACATCCCAAGGCCATCCTGCTCCCAGTGCCTCTTCAGGAGGGGCTGGCCTTGGTGCAGCTTTGTGTTTGTTTGGTTTTTTGCCTTTCTTGAAACATACGTGTATTTATTTATGCTGCATGAAGATTTCTTGGGTTGCTGTTGATAATTGCTGACCCGAGATGTGCAGGATGTCTCTGTTTAACTGAAGAACGAGTCTGGACACTTCACTTTTTGGTCTTGAGGTTGTTGATTAATTCTTATCTGTAAAATTTTCTTTCTGCTCAGCAGGGCAGCCACAGGCACTCTGTGTTGTGCTTTTATACTACACACTCTATAGACCATATTTACACTTAATTCCCAACACCTATCACCTATGTTAGACAGTGCACTTCTATTGTAAATATAACATATTTATAATTACTTTCCAATACCCATCAGCTATGTTAGACAGTGAGCTTCTGTTCTACATATAACATATTTACAATTACTTTCTAATAAATATCACCTATGTTAGACAGTGCACTTCTACTCCAAACCAATCCCAAAGTGCCAACATCACTGCAGAAAATGGAGAACAAGAAGAAGGAGAAGAAAGGCTGGACACGCCCAAGTTCCTCCATCTTGTCTCCAAAACCCCCATACCAAAAATCCCAAAATCTACATTTTCACTCTGTGATCATTTTGTTATTACACCATTCAAACCTGTGTGACTTTCAGGTCCTGATACAAAGCTGGTAATTTGCTCCAGGGGTCAAAATCAAATCCCCAGGTGCTCTGGGCTGTGCCAGGGTCTGTGAGCCCCCTGACGGGGTCCTGGTAACTCTGGACACCCGGAGGGATGCACTGAGTTCTGGCAAAAATCTGTGTGGAAAGGCCTCAGGCAGGATCCCCGTGCTGGGGGTTGGGTGGCAGCCTCAATTCTGTCCTGCCCATGGGCTGAACCCTGAGAAATTTCATTTTTGGGCAGAGTTCAAGCCCAGGAGCTGCTGGGAAGCTGTGAGAGCTGTGGGGCTGCTGCTGGCAGGGCCTCATGGCTGCTGTGCTCGCAGGCGTGGTGGGTCTGGGCCTCTCCCCAAAATCACTGAAACCTTCGGGGAATGGGTGGACACATCCAAAAATAAAAGCAGTTCTGGGATGTAGGTGTGGAGCATCCAGAGCTGTCCCTGGGTGTTGCAGACATCTTTTATGGAAAATCCTTTCCTTAGGATTTTTTCTTCCTGAGAAGCTGAGAGGCCTCAGGAACAAAATGCAAACAATGGTTATCTGCTGCTGTGGAATGCAACAAGTGCATCTGGGATTGGTCTCATGTGGTTGTTTCTAATTAATGGCCAATCACAGTCAGCTGGCTCAGACTCTCTGTCCGAGACACAAACCTTTGTTATCCTTCTTTCCTATTCTATTCTTAGCCAGCCTTCTGAAGAAATCCTTTCTTCTATTCTTTTAGTATAGTTTTAATGTAATATATATCATAAAATAATAAATCAAGCCTTCTGAAACATGGAGTCAGATCCTCATCTCTCCCCTCATCCAAAAACCCCTGTGAGCACGGTCACAAGTGGGATCAGAGGCAGCAGGAAGGTCAGGCAGGGTTGTCCCCAGGGCTGGTGGGACCAGAACCCAGAGAGATGCTCTGGAGTCCCTCTGACATGAGGGGAAGCCCCTGGCTGTGGGTACAGGGAGGCAGCACCGTGCAGTGCTGGTGATAAGGGGTTTTTTTAGAAGCACAAAGGCCATAGGTCAGCCCTGAGTTAATGGTTTACATCAGTGTTTACTTCAGTGTTAATCACACCTGCAAATAACAACCACTTCCTATCATAAAAGCACATGTGTGCTTTTCCCTTCGTGCTGCTGGCAGCTCTGATAGCAAATCTGGCAAGGAGAGGAGGGGCTGACCCCAGCCCTCAGCCCTGCAGAGGGGGAAGGTGAAGGTGTTGAGTGTGGCTGAGAACATCTCTGCCCTTCCCTTGGCTCCTTATTTCCCTTTCACCGTGTGCTGTGTGGATGGAAGGCCCTGGCAGAGGCAGAAGGGGATCAGGGGTTTGGTTTGCAGATCTGAGCATCCCTGCCCAGATTGGCTCCATCCATGGCTGGGATCAGGGTTTGGTTTGCAGATCCCTGCCCGGATTGGGTCCATTCAGAGCTGGGATCAGGGATTTGGTTTGCAGATCTGAGCATCCCTGCCCAGAATGGCTCCATCCATGGCTGGGCTGTGGCTCCTTCTGGCCCCAAGGCAATGGGTCCCTTCCCTGCTCAAGCCCAGGTGGGCAGTGACATCTGGGATGTCTTTAGACAGGGCTGGAGCATTTTGGCTGTCATGACCCCGTTTGTCCCTGTGGGGCTCCCGGGAGGTCCTGGCAGGGTGGTGGCTCTGTCACTCCAGGCAGATGTGGCACAGCAGGACGTGGCACCTCGTGGCCATGGCTCGTGCCTGGGCTGCTGCTGCTCCTCACCCAGAGCCTCCTGCAGGGATGAGCAGGGGGTGAGTCAGCCAAACCCAGCCCTGGCTGCTGCTGGGGGCTGGAAGGAAGAGGAGGCTCCCAAAACAAAAACATAGGAACTGAATAGGCCCCTAATTTTGTTTTTCTCAGAGAAATGAAGCCAACACTCTTTATTTGTCTCCTTTAAACACCAGCCCCAGCCTGTTGCTGGCTGTGAGTCAGCGGGGATGCTTCGTGCTGCTGCCTCATTGCCATTTACCTGCTCTGACTTTTCCCTGGGAGTTTTACAGCCCCTTCCCACCCACCTCCATCTCCTCCCTCCAGCCTCATCCCCTCATCCCCATTCAGTGACTCCTTGCTCTGCCTTGAGCCCAGCCTTGGTAACACCAACAGGGGGGAAATTTCCCCTCTGGTATTTTTGGAAGTTTGTGCACTGCCCCAAAGCCTCTGCCACGCTGACACCCTTCCCTCAGCATCCAGGGTGCTGCTCCTGGATCCCCACTTGGACATTTCATCTCCAGGAACATTTCTGCTGCTGGGAAATGGGCTCTGCAGCACACGGGGGGCACGGGCCCCTGGCAGGTGGCTCTCATTTAAACCCAGGCCTCTCTTCTGCTGCCCTCCTTTGTGTGCCTCGAGAGGCTTTTGTTGCTGCCTGAAAAGGCTGAATGGCTGCTGCATCTGTCACCGAGGGACAGAAATGCTCAGCAGATGCCCCGGGCAGGGGGGGCTCTGGGGTGGGGGGTCCTGAGCATCGCCCACCGGGCAGGGACCCCACAAACAGGGGAGCACAGGGGCTTGTGCAGTGCTGGGGGGTGAGAGAGGCTCCTTGTGAAAGCAGCGTGTGTGTAAGAGCTGCCTGTGTGTGTAAGAGCTGCCTGTGTGTGTAAGAGCTGCTTCTGTGTGTAAGAGCTGGCTGTGTGTGTGTCAGAGCTGCCTGTGTGTGTAAGAGCTGCCTCTGTGTGTGTGTGTAAGAGCTGCCTGTGTGTGTGTGTCTGTGTGTGTGTGTGTGTGTGTGTGTTTTTGTCAGCTCACCTCTGCTCAGCCTCTCTTGCCTCTCGTGTCTCGCTCTCTTCAATCTACACAATTCTCTCTCACTGGGATCCTTTCTCCAGCCTTTCCATTCTCCCCGAGGCGGGAGAGCCTGGAGGATGGAGCTGATGGTGAGAGGAGAACCTGGAGGATGGAGCCGATTGTGCTCCTCTGGGTCGTTTCCTCAGTATCCACCCAGCTGTGGTGGCACTGCCCCATCCCTCTGTGCTGGGGAAGATGAAACACAAAAGCCTTATAAATATGATTGTCTGGCAAAAGATTTTGAGAATATGGAAACTATAAGTGAGAATGAAATGAAAGCAAGCTTTGAGAGCCCTCAGTTACTGAACAACTGGAAAACAATGGTGTGGCCAGACTGAAGGTGGAACAACACTCGCTGCTTGCAGACAGGCCCAAGGGTCAGAGCAGACCCTGCCAGCTTGGCAGAAGGGGCCCAAAGAGGAGAGTTTAGGGTTTAAAATGTAACACAGTGTGGTAATGTAATGATTCTTATAGGCTGTATGGAAATGCTGTAGGATTTGTATGTTGTACTAGATTGGTTAGTGAGAATCAGAATATTCAACACAGAAGAAGATTTATGTATTGTAATGGGAACCTCACTCTCTTACTCTCTTATCCTCTCTTTTACTCTCTCATCCTCTTTACCACTCTCTTGCCTTCTCTCTCTTTACCTCTCTCTTTACTTCTCTCAGTCCTGCTCCAGCTGTGGCTGGCAGCTCCCAGCAGGGCCCTGCACCCAGGCCCTTTGCAATAATCCCCAAGTTCCAAGCCCAGAAGAAGATTTATTGTATTGTAATGGGAACTTTGCTCTCTTACCCTTTTTGCCTGGGCTGCAGGACCGGGCACGCTGTGGGCAGGATGCTGCTGGACCCACGTGTGCTCCTCCTCCGGACACGTCACCTCTGCTCTCTGGCTTTCCCCAGGCAAAACAAACGTGAGGATGAGGCTTTCACCTCTTCTGTTGGGGTTCAGACTCTTTCTGTGGCTCTTTGGGTGTGGGCAGAGCAGAAATGAAGCCCAGCTTGGGAAAGTCCCATCACCAGGGCAGCAGGGCAGGTTGTGGTGGGTGGAAGCAGCGGGGATGGGGTTAAGGTAAAGATTTATGTAAGAACCACGATGATGTGGGGGAGGCTTCCTGAGCTGCACCTTTAATTGTTACTGCCTTGTGGTTCAACCATGAATTTCCCTCTGTTTGGTAACACAATTCCTCCCGGGGGCTCTGGGGCTCGTGATTTTATTTCTCTTTTGTAGCTCATAAACAGCAAAAGCGGAACCGAGCTTTGCTGCTTCCTTGTCCTTGTGCTGCCC
Organism: Zonotrichia leucophrys gambelii; assembly: GCF_028769735.1. Classification (NCBI taxonomy): domain Eukaryota; kingdom Metazoa; phylum Chordata; class Aves; order Passeriformes; family Passerellidae; genus Zonotrichia; species Zonotrichia leucophrys. Next base: position 4,185,288 of record NC_088195.1, read on the forward strand.
TCTCCCTCCCAGCCCTGTCTGGCAGGGACTGGGGTGGCTTTGGGCTCATTACCTGTGAGTTCCCAAAATATTCTGGCATTACAAGCTCAGCTCAATGCAGGGAGAGGTGGGAACAGCCTGTGCAGAGCTTCCAGCCCTACAAATGTGTGAAGCAGCTGACGCCAGTTGGCAGCGAGTTTGCAGGGGAAGATTAGAAGAGGAAAATCCTTTGAAGAGAAACCCTTTTGCTTTATTAGGAAAAAATGCTCCTTGCCCTGTGCTAGCAGGGTCAGGGGAATCCAAAGGCTGTGTGTGTGTGATCCAGGCTGGGGGAAGCTCTGCTTTGCTTCCCCGCTGATAATTTGGGGGATGACAGCCTGCCTCTCTTCGCTGTAGGTTTATTCTTACTGCAACTCCCAAAGAGTTTTTTTTAACCCCTGTGCTGCAGACAGGTCTTAAGGGGGGCTCCTGGGGGTGGTTTGGGGCTGCCCCTGCTGGAGGGGTGGGTGCTGTTCTGCTGAGGACTGAGGAAATCAGGTGGGATCAAAATACACATGAGAATAAAACCACCCTGCCTGCAAGAGCAGCTGGAGAGCCCGGGGTGAGCATGGGGCAGTGCTGGAAAATGGACAGCTCAGCACACACCCCAGTGGGAGCCTGATCCTCACTTTCCATGGAAATTGCCCGTGGGAGGTGAGTTTTCCCTCTTGCCCATCTGAGTGTGCTTGGCTCACCGAGGGGCAGCAGCGTTTGGGGCTGGGGTGGCACCGACAGCGAGGAGGGACAGTGGGACAGGAGGGGCAGCGGGACAGGAGGGACAGTGGGACAGGAGGGACAATGGGACAGGAGGGACAATGGGACAGTGTCCTCAGCGACCTCCGGCCGTGCCTGGGGAGGAGGGAGCTTCCTTTTCCAACCTGTCTGTTGTGACTCATGGAGCATCATCCCAGGAGGGGGCGGCGAGACTGAATCAGTGGTGCCTGAGGACACACTGGGAGAGGGAACGTGAGCGTGGGCAGCTGCAGCCCCTGCTTTAGCCTGCCTTCCTTCCTTCCTTCCTTCCTTCCTTCCTTCCTTCCTTCCTTCCTTCCTTCCTTCCTTCCTTCCTTCCTTCCTTCCTTCCTTCCTTCCTTCCTTCCTTCCTTCCTTCCTTCCTTCCTTCCTTCCTTCCTTCCTTCCTTCCTTCCTTCCTTCCTTCCTTCCTTCCTCCTTCCTCCCTCCCTCCCTCCCTCCCTCCCTCCCTTCCGCCACTTCCTTCCTTCCGCCACTTCCTTCCCTCCTTCCTCCCCTTCCTTTCCTTCCGTCCCCCACCTGTGCTGTGCTTGTCCTCAGGTGATGGGGGGGAAATTCTGCTCCGTGTGGTGCTGAGCTCTTCCTTGGAGCTGAAGCTGATTTTTGAAGCCTGGATTTGAGTTTGGGTTTGCTCGGGGAATGCTGTTCCCCTGCAGAAGCCCTGATGAGCTGTTGTGTTTTCAGGATCTCCTTCCAGGGTTTGTTTTTCCAATGTGGGAAGAGCCCAGAGGTGCTGCTGGAGCTCGTGAGGAGCCTTTGGTCCTGAGCATCTGATGGATGGCAGCACTGTGGGAGCTCTAATGAAGCTAATGAGGTGTTTAGAGGAACACAGAGCTAATTTCTCTGGCAGCATGGAAAGGCTCCTGGGGGAGCAGGGCTGAGCCAAGGCTCAGGATGGCAGCATCTCAGAGGTGTCAGGCTGCTGGGAGGGGAGCTGGAATGAGGCTGAAAGCTGAATTTCCTCCCGAATTGCCAGCAGCAGGCTGGAGTGGCTCTGTCCCTGCTCTCCCTCCTTTCCTGCAGGGAGGTGCCCTGGGCAGCAGGGATGGGATGGGACAGAGCTCTCCCCTGCCATGCTGAGGGGACACCAGGGTGCTCTGGGATGATGAGCTGGTGTCTGGACATGTGCAGTGTGTTGGGAAGGGTGGAAGTTTGACAAGGTCTCACAGATATGTGTGCTTGGCAGAAAGATTTTTAAATGTAGAGTCTGATGAAGAAATAGAGATGGAAGCAAGTTTTGATAGAGAAGAAAAGAATTGCTGAGCCAGTTTTACTGGATAACCAAGAAGGCAAAAGGTGTGTTGGTTAGAAGGGGGTTTTATGACTTAGAGCAAAGGATAAACCCACCCCAAACAAGATTTTTTTACCAAGCAGGAAGATAGCACAGGCAAACAAATCAGCAAATGCAGCAAGTAGAAAAAAGGTCTCAGGATTTTCTACTGCAAGAAAACTGAAAAACAACTTCTAGCTTAAACTGTAATGTGCCAACTTTGAGTGACTGGAGAACAGTAACATGAATATGGTAATGATAGTAGTTATGATAGGCTATAGATAAAAGTTAAGGTATAGATTGTGTGAAAAACGCCAATCACTTGTTTTTAAAATTTTAAAAGTTTAATAGTAATAAAATGGTTATAAAAACAGTAATACAATTAGAGTAATAATAATTTGGACAATTTGAATTAGGACAATATGAGACAACAAATACAAAGAGTTATGGACAGTCCAGGTACCTTTTCTGGGCAAAATAAGCCTGAAAAAGGACCCACGTTAACAGAGGATTAACCCTTAAAAGCAACAGCCTGTTGCATATTCATACACCTCATCCATGATGCATAAATTCCATTCAAACACAGGATTCTGTCTGGGCAGTGTCAGCTTCTTCCTCTGAATCCTGACAGCACCTCTGAGGTTGGAAGAAGTTCATTTCTCCTGATAAAGAGAGCAATAAATTCTTTTTCTCTGAAAGATTCAGGTGTCCTGTGGCTGCTATCTCACTGTGAGTCCTTTCTTTAAAAAAAATATCCTACATAGCACAGTTTCTATTTTAACAATTTTTATAACCTAAAACTATATTTAACATGCTACTTAAGAGAATTGACACAGCATCACTTTCTAACACAACACATACAATATTCATTTGAATATTTGCAAAAAGCCAATCATAAAATACATGCGTTTTTCACAGATTGGTTCTACTGTATTAAGATGCTGAGCAAAGAAAAGTATATAATGCAATGTAACTAAAAGAAAAGTATTTAATGCATTGTAACCAAAACCAAAGGGTCTCCAGGCCTGCCTGCAGCTGGAGCTGACAGCTGTGGGCACAGCTCTGTCACCCACAACCCTGGGCTGCTGTGACATCTTGGATGGAATAAACTGCATTTTGGAGAGCCCCTGGAGTCCTGCATCCCTCATTTCAGCTTTTACAGCACTGGCTGCAGATGTGAACACCTGGAGCACCCAACAAGGGGATGCAGCTCTGATTCCTGCCCGGGTTTGCTCAGAGTTGGTGGCAGAGCTTCCTCTGCAGCCAGCGCTGCCCTTGTGCCCTGCCCGGGGACACTTGTGTAACACAGGGATCCGGTTACTGCCCTCCGGCTGCCGAGCCCTCCTCTCCAGCAGGAGCAGGCAGGAAATGCAGCGTTTTCTGTCTGAAATAATGCAGAGTTGGATCTCCGAGGAGCCCTTCTTTGGAAGTGTGAAAAACGCCAATCACTTGTTTGTAAAATTTTAAAAGTTTAATAGTAATATATAAATATATAATAGCAATATAAAAATATATAATAGTACAATATAAATATAATAGTAATATATAAATATATAAATATAAATATAAATATAAATATAAATATAAATATAAATATAAATATAAATATAAATGTAATAGCAATATATTAATATAAATATAATAGTAATATATAAAATATAACTATAATAGTAATATATATAAAAATAATAATGCAATTAGAGTAATAATAATTTGGACAATTTGAATTAGGACAATATGAGGCAATAGAAACAAAGAGTTATGGACAGTCCAGGTACCTTTTTCTGGGCAGCACAAAAGGAGCCACGTTAACAGAGGATTAACCCTTTAAAGCAACAGCCTGTTGCATATTCATACATCCCATCCATGATGCATAAATTCCATTCAAACACAGGATTCTGTCTGGGCAGTGTCAGCTTCTTCCTCTGAATCCTGGCGGTGTCGTCCTGGATTTATCCAACATCACAGCAGAAGATGGAGGCCAAGAAGAAGAAGGAGAAAGGCTGGACACACCCAGTTCCCTCCATCTTGCCCCTTGAACCCCATTCTAGAAACCCCAAAATCTACTTTTTTTCACATGGTGATAAATTCATTATTATTCTACCTAAACTGTTGTGGCTTGCTGATGTTCATCTAAGGTTGGTAATTTGCTCCATGGGTCATAACCAAACCCAGAGGTGTTTTGGGCTCTGTGCCAGGGTCTCTGAGCCCCCTGGCAGGGGTTTTGGTCATTCTGGACAGCCAGAGGGATGTGCTGAGTTCCCACATGCCATGGCTTGCCTGTTGGATTCTGCTCTTTTCTGACCCACAGATGGGGCAACTGAGAGGTGTTTTAAAAGCTTTTATTCCATTTTCATTCTCATGTGAAGAGCAAGACAATGCACCCTTCATATACAATTCACACCATCTCAATCAGAAGCCAACTGTTTCTTAATTGCAATACATAATAAGTGTTGCTTGGCTTATCAGGTTTCTTAATATCATAAAATATACTGAGAGTTCATTGAAATCATAGAGGAAATATTCTTAATATCATAAAATACACTGAGAGTTCATTGGAATCATAGAGGAAATATGCTTGCCTGTTGGATTCTGCTCTTTTCTGACCCACAGATGGGGCAACTGAGAGGTGTTTTAAAAACTTTTATTCCATTTTCATTCTCATGTGAAGAGTGAGACAAAACAGGTGTTACAATTCACACCATCTCAATCAGAAGCTAACTATTTCTTAATTACAACACACTATAAGTGTTGCTTGGCCTATCAAATTTCTTAGTATCATAAAATATACTGAGAGTTCATTGAAATCATAGAGGAAATATTCTTAATATCATAAAATACACTGAGAGTTCATTGGAATCATAGAGGAAATATTCTTAATATCATAAAATACACTGAGACTTCATTGAAATCATAGAGGAAATATGCTTGCCTGTTGGATTATGCTCTTTTCTGACCCAGAGATGGGGCAACTGAGAGGTGTTTTAAAAACTTTTATTCCATTTTCAGTCTCATGTGAAGGGTGAGACAACACAAATGTTATAATTCACACCATCACAATCAGAAGCTAACTATTTCTTAATTACAACACACTATAAGTGTTGCTTGGCCTATCAACTTTCTTAGTATCATAAAATATACTGAGAGTTCATTGAAATCATAGAGGAAATTTTCTTAGTATCATAAAATATACTGAGAGTTCATTGAAATCATAGAGGAAATATTCTTAATATCATAAAATATACTGAGAGTTCATTAAAATCACAGAGGAAACTTTCTTACAACTTGATAGTTAGGTCATAGGAGTCAAATCTACTTTTCAATCCCTCCTGCAGCAGCAGTGGGGAGTGCATGTGGCCTTCAGCTCCCCCTCACCCTGCTGCCACCAGGAACATTTCCTAAATTAACCAAACCATTGCCTTAATGAGGCCTAATCTGCTCCTCTGGAGGCCTCTCCATGCCCTGTCCGTGCAGAGCCAGCAGGGGATGGAGGGAGCAGCTGGGTCACAGCTGGGTGTGCTGAGAGCACCAGGGCAGCTCTTTGCTCCCAGAGCTTGTCTGGGTACAAAAACAAACGTCAGGGCTGTGCTGGGGCAGGTAATGGAGGCTGCTGCTGCCTCCTGCTTCATTAGAAATCCAATTAACCTCCTAGAAAAGCACTCAGAGTGACCTCTAGAAACGGGATGTATTTTGCTGTACCTCTGCTGTTTGTCTTGTGCAGAATGATGTTAACTAGCTGCTTCCTGCTGCTCCATTTTCCTGCAGCATAATTACAAATTGTTTTGTTTTTCTCTTTTCTCTTCAGCTTCCTGGCTCCCCATGCCAAGGCTCTTCAGAGTGGGGCTGCAAAAAATAGCCAGGCTTTTCTCAGTCCCCTCTGCATGGCTCCTCAGGGGCTGGTGTTACTCTTGCTTATGGTTTTGCCTAATGCAGGATGCAATTTTTAGGGTAATTAAGCAATAGAGGAGGAAGGAGAGGGTGTCCAACCTCCTGCCCTGTCTTCCTTTGCCCCAAGGCTGTTGGTGTGAGCAATTTCAAGTTGTGCAAAGGTTGGCTTTGCACAGAGCTTCTGGTGGTTTGGTGCCAACAGTTTCCCACAGGTTCCCACAAGTTTCCTCTGCCTGGGGAAGCAGGAGAGGAGGTGGCAGAGGGTGACCAGAGCCTGGGGTGGTGTTTTGGGTGAATGGCTGAAGGGAGAGGTGTGACCACAGCCATGGATGGTGTTTTGGGTGAATGGCTGAAGGGAGAGGTGTGACCAGAGCCATGGATGGTGTTTTGGGTGAATGGCTGAAGGGAGAGGTGTGACCACAGCCATGGATGGTGTTTTGGGTGAATGGCTGAAGGGAGAGGTGTGGCCACAGCCATGGATGGTGTTTCGGGTGGGTGGCTGAAGGGAGAGGTGTGACCACAGCCATGGATGGTGTTTTGGGTGGCTGGATGGAGGGAGAGGTGTGACCACAGCCATGGATGGTGTTTTGGGTGGCTGGATGAAGGAGAGGTGTGACACAGCCATGGAGGTGTTGGGTGGCGGATGAAAGAGAGGTGTGACCACAGCCATGGATGGTGTTTTGGGCGGGTGGCTGAAGGGCACATCCTCTCTGTACCTTTCCCTGTGACAAAGGACAGCTGCTGCTCTGGGCAGGAATGCAGATCACCAGGGTTACTGTGCCAGGGCAGCACCATCACTGAGTGTTCCATCTATTCCATTCCCACCAAAGCTGGGGGTGGTGTTTTGGGTGGGTGGGTGGAAGGAGAGGTGTGACCACAGCCATGGATGGTGTTTTGGGTGAATGGCTGAAGGGAGAGGTGTGACCACAGCCATGGATGGTGTTTTGGGTGGCTGGCTGAAGGGAGAGGTGTGACCAGAGCCATGGATGGTGTTTTGGGTGAATGGCTGAAGGGAGAGGTGTGACCACAGCCATGGATGGTGTTTTGGGTGAATGGCTGAAGGGAGAGGTGTGACCACAGCCATGGATGGTGTTTTGGGTGGGTGGCTGAAGGGAGAGGTGTGACCAGAGCCTGGGATGGTGTTTTGGGTGGGTGGGTGGAGGGAGAGGTGTGACCAGAGCCATGGATGGTGTTTTGGGTGGCTGGCTGAAGGGAGAGGTGTGACCAGAGCCATGGATGGTGTTTTGGGTGAATGGCTGAAGGGAGAGGTGTGACCACAGCCATGGATGGTGTTTTGGGTGGGTGGCTGAAGGGAGAGGTGTGACCACAGCCAGGGATGTTTTGGTGCGGGATGAAGGAGAGTGTGACCACACCCATGGATGTGTTTGGGTGGGTGCTGAAGGCACATCATCTCTGGCTTTACTGTGCGCTGGCAGGACCTGAGGTCCACCTCATTCAGTTCCATCAAAGCTCTGTGTGGATGGGGTTATCTTGGTGGGTGGGTGGAAGGAGAGGTGTGACCACAGCCATGGATGGTGTTTTGGGTGGGTGGGTGGAGGGAGAGGTGTGACCACAGCCATGGATGGTGTTTTGGTGGGTGGGTGGAAGGAGAGGTGTGACCCAGCCATGGATGGTGTTTTGGGGGTGGTGAAGGGAGAGGTGTGACCAGAGCCTGGGGTGGTGTTTTGGGTGGGTGCTAAAGGGCACATCCTCTCTGTGCCTTTCCTGTGACAAAGGACAACTGCTGCTCTGGCAGGAATGCAGATCACCAGGGTTACTGTGCCAGGGCAGCACCATCACTGAGTGTTCCATCTATTCCATTCCCACCAAAGCTGGGGGTGGTGTTTTGGGTGGGTGGGTGGAAGGAGAGGTGTGACCACAGCCATGGATGGTGTTTTGGGTGAATGGCTGAAGGGAGAGGTGTGACCACAGCCATGGATGGTGTTTTGGGTGAATGGCTGAAGGGAGAGGTGTGACCAGAGCCTGGGATGGTGTTTTGGGTGGCTGACTGAAGGGCACATCCTCTCTGTGCCTTTCCCCATGGCAAAGGATGCCTGCTGCTCTGGGCAGGGTTACTCTGCCAGGGCAGCACCATCAGTGAGTGTTCCATCTAGAAACAGGCTCTGTGTGGATTTTGGGAGTTAATCCTTGTTCCTGTGAGTTCCCCTTGCACTGAGAACCACCTGGGTCCTGCAGAGCATCCCAGGGCTGATGCTCCTCTGCTCCTGGGGAGAGCTCAGAGGGGTAAAATGACTTTTCTGTCTGAATCTTGGTAAAATGACCAAAGCTGCTGTTTCCTGCAGGGTGGGGGTGTGTGTCCACATCCCCCTGCTCACTCTGCTCCAAGGGACAGAGCTGCTCCAGAGGCTGAGCCCGGCCCCAAAACTGCTGGAGACAGGAAGGAAAATGAGCTGGGCTCAAGATAGACACGTTTGTTGTTCTATATTTAGGAACACAATAATTAAGGCTGGCTGTTTATCCTGACAAACATCATAACTAATAGGCTGTGGCAGACAAACAAATCCTTCCTGCACCTGGGAACTCTGAGTTGTCTCTGGGAAGGGCAGGGGGTTCATTAAAGAGCTGTAATTTAGGGAACATCTGGATGTTTGCTTTGTCCCTTCCCCAGGCATGGGTGCTGGTGGGCTCTGAATTTGTGGTGAGGGAGCTTTTGTGGGTGGCTGGGAAATGATGGGGGACAGCACAGCAAGGGTGAGGCTGAGGATGCTCGGTGGCACCCAGGGGTGCAGTGATGGAGGTATCAGCGTGCAGAATGGCTCCTGAATGCAGTAGATCTCGCTGGTGGGGCACTGGGAGGTGGCAGGGAGCCCGAATAAGCTTTTGTGAACCTTGGCAGGAAGGGCAAGCCGAGGGCAAACGGCTTCTCAGACTTCCCACTAGATGGGGATGGAGGCATTGTCAGAGCGCTCCGTGCGCCCGCAGGGAGCACCCGGTGCTCGTCCCCGTGTCACGGAGCCACCCGGGGGTCACGACCCTGCTGCCCGGGGGTGTCTCGGGGCTCACAGCGTGTCCCTTCTCCCGCAGATGCTGCAGGACTGCCCCAAGGCCCGCAGGGAGGTGGAGCTGCACTGGCGAGCGTCGCAGTGCGCGCACATCGTGCGCATCATGGACGTCTACGAGAACCTCTACCAGGGGAGGAAGTGTCTGCTCATCGTCATGGAGTGGTGAGAGCCCGGCCCGTGGGCACTGCAGGGTGCTGGGGGGCTGCCAGAGGGGGGTGGGCACCTTCCAGCCCTGGGGATGCCAGGGGGATGGCACGGTGGTGTTGGAGGGATGGGGACAGCCAGGGCTGCTGGCTCTGAGTCATCCTGAAAACGCTCAGCTCAAGGCCTGTGGTTCTCACAGGTGGGTCATAACCAAACTGCCTTTGGCCACCAAAAGCTGGGGGAGGTTCCTGGCAGGTTCCTGGCAGGCTGTGGTGGGGCAATGCCCGAGCTGGCAGCGCTGGTGCCGCCCTGGCACCGCCTGCAGCAGCAGCAGCAGCTCTGCTTTGGGTAGGAGCTTGGTATGAACCTGGGGACGAGGAGGAGGGATGAAGGGGAAAGTATTGAAACCACATCCCAACCGCAGCTGTGATTTGATGCAGCTTCCTTGCCAAAACCTCTCCCCTGGCAAGCTGGCAGATCGCCCGGGGGGGCAGCGGGTGCAGGAGCGGTGCCAGGGCACGTGGCACAGCACCCCCAGAGCAGCTCCTGCGGCGAAACAGGCACTGAGAACCACCCTGGCACTCTGGGCAGCCAGGCATGGGCAAGGGGAGGCAGTGGGGAGAGAAAGAAAGAATGGCTGAGGGGTAGGAGGAGAGTCCCCAGGATTGTCTGTGTGAGCAAGGGATGCTGTGGAGTAGCTTCCATTGCAAGGCAGGTTTTGATTTTCAGCAGGAGCAGGCTCTGGATCCCTCCTGACAGGCTCTGGATCCGTCCTGACAGGCTCTGGATCCCTCCTGAAAGGTTCTGGATCCCTCCTGACTGCTCTGGATCCCTCCTGACTGATCTAGATCCATGTTTTGAGGCTCTGGATCCCTCCTGACAGGCTCTAGATCCATGTTCTGAGGCTCTGGATCCCTCCTGACAGGCTCTGGATCCCTCCTGACTGCACTAGATCCATGTTTTGAGGCTCTGGATCCCTCCTGACAGGCTCTGGATCCCTCCTGACTGCTCTAGATCCATGTTCTGATACTCTGGATCCCTCCTGAAAGGTTCTAGATCCATGTTTTGAGGCTCTGGATCCCTCCTGACTGCTCTGGATTCATACTCTCAGGCTCTGGATCCATCCTGACAGGCTCTGGATCCCTCTTGACTGCTCTGGATCCATCCTGACAGGCTCTGAACCCCTCCTGACTTCTCTCTATCCTTCTCTCTATCCCTCCTGACTGCTCTGGATCCCTCCTGACAGGTTCTCCATCCCTCCTGACTGCTCTGGATCTCTCCTGACTGCTCTGGATCCATCCTGCCAGGCTCTGTGCAGCACAGGGTCCCAGGGGCTGCAGGCTATTGCTGCTGCAGATGTCACTGAATGTCAGGGAGATGCTATCAGCGCTGAGAAAGCCAAACTGTTCCTGCTTCAGGCAGATAAGGCAGGGCCAGGAAGTGCCATTATCCCTGCTCTCAGGGAGAATTCTCCCACACCTCAGTCCTGAGCTCTGTGGGAGCTGCATTTCCCCTGAGGGTACCTGGGGATGGAACCCACCAGTGGTTCTCCAGCACCTCCATGGGACCTGGCCGTGCTGCAGCGGGGTCAAATCTGTGCCCCAGCTTGGGGAGCTCTTTGTGACACTGCTGGTGCCTCACCCTGAGCTTTGCTCAGCACTTCTGTGCTGGGTCATGGTGCTGCTGAGGCAGTTGGCTCGTGAGCAAAAGGAGGCCACGTGTGCTGGGAGTGCTCTCACCAATTTCAAGCCACATTTGCTGCCTTTACTGTAAATGTGTTTTTGTGGCTGCTGGGGCGGCCACGCCCGCCCAGCTCTGAGCCTCTGCCCTGCTCCTTTCGGGAAGGAGGAGGCTCTGAAGTGCCCCAAAACATCACCCAAGGTCTTGGATGGAGAAGGGGATTGATTCCTGCTCAGCAGCAGAGGGTTTGGTGGGATGGAGCCACTGTCATGGATATATTTTGTGAAAAATCCTTTTGCTAGGATTTTTTCTTCTGAGAAGCTGAGAGGCCTCAGAAATTAAATGTAACCAATGGTTATCTGCTGCTGTGGAATGCAACAGGTGCATCTGTGATTGGTCTCATGTGGTTGTTTTTAATTAATGGCCAATCACAGTCCAGCTGTCTTGGACTCTCTGGTCAGTCACAAGATTTTATCATCGTTCTTTTCTATTCCTTGTTAGCCTTCTGATGAAATCCTTTCTTCTATTCTTTTAGTGTAGTTTTAATATATGATTTTATATAATATATATTTTAATATAATATACAACTTTATATAACATATAATTTATATAATTATATAATTATATATAATTTATATTTAATATAATATATAATTTTATATAATATATTTTATATAAATATACAATTATATATTTATATATTTTATATAATATACTTTAATATAATATATAATTTTATATAGTATATATAATAAAATAATAAATCAGCCTTCTGAAACATGGAGTCAAGATTCGCATCTCTTCCCATGTGGAAGTTGCCTACAAATTCAACAAGCCAAGGTGTGTAACAGCATCTCCTCTCTTGCAGCTTGGATGGTGGGGAGCTCTTCAGCCGCATCCAGGACAGGGGAGACCAGGCCTTCACAGAACGGGGTATGAGCCCACACCCCGCTGGCCTTTCATCCCCTCAGTTTAACACCCTTGGCCTCTCAGTCCCCTCCATCCCCTCAGTGTAACATCCTGGCCTTTGAGTCTCCTCCATCCCCTCAGTGTAACACCCTGCTGGCCTTCCATCCCCTCCATCCCCTCAGTGTAACATCCTGGCCTTTCATCCCCTCCATCCCCTCAGTGTAACACCCTCCTGGCCTTTCATCCCCTCAGTGTAACACCCTGGCCTTTCATCCCCTCCATCCCCTCAGTGTAAAACCCTGGCCTCTCACTCCCTCCATCATCCCCTCAGTGTTACTCCCTGGCCTTTGAGTCCTCTCCATCCCCTCAGTGTAACACCCTGGCCTTTCATCCCCTCCATCCCCTCAGTGTAACACCCTGCTGGCCCTTCAGTCACCTCCATCCCCTCAGTCCCCTCTATCCCCTCAGTGTAACACCCTGGCCTTTGAGTCCTCTCCATCCCCTCAGTGTAACACCCTGCTGGCCTTTCAGTCCCCTCCATCCCCTCAGTGTAACACCCTGCTGGCCTTTCATCCCCTCCATCCCCTCAGTGTAACACCCTGCTGGCCCTTCAGTCACCTCTATCCCCTCAGTCCCCTCTATCCCCTCAGTGTAACACCCTGACCTTTGAGTTCCCTCTATCCCCTCAGTGAACACCATGGTTTTTCAGTCCCCTCCATCCCCTCAGTGTAACATCCTGCTGGCCTTTGAGTGCCCTCCATCCCCTCAGTGTAACATCCTGCTGGCCTTTGAGTGCCCTCCATCCCCTCAGTGTAACACCCTGCTGGCCCTTCAGTCCCCTCCATCCCCTCAGTGTAACACCCTGGCCCTTCAGTGCCCTCCATCCCCTCAGACACTCTTCTGGATCCCCAGCAGAGTTCTGCACTCAGAGAATGAGGGATGTGGGTGCAAGGGGTGCTGCTTTTCATGTTTGCCTGAGAATAGGGTTAGGGGGTATTTTCTCAGCTGCTCCCACACTCCTGTCAGAAACACCCACCTCCCTCAAAAAGTTAAGTCCATGGGAACTTAGTTAAGACCATGTGGATCTCATAGATCTCATAGATCTCACTCCCTCTACTCCTCTGACCAGGAAAAGCAGCCACACAACCCAGACTCTGAGCCCATTGCCCCCTTGACTTCCCATCCTAAGGGGAAACCTTTCCCAGCTGCATTCCTTGCTGCTTGGGTGTCCTAAACAGTGCAAGCCCCTCCTTGGTGTTAGGGCCAGGGGCTGGGCTCTGCCCCATCCCTTCCCCTGGAGTTTCTGGGAGCTGCAGGCTCCTTTCCCAGGGATGGGGAGTGGCACAGACTCCATGGACAGGGGGACTGCAAGCAGAGCAAACCCCTTTGACCTCAGCCAGGTTCTTTGGCTGCTAGTTTGTAGAGCTCCCCAGGGAGCAGTGCCCTTTTTAACTTGCTTCTGAAGGCTTCTGTTGGTTTCTTTGCTGCTTCAGAGGCTTCGGAGATCATGAAGAGCATTGGGGAAGCCATCCAGTACCTGCACTCGATCAACATCGCGCACCGGGACGTGAAGGTACCACCCTGAGCCCCCCTGGCAGTGCCAGGGCCCAGCCCTGCTGCTCCATGAGGCATTCACGTCCTCTGAACAGAGATAATAATTCTCTCTCCCAGGATTTTTCCTGGGGAAGGCAGTGAGAAAGCTCAGAGGAAAACAATTCTTATCTCTGCTTGCTGCTCCTGTTGTTTAGCACGTGTGGAATGTGTTATGGGGATTGTAGACTGAAGAACATGGTTGTTTAGACTGATTGATTAGAAAAAATAACTGTTTAGACTGATTGATTAGAAAAAAGCTGTGTTGTGACTGTCTGGAGACAGCCATGGGTTTTTCTGTAGCATTTCTTTAGTGTAGTATCTTTTTAGTGTAGTGTGAAAAACGCCAATCACTTGTTTTTAGAATTTTAAAAGTTTGATAGTAATAAAATGGTTATAAAAATAGTAATATAATTAGAGTAATAAAAATTTGGACAATTAGGATTTAGTTCAATATGAGACAATAAGAACAAAGAGTTATGGACAGTCTGGGTACCTCTTTCTTTTACCTTTTCTGTCTAAATCTTTGTAAAATGGCCAAACCTGCTGTTTCCTGCAGGGTGAGGTTGTGTTTCCACATCCCCCTGCTCACTCTGCTCTGAGGGGCAGAGCTGCTCCAGAGGTTTTATCTACCAGCAGCCCCACAGCTTGTTTGTAAAGACAAATCTACCATTCCTCTCAATCCCATATCCCTGATTTCCTGCTTATGACCCAAGGTGGGTCCAAGAGGACCGGTGTCACAGACATCTTTTATGAAAAATCCTTTCCTTAGGACTTTTTCTCCTGAGAAGCTGAGAGGACTCAGGAACAAAATGTAAACAATGGTTATCTGCTGCTGTGGAATGCAACAAGTAGATCTTTGATTAACCTGTGTTAGTTGTTTCTAATTAATGGCCAATCACAGTCAGCTGACTCAGACTCTGTCTGAGACAGAAGCTTTTGTTATCATTCCTTCTTTTTCTATTCTTATCTAGCCTTCTGATGAAATCCTTTCTTCCATTCTCTTAGTATAGTTTTAATATAATATATATCATAAAATAATAAATCAAGCCTTCTGAAATATGGAGGCAGATCCTCATCTCTTCCCTCATCCTCAGACCCCTGTGAACACGGTCACAGACCGGGCTAAGGCACAGGCCTAAATCCTGGATACCTCAGGAGGAATATTCCCCAGGAAAGCTGTGTTGGGTGTTGGGGTGACCCTCACGGATGGCTCACTCCTTGTCCCTGCGTGTTCCCAGCCAGAGAACCTCCTGTACACCTCCAAGCGGCCCAACGCCGTGCTGAAACTCACCGACTTCGGCTTCGCCAAGGAAACCACCACGCACAACTCGCTGGCCACGCCCTGCTACACGCCCTACTACGTGGGTGAGTGGAGGAAAATCGGGGGTAGGAGGGTGGGGATGGATGGAGATGAGAGATCTCTGCAGCCAGGGCTTGGAATTCGGGGTTTATTGCAAAGGGCCTGGGTGCAGGGCCCTGCTGGGAGCTGCCAGCCGCAACTCGGAGCAGGCCCCAAAGAGGAGAGAGGTGAAGAGAGAGCTAAAGAGAAAGAAGGCAAGAGCCTGCTAAAGAGGATGAGAGAGCAGGGTTCCCATTACAATACAATAAATCTTCTTCTGGTCTTGTAAATTGTGGTTTATTGCAAAAGGTTTGGGTGTAGGGCCTTGCTGGGAGCTGCCAGCCACAGCTCAGAGCAGGCCCCAAGGAGGGAGAGAGAGGTAAAGAAAAAGGTAAAGAGAATGAGAGTGTAAGAAAGAGAGCGAGGTTCCCATTACAGGACAATAAATCTTCTTCTGGTCTTTGAATTTGTGGTTTATTGCAAAGGGCCTGGGTGCAGGGCCCTGCTGGGAGCTGCCAGCCACAGCTGGAGCAGGACTGAGAGAAGTAAAGAGAGAGAAGACAAAAGTGTGGTAAAAAGGATGACAAAGTAAAAGAGAGGATAAGAAAGTAAGAGAGCAAAGTTCCTGTTACAATACCATAAATCTTCTGTGCTGAATATTCTAATTCTCACTAACCAATCTAGTACAACATACAAATCCTATAGCATTTCCATACAGCCTATAAGAATCATTACATTACCACACTGTGTTACATTTTAAACCCTAAACTCTCCTCTTTGGGCCCCTTCTGCCAAGCTGTAGGGTCTGCTCTGACCCTTGGGCCTGTCTGCAAGCAGAGGGTGTTGTTCCATCAAAAGGGGATCACCTTCAGCTGGCCACACCATTGTTTTCCAGTTGTTCAGTAACTGAGGGATCTCAAAGCTTGCTTTCATTTCAATCTCGCTTATAGTTTCCATATTCTCAAAATCTTTTGCCAGACAATCATATTTGTAAGGCTTTCCTGTTTCATTTTCCCCAACAGGTGAGTGCCTGGGGGCTGGCCTTGGGGTTGGTGTAGGAATGTGCCCCCTGTTAAAAGTGACAAAACCATCTTTTGTCCCCTGGCGCCTGCAGCAGAGAGCTGGGGGCTGCTCCAGGCAGAGCTTCCCACAATGGCTCTTGGTGTGTCCATTGGGGTGTCAAAGCCCTCTCACTCAGTTCTTACACTTGGATTTAGGATTTTCTTTCTGTTTTTACCAGCTCCAGAAGTGCTGGGCCCAGAGAAGTACGACAAGTCCTGTGACATGTGGTCCCTGGGTGTCATCATGTATATTCTGTAAGTCTGAGAGCTCCTCTCCCTCTGCAGTGCTCACCTCCTGCTCCTGCACTGCCTTGTGCCCCTGGGGAGGTTTTTGGGGTGCCACACTGAGTCTGTTCCCCCTCCTGGCACAGGCTGTGTGGGTACCCCCCCTTCTACTCCAACCACGGCCTGGCCATCTCTCCTGGCATGAAGAAGAGGATCCGGATGGGCCAGTACGAGTTCCCCAACCCCGAGTGGTCCGAGGTGTCAGAGGAAGGTAAACGTGATCCCTGTGGGGCCTGTGCCCAGGCTGAGGTCTCCTTTGGAGGGCTGGGAGGAGCTCAGAGCCCTGGCTGTGGCAGGAGCCACCTCTCAGCATCTGCACCTTTTGCCGAAGGGTTTGTGCAGGGTCAGGTGTGTGGCACAGGGGAGGGCACACGGGAGGGCACTCGGGGGTTTTGGGGCTGGGGCTGGAGCCCCCCAGGAGCTGCTGCAGGCCCCTGACCCTGCCCCAACCCCTGCAGTGAAGCAGCTGATCCGAAACCTGCTGAAGACAGACCCGACCCAGCGCATGACGATAACGGAGTTCATGAACCACCCCTGGATCATGGTGAGATGGGATCATGGGATCATGGGATCATGGGATCAATGGGATGAGATCCATGGGATGGGATGGGATGGGATGGGATGGGATGGGATGGGATGGGATGGGATGGGATCATGGGATGGAATGGGGTAATGGGATCCATGGGATGAGATCCATGGGATGGGATGGCATGGCATGGCATGGAATGGGGTAATGGGATCCATGGGATGGGATGGGATCCATGGGATGGGTTAATGGGATGGTATGGGATCCATCCCAGCTCACGCTCCTCCCCTCTCCTGGCAGCAATCCATGCAGGTGCCCCAGACCCCGCTGCACACCAGCCGTGTGCTGAAGGAGGAGAAGGACCTGTGGGAGGATGTGAAGGTAAAACCTCTCTCTGTCCCTGTCTGCGAAGCTCTGCACCCCTCTGTCATGTGGGGAATGTCCTCTCCTGGGTACTGCAGACCAGGCTCGTTCACTGTCCCTAAAAGTGTTCAGAACTGCATAAATGTGGCACTTGGGACATGATGTAGTGGTGGAGTGGCTGTGTTGGGTGAACATCTTTTATGAAAATCCTTTCCTTGGGATTTTTCCTCCTGAGAAGCTGAGAGGCCTCAGGAACAAAATGTAACCAATGGTTATCTGCTGCTGTGGAATGCAACAGGTGCATCTGTGATTGGTCCATGTTGGATGTTTCTAATTAATGGCCAATCACAGTCAGCTGGCTCAGACTCTGTCCGAGACAGAAGCTTTGTTATGATTCCTTCTTTTTCCATTCTTAGCCAGCCTTCTGATGAAATCCTTTCTTCTATTCTTTTAGTATAGTTTTAATATAATATATGTCATAAAATAATAAATCAAACCTTCTGAAACACGGAGTCAGATCCTCATCTCTTCCCTCATCCAACAGCCCCAGTGAACTCTGTCACACCATCCTGCTCATTTTATGCCTTCTAAGGTAGCTCAGCTATTTGGGTGTGAAATAGATCTCCAAAAGCTCAGAGACCTGGCTTGAGGAGACCATAATTCACCCTGGAGGGCTTTGCTGATGTCTCTGTGTGCCCACAGGAGGAGATGACCAGTGCCCTGGCCACCATGAGAGTGGACTACGAACAAATCAAGATCAAGAAAATCGAGGATTCCTCGAACCCTCTGCTGATGAAGAGGAGGAAGAAAGCCAACCCCCCCGAGCCCACCACGCTGCCCCACTGAGGGCCCTGCCCACCAGCCCTCCAGAAAGCAATAACTATAAATATATATATATATATATATTTTTTAAGGAAAAAAAAAGACAAAAAGAAACAGACTGTTCTATCGAGCGCATGGAATTCAGACATTTATACCAGACTAGTTATTTTTAGCTACTCACCTGTGTTTCTGACCTTTCTGGAGCAGGTGGTGAGATCCTCCCCCCCCTCAGATCCACACCTGCAGCCAGGGATTTTTTTGTCCTGTAGGTGAACGCCGCCAATAATTGGATTTTTATTTTTCTTTTGTGAAACAGTTTTGATTTATATATATATATTTTTTTTTTTCTTTTCCTCCTCCTTCCTTCCAAAGACATGGAAACTCCTGTGGTGACCTTTTTAGGGTATAGAACATATAAATATTTTTTAAAAACTACTGTAGAGCTGAAACCCAGACAGAGTGTTCCCTGTGTGGATGCTGGCTAGAAGCAGGCTCCAGGGACAGAGAGCTGTCCTGCTGTCCTGGGGAGGGTCCCAAATCAAGCACAGGAGCCAAAAAGCAGCACCCCAGCCCTCCCTGTCTGTCTGTCCATGTGGGGTGTGTGTCTGTCTGTGGGCCTGCAGCTGCTCTGAAGTCTTTAGTCCATGGATGATGATGATGATGATGATGATGATTATTATTATTATTATTTTGTCACTTCGTTAAATGTGTTTGAATGGGGAAAAACAATTTTTTAAGGTTTAGTTTTTAGGTGATCTTTTTAGACACTGTATGGAATTTTAATTTGTTTTGCAAAACTGGTTTTTATCCCCCCCTCTTTTTTTTTTTAATTTTTTAAAATTGTTTTTGTCTGTTGGCTTATACTAATCTTCCCAGTCTGCTCTTCAGTCCTTTGGATTAAAGACACTCAAAGAGTCACAAAGTCTCTCCTGTTGCTTGTGTGGCTGTGAAGAACCCACAGTGCTCCAGCTGCTCTCTCTCTGTGTCCTAAAATTGCTTTTTTTGCCACCAGAAAGGCTGAGCCCCCCTGGGTGTTCTCTGGGGACACAACAGCCCTTTGCTTGGGGACAGAGGGACATCCCTGCCCAGCACGTGTCACCCCTGGGCTGGGGCTCTGGGCTGATGTGGGATGGGGTGGGATAATGGTGTGGGGTGCTGTGGGAGGGTATGGGGTGATGTGGGGTGCTGTGGATGCTGTGGGGTGCTGTGGGATGGGGTGGGGGGCTATGGGATTGTGTGGGATAATGGTGTGGGGTGCTATGGGGTGATGTGGGATTGTGTGGGATGATGCTGTGGGGTGCTTTGGGAGAGTGTGGGGTGCTGTGGATGCTATGGGGTGTGGTGGGATGGGTGGGGTGCTATGGGATTGTATGGGATGATGCTGTGGAATGATGCTGTGGGGTGCTGTGGATGCTATGGGGTGATGTGGGGTGCTTTGGGAGAGTATGGGGTGATGTGGGGTGCTGTGGATGCTGTGGGGTGCTGTGGGATGGGGTGGGGGGCTATGGGATTGTGTGGGATAATGGTGTGGGGTGCTATGGGGTGATGTGGGATTGTGTGGGATAATGGTGTGGGGTGCTGTGGGGTGCTGTGGATGCTATGGAGTGTGGTGGGATGGTGTGGGGTGCTATGGGATTGTATGGGATGATGCTGTGGAATGATGCTGTGGGGTGCTGTGCGGTGCTTTGGGAGGGTGTGGGGTGCTGTGGATGCTGTGGGGTGCTGTGGGATAGTGTGGGGTGCTATGGGATTGTATGGGATGATGGTGTGGGATGATGTGGGGTGATGTGGGATGCTTTAGGAGGGTATGGGGTGATGTAGGGTGCTGTGGGGTGCTATAGGGTGATGTAGGATGCTTTGGGAGGGGATAGGGTGATGTGTCGTGCTGTGGATGCTGTGGGGTGATGTGGGATTGTATGGGATGATGCTGTGGGGTGCTGTGGATGATGCTGTGGGATGCTATGGGGTGATGTGGGGTGCTGTGGGTTGATGTAGGATGATGAGGGGTGCTGTGGATGATGTGGATGATGGTGTGGGGTGATTTGGGATGCTTTAGGAGGGTATGGGGTGATGTAGGGTGCTGTGGGATGCTATGGGATTCTATGGGATGGTGTGGGGTGCTATGGGATTTTATGGGATGATACTGTGGGGTGATATTGGATGCTCTGGGAGGGTGTGGGGTGCTGTGGGGTGCTATAGGGTGATGTAGGATGCTTTGGGAGGGGATAGGGTGATGTGTCGTGCTGTGGATGCTGTGGAGTGATGTGGATTGTATGGGATATGGGCTGTGGGGATGCTGGGATGTGTGAGGGTGATGTGGATGAGGGGCGTGATGCTGTGGGGTGATGTGGGATTGTATGGGATGATGCTGTGGGTGCTGTGGGTGATGTGGGTTGATGCAGGATGACGGGGGGTAATGTGGATGATGGTGTGGGGTGTTGCGGGATGCTTTGGGACAGTGTGGGGTGCTGTGGGATGCTGTGGATCTTGATGATGCTGTGGATGCTGTGGGGGGCTGTGGGACAATGTGGGACGCTGTGGGGTGCTGTGGATGCTGTGGGTGATGCTGTGGCACACGGGGCCGCGGGTGCCATGCCCGGGTGCCGGCAGGGGACAAACAGACAGACAGACAGACAGACAGACACTGTGCCTGCCCGGTGTCGGGGCTGCCGGGGCTGTGCCCTGTCCCTGCTGTCACCGCCGGGGCTGTGCCCTGTCCCCGCTGCCGCCACCGGTGTCGGGGCTGCAGGAGAGGAGGAAGGGGCGAGGAGCTCAGGAGCCTTCCTCCCCCTCCTCTCCTCCTGCTGGGGCTGCAGGGAGTGAAACCCCACAGCGATGCTGCGAGGTGGGAGCAGCCTGGGAGCTCCGGCCTCCCCCTGCAGCCCTCTGTGCCAGGCGGAGCCCCTCGGGCTGGGCTGGTCCCTGGCACTGCCCGGGCTGTGCTCGGTGCCTGCTGCCGCTCCCGTGGCCGCTGCAGCCCCCGGGGGTGTCAGACACAGCACCCAGATGTGTGAAGGGTGTGAAGCACCCGCAGCAGTTTCCATCCCCCGAGGTCTCGCAGCCTTGCGCAGGTTCCACGTTTTGGAAAAAAAAAAAACAAAACAACCCAAACAAAGATTCTCTAACCAAACGCAAATCCTGGCAGTGAACCCTCAGTTTGCCTCAGGGCGGGGATGAGGTTTGGGTTTCTTTTGTTACAGAGATCCTGTTTTGGAAATTACGGTGCTCACTGACACAAATCTCAACCCCGGCGGGAAGATGTGTGGCTTGAGATGTTTTCTGTGCGTGTTTGGGGAGGGAAGAGCAGAGCAAGCACCCACGGCTCATTTCCCTCTCCATTTCCCTCAGCTGGGCACTGGATTGAAGCCAGCAGTGGACACCAGGCCTCCAGGGTGGCCCTGGAGCTTCCCATGGTGGGGCTGGAGCATCTCAGGATGGTCTTGGGGCTTCCAGGATGGTCCTGGAGCTTTCCATGGTGGTCATGAAGTCTCCCATAGTGGTCCTGAAGCTTCCAGGATGGTCCTGAAGCTTCCTGGATGGTCTTGGAGCTTCCCAGGGTGATCCTGGAACTTCTCATGGTGGCTCTGAAGCTTCCCAGGGTGGTTCTGGATCTTCCAAAGATGGTCCTGGAGCTTCCCATGATGGCCCTGGAGCTTCCCAGGGTGGTTATGAAGTTTCCCATAGTGGTCTGAAGCTTCCCAGAGTGGTCCTGAAGCTTCCCACAGTGACTCTGGAGTTTCCAGAATGGCTCTGAAACTTCCCAGGGTGGTCCTGGAGATTCCCAGGGTGGTCCTGGAGATTCCAGGATGGTGCTGGAGCTTCTCGGGATGGTCCTGGAGCTTCCCATGATGGCTCTGAAGCTTTCCAGGGTGGTCCTGAACCTTCCAGGATGGTCCTGGATCTTCCCATTGTGGCCCTGAAGCTTCCAAGATGGTTCTGGAACTTCCCATGGTGTCTCTGAAGCTTCCCAGGATGGTGTGGAGCTTCCCAAGATGGTTCTGGAGCTTTCCATGGTGGTCATGAAGTTTCCCACAGTGGTCCTGAAGCTTCCAGGATGGTCCTGGAACTTCCCAGGGTGGTCCTGAAGCTTCCAGGATGGTCCTGAAGCTTCTCATGGTGGTCCTGGAGCTTCCCAAGATGGTCCTGGAACTTCCCAGGGTGGCCATGAAACTTCCCAGGGTGGTCTTGAAGTTTCCCATAGTGGCCCTGAAGCTTCCAGGATGGTCCTGAACTTCCCAAGGTGGCCATGAAGCTTCCCAGGGTGGTTCTGAGGCTTCCCATGGTGGTCCTGGAGCTTCCCATGGTGGTCCTGAAGCTTCCAAGGTGGTCCTGGAGCTTCCCATGATAGCTCTGAAGCTTCTCAGGCTGGTCCTGGAGCTTCCCAGGGTGGCCTTGGAGCTTCCCATGATGGTCCTGAAGCTTCCAGGATGATGCTGGAGCTTCCCATGGTGGCTCTGGAGTTTCCAGAATGGTCCTGAAGCTTTCCAGGGTGGCTCTGGAGTTTCCAGAATGGTCCTGAAGCTTTCCAGGGGGGCTCTGAAGCTTTCCATGGTGTCCTAGAGCTTCCCAAGATGGTCCTGGAGCTTTCCAGGGTGGTCATGAAGTTTCCCATAGCAGTCCTGAAGCTTCCCATGGTGGTCCTGGAGCTTCCCAGGGTGGTTCTGGAGTTTCTAGAATGGTCCTAGAGCTTCCCATGGTGGTCCTGGAGCTTTCCAGGCTTTCCTGACCATCCCAACCCTGGAGAAGAAGGCTGCCCACGGTGTCACCTCCCCTGTCCCTCCCTCCCCAGCAGAATTGTCCCCCTGGAGGGGTTTTGGCCGCCGGCTCTCTCTTTGTGTCACTGCTTTCAGTGCCTGGGTGGCTGAAACCCGGGGCTGTTTTCTGCGAAGCTGCCGGTGCTAAAAGGAATAGCTGGGGCAGTGTGGGTGGGGTGAGAACAGTTTTACTCACCCAGGGCTGTGTTTTGGTGCTTTTAGGTTTGAAACCCGAATTTTGGGGCAGATCTGCTCACAGGGAGCTGTAAATAAATTGGCTGGAGAGGGAAGAGGAGAAGTGCTGGGATTCTGGGGGGCTCTGTGCAGGTAAGGATGGGAAAAGCAGCAGGAAGGAATTCAGTTTTGTGCTGGGGAAGGTGAGATGGGTTCACGCATCATGGCTGGAAGGAGATGAAATTCAAGATCCCTTCCAGAATCGCTCTGTGGTTCCATCACCTTTGGGAAAAACAACCCAAGGGCAGCCAGGATGTAAAATCTTGGATTGAGGAGCAAAATCTTGGACTGAGGACCAAAATCTTGGATTGAGGAGCAAAATCTTGGATTGAGGACCAAAATGTTGCTCTGGGACCTGAGGGAGGTGATGGCCACAATGATTTGCAGGAGTCAGCTGCATGGAAACCTGGGGGGACCTGAGACCTGCTGACTCCAGGGGAATCAGTGAACAATTCAGTGCAACATTTGAAATTTTTAGTGGTTAGTAGAAAAATAACCCCTCTCTCCTCAGCCCACCTGCTTTATTTTTAGCAGCAAGCTTCCTGCTAAGGAAAAAAAAAAATTTAAAAAAATATATATTTCTTGCTTTTGAGGTGATTTTGATCAAAAAATCTGGCTGTGCTCCAGGCTGATCACTGGGGAGGGGATGAATCACGAAGATCTCTGTTCTTATCTGCGCTCACCAGAAGTTTCTGCTGCTCTTGCAAGGATGGGGGTGAAGCCCCTTCCTCCAGCCGTGGTTTGCTCTGCTCCCATGGTGTTGGTCAACTCTGGACAGCCCCAGGAGCACAAAATGTCCTGTGGCTGGTGTGGATGTGCAGGAGGAAGGAGCGTTGTGCAACGGCAATGAGGAGCCCTCAGCTGGTTGCTGTTTCACTCCTGCCCTTTGCTTTGTGATTATTTACTGTTTAGTTCCCTGATTTAGCACTGAGAGTGGTTGTTTTCCCATGAGGGTGGTTGTTTTTCCACGCCCGGGCTCCTTTTGGCCAAGGAAGCTTTGGCTTGGTTGCTTTGGGTTGGTTTCTACCTTGGGAACACCTCCTGGTATGCTGGACAACTCAAAAAGGCAAAAATTCTGTGCAAAATCAGCTGATGGTTGTATTTTTATTAAGGATTAGACCAGGAACATCAGGGGAATGTCAGGATTTTATGATGCAAAGCTTGGCCTGCACATTTCTGCAAATTCAGAAAATGCCGGATCTCTGAAAATCCATGGGATCAGCCCCTGCTCAGGCCTGGGGCTGCAGGGATCCTGGCTGTAAAAGGACAGCTGGTGATGGAAATCTGGCTGTGAAAGCAGAAGGTGATGTGATTTTTGCTCAAAGCAAGGTTTTCTTCAGAAATTGCTCCATCAAAGTGTAACAGGCCCGCAGGAATCCTGCTCCAGGCTTTTCCAACCAGGAAAGGCAAACCTTGGCCTGCACATGGTTGAATTGGTTAATGCTCAGAAAATGCTGGATTTCTGAAAATCCATGGGATCAGCCTGCTCAGGCCTGGGGCTGCAGGGATCCTGGTTGTAAAAGGACAGCTGGTGATGGAAATCTGGCTGGAAAAGCAGAAGGAGATGTGATTTTCACTCAGAGTGATGTTCTCTTCAGAAATTGCTCCATCAAAGTGTAACAGGCCCGCAGGAATCCTGCTCCAGGCTTTTCCAACCAGGAAAGGCAAAGCTCTGAAAATCAGCCCCAGCAGGTTGTGGAGATGGTGTGTGAGATGTGCCAGTCACAGCAGCTGGGCCCAGCGTTGCAAAAGAGCCAGGAAACCGAATTTCAGCTGAGAGAAAAAGTAAATCTGGTGCTGCTGCCAGGAAAGGAACTTTGTAGTCCAGCTCTGGAGCAAAGGAGATGGTTTGGTTGCTTCAGGGTGTGATGAAATGGTGGAGAGACCCTGCCAAGAGGCCGAAGGCAGCAGGTCACAAGGCAGAAAATGAGAACTGCTGGTGTTAAACCTCTAAATCAGCATCCCTGAGCATCTGCACTGCCTCCACCAGCCCCAGGAGGGGCAGTGCCTGTCCCACACCCACGTTAATTAATGTCACACGTTAATTAATGTCACACATGGATGCACTGCTGGCTGGGGTGGCGCTCAGAAATGTCACAGGGTGCCAGCTCTGTGCCCTCACCTGTCCCTGCTGCTCTGTGGGATTTTGGTACCTAAAGGGAGCTTTAATGAAGGTGGGGATGAACATCTCAGAGGAGCTCGTACAGTGGAGAATGGGTTTAATTAAAATAGAGTAGATTTAGACTAGATATAAGGGAGAAACGTTTTAAAAGGAAGGTGGTAAAGCACTGCAATAGGCTGCTGGGAGAGGTGGGGGCTGCCCTGTCCCTGGAAACTTTCAAGGCCAGGTTGGATGTGGCCTGGAACAATCTGGGATGGTGGAAGGTGCCCCAGCCCATGGCATGAGGTGGGAACAATATGATCAATAAATTCCCTTCCAATCCAAACCCTTGTGTGATCAGGAGCCTCCCTGGGGTTTGATTTTGGATCTGAGTCCTGTGCAGAGCCCAGGCTGTGTGAGGATGCAGTGACAGAGCACAGAGGGGACAGTGATGACAATCTCCTGATGGTGCTGCCCCTGTGGGTGCTGCTCTCCCAGCCTGCCTGGGCTCCTTTTCTCTCAGCCCTGAGTCATTGTGAAACCCCCAGCTCTGAGGCTCTGGGGCTGCCAGTGGCTCGGCTGTGGCACGGCCCAGCCCTGTGCTGAGAACCTGGTGAGAACCTGCAGAGAACCTCGTGAGAACCTGCAGAGAACCTGGTGAGAACCTGCAGAGAACCTGGTAAGAATCTGGTGAGAACCTGCAGAGAACCTGGTGAGAACCTGCAGAGAACCTGGTGAGAACCTGCAGAGAACCTGGTGAGAACCTACAGAGAACCTGGTAAGAATCTGGTGAGAACCTGCAGAGAACCTGGTGAGAACCTGGTGGGAACCTGCAGAGAACCTGGTGAGAACCTGAGGGGAACATGCTGGGAACCTGCAGAGAACCTGGTGAGAACCTGCAGAGAACCTGGTGAGAACCTGAGGGGAACATGCTGGGAACCTGCACCTTGCTGAGAATCTGGTGAGAACCTGAAGGGAACCCGGTGAGAACCTGGTGACAACCTGCTCAGAACCTGCTGAGAATCTGGTACCTTGCTGGGAAACGGGAACCTTGCTGAGAACCTGCTGGGAACATGCTGTGAACCTGCTGAGAACCTGGCACCTTTTTGAGAACCTGGTGAGAACCCGCTGGGAACCTACTGGAAACCTGCTGGGAACCTGCACTTTGCTGGGAACCTGCTGAGAATGTCACGAGAACTTGGCATCTTGCTGAGAACCTGTGGAGAACTTACTGAGAACCTGCAAGGGAATCTGCTGAGAACCTGGTGAGAACCTGCAGGGAACCTGATGAAAACCTGGTGAGAACCTGCTGGGAACCTACTGGAAACCTGCTGGAAACCTGCACTTTGCTGGGAACCTGCTGAGAACGTCACGAGAACTTGGCATCTTGCTGAGAACCTGTGGAGAACTTACTGAGAACCTGCAAGGGAATCTGCTGAGAACCTGGTGAGAACCTGCTGAGAACCTGTGGAGAACTTACTGAGAACCTGCAAGGGAATCTGCTGAGAACCTGGTGAGAACCTGCAGAGAACCTGATGAGAACCTGGTGAGAACCTGCAGAGAACCTGATGAGGACCTGCAGAGGACCTACACCTTGCTGAGAACCTGGCACTTTGCTGGGAACCTTCTGGGAACCTGCTCAGGACCTGCTGAGAACCTCCAGGGTAGGTCCCCACCACTCCCACCAGCCCCGCACAGCCCCTGCTCCGCCTGCGAGCCACCTGGAGGATTGTGTGGCTTTCCTTGCCCCATAACCACCATTCACCTGTTCTTTTCCTGCTCTGAACAGGCTCTGGCAGCAGCAGGGATGGGACAAAGCCTCTGCCAGGTTGGTGTGGCAGGATTGAATCCCTTTCCTTGTGAGGGTGTTCACAGGGGTCTCAGGATGAGGGAAGAGACGAGAACGTTGACTCCGTGTTTCAGAAGGCTTGATTTATTATTTTATGATATATATTACATTAAAACTATACTAAAAGAATAGAAGAAAGGATTTCTTCAGAAGGCTGGCTAAGAATAGCAAAAGAAATAATGATAACGAAGGTTTGTGTCTCGGACAGAGAGTCTGAGCCAGCTGACTGTGATTGGCCATTAATTAGAAACAACCACATGAGACCAATCACAGATGCACCTGTTGCATTCCACAGCAGCAGATAACCATTGTTTGCATTTTGTTCCTGAGGCCTCACAGCTTCTCAGAAGAAAAAATCCTAATGAAAGGATTTTTCATAAAATGTGTCTGTGACAAGAATAAATGCTGAAATCACTTTAGTGCCCATTGTTTTGGGCCTTTTTATTATAATAAATGCTGAAATCACTTTAGTACCAGGAGTGTGGTCCTGTTTTTAGCACCCAGCTCTGGTGATTACTCAGCCTCTCTCCGCCTGAGGGAAGGAATTGGCAGCTCTGCAAAGCCAGGGCTGTGCCCTCCATGACCTACATGCCCAGCTGGGGTTCTCAGCCCTGGTTTTATTGCTCCCCTTGGCCTCTTTCAAGGCAAAAACCCCAATTTCAGTCACGTGCTGCCAAAATCTAGGGCACAGAGAGGCAGGAGCTGCGTGGGCCTGAGCGGTGCAACCAGTTCAAGTTAAATAACAAATGTTAAAACTACAACCACAACAAAATGAGGAAAGTTCTGAAAGCTTCTGCAATTCAGATGGAGTTACAGCAGAGTTTGTTTTAATTTTGCCCCTTTTTGTGTTTAAGGTCCCTCACATCACCTCAAGGCTTGTCCCTGGGCTTTGTGGGAGGCTGAAGGCTCATGGAGGAGGTGCTCATCTTCCTCGTGACAAGAGATAAATTTTTTCCTGTCCCAAGAAAGAGGCCAGTGAGGTTTGGTTCCTCAGTCTGTCTGTCTGTCCTGCTGTGTTCAGGACACACTTCCACCCTGGTGTTCAGCTGGGATTTGCCCTCCTCACGTTGGCCAACAGCAGATGATGAAAAAAGTGAATTATTTTCCCTGGCAGCAAGCACAGCACCGGGTGCTCAGGGCTTTGAGGAAAGGTTCTAAAGAGAGAAAAAGCAAAAGCAGAAGGAGTAGCTCCCCGAGGCAGCAGTGGGGATGCAGAATTTGGGCTGGTGGAAGCTCAGCCCTGGGGCAGAGAGGCTGGGAGGTGATTTAGGCTCTCAGGACTGGGGCTGCTGAGCTGGCAGCGCTCTCAGGGGGAGGATACCCAGCAAGGAAACCCAACTTCTGTGGGATAACAAAACCAGAAACCACCACCTTTGATCTCTACCACGGCTTCGTGCTCTTACTGTAACACCCAGACTGCCACTGAGATTGGCAGGAACCGCCTCAGCCCTGCTGGGGCTCGCAGCAGATTTTGGGGAGCCAGGAGGAGCAAAAGGCTGTGGTTTATGGTGGTTTTTTCCCCCCAGACACTGTGTCTTGGTTTGGAAAGCCAGGAGTCTGCTAAGGAAGGCAGGAGCCTCCCCTGAAATGGAGAATGTAAACCCTCCCCACCCCTCTGAATTGCTATAAATTTTAGATTAAGGGGCTCTCAGGCAAAAATATGGGAGCAGGAATAACAGTTCCTTAATAGGGAAAGGGAAAAAAAATTTAAAATGATAAAATAAACAATGCAGTGAACTAAACCAACACTGCCAGAGTCAGAGCCCAGCCTGACACCCTGTGGGTCAGGCTGTTGGCAGCAGCCCCATTGGAATTGTGGCTCAGCCCTCCTGCAGTGTCAGGGCTGGTTCTGCTGGAGCAGGATCCTGGAGAAAGGTGCAGTCTCTGCCTCTGAAGATCCAGGGGAAGAGGCAGCTGCTGTTCCTCTGGGCAATCCAGTGCAGAAGCTGTGCTGGTGTTCCAGAATCTCCAGATTATATCCGGGTAGGAATGCTTGGCTCCTCCCTCTGGGCTCCCATCTCCCAATGGGATGCTGTAGCTCTTATCAGCCATGCAGGGACATTCAATAGCTGTTATCAGCAATGTCCCCTCCCAGGGAGGTGTGATTGTGGTCACTCAGAGAGAGATAAGGCAAACTGCCCACTTGACAAAGGTAATCTGCCATACAGATGGTAATGGAAAACAACTTGCATGGCAATGTTCAGCACACTGATATTTTGGGTTTAGCTGATGCTGGGAGCTGAGGGATGTGCAGAGCTGCTGCCCTCACCCAGCACAGGTCAGGGTGCAGCTTGGAGGGGCCCTGGGTGATGCTGGTGCCAGGATTCCAGCTGGAATTAGGTCACCTGGGATGGTGCCCTGGATCTCCCTGCTCTCCAAGCTATCATTTGGGCTTTTTTCCCTGTTTTTTTAAAGCAGTGCATCCCATGGACAGAGCTCCAGCACTGGGAAGATGCTGCTGGAGGATTGCACCATTCAAGGGATTGCTCCTCCCATGGTGTTTCCCTGCTCTAAGGGATCAATGCCAGGAATCTGGTGAGAAATTTGCTTTTAAATGTCCCAGACCTCAGTTTTTCTCACCTCCCTGGTTGTTAACACAAGCAAAGGTGTCCCTGGGGTCCTTCCCAGCTGGCTCTGTGCCCTCTGGGCTCTGTCCCAACCAGTGACCCTGGCACAGCACCCAGGGCTGGAGCTGATTTACAGCCCTGCTGAGAGCCCACAAGAACAAGGCAGAGGCTGCCTTCATTAAAGAGTCTTTATTAGCAAAAATAAAGGATTTCTTGTCATATAATTTCAGATAAATAGGTGGAAGTTCACCCAGTGACAGAAGCTGTGCTGATGTTGTCCTTGGCTCCAGGGCTCTCCTTGCTTCTCCCAGGACATCAAAGGTGTTTGGAGGGAAAGACAAGCTCAGAACTGGCTCAACAGGAGCTTAATGTGCTTTGTAAGAAGCTTAATTTAAGTTTTTATAGAGTCTTTGGCTGCCCTTGAGCCTGAGCTTTCAGCAGGAGGAGCGACCCATGGAGCAGCATTCCTGCCCTGCTCTGGAACATCCAATTCCAGCAGGAATCCCCTGCTGCCACCAGCAATATCCACAAAGAATATAAATCCCATATAAATAACCTCTCCTCAGCTGGGAACTTGCACAGCAAACACCAATCTGTGTTTCATCAGCTGGGGGCCTTTAAACTTCTAAATATTAGAAGTCAAAGCCTCTCTTGGGGGTTGTGGCATTTTCCTCTGGCTCAGGGTCCACCAGGGTGAGGAGGAAGCTGAGCCCTAAAATCAGCCACTTTTGGGGGCACTGAAGCTGCTCCCGCTCATGAGGATCCAAAATCCAATCCCAGCAGTGCTGGGAGCAGCCCCAAGGATTTGAATGCAAATTACCTGAGCCACCTTAAAATGGTGGGTAATTAAATATCCTCTAAGTTGTAAAAGAAAATGAACAGCAGTGAAAAAGTGAGGAAAACCCAATCAGAGACTGGAGAACAGTAAGGTTAACTTTGGAAAGTGCAGGGTGGCCAACCCAGCAGCTCTGGAAGGCAGACACTGAGCAATATTTAAGAAGTTCTATTAGAACCAAACATTATTAATTTTTAAAATTTAGTCTGGACTAATCTACAGGCTGAAATCTAAAGAAGAGTCAGCCATGCTGTTGCTGTGGATTTTTCTCCTCCTGAACATAAAACCACCTAATTGCATAAATAAACAAAGATTTAGGACATGAGAAGAGAGTAATTTGCCTAAAATTAAATTTTGTTGAACTCAAAGTTGGCCTTGCTCCTAATTCACTTGGGATAAGCTCAGCTCATTGTCTGCCCTCCAGAAAAATGCTGCTTTGGTTGTTTTGAAGCTATGAATAAAATAGCACTACAATAAACAATATTAAAATATTAAACAATAAATAGTAATTTACAAGCTCATCACTCCTTTCTTCAAAACATACTGTAAACATCAACACTGAGGTATTGGAAGTAATAAATAATAAATTCAACTATTACAAAATTATTACAAAAATAGCTCTTAAATACAATATTAAGCTGGAAGTTATTGACCTGTAACTCTTAACCTGAACCTTGAGATAACTTAATTTGAGTTCTTGCAACCTAAAGTGATTTTTAAAGTAACAGGATTTGGTGTGGAAAATGCAGAGCCAGGGGTGCTCTCAGTTCCTTCTCCTCATTGTTAAATATCTTTCAATGTAGTTGATGAAGATGTCAAACTCTCCCATGGCCTTGTAGAGTCCATTCTTCTTCATCTGCAGGGGAAAGCCAGGGGTGTCACAGGTATGTGGTGGACAATGCCTGCACAAATTCTCCTTCCATGGACGCCTCCAGGTATGTGATGGACAATGCCCAATCCCCTGGGAATTCCAGAATTTCCACCCTTCCTCCAGAATTCTCATCCCTGCTCCAGAATTTCCACCCTTGCTCCAGAATTCCCATACCTGCTCCAGAATTCCCATCCTGATCCAGATTGCCATCCTGATCCAGAATTCCCAACCCCTGCTCCAGAATTCCCACCCTTACTCCAGAATTCCATTCTGCCAGATTCCACTGATCAATCCCACCCTTCCTCCAATTCCCATCTGCTCCAGAATTGCCATCCCTGATCCAGAATTCCCCCCTACTCCAGAATTCCACCTTTCTCAGAATTCCCATCCTTGCTCCAGAATTCCCATCCCTGATCCAGAATTCCCACCTTTGCTCCAGAATTCCCATCCCTATCCAGAATTCCCACCCTTGCTCCAGAATTCCCATCCTTGCTCCAGAATTCCCATCCCTGATCCAGAATTCCCACCCTTACTCCAGAATTCCTACCCTCACTCCAGAATTCCCACCTTTGCTCCAGAATTCCCACCCTTCCTCCAGAATTCCCACCCCTTACTCCAGAATCCCCATCCTTCCTCCAGAATTCCCGCCAGATTCTCGCTCTCTGCTGCAAGAATTTATGTGATTCAGGACATTTTTGGGTTCTGTTCCCCCCCCGAGCCCCCTGCCCTGCCGTGGCAGCAGCTCCCTGCTGCTCCTTACCCTGCTGTAGGCCTCCTTGACGTGCTCCATGCTCCTGCTCCTCTCCTCACAGGTGAAGAATTTGTGCTGCAAAGGGACACCAGAGCACGGCCTCAGCCCCAGGGTCCCTCCCCAGGGCTCTGCTGGTGGCTGTCCCCTGCTCCTGTCCCCTGGCACTGCTGCTCCCCACCTTCCCTGTCCCCTGTGTGCAAATTCCAGCAGGTTTGCACCGTGCCCTGCTGAAGGAGCCTGGAGTGACCCCAGCCTGGGCTCTCCCCGTCCTGTCCCCAGCCCTGTGTCCCTGCTGCCACTCCCCGGGGACAGCAGAGACACGGGGTTTGTCCCATCTGACCCCAGCGATGGGCTCATGGCCATGCCAGGTGTGATTTCAGCAGCTCCAGCACCCAGGTAAGGGACAGATCTCCTCCTGCCCTCCCTTTGTGTGTCCAGCCAGGCTGGAGCAGGGCTGGCTGCACCATCATCCCTGAACTGCTGTGGGCACAAGCCCCATCCTGGACCCCTGGGTCCCAAAAACCCCATCCTGGAGCTCTGGATCCCACAAACCCCATCCTGGACCTCTGGATCCCACCCACTGAGCCTGGATGGACCCCTGGATCCCACAAACCCCATCCTGTATCCCTGGATCCCACAAACTCTGCCTGCATGGACCTCTGGATCCCACACACCCCATCCTGGACTCCTGGATCCCACAAACTCTGCCTGCCTGGACCCCTGAGTCCTACAAACCCCATCCTGGATTCCACAAACCCCATCCTGAACCCCACAAACCCTGCCTGCCTGGAACCCCGAGATCCCAAAAACCCCATCCTGATCCCCAAAACCACGACCCCAACCCATGGATCCCATAAACCCATCCTGGACCCCTGGACCCCACAAACCCTGCCTGCCTGGACCTCTGGATCCCACCAACCCCATCCTGGATTCCACAAACCCCATCCTGAACCCCACAAACCCTGCCTGCCTGGACCTCTAAATCCCACAAACCCCATCCTAGATCCCACAAACCCCATCCTGGGCCCCTGGATCCCACAAATCCTGCCTGCCTGGACCCCTAGACCCCATCCCACCCCCAATCCTGCCCTGCTCCTGGTCAGTGTCCCCGAGCTGCTGAGCCCCACTCACACAGCGTCTCATCATGGCTCTGAGGTTCACCAGGAGGTTGCCCAGGTCGCCCATGCTGTGCTGGTGCTGGCTGCTGCTCCTCATGGCCCTGGGCAGAACCTCCTCCAGGTAGAATTCCATCATCTCCGACACCGACTGGCAGCCCAGGCTCCCCTGGGGACAGGAGGGAGAAACCTCATTGGGGATGGCCAACAGCACCAGGGGTGGTGTAGCCATGATATTTCCTGAAAAATCCTTTCCTTAGGGTTTTGTGTCCTGAGAAGCTGAGAGGCCTCAGGAACAAAATGTAACCAATGGTTATCTGCTGCTGTGGAATGCAACAGGTGCATCTGTGATTGGTCTCATGTGGTTGTTTCTAATTAATGGCCAATCACAGTCAGCTGGCTCAGACTGTCTCAGTCAGTCACCAGCTTTTGTTATCATCCTTTTTCTATTCTTAGCCAGCCTTCTGATGAAATCCCTTCTTCTATTCTTTTAGTATAGTTTTAACATAATATGTATCATAATATATATATTATACTATTATTTTATTATAGATCATTATATCATTGATATACTAATATATTATAGATCATATCACTAATATATATTAATATATTATTAATATATTCTATTATAGATTATTATATCATATTACATATTACATTATTATACATAGTATACACTGTATTATACATTATATATTATAATTATTATAATATATTATTTATATTATTATACTATAAATAAATATAATAGAAAGAAATAATATAATTGATAATAATAAATAATACAGTATAAATAGTATTATAATAATATTTATATTATTTTATTTTATTTTAGTATATATCATATAATAAAATAATAAATCAAGCCTTCTGAAGCATGGAGTCAACATCCTCATCTCTTCCCTCATCCTAAGACCCCTGCAAACACCATCACAGGCGGGTTTGGAGAAACCAGAGCTGGGCCAGAGCTTGTCCAAACCAGAGCAGGGTGTGGGAGCCACCCTGGCCATGGGGCAGCCTCGTGCCAGCCCCACCACCGCCACACGTGTCCCTGCAGGGTGACAGCAGCACGTGGCCCCATTTCCAGCTGGCTTCCCTTCTTGTGAAATGCCTGCCCAAGGAGGGGGAAGGAGGAGGAACCAGCAAGGCATTGAGATTCTTACCTTGATTTCCTCCAGCAGGTCAGAGCTGAGCAGTTGGATGCTGAGGTCGTCATCTTTTGATTGCTGGGGGAGGATGGAATTGAAAAATGAATTGAGAAATGAGCTTTTCACTCTTTCCATTTCCTAACAAATGATCCTCCCCTTGCTTGCATTTAGGGTGTCCCTACAGCAGAGGCAAAGGGTGCCCAGTGCAGGTGTGGCACAGCAAGGTGGCACCAGGCAGAGGAGCCACTCTGCTCCACAGCTGGCAGCACAAGGGCTGCTGGGCCAGGCCAGCAGGAAAATGCAATCGCAGCCTTTGGTGCCACTGAATTTGTGTTGGGTCAGGCCAGCAGGAAAATGCAATCGCAGCCTTTGGTGCCACTGAATTTGTGTTGGGTCAGGCCAGCAGGAAAATGCACCCCCAGCCTTTGGTGCCACTGAATTTGTGCTGGGTCAGGCCAGCAGGAAAATGCAATCGCAGCCTTTGGTGCCACTGAATTTGTGTTGGGTCAGGCCAGCAGGAAAATGCACCCCCAGCCTTTGGTGCCATTGGGTTTGTCCATGTGAAACCCCTGAGCTGCGCAGGGCGCTGTCTGAGGGTGCTGCTGCAGACAGCAAAGCTCTCCAGAGGGGTGGCAGAGCCCTGGCAGCCCTGGCAGCCCCTGCAGGCTCTCAGCCAGGGCAGGAGGGTCAGTCCCCTGGTGTGGTTACCCCTGTAACTCCTGTTGATGGGGAAATGGGAGTTTGTTCTCATGGTGCTTCTGTGGCACCAGCTGCAGTGGGGTGGCCTGGCACCACTCAAAGAATTAAAGCCTTAAAAGCTGTCCTGAGAGGTTCAAAATATTCCTTCCCAGCATTATCTGTGAGATTCACAGCCAGCTGAACATCTGAAATCTTGGCTGCGTTCGTTTGATGACAAACACAAGCCATGACATGAGCTTGAGATTCGATCTGGAGAATTATCTCGTTTTATTGCTAAAACACATTGACATGGACTAAAACAGCAACAGGGCTGTGAGCAAGCACCTCTATCAGCCAGGGCAGATGCTCTGAGGGCATCATGAGCTGTTTGCTCAGTCCTGAGGCTCCTGAGATGCAGGGCAGGCACCTTGCACAGGCACCAGTGCAGGTGTTGTGCTCCACCCCTCACAAAACACCCTGTGCAGGTTTTGTGGTTCTTTCAAAGAAAAAAAATCTGCAGCAAAAGATTTCCCTTTTCACCTGGCACTGACTTCAGCAGGACCTTGTTGCCCTGAAGAAAAAACGATTTCCTTCCTAATAATTCAGTGATTAACTTGGTTTGCAATATTTTGGGGGAAGCTTGGCTGGAAAGATTTGCAGAGGTTCATTGTGAAACCTCGAGTTCATTGTTAATGAAAAAAATAGGAAGAAGAGCCTGACAGATTTTCTCTCAGTGAGCAACGAAACCAAGCTGCTCTTAATGCAACGCAACCAAATCATTTCTGCAGGGAGGAAACTCTTTCCCCTCCTCCAGATCCCAGAACTTTGCAAGAAAGGTAAAGAAACCAAAAGACAAAATAACAATAATCCTTAATTTCCTCAAATTTGAGCCCCAGCTCTTTGAGCCATGACTCTTTGTCAGATTTTCTCTCAGTGAGCAACGAAACCAAGCTGCTCTTAACGCAACACAACCAAATAATTTCTGCTGGGAGGAAACTTCCCCCTCCTCCAGATCCAGAAAGGTAAAGAAACCAGAAGATAAAATAACAATTCTTACAAAATAATCCTTAATTTCCTCAAATTTGAGCCTGAGCTCTTTGACTCTTTGGCAGACTTTCTCTCAGTGAGCAACGAAACTGAGTTGCTCTTAACACAGTCAAATCATTTCTGCAGGGAGGAAACTTCCCCCTCCTCCAGATCCCAGAACTTTGCAAGAAAGGTGAAAAAACGAGAAGATAAAATAACAATTCTTACAAAATAATCCTTAATTTACTCAAATTTGAGCCTGAGTTCTTTGACTCTTTGGCAGACTTTCTCTCAGTGAGCAATGAAACTGAGCTGCTCTTAACACAGTCAAATCATTTCTGCAGGGAGGAAACTTCCCCCTCCTCCAGATCCCAGAACTTTGCAAGAAAGGTAAAGAAACCAGAAGACAAAATAACAATACTTACAAAATACTCCCTGATTTCCTCAAATTTGAGCCATGGGTCTTTGACAGATTTTCTCTCAGTGAGCAACGAAACTGAGCTGCTCTTAACGCAACACAACCAAATCATTTCTGCAGGGAGGAAACTTCCCCCTCCTCCAGATCCCAGAACTTTGCAAGAAAGGTAAAAAAACCCGAGAAGACGAAATACCAATACTTACAAAATAATCCTTAATTTCCTCAAACTTGATCCTGAGCTCTTTGAGCTTGGCGGGCAGCAGCTCGGGGAAGCGCAGGCACGAGGGCTGGGCACGGGCAGTGCCCAGCAGCAGCAGCAGGAGCAGCAGGATGGGCACAGCTGTGCCCCTGGAGCAGGTCCTCATCCTGTTCTGCAGATTTCCCCTGTGCTGCAGCTCTCAGCTGGATCCCCCCTGGGAGGGTACAAAGCAGATCTGCAGCTTTCACCTTGATGGAGCCCCTAATTTATACATCACTCCATTTCCTCTCCCCATTTCCTGACGAGCAATATTGGGGTTTTAAGTCAGTATTAAGCCCAAATGTCACTTGGGTTTCCCGTCAACTTGGGTTTCCTGTCCTCTCCTCACACCCCATCAATTTTTTTGTGCTTAGACTCTGCATTTTTTTTTTTACATTGCTTGTTTCTTGTAAATTTAGCTGTGGCTGAGGAGGAAAGCTGCAGAGACACACAAAGAAGCCAAGGTGCTGCATGATGTTAATTTATTCTCACAGTTCCATATTTTATTTTTAGATCAATGTTGTATTGTTAGGGGGAACAAAAAAAAGTGTTGCTACTTTTAAATCTCAGTGTCAAACCTGCAGAGAGCATCACTCAGCAGAATTGCTTTTCATGAACTGTACAAATTCTCTGTCTCTTCCTTTGGTATTCTAATCTGCAAACACACATCACGAACTGAAATCTTCATTTTTAATTCATTTGGGTGGTTTTTTTTTTTCAGTTAATGCACATGTCAGCTGAAGCAAATATGAATTTTCATTGCTCAGCAAGCTCAGCTTGTGCTCCCAAATATCAGCTGGATTCCAAAGGGATCCCAGGGGAGGATCAGGATTTGTGCCACTTCTTTGATGCCTGGCGCTAAAGTGTGTGAGCAGCTCATAAAAATTCATTTTCCAGGCTTTTGAAATCTTATTTTGTTTCCTAGAAATGGACAGCAGCCCCATCCAAGCAGCAGCGTGTCCTGTCTTAGCTGGGACTTATTGTCCCAGCTGTGATAAAATTGTCCCTTTGGAGGCACAGAGAATTCCTGTGACGTCTCCGTTTTCCGTTTCCCTCTCTTTTCTCCTTCTCTTTCTGTATCTATTTTAGCCCACACCCCCTGCTTCCTTGGGATAAAGATTTCACTTATTTATTCAGGAATTTGGCATGCAAGAAAGTGAGAGCGGAGATAAATTTGGCTTCTCTGAAATCAGGGGATTTTCCTTGAAATCCCTCATGTTATTTTAAAAGAGTTCATTCTTCCCAGTAGGGAAGACTTCCTCCATTAGGGAACAAATCCCATGAATTCTCATCTCCTTCATCACACTGATCTTCTTTGAAGTTGAATTTTTGAACCTCTGAGAGGGAATTCATTGTTGGAAAAATGCTGGAAAAATGCAAAGTATTGTTTGTTCCTGCATACTGAGAGTTTTTCCACTTTATTTTTAGGAGCAGGAGAGAGGAATGGTTGGCATGCACATGTGTAAGAGCAAAGGGGATGAAACATCAGCAAGTGGAGACTCTGAGGCAGGGAAAGTGTGGGATTTTGTGATTTGTTTTGCTTTTTTCTGTTGGTGTTGCCTCTTCCAGAGTTGATGGGGAAGCTGCTCCTGGGGACTCATTGCAGGGACATCAGTGCAGCTGAATCACGGCCTGGGTCATGGTTTTCGTGACCCATTTTTGTTCCCCTGCTCTAAATCAGCTGTGGGGTTTTTCCTCTTGACTGTCAGCAGAATCCAGCTGAAAGGAGAAGGGCTGAAAGCTCGGACAAAATTAGTCTTAAATCCCACAGGCAGGATCCCTCCTGCCCCTGGGATCCCACAGGGGATTTTTGCTTCTTTTGCATTAATTTGAACCTGCCAGGGCTCAATAAATCTTCACTGCCAAGACCTGGGTGGCTGCTGAGGCTTCACCAGGGTGTGGAAGCTGATGTGTGAGGTTGGTTTATGTACTCCTGGATCCTCAAATCCTGGAGCTAATCCCAATCCCTTCAGGGAAGGATGCAGCCCCAGGCTCTCCCCTGCAGAGGAAGGGCGGCTCAACCTCAGCTCAGGGTTTGGGAGCTGGGGTTTGTATGGGGTACAGGGAGGAGAAGAGAAAGAGAAGGGAAGGAGATGGGAAAGAGAAGGGAAAGAGAAGAGAAAGAGAAGGGAAAGAGAAGAGAAAGTGAAGAGAAAGAGAAGGGAGGAGAAGGGAAAGAGAAGGGAAAGTGAAGAGAAAGAAAAGGAGGAGAAGGAAAGAGAAAGGAGGAAAGAAGAAAGAAAAGAGAGAAAAGAGAAGAGAAGAGAAGAGAAGAGAAGAGAAGAGAAGAGAAGAGAAGAGAAGAGAAGAGAAGAGAAGAGAAGAGAAGAGAAGAGAAGAGAAGAGAAGAGAAGAGAAGAGAAGAGAAGAGAAGATGACCAGGTTGGAAGAGACCTTCAAGGTCATTGAGTCCAACTCAGCCCCAACAGCTCAACTAAACCCTGGCACCCAGTGCCACATCCAGACTTTTTTTAAACTCATCCAGGGATGGTGACTCCACCACCTCCCTGGACAGATCATTCTGGAACTTTATCACTCTTCCAATAAAAAACCTTTTCCTAACATCCAGCCTAGGCACCAACAGGAGATGGAGCAGCCCCACAGCTTTGGGATCTCCTCCCACCCTGCCCAGCAGCTGAGCGCTCATTTCCAACCTCCCCTTGTTTGGAGCCACCCTGCCTCTCTCTCCATGAAGTCACATGTGACATCCCCAGCGTGCTCTGGCTCTTGTGCAATTCCCCCCCAGCCCGTGGTGGAAGCCTGGGCCGTGTTTTGGGGCTGGCAGCAGCGTCAGGCAGCCGTGCCCGTTCCGCAGAGGAAACTCTGGCGTGCGCAGGGCGACTCTCTGCTGTGTTTACCTGCGTTTCCTCTGCCTCGTCAGGGATCTTGACGGTGCAGTTTCGCTGTGACTCAGCCCTGCTGAGCGCTGTGGAAAGGCGGTGGCTGCACTACTACAGAGAGCTTCATGAATGAAGAAAACACCTTTTTTCCTAAAGAGTGTCCGGGGGCCGTGGGTGTAGCGCTGAACCTTTAGGAAATGGCTCTCGGCTTTGCCAAGAAAGATCGCTTCAGGAAGGAGAACGTGTGTTCCTCAAAAGCCATTCTTGTGCTTTTACCCTACCTCCCACATGTGGGAACCCAGCACATCCCTCTGGCTGTCCAGAGCAGCCAAAACCCCTGCCAGGGGTCTCTGAGACCCTGGCACAGAGTCCAAAACACCTGTGGGTTTGATTATGACCCAAATTACCAACCTTATATGAAGATCAGCGAGCCACAACCGTTTAAGTAGAATATTAGTGAAGTTATCATGGGGTGGAAAAGTAGATTTTGGGGTTTTTGGTATGGGGGTTCAGGAGGCAAGAGGGAGGGAACTGGGTGTGCCCAGCCTTTCTCCTTCTTCTTCTTGGCCTCCATCTTCTGCTGTGATGTTGGCACTTTTAGATTGGTTTAGAGTAGAAGCTCACTGTCTAACACAGGTGATAGGTATTGGGAAGTAATTGTAAACATTGTACACGTAGTTTTTTAGTATAAAGACATAACACTGCCTTGGGGGCAGGCAGAGTGCCTCAGACTGTCTTGCTGAGCTCACCTCGTCAGGGCAGGAGAAAAATTTTTATAGATAAGACACAATAAACAACTTTGAGACCGAGAAATTACGAGCTCCAACTCATTCTTCAAAGGCCAGGCTGGGAAAAGAGACTTTCCAACTTTTCTTGAGATCACTGTGAGCAGCGAGAGATCCTGACACCACAAGTTTCTGACAGCAAGGAGTTCACCAGAAACACCAGGGCAGCAAGTGCTGCTTCTGCACTGAAACAGAGGCCCCTGGGCAAACGCGCTCTCCAGCAATGTGCCAAGAGGAAAGGCTGGTCCTGGACACGGTCTGTACAGGGTTTGGGCTTGGATGTCCTCAGAGTCCACTACTGGAGCAGGGTGGCACCTCACCCTGATAATTAAAGGGCCTTTTCTTATCTTGGCACGGTTTGATGTGACAAATTTTTACTTTTTTTTTTTTGCCTTCTTGGTCTCTGCATTGCTTTTGGGCAGAGGGATGTTGAGTAGCACCATCCCTGGATGGGTTTCTGGAAGGGTTTTGCCATCCCTGGGGGGGTTTCACCATCCCTGGAGGGGTTTTCACCTCCTGGAGGATATCCCTGGAGGGATTATCACCATCCTGAGGATATCACCATCCTGGAGGGATATCACCATCCCGAATTTTACCATCCTGGATGGATTCACCATCCCTAGAAGGTTTCTCCTAGGGTTTCACCATCCCTGGAGGGGTTTCACCATCCCTGGAATGGTTTCACCATCCCTAGAAGGGTTTTGCTGTCCCTGGAGGGGTTTCACCATCCCTGGAGGGGTTTCACCATCCCCAGAAGGGTTTTCACCATCCCTGGAACGGTTTCACCATCCCTGGAGGGATATCACCATCCCTGGAGAGTTTTCACCATCCCTGGAACTGTTTCACCATCCCTAGAAGGGTTTTGCTGTCCCTGGAGGGGTTTCACCATCCCTGGAAGGGCTTCACCATCTCTTGAGGTGGTCAAGGAATGCTGGAC
This sequence comes from Zonotrichia leucophrys gambelii, assembly GCF_028769735.1. Taxonomy (NCBI): domain Eukaryota; kingdom Metazoa; phylum Chordata; class Aves; order Passeriformes; family Passerellidae; genus Zonotrichia; species Zonotrichia leucophrys. Next base: position 4,226,112 of record NC_088195.1, read on the forward strand.
ATGGCATTCAGTGCTCTGGTCTGGTGGCAAGGCAGGGATCAGTCACAGGCTGGACTCGATGATCTCAGAGGTCTTTTCCAACCTCAGTGGTTTGTGATTCTGTGATTTTCTGCACGATCTATTCTAGGCATAACTTGGAGTATCCCCTCCATTTCCAGGCTGTCACAGTGGTGTTGTTGTTTCTCTCCTTTTTAGAAATTCCCCATTTCTCATCCCTCCAGATCTGGATGATCTCCTGCCAGTGACGCTCGTGGGGGAAGTAAGGACTTGGTGGCCTTTCCTTCACCCCGTGTTTGAAGCCATGGCACTGCTCTCTCAGCAGCCCAGTGCTGATGACTAACAGTTCCTCATGAAGCACCAAGTGCTCTGCTTTGTGTTTTTTTCAAGATTTTTTTTTTCCTGCTGGCCAGGCGAGGCGTGACGTCGGAAATTTCAAATGTGGAAACCTGCTCAGAACTCGTGGCGTGACTCACGTCGACCTCAACAGGTAAATCCCAAATTGCTCTTTGGAAATTCAACCAATGTCATCGGTTTATCTTGTCCAGAAATGGGTTATTAATCATGAATTGGAGTCATTGGACTTTGATGTGACTGCTAATGTGACACAGAGATTGCTAATGTTACATAAGAAGTTCTTAGAAGGTCCAGAACTTCCATGTGATCTAAATTAAGCTGGAACTTTCTGGAATTGCCCTCATGAAAGAATCAAGTGATGGAGACTTTCTCCCCTCTGCAGATTCAGTTTTGGTGATAAATTTAACTGAGAAGTATTTGCACTTTTCAATGGCACACATAAACCTCCCAATATTTGCAATTCTGCTGCAGCCTAAGGGAGAGACTGGATAATATCCAAATTTAATATCCCCCCTGGGATTCCAGGGTGCCCTCTGCCAACCTAGAAGAGCAAGCTGTGCTTTATTCCCTATTTTCCATGGTTTTGTCATTTTAAGCCTTTCTCTGAGGTGTGTGAGGAGTCCTGGGTGAGGTCAGCGATGCTGCCACCACCTTCATGGGGCTTTTCCCACTCCACAAAGCAAACAGAGGTGTTGCTCTATTTTTATCTCTTTGATTTCCCCTGAAATCAGCTGCTGACAGGAATTTTATGATGCTCACAGACCTGTCCTTAGAGAAACCAACAGCATCTTGGCACTGGAGTCTCAGGAGTGGGGACTGTGTGCTCCAAGCGAGTTTCTTTGCAGATAACTAAAAGTGTAAAAGTATGCAAAAAACCCCAGAATATATAATCCATTGGCCCAAATATCACTTGCACTGCCTTTATTTTTTGTTGTTTTTTGAGCCTTCTACAGAAGCAATTTTGAGCAACTCTTGCCCTGAGCAGTTCATTGCACAAGTGCTGCTTTGAGGAGTTTCTTTTTTCTAGTTCTGGTATTACTTGGGTGGGATCTTCTGGAGAATATTGACTTTGTCATGATTTATCACCCAAAACTCTGACCAATAACACAAACCCAGCCTATTTATAGTGCCGAGGGATCATAAGACAGAAACTCCTTATCATGGTTTGAGAAATCAGATCAGCCCAAGCTGCTGCTCGGAAGCTCCAGGGTGAACTTCAGAGCCAGCTTCACTCACTTTCCACAGCAGCACCAGGCCCTGCAGCCCCCACCCTGGGGTTTTGGGGTTGTTTTTTTTTTTGTGGGGATGATGGAGAGGATTTGGAACTCCTGGGTTTTCTTTGTCACCCCACAAAGTGAGGATCAGCCCTGGCTGGGGTGGGGATGGTGGCTCATCCTTGGAGCTCGAGGGGTGCTGCAGCATCCCCAGAGCTGCCATGAGATTTTCCACCTGCTCCCACTGTGTCTTTCTGCTCCAAAATCTTTGCTGTGGTTTTTCGACTAAAAAATGATCCACCAGATGAGCTTTTTGAAAGTTTTAGAGGCTTTTAAAAGTGTTTAAATCCCCCTTCTGTTTTCTCTTTTTTTACAGAAGGAACAGGTGATCCAACCTCCTTCTCCTGACAGATATCTTAATATGGAGACCCAAAGAAAACCATGGAATCATAGACAGATATCTTAATATGGAGAACCAAAGAGAACCATGGAATCATAGACAGATATCTTAATATGGAGACCCAAAGAAAACCATGGAATCATAGAGTGCTGTGAGTTGGAAAGAACTTTAAAGATAATTTCTTTCCAAGCCACTGCTATGGAGGTAAAAGTTGAGTTATAAAAGCAGAGTTCAATTGAAATCCTGCTGCTCCCCATGGGAGCACTGGTGTCAGCTCCACTCCTGCTCAGAACTGCTCTCCTCGAGCTTCTTCAACAATTTTTCCCTGGGATTTATCTTCTGAGGAAGATTTACTTCCTTAACAGCACCAGGCATTTATGTTTCTGTTTGGTTCTTGCTCTCCCTGTGGCTTTTGAGGACTGTAACTAGGAAGTGGAAGATAAAGTTGAATGGTGGAAAACCCCTCTCACTGTTTAAAAATAAGAAGACCAAAAAAAGAAAAAAGAAGAAAATAACAAGATCTGAAGCAGACTTCCTCTGCTGTCGGGAAAGGAGGGAACTTCATCCCTGCCCCTCAGCAGTGTCTGCTGAAAATACAAAGTCAAATGAAGAGATAAAATTCTCACAGTGCCCCTGATTTATGTTGATGGCTAAAAGGGGTTGTGCAGGGAGGAAATGCTCTGGATTTTCCAGGGCTTTCAGTGTCCTCCAAGGTCAGGGGACAGAAGGCCAAGCTCTCCATGTGTGCAGAGCTATCCAGGAGAACTGGAGAAGGGAACTCCAGGGATTTTCTGGAAAAATCACCCTTTTGCCAGAACTTGATTTTCCAGGAATTTACACCTAGAGGCAAACAAACAGTGACCAATTTTTCTGGTTTTTTTAATCAAATCAGGCAGGAATTGGCGTAGTCCAATGGCTGTGACGTGCCAGCCTCCCCTGCTTGTCCCCGACTGCTCATCTGTGTGCCCTGGGGCCAGAGCTGGAGCAGAACTCCCCAGGCTCACGTGCATCCATCCCGAAACCAGCCTTGGCTCCTCGGGGTTGTGAAATTGAGAGGGGCAATATTAACCCAAAACCGAAACCCGGCGCCGCTTGCGTACAGAGCCAACAGCGAATTTACTGAAACACAGCTTTCAGTTTTGGTGAAAGCTGAACCTGGCTGGCTATTGGAGTGATTCATTTGCTCCCTGGATTGTTCAAAAACGGAGCTGATAGCAGCCAGCTCTCAGTTTCTCCTTTATTAGGTGTCATTTATTCCCTGCACTGTCTGCACATTTCACCCGTGGGGCAAACCCAGGGGCTGTGGGGGACTCTCACATCCATTGGCTGCTGCCAAACCTGGTTTTTCCATCAAAAGACACGTTTGGGAATAAGTTTTAGGGGTGGTTATGGGGTTGATTGATGGATTAGGTGATCTGGAAAGCCTCCTCCAGTCTGGGTAATTCTGCATTTCTGTGAAGGGCCCTGTGTGACTTCTGCTGTCACACAGCTTTTAGATCTCCAGGAATCTCCAGGAATGGGAGGAAGAGGAGTGATGGGTTTGGGGAATGGGAGTGATGGGTTTGGGGAACACGAGTGATGGGTTTGGGGAATGGGAGTGATGGGTTTGGGGAATGGGAGTGATGGGTTTGGGGAATGGGAGTGATGGGTTGGGGAATGGGAGTGATGAGTGATGGGTTTGGGGGACAGGGGAACTGGGTAATGGGGAATAGGAATGATGGATTTGGGGAACAGGAGAGCTGGTGATGGGTTTGGGGAATAGGAGAGCTGGGTTTGGGGAACAGGAGTGATGGGTTTGGGGAATAGGAGTGATGGTTGATGAGTTTGGGGAATAGAAGTGATAGGTGATGAGTTTGGGGAATAGAAGTGATGCGTGATAGGTTTGGGGATTAGGTGAGTTGGTGATGGGTTTGGGGAATAGGAGAGCTGGGTAGTGAGTTTTGGAGCAGGAGAGCTGCTGATGGGTTTGGGAATCCCAGCAGAGCCTTGCCCAGAGCCCAGTGCTGCTCCCAGTGGTGTTGGTGGCATTACTCTTGGAATGTGATGGATGATTCCCTTCCCTTTTTGGGCAGCTCCTGAGCTGTTGCAGTTTTAGGATGAGAATTTCCCGTGGGTAATTTGATTCTCCCAGAGTTGGTCCCTGAACTGGGCAGGGCCTCCCATGGGCTGGTCCTTGGCATCACAGAGAGCATGAACAGCCTGGCTTTGGGCACAGGGGCACGTTGGGTGGACTCACATGGACACAGAGGTGGCAGCTGAAACCCAAGTAGTTGAAAAAATAAAAGCTTTTTTATCTGAATTATTTAACTTTAAAAACCTTAAATATGCATTTCCCTGTGGGGAAGATGCCATTTATGATAACCAAAATAAGAGTTCACATTCTGCCAGAGCAGGGGAAACAATTATCTAACCTTCCACACCCCCCACCCTGGTGACTAAATGAATTTTCTGCAGAACAGCTGTTGATGCTCGAGATCCTCCACCACGCTTTTCCTCTTCCTCAAAGGTGAATCTTAGAAGACGAGGAGGGGAAAAAAAAGAACATTTCCTTTTGTTTTTTAATTGCTTTTGCAATTTCTTTCCGCTTTCAGGGCGAAATCCTGTCTCAGCAGCATCAGCAGCAGCAGTGCCATCAGTGAGTCACAGGGCAGGTGCCACATCTGTGCTGGGCAGGAGGTGGCACAGGTGGTGGCATTGCTGGGACGTGTCCCTGACCTGGCCAAGGACACCCAGCCAGGACAGGGGGAGCCCAGGGTCACCCCCAGCACTGGGGTGATGCTCCCTGGGGGATGTGGCACTGTCCCCTCCCTGCTGCACCTGGGGACACCCTGGGCTGGGCTCTCCGTGTCTGATGATGGCAGGAAGAGCCCCAGAGGGACAACCATGGGTGATGCCTTAAATCTGGAGGATTCACGCATTGTCTTGGGGTGAGGGGCATTCTCCTTGATGAGGAACATTGTTTTGGGGTGAGGGGTATTGTCTTGGGGTGAGGGACATTGTTTTGGGGTGGGGGACTTTTTCTTGGGGTGAGGGACATTGTTTTGGGGTGAGGGACATTGTCTTGATGAGGGACATGGTCTTGGAGTGAGGGACATTGTCTTGGGGTGAGGGACACTGTCTTGGGGTGAGAGGCATTGTCATGGATGAGGGACACTGTCTTGGGGTGAGGAACATTGTTTTGGGGTGAGGGACACTGTCTTGGGGCGAGGGACATTGTCCTGGATGAGGGACATTATTTTGGGGTAAGAGACATTGTTTTGGATGAGGGACATTGTTTTGGGATGAGGAACAGGGCCTTGGGGTGAGGGACATCGTTCCAGGCTCTCCCTGAGCGCCCAGAGCTGGGCAAGGAGCTGCTCTGCCCATCCTAAAGTTGCTGAGAGCCCTGGGCAGTGTGAACCTCTCGGGAAGAACCCTGGAGAGCAGCTGAGCCTTTGCTCTGGGTGTCTCTTGGAGCTCAGCTGAATAAATCTGCATTTCCCTGAGCCTGTTGCTCCCTACGAGGCAGCACCAGTGTTTGATTTTCAGAATTATTCAAGGGGTTGTGGTTCAAAACGTGACTGAGGAGAGGGAACATGATGTACCTCTCTGGCAGCACCTCCTCACTCAGTGTTCTGTGACTCATTTGTCGAGTTTACTGAGAAAAACAATTTTTTTTAATTTTTTTTTTCTTTTTTTTACTTCTGTCAGCAGCGCTGCAGAGCTGGGGCTGGGTGAGGGCAGGGCTGGAGCTGGCCTTGGCCAGGCTTTCTGCCCATAATGAGCTGCACTAATTAAGAGAGAAGAGCAGTCTGATGGTCAGGGCTGGCTGAGGGCATTTCCATGACAGAGAGTGCCAGGTTCATGGAAATAGTGACACCAGGGTGGCACCTGTATGGTGTCCGTGCCTGGTTCAGGAGGGCAGTGCCACATTAGCACTCCTTGTGCTAATGTTTGGCTTTGGATTGGAGGGACAGGGATTTCTTGGCAATTAAATATTGATTTTTAAGGAGCTGAGAGCTGCGTTTCACCTTTCCGTTGACACCCAGCTACGCAGAGGGCAGGGCTGGCTCACGAATGACATCACTTCAGGTGTCAAAGAAATTACTCCAGTGCAGCAAAACCACATAAAAACATTTTCTTCTGCTGCTGAAAACAAAATTTGACTGGGGTTTTGGTGAGCTACGGCATTATCAGGGCAAGTGTAACACCCCACAATCATTTTTGTGAGTTGGTTTTTGCAGCTCTTTTCCTGAAGGAGATCAGGAAGGATTCCTGAGCCCAGATATTGTTGCTGGATGCTGTTATTAAAGCTCAATTCTTCCTTTATGAAAATTTCTGGGAGCATTTCTCTCACTCACGTTCTCTGGGGACCTGAGAAAAACCATTATCAGGCTCATATCTGAAACAATGGTTTACCTAAAGCTGCTGTGAAATAGGAGAGATGACAAAGAATGTCAAACCAAAGCCGGGCTGTTGAGTGTTATCAGAACTTCTTAGAGCACAGAAAGCGCCTTGAAAGGCACTATTGAAACTGCCTTATCACCCCCAGACACTTTACTGGAAACCTGGTGTTAAACTGGTCTGGGAGCAGCCCTTGAGAGCGGGGCGCCTGCGGATCACAACAGCTCATTGACAATTTCTTGCAGGATTTTTATATTTTTTTTTTTTTAGGATGAAATGAATGATTTGAAAATAATTATTTATTATTGAAATGAATATTGAAATGAACGAGGAGTGCAGTAACTCCCAGTGACACCAGCGGGATGGCTCCCAGTGCACAGGGGATGGAGCAGGGCTGAATTTCCCAACGTAACCAGCCAGGGGTGAGTCAGTGCCTTGTCCCTTCTGAGTGTCTGGTCCTTGTCACGCTCCTGGGCTCTCCAGGACCGTGTTCTGTGTTAGTCACTGCCCCAAGCCCCGTGTCTGCAGCAGCCTGGTGCTTTCTGCCACCATGGAGATGTTTTGTCACCATAGCAGTGATGGTGACAGCGGGCTGAGCATTGTCCCCACTGTGGGTCTGCTCGTAGAGAAAACCAGCACTGAGAGAAAAATGATGGGAAGGATTCCCGTGGTTGATGAATGGAAAAAGATATTTGATTTTACAAATAAACTTCAGGTTTGCTGATAAATGAAATTTATGACAGTGGGCTGAGCACCATTCCTGCTGTGGGTCTGATGGTAGAAAAAAACAGCACTGAGAGATAAACAATGGGAAGGATTCCATTGGTTGATGAATGGAAAAAGATATTTGCTTTTACAAATAAACTTCAGGTTTGCTGATAAATGAAAGTGGATATTGAAAGATGAAAGAAACAACAGGGGAAAACCCCTAAATTCTGTAAGAATTAAAAATGAAGAGGCAGGGTTATACATTAGAGCAAAGTCTCTGGTATCAGGTGTTTTGGAAGTCTGGGCCTCTCAAGTACCTCAGAAATGGGGAAAGAGAGAAGGGAAGTGTGGTTGGGAAATTGGGATAAAAAGGAGGCTGCATCCTCCAAAAAATCCTCCAAAAATCTGAGGCACCCCAGGGGAATGCCCCATGGCCTCTCCCCTTATTGGAATAAAGTCAAAGGACTCCTCTGTCTCCTTTTTGGACATAAACCTCTGATGTTTGTGGATTAATTCTCCTGACACAGCATTATTTCCCAGCTGCTGTGGGGATGCTCCCTCTGATCCCCACTCAGCCCCTTCTGTGCCTGTGAGATGTGGGATGTGCTGCTCATCACGGGCTTTGCAGGAATGATTTCCCAGATGAGTTAATGGCACCCAGGGCTGAGTTTGAATTCCTGAGCACCAGGGCAGCTGGCTCACAACCCTCTCTGCTGCCTTTGCTTGTTATCTGGGGTGTCACTGCCCTGTCACAACGTGCCTGCCATAAAACCCCGAGGGAGGAGCCCTCCCCCGTTAGCTGGAAGTGTTCCTGGGGAGAGGAGAGGAGCCTTCCCTGCCCCATTCCCAGCCCTGAGTGCCCCAGAGGTTTAACCATGCCCAGAGTGCCTGAGGGAGTCATTTCCCATTTCACTGAGCTCATCTGCAGCGTCACAGTGCTGAGTTTCAGAAATCCCTGCTCCTTCTTTCCCTCTTCTTTCCCAGAGCTAAAGAGGGATGGTTTGCTGTTTTATTGGGCTGTTTCCATGCTGCTGGAGCTGGAGGGTTGATGACAGACTGGGGAGAGCCACGCTGGGGGGATTTGCTTCCATCTGGGTTTGATCCAACGTGTGCTAATGGCTTCAAACTGATAGAGGGCAGGGATGGATGGGATTTTGGGGAGAAATTCTTCCCTGTGAGTGTGGGGAGGTGCTGGCACAAGGTGCCCAGAGCAGCTGGGGCTGCCCCCGAATCCCTGGAAGTGTGCAAGGCCAGGCTGGACAGGGTTTGGAGCATCCTGGGACAGTGGAAGGTGTCCCTGCCATGGGACATGAGATGGTCTGTGAGGTCCCTCCCCACCAGAACCATTCTGGGAACCCTGCTGGTTCCACCCCCTCTGCTCTGAAATGAGAGGCTTTTGGGCATCCCCCACGTCCAGCACTTGGGCTGCTCCCTGACCACCATTTCACACCCAGTAAAACCCCAAAATGAAAATCTCTCTGGGCTGTTCCCCACCCCGGTGGGCTTTTCCTCCTGCTTCCCCTTGTGCTGAGGGTCCTGCTGTTTATTTTGCTTTGCAGGAGGTCGATGACAGAATAGAGAGACTGAGGGACACATGCAGAGACCTGTAGAAGGCCCTGGACCTCGATAATCCAACATTTCCCTGCTGTTCCTGTATCATCCCAGCATCTCTCCTCCTCCTCCCCCACAGCCATGTCTCCTCCTTGCCTTCTGGCACTTGGCTGACCCATCCTGGGCGTCAGTTCAGTTCCCAAAAGGAAAAAAAACCCGAAAAGAAAGAAATGCTTTCATGTTCATCTGCCATTTACATAATGAAGTAAGAACTCACTGCCTCTTCCATTGTTTCCTCACCCGGGCTGGGTGTGCTCCCGGGAATGCTGCCACTTCCTCTGCTTCCAGCAAAATTTTTGCTGCAATTCCAGGCAGCAGCTGGGATTTGGGGGAGGATTAAGAGCCCAGATCCCTCCAGCACCTCAGCCAGGGCAAATCCAACCTGCTGCAGCCTGGGCCCTGCCCTGTGGCTGATTTCCAGCGGGTGAGGGAGGCACGGTGGGCACACCTGGGGCACCTCCAGCAACCCTGTGTGCAACAGCCTGACTAGCCTGGGCAGAAAATCCATTTGCCTAGTGACAGATCTCCGCTCAAGACTGAGCTTGGCGATCAATAAATTAATTAGTCACCCAGCAGATCCGTGCAGGACAGCCCTGGCCCACAGGCACAAGGCACATTGCAACAGGGACACGCTGGGGCTGCTGCTCCCTGCAGGAGCCTGCTCCTGAGGCTGCCTCTGGCATTAGAGGGGTGACTTTGCCACCCCAGTGCCCTCCAAGCCCAGCTGGACATCCCTCCTGGTCCCAGAAAATGCAGGGAGTTTATTTTGCTGCATGTTTTTGTTTGTGGACTGAATGAAGCTCTCTCCAAGGGCTGTAGGAACATCTAACCTGTCCCCCAGCTGGGGACAGAATCTTCCACTTTGGAGCCTGCAGGGTTTCCATGAACCCTTGATCCTACCAAGGAAAAGGTAGGATTCCTTGCATTTGGGACCAGAATTCCCTGAAAGTGGCAGGAGAAGGCCACTTGTGCCCGGACAATGATGGAGAAAACCCTGGACTGGAGTTTCACCAGTTCCACCAGGTCCATTGGTGCGATGGTGCTCACAGGGGTCCCAGGACGAGGGAAGAGATGAGAATCTTGATTCCATGTTTCAGAAGGCTGATTTATTATTTTACTATATATATTATATTAAAAGAAAATTATATACTAAAACTACAATAAAAGAATATGAAGAAAGGATTTTATCAGAAGGCTAGAAAAGGAAAGGGATGGAATGATAATAAAATCTTGTGACTGACCAGAGTCCCAATCCAGCTGGACCTTTGATTGGCCATTAATTAAAAACAACCACATGAGACCAATCAAAGATGCACCTGTTGCATTCCACAGCAGCAGGTAATTATTGTTTTTCTTTTCTTCTCAGGCTTCTCAGGAGAAAAATCCTAGCAAAAGTATTTTTCATAAAATGTGTCCATGACACATTGCCAGAAGTCCTGGAGTGTTGGGACCACTGGCATCTTGTGGGGTGATGCCCCTGAGCTTCCAACATCCCAACTGTGGGCAGCTGGAGGGGATTGCCAGCATTGCTCCATCTTGGACATTTTAGGGATGTGACCCCAAGGATGGTCCCTAATTTTGGGATTTCACATCCCTCTTCCCAAAAGGAAACCCACGCAGTGATGCCAGAGTTCCCGCCTCCGTAGGTGAGGGAAACACCTGTGGGAGAGAGAGCTGGTCCCTTGCACGAGCTCATTAATTCAGCAAATTACAAAGGGAAATACGTGCTGGGAAAAGCAAGAAAAATCCCAAAAGTTAATCCAAGAGTTATTTCCTCCTGGTACCGGGATAAAACCGCCTCCTTTGGAGCTCTCCAGGCCAGACGCAGGTGAGAGGTGAGCCCACACCGAAGAGCAAGGTAAGATACTGAATTTATCCCTTTGTTCTGTGTCCTTTTGGGTATTTCCTTGTGTTCCTATCTCAAAAATATTTTTTTATTAATAACCTTAATTTTCAGTGCTAACAAAACTTGTGTTTGACTTATGCTGTTCCAGAGGGAAACTGGTTTCTTTTGGGATAAGACTTTGGAATCTGTTACTTTCAGTCAGTTCCCTCCTGTTGCTTCTGTGTTATTAGACTTAAAAATTTAATTTCACTGTATTTATTTTTCTGATAAGATATTTTCAGAATAACTAATGTTATTAGTTATTACAGTCTAATGTTTATTTAGATACATTTTTAACTGATATTTTATTTATTTTTCCTTTTCTTCTTGAGCTCTTCAGTTAATTATTTGATTTTAATGTTTATTTAGATGCATTTTTAACTCATGTTTTATTTAATTTTTCTTTTCTTTTTGAACTCTTCAGTTAAATAAATATTTGTTTATTTTTTTCTCTTGCTCATGGGGAGCAAAAAAGAAATGGATAAGAGATAGTAATGAGTATGGAGTTACAAGTTTGAAATAAAATGTGTGTATTTTTATATGGATCACAGTTGTGTTATTTAGGAAAATAAAGAGGAATATTCTGTCCCTTGGGCAGGTGTCCCAGGCAGCTGACATGAGAGGATCCCCCCTGTTCCTCTGCTTCTTCTCCGTGTCCTGCTGGATGAATTTGATGCCAATAGCTGGGGACAAAATCTTCCACTTTGGAGCCTGCAGGGTTTCCATGAGCATGACGGAGATCAGGGCTGGCTTCACAGCAATTAAAGCCAATATTGTGAGTATTTCCCAGGCTTTGGGGGCTGGGGGAGCCCCTGGCAGCTCCTGGAGCCCCTCTGGAGCCAGCAGCTCCATGCCCATCTCCGTCCTCTCCACAGCAATCCAGAGACCCCATCCGGACCCTGAGCATCCTGTCTCACCCTCATTCTCTCCACAAGGTCAAGGTAGGTGGTCCTGGCTGGGGAGCCCTCACAGGATCCCAAACCAGGTGAATGTGACCTTGAGAAGTGCAATCTGTCATAAATCATAAAAATCTATCATAAATTTTCAGCTTTCTCACACCCCAAAGCCCTGGGCAGGAGCCGCTGTCAGGGTCTCAGCCTCTGATACCCAGCTGCAAAATCAGCTGGTTTCATTTTGTGAGATTTGCTGAGGATGGATCTCCTGGAAAATCAGCCTAAAATTATTTCCCATCTATTTTATCAGCTTCAATCAAGTACCACTGAAGAAGCTTTCTCTGAATCAAACTGTCCTGCTGTGCTCAGCTACCACGAGCTTCCTGTCAGAGATGCTTTATCCTAGAGAGCAGCTGCAGCTCACACCCCTTTGGAAGAACTTTTAATCATTAAATTAATTTTCTAAGTCTTCAGACAGGTGCTGCATCACTTATCAGCTCTTCACCTTCTACGTGGACAAGGTTTTCAAGCACTGCAGGACCGAGGACTCGTTTGTGAACAGGAAAATCAGCAGCATTGCCAACTCCTTCCTCAGCACGAGGAGGAAGCTCGGGCAGTGTGTAAGTCCTGGCTTCTGCTCCAGTGTGCATCCCTTAATATTTCATCTATAAACCAACCTGGGAGATTTATAAAGCTGCAAAGTCTCTGTTTATATAAATGTTTTTTAATGAGAATACAAAGCAGAGGGGTGTGAAGAGCGTTCTATCCACTGGGAGATATTTATATTTGCCCACTCACCAGCAAACTCCCCTGTTGGTCCTAAAGGCCAAAATTTATCCTGTCCTTGTGTCTGTCAAGTGAGCTAAAGCCTGATTTAGGGACCTGCAGCCTTTCCCACAGTTCCAAAATGTCTCAGTCCATGATGCTCAGCAAAATCAGAAACTGAAATCTTCTTTTAAAAAATAAGACTAATAAATTAATCTTGTTTTTCCAGCATGAGCAGAATAATTGCTTGTGTGGGGAGGAATCCACGGAGAAATTGAAGCAAATACTTGCAAACTATGAAGGGGTGAGTTGGTGACTGAGCCTGGTCACACACACAACATGAATATTATATATTATATATTATATATTATATATTATATATTATATATTATATATTATATATTATATATTATATATATTATATATTATATAGTATATATTAATTATATAGTATATATTAGTATATAGTATATACTTAACACAGATATTTACATTCTCTTTATGTTGGATTGTACTGATGGTGCCTGCTTACAGCTCATTCCTTTAAATATCATTTCAGCTGAATGTCACATCTGCAGCCATGAAATCCCTGGGGGAGCTGGACATCCTCCTGGACTGGATGGAGAAATCTCGTTAGCAGGCAGTGTTAATTACCCACGGGCTGGTGCTGAGGAGCTGCAGGGGCTTTGCAGAGATGAGAGGGACAATAAATCACTGTATCAGTGAAGCTGATTCAGGCAAACATGGGGAGCTTTGCCAGCCAGGGACATCAGCAGAGTCTTCATTAAGACAGAAATAACGAGTTTGATTAAACCAGCATCGCCCTTGCTGCTACCAAAGGATGCTCCCAGGGAAAACCCACAAGGATTTCTCTTGCTGGCAGATATAAGCTGTGATCATGTCATAAATTACAGATATTTTGCCTAGGGAATGTGGGGCATGAGTGCTGAGGGCTGGCTGGTACAGCTGATGTTGCATAAAACGTGGGCTCGTTCTCAGGGCTGCCTCCACTGATGGATCTGGCTGAAATGAGAAGTGCAGTGTGGGAAATGCTTCCAAGAATAGGTCCTAGCAGGTATGTCAGGCCCTAGAAATCTGTGTTTCCTTTTGAGATGATATTTTCTGCCTTATCAGTAAAAAAGTTTCTGTGCAAGATATGTGGTTGCTGAATAGAAAAAGGTTTTTGAGTGTATTGAGCAATTTACTGACACTCAGTAGTGAGTTTTGTGGAAATTGGTGGTAATGACCATAAATAAACCCAACTTGAAACTGTGCTGAGTCTGTTTGTCAAAATTCTGAGGAATTATATGATTCTTGCTGGTGAAACTTTTCTGAATTCTGTGTGGTGTCCTCTTACAGCTGATGCTGTCACTCCAGCATGCCAGGGATGATGCATCCTTCCGGACACACCAGAAACACCAAACTCAGACCTCAGTGCTGCTAAACCCCCCTTGGTTTGTCCCCAAAAGTGGGCATTATTTACAGCTCTGGTCTGTTCTCTCCCATTTTGGGTGTTGCTGGCACCCAGTGTGTGCCCTAAATCCCAGCTGGGGGACAGCACCAGCATTTCCCTGTCAGGCTGGTGACATTTGGTGATTCCCTTTCAAAGGAAAGATGTCTGACTTCTCACTGTCTCCCCTGAGATATTTTTTGATGCCAAAAGAAAGCTTCTCAGGGCTTTGATTTTGTTAATTCATGTTCCTATGGGTTTCATTCATCCAGGTGTCAGGGCATGAACAGGTGAACACATCTCGCCATGCTCTGGCAGTGCTCAGGAGAGCTGATTGTTCAGCTCCATCACTCTTTTAGGAGTCTGGGACATTCCATGGCTCTCTGTTGAAGAACAACCCCTGAGAATGATGTTGGGATGCAGTGAGGTGCCACAGCTCCTCCCTGACCCCAGGAAATCAGCTGGCACCTTCCAAAGGAGCAGGAGTGCTTGGTGAGTTCCTCAGGGATTCTTGTGGGCTCTGGGTCACAGCTTGAGGGTTTTACTCCACACCTTCAGCTTCACAATCATTACAGCTCATCCCATCCATCACACCCTGTGTGCTGCACCCCTCGGTCCATGCCTGGCTCAGTGCTTTCACCTAAACCATGGATTTTACATTTCTGTCCCCATTGCAGGGCACGGCAGCAGCCCAGGGCCATCACCTGCTCAGGATGGGTAAATATCAGATACCCGGGGCTTTACTCTTTGCTTCTAACGATATCCTTCCCCTCAAAACCACTTCAATTCCAAAATACTCCTCCAAAGCTGAGACTAAGACCCTTGCTGTTGGTGTCAGCCTCTCCTGTTCCTTCCTGGTTTCATGTTTATTAAGATAAGAAGTTTATGAAGATATGAAGCATGGAGCAAGAGCTCTGAACTTGATCAGTTCTTCACCTGAAAGATGCCAGATGTTGCCTAAACTAAATGATGCCACACATTATAATAAGAACAATTAATTGAGTGCCAGCAGTGGGAAGGGGCAGGGGGTGCAGCAGGCAGCTGAGGGCTGCAGGATGCTGAGCCCAGCCCTGCTCCTCTGCTGGAGCTCAGCTCATCCCAGCTGCTCCCAAGGCAGCGAGGGAGGAGCAGAGCTGGGCAAAGACGCCGTGGGGCAGGCTGAGGAGGAAGAGCATTTACAAAGGGAGAGCGAAAGGGGTTTTCTGCTCTCAGAAATTTCCAAACCCGAGCGTTCTCCTGCCCTGCTGCCTGCCGGGGATGCTTTCCAGGCTCACGCGTTTCCTGCTGCACCTGAGTCAGGAATTCCCTCCTTCCCGGCTCTGGGCGGGCGCAGGCCTGTCCCGGTCAGACATGTCCCGACCCCTTTCAGGAACCTGTCCCAGTATGGACCTGTCCCAGTTCCCTTTCATGAATCTTTCCCGGGCCCTTTCACGGACGTTTCCCAGCCCTTCATGGACCATTCCTGGTCCCAGCACAGACTTGTCCTGGTTCCCTTTCATGAATCTGTCTCAGCCCCCTCACGGACCTGTCCCGGCCCCTTTCATGGATCTTTCCCAGCCCCTCAGAGACATGTCCTGGTCCCTCACAGACCTGTCCCGATTCCTTTCACAGACCTGTCCCAGTCCCTCATGGACCTATCCTGGCCCCTTTCATGGACCTGTCATGGCCCTTTCATGGACTTATCCCGGTCCCAGCACAGACCTGTCCCAGTCCCTTTCTCAGACCTGTCCAAATCCCTCACAGACCTGTCCCTGTCCCTCGTGGACCTGTCCTGGTTCCTCACGGACCTGTCCTGGTCCCCCTCACAGACCTGTCCCAGTTCCCTTTTTCAGGCCTATCCTGGCCCCTTCATGGACCTGTCCTGGCCCCCTCTTGGACCTGTCCCGGTTCCCTCACGGACCTGTCCCGGTCCCTCATGGACCTGTCCTGACCCCTCCACACCTTTCCTGAGACCCAAACCCCTTCCATGGTGCTGCTGAGGGGATGCAGCCCTGGGGATGTGGCAGGTGAGGCCTGACCTCCCTTTGAGGGCAGGCAGGAAGGTGCAATGTGGATGGAGGGAGATGCTGCCCTGCTCATCCCAGCACTGAAAATCCATGATTCAGGAATCATATGTTTCATCCTCAGTGAAATTCTGGAATCCACAATTCAGTAATAATTTGTGTTTATCCTCAGTGAAGTTCCGTGTAGGCCATATAACCCAGCCTGCCATTGTCACTTCTTCCTGCACTGCTTTATCTGTGGAATATTCAGCTTTTCCCACCCTTTCTGTGCCTCTCTGGGTGGGCTCCTCTGTGATATCCCACAGACGCTGAGTTCCCCAGTCTGCTGAAAGCCACTGGATTCTTTATTGCTCACACACAAACACTCCAGGCGTGTCTGCCCTGCAGGTGCTGCCCTCAGGTCGGGAAAGCTCAGAGGAATCAAAAGCATCAGATGCTGTTCTAAAAGGTTTCAGATGCTGTTATAAAAGATTTCCCAGCTGCCTTTAAAAGAAAATGGGATTTTTTTTTTTTTCACAATGCTCCTTCTGGCCTCTGAGAGCCCAGTGTAGGAACTGGGGCTGCTGGTGGGATGAGTTCCTGCTATTTCCCAGCCCAACCTCCTCACTCAGACCTGCCCTTCCAGCCCCCCTTGCCACCAAACCGCTCCTCCTAAATCACCACGCGAAGCTGAATTTAAGCAAAAAACAAGTCAAGCAGTAGCAAATTGTGGGAGAAATGAACAGTGTTGTTTGCTGACGTTGTGATCCTCAAGGCAGAGCCAGTCCCAGGCGCTGCCACCTCCCCTCAGGCCTGGTCCTGGGGTGGGGGCACGTCCAGGACAGCGCTGTCCCCCCCAGAGCTGGCCTGGGCAATGTTGCTGGAGGTGACCAGGAAGGAGGAGTAGGCGAGGTCAGCTTCCTCCTTGGAGCTCTGGGAAGGACAGGAGGACACAGTCAGGGCATGGGGACGGGCAGCACTTTGTGGATATCTCAGGATAACACGGGGACACTGCAGGAGTGGGACAATCCAGTAGCTCACACTGGTGCTGATGTGAGCATCAACCCCAAAAGCTTTTAGGTTTGGGATTCCTTGGCAAGCCTGTCCTTGGCTGTTGGCATCCAGCCCCCGTGTCCCAAAGTTCCTGGGTTTTACTGATGTCCTGACAGTTGCCTTGATTGCTCCAGTTCAGCTCCTGGCACTTACACCACCCACACCTGGGTGTTGATAGAGACTTTGAAAAGCACAGGCTTGAATGTGGCACCTGCAGCCACTGCCAAATGGGGCCACTGCACCATGATCTTGCCCAAGGGAAGGCACAGAAAATTGGGGAAAGGCAGAGATCACAGCAAATCTCAGCCCTTGCAATGGCAGAGCCCTCCCTGCTCTCTGTGCCACTGAGAAGTGGGATGTGATGGTTTCCAGCCATCTGCTCATCTCAGCGATTTGTATTTTTGGTAACAAATTCAACCTTCCTGATGCTGCATGGGGCTGCCTTGGTTTATTTCTTGAAGCAAAGTGGCTGCTGTTAATGTCTCAGCTAAAACAGGGAGTGAGGACAGGGGTGAGACCCCCCCACCCCCCCCATGGGGGCTGGATCTGGGTAAAATGGAGAGCACCTGGGTATAAACAAAGCCCCTGGGAGGTGACAGTCCCCCTGGGACAGACTGCAGGGCTGTGGCCACATCTCCCAGCTCAGTGGCCTCTCTCCTGCCTCCCCTTACCCTTTTTGCCTTCGTTGTGTTGGCAGCACTGTCCGGAGTGTCCGTGGTGGTGGTGATGAATTCTGCAGGCAGAGAAAGGAAGGTGTTGGGGAGGGGGAATGGCTGGCAGGTGTTTCTGTGGCTTTTGTGGGGTATTTCAGCAAGGAAGGGCTGCCCCTGATCCCGGGGCTGGGCTGGGGTCACTCACCATCCCCTCCCATGGAGGTCTCGTGGGTCTCCTTCGCGCTGTTGCTGGCACTGAAGTCCCTCACGCTCTCAAAGTCTGACATGCTGATGTTGGTCCTGTAGCTCCCCACAGACACCAGATCTGGTGGGAGAGAGGAGGAAAATCCCTCAGGTCTCGCACAGAGTGGGTGGGAGCATGTTAAGAGCCAAACCCTCTGTGCCAGGTGATGCTGTGGCACAATGGGCAAAGCACAGGGAGGGCTGGGCTCTGCCTCAGCCTGGACACTGGGAGCTGGAGCTCTCTGGATGGGTCAGAGCAGGGAGTTGGAGCTCTCTGGATGGGTCACAGGAGGAGCAGGAGGTTGGAGTTCTCTGGATGGGGTCAGTTGGAGCTCTTTGGATGGGTTAATGTGAGAGCAGGCTTGAGCTCTGATGGGTCGTTGAGTTCTCTGATAGTAGTGTGAGCAGGTTGGAGCTCTTGATGGTCACAGGAGGAGCAGGAGGTTGGAGCTCTCTGGATGGGGTCAGTTGGAG
Source organism: Zonotrichia leucophrys gambelii (assembly GCF_028769735.1). Lineage (NCBI taxonomy): Eukaryota > Metazoa > Chordata > Aves > Passeriformes > Passerellidae > Zonotrichia > Zonotrichia leucophrys. Next base: position 4,244,180 of record NC_088195.1, read on the forward strand.
CTCTCTGGATGGGTTAATGTGAGGAGCAGGGGGTTGGAGCTCTCTGGATGGGTCACAGGAGAAGCAGAGACCTCCCTGCCCATCCTGGTGTGGTACCAGGAGAGCAGAAAAGCCCAGCACCTTTAACTCAATGCTGCTGCTGTTTCTTGAGAGCCCAGAGAGGCAGGGACTCACCAGATCTCTTCAGCTGCCTGTACTTGACAATGGCAAAAGCTGTCACAGCAATCAGGATCAGGCCAGCAAGAGGGCCCAGCACCAAGGCCAGAGTGTTGGAGCCTTGACTTTCATCAGAGCTGGAACAGAGAGAAAGAGAGAAATCTCACTGAGAATGATGCATGTGAAAATCCAGCAGGCTGAATTTGGGTGGGATGGTAATTCTGAGTAAGCATGGTGCAATTCAATCAATGAACTGGATTCTAGGGCACAGAATAAAACAAAACCCAAATAAAAATATAGGCTTGAGGTCAGGCTGAAACAGCTCATCAGCAGCTGGGTTATAAATACGTGAAGGAAAATTCTCTAATATTAGCACAAGTACTTTATACCTGGAATTTCTAATAATTTCCTTCTGATACTATTTTCTTGAACTGGAGATTAATTGTGAGTCATCTTGCCCTTTGCTGTCACTTTTTATCTTCTCTGACATTTAGAGCAAAGTTCTTTGGGGACAAGATTTTTTTGTGTGTGTTGCTAAACAACACACACAGGGTGTACAAACACAAGGGGTTTTTATTTAAACTCCACAAAAATGATAAATGGCAGGGGATGGAGAGAACCAACCTTTCTGGGGCAGCTCCTTTCCGCACCTCAGCGTCACTGTGGGCTCCTCCTGGGGGAACAGCTCCAGGATCATGGCTGGAATCAACATCCAGGAACTCTGGGATGAGATTGGCATCTGTCCCTGTGTGTGCCAGGGAAGGAGAGGGGTCAGAGAGCAGCAGCAGGAGAGCTGGACACAAAAACTGCTGGGATGTGTTTGGATGACGTGGAGCTGCTGTTGGGGGTTTTGGCTTTCCATGAAAGGCTCTTCAAAATGGGGGTTTGAGGCCTGAAATGCCCTCACTCACCACCAAAAAATTTACTGTGAAAATCTCAAGTAGGATCTCCCTGTTTATGTACTTTTGAAAAAGTCTTGTGTTTATAAATTCTGCATCTAATATTTCCAGGTCAAATTTTACCTCCTTGCTTTGCTTTTTACTCCTGGCTCTTTGCCCACCAAAAGCAATGCAAAGGGGCTGTTTTACCCTGCTTTCACTTTGGCCATCACCCACTCAGGATGGGTAAATATCAGATACCCAGGGCTCTATTCTTTCTCTGCTTCTAACAATATTCCTCCTCCCAAAACCATTTCAATTCCAAAATACTCCTCCAAAGCTGAGACTAAGCCCCTTGCTGTTTATGTCAGCCTCTCCTGCTCCTTCCTGGTTTCCTGATTATTAAGATAAGAAGTTCCCTGGAGCTAGAGCTCTGAACTTAATCAGTTCTTCACCTCAGAGATGCCAGATGTTGCCTAAACTAAATAAACTAAGTAAATTATTATTATAAAGTATTATATAATACATTGCATTATTATAAAATGGCAATAATTATTATTAGATAATAACATAATAATACATATATGTAATTACTATAAAACTAAATTAATATATTATAACATAAATAAAATTTTATGTTATATATTATATTATTAAATAATAATTATTATTATTAAATAATAACATAATATGTATATATAATTATGGAATTATGATTAAAGATTATTTATTGTAATTAATTCTATAATAATATAATTATAATCTAATTAATATAACGATATAATAAATAATTGTTATATCTAATAATATTACTATATTATATCTAAATAATATTACTATATTATTATATATAATAATATAGCAATAGTATTTATTAAAAATTAAAAAGATTATAAAATAAAATATTAATTGTAATAGGAACAATTAATCAGCACGGGGCTAAAAGTAAAATTGATATAGAAATAGGTGAGTTTTAGACTGAAAGAGGTTTTTTACGATTGGGAAGTCAAAACTGAGAGACAAGAGCCCTGAAGGCAAAGTGTGCAAAGCCGGGAGGCTGCGAGGTGCCAGCGCTTGTGCTTTGAGCTGCTGCTGCCTAGCGGTGATGGAGAGCACAGGGACCCGCAGGCACAGCCAGCCGAGAGCTCTCTCGGCACAGGGACCAGCAGGCACAGCCAGCCGAGAGCTCTTCTGGGCACAGGGACCAGCAGGCACAGCCAGCCGAGAGCTCTCAGCACAGGGACCAGCAGGCACAGCCAGCCGAGAGCCCTTCTCAGCACAGGGACCAGCAGGCACAGCCAGCCGAGAGCTCTCTCGGCACAGGGACCAGCAGGCACAGCCAGCCGAGAGCTCTCCTCGGCACAGGGACCAGCAGGCACAGCCAGCCGAGAGCCCTCTCGGCACAGGGACCAGCAGGGACAGCCAGCCGAGAGCTCTCTCGGCACAGGGACCAGCAGGGACAGCCAGCCGAGAGCCCTCTCGGCACAGGGACCACACACACCCACAGTGGGGACCACCAGGGCACAGCCAGCCGAGAGCTCTTCTGGGCACAGGGACCAGCAGGGACAGCCAGCCGAGAGCTCTCTCGGCACAGGGACCAGCAGGGACAGCCAGCCGAGAGCTCTTCTGGGCACAGGGAGCAGCAGGCACAGCCAGCCGAGAGCCCTCTCGGCACAGGGACCAGCAGGGACAGCCAGCCGAGAGCTCTTCTGGGCACAGGGACCGGCAGGGACAGCCAGCCGAGAGCTCTTCTGGGCACAGGGACCGGCAGGGACAGCCAGCCGAGAGCCCTCTCGGCACAGGGACCAGCAGGGACAGCCAGCCGAGAGCTCTTCGGCACAGGGACCAGCAGGGACAGCCAGCCGAGAGCTCTTCTGGGCACAGGGACCAGCAGGACAGCCAGCCGAGAGCCTCTGTCAAATCAGGGACCCGCAGGGACAGCCAGCCGAGAGCCCTCTCAGCACAGGGACCAGCAGGGACAGCCAGCCGAGAGCTCTCTCGGCACAGGGACCAGCAGGCACAGCCAGCCGAGAGCTCTTCTGGGCACAGGGACCAGCAGGCACAGCCAGCCGAGAGCTCTCAGCACAGGGACCCGCAGGCACAGCCAGCCCAGAGCTCTCTCGGCACAGGGACCCGCAGGGACAGCCAGCCGAGAGCTCTCTCGGCACAGGGACCAGCAGGGACAGCCAGCCTTGCCCGGAGCTCACCTTCGCTCATCTGCAGCTCCACGGCCATGGTTTCCCCGAAGACCCCGTTGCGCTTCACCCCGCACCAGTACCAGCCTTCATCTTCCTCGGTCACCGGGTCCAGGCTCAGCACCACCGTCCTGGCGTTTGGTTCACAGGCATCCCCTGGCTGGGGCAGCCCCTGCTGCTGCTGCACGGGCAGCATGGCACAGCCCGTGTTGCTCCACCTGCACCAGTATTTCTCGTAGGAGTAATACTTGCAGGGGTAGCAGCAGGTTAAATTCACCCGCGAGCCTGCTTGTGCCTTCACCACCTTCTTTCCCGTCAGTGAAGGTTCTCCTGTGAAGGCAAACAGGACATCAGGGCTGGGGGAGAGGTTTCAGGGGTGGGAGAGGCTCTCAGCTGGTGGTGGTGCTGCCGGGGATAAATAAAACCCCTGGGAGGAGACATCCTTGGGACCCTTGCCCCTTGGGACAGCCTTGGGACAGAGTGCAGGCCTGTGGCCACATCTCCCAGCTCAGTGGCCTCTCTCCTGCCTCCTCTGACCCTTCTTGCCTTCCTTGTGTTGGCAGCACTTTCCTGCTTGGAAGGAAAGCGCTCCTTGTGTTGCTAAATTAACATGAAGATGCTGTTTATGGTTCTCTTTGTAATAGATGGTGTGTATAAATTCATGCTCAGGCTACAGTAATCTCACCTGATGAAAATCCTGATTACCTACAGTAATCTCACCTGATGAAAATACCAAAGGAGGGTTCTGGGAAATTTCCTCTCACGAGATTACAGTGATCTGCACCAAGATCCTAGCCTGAATATTCGTCTCCAGAAATGTTGATTCCAGAGGATTATTTGTCTGAGCAAACCCCAGCAATATGCATTCATCATCCATAAGATAAATATGCATCTCCTGGAATTTGTGTTGCAGGAGATTTTCCTCTAACAGTTTGGGAAACTCTCAGCAAGAGCTGGCAGCAAGAAAGGAAAAACTACATGAATATGCTAAAAGGATAAAATCAACAATAAGGAAACAAGAAACCCTTCCCAGCAACCCTTGAACCTTAGAAATGTATAAAAAGACTTTGTGAGAGCTGTGTCTTTGTGATGTACAGAGGAGAGGAGATAGAATGCCCTCCCTGTCTCACCCAACCTGGTTCAGCACCAATCTGATCTTTGCTTGTGGCCTTTTTACAATTGTATTTTAATTATGGAATAAATTCTCCTTATTAATCAAATTGGCGAATTAATTTATAATGTCTTCTTGTAAGGCTTAGAAAATATTTCATGAGAATTTTCTGTGAATGCCTTCCTGTAAAACTGAACATTTCTGTCTCAGTTTTAAAGCTGCTGGGGTGAGTTCAGGCTTGGAGCTCACATCCCTTCCCAAAAAGCCAGATTGCTCACGTGGGGTGGTTCTGTAGCTCCTGAGCAGGCAGAGAACTGCCAGTGCACAGCCCTTACCTGGAACAACCGTCAGGTCTGTTGATGATTGCTGCTCCCTCAGCTGATTTGACATGCACCAGTAAGTGCCTTTGTCCTTCTCCTGCAGCTGGTTCAGGATGATGGTGAGAGTTTTGTTTTCGGGGTTCTCAAACATGGTCACTCTTCCTTCATAGGTGTCCTGCACACGGCCATTGTTGTCTATGATTGTGGTACCACACTGCCTGCCTCTCTGCTTGCACCAGAACCTCGAGGAGTCATTTAGCAGAGGGTCATAGAGGCACTCGAAGCTTGCTGAACCTCCAACTTTTCCAGTTATGTTGGTCTTGAAGTGAGGGAAATTTTTGTCTGTTGGTAAGAATGAAATGAGCAGTTATAAGAGTCTCACTTGTGTCCATGGGGCACCCTCCCAAGGAAATCAACATTATCAGATCAAACAAAGCTGCTATGGGAAGGCTCAGTGGTGCAAACATCAGGAGATTGTCCTGGCACTGGTGGGAATTCATCCTAAAAGGTCAGTCAGGCCTTGCTTTTTCCCAAATTCACGGAGTGTTGTTGGCTTTGTGGACAGATATTCCAAAGCTTTGTTCCCTTTGCTAGAGGGACCATCTACATCTGTCAGTTTGAAATTTCAGGAGCTGGGGGCTTGAAGAGACAGCTTGCTTGCCTCACACTGGGAGGGTGGAATTTGTTTCCTGCAGTTTTGGGTTGGGGAACAGAGCTACCCAGGTCTGGGAAGGTGAAGTCTGGCTACAAGCTTCATTTAGTGATGGTTTAGTACATTACAGGTGGTTAAATGAATAGAAATAAGTATATGGATGAGAGAATAGGGTAATAGCAAAGAGAAATTCAAGTTCCTGCTAAATCAAGTGACACTGCTGCTGATGCTTCTGAAAAGCAGAAGAGAGGAAGGGGAGAACACTCTGGGAACAGCTCACCCTCGTAGATAAACACATCCAGCTCCTTCTTTGGGTCGTCCTTCTCATAGTCACCGGCCCCACAGTAGTACAAGCCTGCATCTTCCCAGTCCATCTGAGTCATGGTGACACGGAACGAGCCTGAAGTGTCCTCAAAAACCAGCTGAAGTCCCCCTGGGACATCTGTGCTCTGATAGCTGTTGATGATGTTCCTGCAGCCGTCCTTCTCCTTCTTGCACAGGTATTTCTTCATGTCGGCTGTCTCCTTCCCAAAGCTGCAGGTCACGGTCCAGGTGCTGCGCAGCTTCACGTAGAAGAGCTCAGCATCCTCAGGAACAGGTGGGGCTGTGCACAGAGACACTCAGGGGATGAAATGAACCCTCCCTGAAAGCTCCTGCAGCCCTCTCACACCGGGCAGGCCAGAGGTGGAGCCTTCGTTAAGAGGGAGAGGGGGAAAACTCAAAGAAAATGGTGTTTTAGGGAGTAAAATATTGGTAAAGTACCAAGAAAATGGTATTTGAGGGAGGCCTAATATTGGTAAAATACTAAGAAAAAAACTCAAAGAAAAGTGGTATTTTAGGGAGTCTAATACCAAGAAAATGGTAAAATGCCAAGAAAATGGTCTTTGAGGGAGGACTGAGGATGTAATAACTTATGTTTAAGAGGGAGAGGGGGAAAAAACTCAAAGAAAATGGTATTTGAGGGAGTTCTAATATTGGTAAAGTTACAAGTTGGTAAAATACCAAGAATATGGTACTTTAGAGAGTTCTAATATTGGTAAAATACCAAGAAAATGGTATTTGAAGGAGTCCTAATATTTGTAAAGTACCAAGAAAATGGTATTTTAGGGAGTTTCAGGGGTGTAATAACTAATGTTCAAGAGGGATAGGGGGAAAAACTCAAAGAAAATGGTACTTTAGGGAGTCCTAATATTGGTAAAATACCAAGAAAATGGTATTTTAGGGAGTCTTAATATTGGTAAAATACCAATTGGTAAATTACCAATTGGTAAAATACCAAGAAAATGGTGTTTTAGGGAGTCCTAATATTGGTAAAATTACCAAGAAAATTGTATTTGAGAGAGTCCTAGTATTGGTAAAATACCAAGAAATGGTATTTGAGGGAGTCCTAATATTGGTAAAATAGCAAGAAAATGGTATTTGAGGGAGCCCCAAGGTTGTAATTACCTTCAGCAACGCTGAGGGTGACTCTGAAGGAGAGCCCTCTGCCATTGATGCCCACGCCACACTGGAAGGTGCCGGCATCGCTCATCTCCAGCGCTGAGATGTTGACCAGGAAATGGTTCTCCTGGGGGTGGTCAGTGAGGGTCACCCTGCCCTGGTAGGCAGCAGCCACGAAGTCGGAGGACACCACGGTGAGGCAGCTGGAGCCCTTCTGCCTGCACCAGTATTTCCTGTCGTGCTTGTTCATCGGTGTCGGGGGGTAGAAGCATTTCACGGTGACCGAACCTCCCTTCACGCCGTGCACCTCCCTGGGGCCGAACACGGGGCTGGAGACTGCGGGAGAACAGGCTGGGTCAGTGTCCTGTGTGCCCCAGGGCTGTGTGTGCCACCCTGTGTGCCACCAGGTCCATGCCTTGTGTGCCACCAGGGCTGTGTGTGCCACCCTCTGAGCCCCCAGGGCCCTGTGTGCCCCGGGGCTGTGTGTGCCACCCTCTGTGTGTGCTCCCCCAGTGCCCTGTGTGCCCCAGGGCTGTGTGTGCCACCCTGTGTGCCCTGTGTGCCACCAGGTCCATGCCTTGTGTGCCACCAGGGCTGTGTGTGCCACCCTCTGAGCCCCCAGGGCCCTGTGTGCCCTGGGGCTGTGTGTGCCACCCTCTGTGTGTGCCCTGTGTGCCCCCCCAGTGCCCTGTGTGCCCCAGGGCTGTGTGTGCCACCCTGTGTGCCACCAGGTCCATGCCTTGTGTGCCACCAGGGCTGTGTGTGCTGTAGCAGATAGGGCCTGGCGTTTGGAAGATCTCGTGATGTTACGGGAAGACAGGGCCCCTGTCCCCTTAGATAAGAAAATTAACATAGGAATGTAGCCCCCTGAACCAGATGCCAGTAACTTTCCACTTGCCCAGTAACTTTCCATCCCTACTAACCATAGATGGTAAAGACAGACCCTCGCCTGACGTAGAAGCCCCTTAGACTATAAAACCCCACGAGAAGAGAGAATAAAGGCCTTTGACCGTCCACCATGTTGGTGTTAGCGTGTTTCTTAGGCCCGAGCGACCCTGGGAAAGGGGGTCGCCGTGCTGTTTCCTGAAACCAGGCCACCTGCCTTGTATCAGAAGGCAACAGTGTGCCACCCTCTGAGCCCCCTGGGCCCTGTGTGCCCTGGGGCTGTGTGTGCCACTCTCTGTGTGTGCCCTGTGTGCCCCCCCAGTGCCCTGTGTGCCCCAGGGCTGTGTGTGCCACCCTGTGTGCCCTGTGTGTGCCACCAGTGCCCTGTGTGCCACCAGGGCTGTGTGTGCCACCCTCTGAGCCCCCAGGGCCCTGTGTGCCCCAGGGCTGTGTGTGCCACCAAGGGCCCATGAGGTCCTGTGGCAGTGAGGGACACCTGTGAGGTAAAGGTGCTCCCCATGACGCCTTCAGATTTTAGGTTTTATATTTTTCACATCCTGTACTGCACTGGTGTAGAACTCTGAACTCCCCATGGAATGTTAGAAGGCCTCCACATTTTGGTCAGACAAAAATCCCTTTGGGCCTGCAACTCAAGGACACCTCGTGCCTCAGGCCTCAAATATAAACAAAACTGAATTTTGGGGAGCAAGCTGGGGGTATCTGCCTTCATTACCTGAAGTTGGAATTGGAGAATTAACCCTTGATGTGCAAAGAAACCAAACTTATTTCAGTCTGAGAAACTCACTACCAGTGCCCATTTTGGGTGTAGCCTCATAGGAGGCTTTGCCTGCCCTCAATGTACCTGAAGACCCTTCATGAAATACATCCACTTTTATCCTTTTTATCTGGCCTCTGTTTCGAGAAACTCTAAAAACTGTTTTTGAGAAACATTGTCCATTTTGGGTGTAGCCTTGTGGGAGGCTTCGTGTGCCCTCAATGCACCTGAAGGCCCTTAATGAAATATATCCACTTTTATACTTTTTACTTTTTGTTTGGCCTCTGTTTCAAGAAACTTGTGACCATCATCCATTTTGGGTGTAGCCTCATAAGAGGCTTCATCTGCCCTCAATGTACCTGAAGGCCCTTCATGAAATATATCCACTTTTATCTTTTTAACTTTTCGTCTGGCCTCTGTTTCGAGAAATTAAAAAAAACGTTTTTGAGAAACATTATCTATTTTGGGTGTAGTCTCATGACAGGCTTCATCTGCCCTCAATGTACCTGAAGGCCCTTCATGAAATACATCTACTTTTATCTTAATTTTTTGTCTGGCCTCCATTTTGAGAAACTCATGACCATCATCCATTTTGGGTGTAGCCTCATGGGAGGCTTCATCTGCCCTCAAAGTACCTGAAGGCCCTGCATGAAATATATCCACTTTTATCTTTTTAATGTTATATTTTTCTCTTTTTAAGCACCATCCAGATTCTCCTCCTCCCTTCCCAGTGCCACCCCTGGTCCTTGGCCACCCCAAACCTGTGCCCCATGCAGGTGACACTCACTGGCTGCCTTGGGGGGGTGTCTGCTCCTTACACACCCAGCTGGGACCAAGGTGAGCAGGAAGAGGAACGCCAGTAAAGTCATTTTTCTTGCATTCCCTGGAAAAAAAAACGTGGAAGATATTGAATAATCATATTTGCAAAATGTTAATCATCTAATAATCTTCGTGCTTGGAGGATCTGAGAGTTGTGGCTATGTGAAGTAGAGAGAAATTTGGTTTTTAATTGCTCCTGTTGAGGAATTAGATGGGAAAAAGGGAGTTAATAATAATTCTGTTCTTGCCTGGGCTGCTGCCTGTGGATCTCATCCCAGCACCCCAATATTCCCTTTGTCACAGAATTCCTGATTGGAGCCTCTATTTAGTGACTCTTTGTTTCCCTGGTCTCTCCAAGGACTCACAAAAGAGAATAAAGAGGATATTTTCACCTCTACTTTTCAATTCTTTCCTCATCTGCTAAGGAATTGAGTGAGCTGTAGGGATTTACCTCCAAAAATCAGATTTTATATGGATTTCCTGAGCACACCTCTTGATCCACCTGCCTGTTCCAACTTCATAGAAGGCACCCACAGGAGCTGATGAGAGGTGCCAAGGAAAACCCTTGTAAACAACCAGAGCAATTTGATTTCAGGGCATCAAGTGACACAATTTTATTGAGGGTAATTCCCAGCAGAAGAAAAAAATTTTTATTTCCCTGTTAAGATGAAAGGTGTTCTGTTGTGCCTCTTCCTTGTATTGTGATTTCTCCTTGCTCAATGGCCACTTGTCCATGGCTAATAATTAACTCACTGAGCATGAAAAATTCTCTTTCAAACACATCCCAGCAGTGGCCAGCAAGGCAAACATAACAAATTCTGCACAAAGCAAACAAGGTGGCACAAAGAGAACCTTGATGTTTGCCCCTGGCTGACAGCAGCTCCTCTGCCTGATGGTCACCTCCAGCCTGTGGTGCAAGCAGGACCCAGCTCAGCCTTGCCCAGCTGGGCAAAGTTGAAATAATCTCTTATTCTGATTTCTTCTAAAAGTTCAGCTGGTTTTGGGGTGCAGCCCATGTTGTTCTGTCAGGTCTGGAAGGGTTACCAAGATCTGAACCCACCCAAACCAGAGGTTCCTGTGCTCTTGCACCACCAACACCGACAGCTCTGAGCTGTCCCCAGCCCTGTTTTCTCAGATGCTGTTAAAATGTAAATGGAAAATGACAACATAATGACCTTTCCTCTTGCTTTCCAACTCAGGGCAGATAATTTTGTTGTTGTTGTTGTTGACTTCATGTAGTCCTGAGAAGGAATTACACTGTTATTTATCTGTTTTGATTTACTGCTGGGCTCTAAACCTTGCTGCAGCTCCTCTGCCTGACAAGGACATTTTACACATTTTGTGTGTAAAGCCCTGGGGAGGGCAGACCCCCCCTCATCTCTAGAGATGTGTTTTTAGTGTCTTTACCCTTAAAACTGGCTGATGGTCATTTCCAGGACACTTCTCTGGATGTGGGTTGGGACCATCACCTTCCTCTCCAGTACTGTTTTATGGCTAAATTTTGATATTTTCCAGGTTTCCAGCAGCAGTGCTTTCTGGCCAGGCTGGCTTTTCCAAATCTCCTCCATAACAAGACTTTCCTCATATTTCTGTTGTGCTTTTGGGATTCTGTCAGTTCTGGAGAGAACCATCTTCAGATTTATGGTGATTTGGGAGAGACCAGGACCTGACCCTCAAGCTGTGCAAACTTAAGCCTACAGCTGCTCTGTCTGGGTATGGAACACCAGACTCCAACTCCCAAATTCTGCTGAATTCCTGCTGCAGGGATTGCCAGGGATCAGCCCAGTCCAGCCCATTAGATATTAACTATTGCCCCTAACAATGACCAGCGTCAAGGCCATGCCATGGCATTGACAAAACACGAAGGTTTAATTGTGACATTTGTCACTCCAGCCTGGGATCCCTTCTGGCTTTTTGTGGAATGTTTGCTGCTATTCAAATAGTTGAGAAATAATAACATAAATGCAATATATTGCATATATTCTATATATTTTATATATATGTAATATTTTGCCCCTCAAATCCTCTTGACCCATGGGGAAGCTGTGCAGATGCAAATTGTTGTAGAGAGAGTTGTGCTATGAGGAGGTGCTGGAGGCTTCTGTGCCCAGAAAAAGGGCACAGCAACAAGTTTAATTTTGATTATTCACGTCTTCAACTGCCCATCAAAGTCACTGCTGATCTTGCCTTGCCATGGGTTTTATTTGCTGCAGTGGAATGGGAAAAGCCACCAGTCCACCCCATTTCCATGGGGTTAAGAATGAGCAATCAGCTTCCAGATAAAAGATCGAGCTGACCAAACATGTGCAGATAAAATAAATAAATTTTTCCAGTTCCAAGCAGATACCTCCTTTACAATATTGAGAGAATAAATAAAGGGGGGCTCATTTGGTGATGCACTGAGCAGAAACAGCAAGATAATTTCTTGCTGAAGATTATCAGGGTTTACCAAGAAATCAGCAGTTTTTAGGAATGCTTGGGACCCTCTGAACTAAGATTTTTTGTGTCAGTTAAACATATGAGCAACTTATTTCAGAAAAGAAATAGAATAGAATAGAATAGAATAGAATAGAATAGAATAGAATAGAATAGAATAGAATAGAATAGAATAGAATAAGCAGCAGCTCTCATGGCAGTGACTGCAATCCCATTTGAGGTTGTGCTGCTGGCTCAGTTTTATGTTCCTTTCAGCTGTTGGATCCACTCTACACTAACCTGAAACCTGATTTTATGTTCCTTTCAGATCCTCCATGCACCCGCTTGTTGTTTTTCAGATCAGACCTTCATGGTTCATTTGTGTCTTGGGCCAGAAAGTGAAACCAACTTCAGCACTATTAAATTATTTTAGTTTAATTCTCCTCTGCCTGCAAGGAGCAGGAACATTCCATGGCCCAAGAGCACAGGTTCACCTCAGTCTGGAGGGATGGATGGTGCTACTGTGGATTCATTAACAATTGCAATTAGGTGATGTTTATTGGTAATTCAGAAATGTATTCCATCTATAGGAATGTTCCCTTTGCAGAGTAGGGATTCAGGTGTGTAGGACCCACACCTTCACGGGTCTGAGTGGGACAGGGCTCTGCCAGGCTCCTCTGATTTCACTTTTAGGACACCACATCCAGTCCATTCATTTAAGCTTCAGGTTCTACTTATCCTCCTGTAACTGTACAAACGTCTCAGGGAGCTTCCAAAGCAGCTCCTTCAGGACACAGCTGCACCAATTCTCTTCTAAAATTTCAAAATATGTCTGTTGGAGTTCAAAAGCCAGTAATGACCTCAGGCTGCGTCGCAAAATTTAGATTCCTACAGTAATAATTACTGACTTTTCTTTCCTATGTTAAAACTTAATGCAAATATTGTAATGATAATTTATGTTGGGTTTTTTTTTCCCAGAAATTAAGTATTAAAATTCTGCCTCAGAGAAGAAACCATAACTGCCACAAGCCTGTTCCTATGGTTCTTCCAGAAGAAATCAGCCTCCCACCAGAGAGCTCTGAACACGAAATGGCTCCAAATCGCTGCTTCCCTCCCGTGTGAGGAAGGCTCCTCAAAAGTGGCTCAAGACTCGTGTTCTTCTCCTTCCCCATCCCAGCACAGCCCTACAAATTGGCATTCCCAGATGCCAAAGCAGCATTACTTACACTCCAGGCTCCTCCTGGCACTTCTGTCTTCCCCTCTCAGGCTGACCCTGGTAGCTCTGTGAATGTCCAGTGTCCTGTGTCCCCGTGGGGCTGTGGCAGTGCCAGCCTGCTTTAAATACTCCCTGCACCTTCAGCCCTGCCTTTCCACCTGCTGTGCCTTAAAGGAACAACATCCAGCAGCGCTGCCAGGTGAGCTCTGCCCACATGGGGCTGGGAGCCAGAGCCCAGCCAGAGCCCAGCCAATGCCCAGACTGCCCAGACACTGCCCAGCCATTGTCCAGCCAATGCCCAGCCAGAGCCCAGACAATGCCCAGACAATGCCCAGTTACTGTCCAGACAATGCCCAGACAATGCCCAGACAATGCCCAGTTACTGTCCAGACAATGCCCAGCCAAAGCCTGGCCAATGCCCAGACACTGCCCAGCCATTGTCCAGCCAATGCCCAGCCAGAGCCCAGACAATGCCCAGACAATGCCCAGTTACTGTCCAGACAATGCCCAGCCAAAGCCTGGCCAATGCCCAGCCAATGCCTGGTCAAAGCCCAGCCACTGTCCAGCCAAAGCCCAGCCAATGCCCAGCCCATGCCCAGCTCATGCCCAGTTAATGCCCAGCCACTGCCCAGCCAGGGCCCAGCTCATGCTCAGTCAATGTCCAGCCAAAGCCCAGTCAATGTCCAGCCCATGCCCAGTCCATGCCCAACCAAAGCCCAGCCATTGTCCAGCCAAAGCCTGGCCCATGCCCAGAACTGGGATCTTCAACAGATTTATCAGATCCTAAAGCCAGCCTTGGAAGTATCTTTCATTTAGCTGAGGGTGTTGAGCTCCGTTTTTTCTATGAATGTGTAGGTCTTGGGGTGAGAAATGATCTTTTGGGGTGAGAAATGATCTTTTGGGGTGAGAAAGGAGCTCTCGGAGCAAGGAAGGATCTTTTGGGGTGAGAAAGGAGCTCTTGGGGTGAGAAAGGAGCTCCTGGGGTGAGGAAGGATCTCTTGGGGGAAGGAAAGAGATCTTGGTGTGAAAAAGGATCTTTTGGGGTAAGGAAGGAGATCTTGGGGTGAGAAAGGAGCTCTTGGGGCAAGGAAAGAGCTCTTGGGGTCAGGAATGATCTTTTGGGGTGAGGAAGGATCTCTTGGGATGAGGAAGGAGCTTTTGGGGTGAGAAAGGAGCTCCTGGGGGGAGGAAGGATCTCTTGGGGGAAAGAAAGAGATCTTGGGGTGAAAAAGGATCTTTTGGGGTAAGGAAGGAGCTCTTGGGGCAAGGAAGGAGGTCTTGGGGTGAAAAAGGATCTTTTGGGGTAAGGAAGGAGATCTTAGGGCGAGAAAGGAGCTCTTGGGGCAAGGAAAGAGCTCTTGGGGTCAGGAATGATCTCTTGGGGTGAGGAAGGATCTCTTGGGATGAAGAAGGAGCTTTTGGGATGAGGAAGGATCTCCTGGCTGTCGCTGTGCTTGGTGGGGATCTCGGACAGAGGGAGCAGCCTCCACCACCTCTCCTGGATGGGAACAAACCCTGCTCCCCTCCAAGCCTCCCACCAGAGCTGCTTCCCTGGGCATTCCAAACATTCCCCAGGTCATGCTGGCAGGACTTCTTTGGTCTCGTGGCCACCACTTGTGCTGGCTGGGCCATGGTGGCCACAGCTGTGTTTGCTCTCCTGGAGCTCCCACTCTCCCAGGCACGGATCCCAAGGGATCAGCTTCCCTGCTTGGTCCTGCAGAGGGATGGAAATCTGCTTTTAACACCTTGCAGAGAAAGGCAGCATGCCCTTGAGCAGAACAAAACCTACAGAAATATGGGAACTTCTACCTGCTGGTGCATCTCAAGGAGTAAAAATTAATCCAAGGTGAATGAAGAATTTTTTTAAAACCAAACCCCCCTTTTCACCCTCAAGGTTTCCAGTAAAACCAACTCCTTGCCTCATGCAAATATATTTGAAATGTATTTCCTTGCTTTAGCACACGAGGAAGCGTTTCCCTGCCAAGTCCCAGGTTCCAAAGCATTTTGGCATCTCCAGAAAACAAACAACCTTCGGATTGCTTTTATTTGGGGAGCGCAGATTGCAGCACGAGCCCTGGTCTGAGCGTGGAACCAACGCTGCTGCTCGGGGCTGGGCTGAATTTCAGCTGCTTCTGAGGCTGTGGAGGTCCCTGCAGCAGAGGGGAAGGAAAATCAGCACTTTGGGGACATGGGTGTCTGAGAAACTGAAATGAGACGTGGTTTATGTGTTGGAAAATTAGTCCATGGATCAGGATTTTTTAAAAAACACAAAAAATCCTTATTTTTTGAGCAGCCTGATCCTTTCCAATTCTGTAATTCTCTGATATGAGCAACCCTGAAGCCAGGAGAGGTAAAGGAAAAATATCACTTTGGGAACGTGGGTGTCTGAGAAACTGAAATGAGATGTGGTTTATGTGACTCCATGGATCAGGATTCTTAAAAAAACAGAAAATTCTTATTTTTTGAGCAGCCTGGCCCATTTCAACTCTGTGATTCTCTGATATGAGCAACCCTGAAGCCAGGAGAGGTAAAGGAAAAATATCACTTTGGGAACGTGGGTGTCTGAGAAACTGAAATGAGATGTGGTTTATGTGACTCCATGGATCAGGATTTTTAAAAAAACCAGAAAATTCTTATTTTTTGAGCAGCCTGGTCCATTTCAACTCTGTGATTCTCTGATATGAGCAACCCTGAAGCCAGGAGAGGTAAAGGAAAAATATCACTTTGGGAACGTGGGTGTCTGAGAAACTGAAATGAGATGTGGTTTATGTGACTCCACGGATCAGGATTTTTAAAAAAACCAGAAAATTCTTATTTTTTGAGCAGCCTGGTCCATTTCAACTCTGTGATTCTCTGATATGAGCAACCCTGAAGCCAGGAGAGGTAAAGGAAAAATATCACTTTGGAACGTGGGTGTCTGAGAAACTGAAATGAGATGTGGTTTATGTGGCTCCACGGATCAGGATTTTAAAAAAAAACCAGAAAATTCTTATTTTTTGAGCAGCCTGGCCCATTTCAACTCTGTGATTCTCTGATATGAGCAACCCTGAAGCCAGGAGAGGTGAAGGAAAAATATCACTTTGGGAATGTGGGTGTCTGAGAAACTGAGATGTGGTTTATGTGTTGGAAAATGACTCCATGGATCAGGACCTTAAAAAAAACCTCAAAAAAATCCTTATTTTTTGATCAACCTGATCCTTTCCAATTCTGTCATTGTCTGATATGAGCAACCCCGAAGCCACAAAACTCCTTCCTTCCCCCCTCTCCCCAGTTTTACCTTTCCCTCAGAGGAACAACCCACAAATAGTTGGTTTCAGGGCATTATTTTATTCTCTCTTCTGCAAAACAAGGAGCAATTTGGGCAGTGTGGGGGTTCAGCTCTCAGCAAAGGGGATTTGGGTTCTGAGGAGTGCAGGGGGAGGTGTTGGGGGCTTGGCTTCCCACAGAGAAAATTCCCAGCTCAGACACCCAGGGGCTTTCACAGAAGGTTCTGGCTCAAGTCTTCATCAGGCACCTTGAAAAGTAATTTTTCCCCATAGGGTAACTGTAAAATAATGAAACAGAAGAGAAGCTGTGATCTGGCATTGGTATTTCTGGGTTTATGCCAATATTTCTGGATATTTTAAGGAGTTTCGAGAACAGAAAGGTGGAAAAACCCCAGGTCAGAGGGGACTTCTGGAGTCACCCTCCTGCTGGGTTTGGAGAATTACCCCAGGCTTTACCCCAACCCAGACATTTGGGAAGGAAAGGCACAAATAATTTCTGGGTTCCATCCCCCCTTTTAGGAGTTCTTAACTGAATGCTGATTTAGTTGATTTTCAAGATTTTAGGGGAAATGTAATTTTTCCTTTTGTTATTTATATTTAGGAGCCCTATTGGCTCTGAGTGCATTGGAGTGAGAACATGAAATCATCAAATTTCTGAGCCACTATGCCACTAATTTTTTTTCAGTGGAGTCCTTCTCACTGGTACAAATTCCTCCAGATTAGAAATATTTAAATTATAATATTAATATTTAAAATATTTTCTGAGATGATTTTTACAGGGGCATTTCTCCAAAAAGCATCAACAATCTGAGACTCTTACATAGAAGCTGGTCATCCTGATATTTCCAAGGATAGCAGAGATTGTCCTGCACAACAGAACAAAAGAGAATGACACGGTTGCAACACTGTGAACAATAATTACTTTTGTGTAATGTTGAGAAATGAGATAAGAAATAAGAATTTACTGAAAGAGGCAGGAAGTCAGATAACAGCTTTACTGCTTGCAATCAAAAATTGTAATCAACCCTACAATAAATATATAAACTTGATGTAGGATTGAATCCAAATCTTATGAAATCCACACCTTAAGGATTCTTGGGAAGCAGTAAAGGCAGGAGTTTGGCAGCAGAATGTGATTCTTGGGCCGTGGCTTGTGATTTCTGGACTGCAAACCTGATTTTCCTCACCGAGCCACAAATCCCCTGCTTAAAATGTCACTTTACTCTCTTTTATCAGGGGAGATGACACCTGCAGTGCCGGTTGCAGCAAGCACCCACCTACATTTGCCAGAGCCCATCCTGAATTCCTGCTCCTCCCCTGGGCTTGGGCTCTCCTCCATCCTTTCCTCCTTTCCAGCACAAGCCAAAGCTGGTTCCAGGCTCCCTGTGCTGCTTCTTCCTCCTCCTGTAAAACAAAACACAGGGAAAACCCCCACCAGCACCTCTTGAAGTGTTCCAGCGTGTCAGACACCAAATTAGGCCATTATTGGGCCATTATTTCACAGTTTCCTTCTTGTGAATTGCGTGTTTCCCCTCACCGCTGTCACCCCTGAAGGTTCTCTGTCCCTAAATTTATTTCTGTGGATATAACATGGTCTGGATTGAGATAGATGCACTTTGCAAATCAGTTCTCAGAAAGGATTTTTTGGGCCTTTGTCACTTTGCACAGAATGAGTTGGATTTATTTTTCTGGACATAACACAGTCTGGATTGAGGTAGATGCACCTAACTTTGCAAATCATTTCTTAGAAGGGATTTTTTGGGCCTTAGTCACTTTGCACAGAATGAGTTGATTTATTTCTGTGGATATAAAATTTTGGCCTTAGTCAGTTTTGCACAGAATGAGTTGGATTTATTCTGTGGATATAACACAGTCTGGATTGAGGTAGATGCACCTAACTTTGCAAATCATTTCTTAGAAGGGATTTTTTGGGCCTTTGTCACTTTGCACAGAATGAGTTGTATTTATTTCTATGGATATAACACTGTCTGGATTGAGGTAGATGCACCTAACTTTGCAAATCATTTCTTTGAAGGAATTTTTGGGCCTTAGTCAGTTTTGCACAGAATGAGTTGGATTTATTTCTGTGGATATAAAATTTTTGGGCCTTAGTCAGTTTTGCACAGAATGAGTTGGATTTATTTCTGTGGATATAACACAGTCTGGATTGAGGTAGATGCACCTAACTTTGCAAATCATTTCTCAGAAGGGATTTTTTGGGCCTTAGTCAGCTTTGCACAGAATGAGTTGGATTTATTTTTCTGGATATAACACAGTCTGGATTGAGGTAGATGCACTTTGCAAATCAGTTCTCAGAAGGGATTTTTTGGGCCTTTGTCACTTTGCACAGAATGAGTTGGATTTATTTTTCTGGATATAACACAGTCTGGATTGAGGTAGATGCACCTAACTTTGCAAATCATTTCTTTGAAGGAATTTTTGGGCCTTAGTCAGTTTTGCACAGAATGAGTTGGATTTATTTCTGTGGATATAACACAGTCTGGATTGAGGTAGATGCACCTAACTTTGCAAATCATTTCTTAGAAGGGATTTTTTGGGCCTGTCTTTGTCAGCTTTGCACAGAATGAGCTGGATTTATTTCTATGGATATAACATGGTCTGGAATAAGATAGATGCACCTAACTTTGCAAATCAGTTCTTTGAAGGGATTTTTTGGGCCTTAGTCAGTTTTGCACAGAATGAGCTGGATTTATTTCTATGGATATAACATGGTCTGGAATAAGATAGATGCACCTAACTTTGCAAATCAGTTCTTAGAAGGAATTTTTTTGGGCCTGTCTTAGTCAGTTTTGCAGAGAATGAGCTGGATTTATTTCTCTGGATATAACACAGTCTGTATTGAAGTAGATGCACTTTGCAAATCAGTTCTTAGAAGGGATTTTTTGGGTCTGTCTTTGTCAGCTTTGCACAGAATGAGCTGGATTTGGCCCAGAAGCTGCCCAGGGTGAAGCCACTCACACCACACAGGTCCCTCCCTCCAGGGTTTTCTGTCACCCACAGAGCCACAAATCCTCCACACACAAAACCCCAGATTTCCATTTCCTTCATTTGCTTTGCTTTTCAGCACGTTTCCAACAAAACCAAACAACTTCTCAAGGACTTTGCTTGCAGGTCCAGTCACGTTCTGTGGCTCCAGGACAGACACGTGTCTGGGAGATGGAAATATTCCATGGGTCAGATTCCAGCCCTTGGAAATCACAAGCAAAATCCTTGCAAAACAACCACTGCAGCCCCAAAAATTAGTTGCCTGGCCAATTTACCGGTCTGCTTTTGAAGCTTGATTTTGGCCAGGCTGAGGATGATGATGGTGATGCAAATCAGCAAAAGCAGAGCTGATAACACGACTGGGAGCAGCTGTGGTTCACCTGAGGAGCTGGGAAGATGAAAGATCAGGATTAGATGAGGTTTGGAGTCGCCTTTGTGGTTCATACAGGTTGTTGTTTTCACACTAAAGAGTACCAAGGAACTATAAACTCTGAATCAAAGCAAAGTCAACAGAGTCAAGGAGAGTTGCAATCATTTGATCTGGAGTTTGGCTTATGAGGAAGTGATTTCTACAGCTGCTGTGTGGGGTTTGTGCTGCCAGCCGAATTGGCCCCTCCAAAGGGAAAACGAGCTGTTTACACAACACAAATTCACAAGCACAATGGGAATTCACAAGCAATCCATCCTTGTGGTGGGTTGTTACAACCCTCACACTTTTGGAAGCTGTTTTGCCTCTTTCTGCCAGGATGGTGTGGCTTGGGGGAAGCTGGGGATGGGGAGGATGGGGTGGATGAGGATCCCAGGTGCCCACCTTGGTACTTGGGTGAGGATCCCAGGTGCCCATCTTGGTACTGAAGGGGATTTGGGGACTTTGCCCAGCTGGGTTCTGGTGTTCCCTGCAATTCCTGGAGCAGCTGCAGGATCCCTCCAGCAGGGCTGGCTGGGGGAGAAGCTGGAGCTGCTCACAGGTGGGGAATCCACTGGGGACAGCTTGCACTGGGGTGAAATACAGGAACTGGTGTGGAGAACGACCAGGGAATAATTCCTGCCCAAAACCTGCCAGCCTTGGGATGAACCTTAAAGCCCAAAGCTCACTCCTGGTTCAACAGCAAGCTTCTGCCTGTGGGCTCCTGGTGTGATATTCACATTTTCTGAACAGAGAGAGACAGAATTCCCTCTCCCAGAATTTTCCTGGGAAGCTGTGAAAGTATCTGAGAAAGCTCAGAGAAAGAAGAAAATCATTCTTACCTCTATTTGCTACTCCTGTTGTTTAGCACATGTGGAATGTGTTAGAGAAATTGTTTATCAAAGAGTGATTTCTTAATTGGCCACTAGTGGTAGTTGTTTTAGATTGATTGACTAATTAAGTCAAAGCTGTGTTGTGACTGTCTAAAAGGAGGGGTTTTTTAATATTATATAGTTTTAGTATAGCGTAATATAATATAATGATTTATTAAGCACTTTGTATAGCTTAATAAAGCATTCATATATAATATAATATAATTAATATAATATAATATAATATAATATAATATAATATAATATAATATAATATAATATAATATAATATAATATAATATAATATAATATAATATAATATAATATAATACAATATAATATACTTAGGACTTTGTTAAGCCCTAAGTATAGCTTAATAAAGCATTGATATATAATATAATATAATATAGCATAATAAAATATAATATAAGCATATTATAATATAATATTTAATATTAATATAATATTATTTATAATATATCTGTATTAAGCTCTTCGTATAGCTTAATTAAGCATTTCTTCAACCTTCTGAAATCATAGAATCATTACACATTATTCCATAAGAGTCACCCTGCTGCTCCAACACTCCTGGCTGCTGCAGGGCTCAGAGGGCTGCCCTGGGCTGAGCAGCAGCCCCACATTCACCAGGGCTATTGCTCAAACGTCCCCAAGGTCCTGGCAGTGCCCTGGGCACAGGGAAACAGGCAGGAGCACGGCTGTTGACTCTGGCATCTGCTCCAGGGCAGCAGCCAGCACCAGCAGGGTCACAGACAACCTCAAAGTGTGCACGGACATGAGTTGGCCTCGTGTGGCATTCACATTCCCTGGAAAAATCCCTGTGCTCGGGATTTTTCTCCTGGGAAGCTGAGAAGCCTCAGAGGAAAGGGAAACAATTCTTGTATAATTTGCTTCTCCTGTGTTTTGTTCATCTGGAATGTGTCTGGAGATTGTTTACCCACAGGTGATTGTTTCATTGGATTCTGCGGTAAATTATTTTGATTTATTGGCCAATCAGAGCCAAGCTGTTTCAAGACTCTGGAGAGAGTCATGAGTTTTCATTATTATCTTTTTAACCTTCTGTCTGTATCCTTTCTGTATTCTTTAGTATAGTTTAGTATAGCATTTTAAATAACATAGTATAATAAAATAATCAATTAGCCTTCTGAGAACATGGAGTCAGATTCATCATTCCTTCCTTCATTGGGGCACCCACAAATGCAATAACCTCACTGCCTTCTCTCCCTTCTGGTGTCCCTGGAGGTGTTTTAGCTGTGCACAACCTGCACAGGGCCCTGGCATGGGGCAGACAGGCTGGAAAACACCAAGGATGTGGCTGTGGACTCACCTGTCCTGAAAGGTGTCACCTGGGGAGGCTGCAGAGGTGCCAGGGGTGGCAGTGGGCAGCAGGGAGATGGTGCCATGGGTGACAGGGCCCATCGTGGTGTCCTTGGGGGCAGTGCCCATGGAGGTGTCCTGGGTGGCAGCGGTCATGGTGGTGCCATAGGTGACAGTGCCAATTCTGGTGTCCTGGGTGACAGTGCCCATGGAGGTGACCTTGGTGACAGTGCCCATCCCGTGGGTCCTGCTGCTGTGCCTGGCTGTGCTGTGGGCAGCAGGACGTGGTGCTGTGGCTCTCTCAGGAGTGGCTGTTCCTGGGTCCCATGAGGAGCAGGTTTCTACAGAGAAAGGCTTTATTATTGACTTATTATTTATTTATTTGTGATTATTATTATTTATTCATTATTTATTTATAATTTATTATTTATTTTATTTATGTCCAATTTTATTTATTTATTCATTTATTTAATTATTCTTTTATTTATTTCTTTATTATTTTATTTTATTTTTTATTTATTATTTTGAGGCTTTAGTACCCAGGCTTTGGCAGGGGCAGTGCGTTTGTTAGATTTACCACAGATTTACACATTTCACCCGGCATCTCATGTGGAAAACCACCAGACTCAGGCATTCCTGGGAGTGCTGTAAAAGCACTGATGAACACCTGGATACCTGGCAAACACTCCTGCTTTAACCCCCCTCGTTGTGCCTTTGCCAGAGGAGCAGTTCCATGGATCTGTCTGTTTACCCTCTGCAGTTTCTCAAACTGCAAAATAACCTTCAGCTCCTCTCCAGAGCCAAACACCTCCCTGTGCTGCGCTTGCCAGTGCCAGGACGTCACATCCTGGGGGTTTGCATCATAACTAATCAATAAAATCACCCAAACTATTCCATTTCTTTGGAAAGCTCAGCTCTCCCACCCCTGAAAACGTTCACCATCACTTCAGCTGCTTGCTAATAATGAAAGGAAAATGTAGAATGGTTTGGGGACTGTTGTATTTGTGGGGTGCCTCGTGGCAGGAGGGAATGATGAATCTGACTACGTGTTCTCAGAAGAATAATTAATTATTTTATGATGCTATATTATATTAAAGAATACTAAACTATACTAAAGAATGCAGAAAGGATACTTACAGAATGCTAAAAAGATAATTATGAAAACTTCTGGCTCTGGAAAGAGTCACAGCACAATTTGGCACTGATTGGCCAATGAGACAAAACAATTTACATGAAACTGATGCATTGAAAATGGAACAATCTCCAAACACATTCCAAAGCAGCAAAACACAGGAGAAGCAAATGAGATAAGAATTGTTTTCCTTTTCTCTGAGGCTTCTCAGCTTCCCAGGAGCAAAATCCTGCGTGAAGGGATTTTTCCAGAAAACATGAATGCCACAGGGGACCACCCAGGCCATGCCACCCACCATGCCACCTACCCTTGTGGATGAGCAGCTTCAGGGGGGCTGTGAGCTCCGTGTGCCCACTCCTGGCCCCACACCAGTACCAGCCTGCATCCTCCTCCTTCAGCTGCCCCAGCATCACCGTGGAGCTGCTGGACATGCGTGCCCGCCCTCGGTGGGACCCCAGCACGAAGCCCTCGGTGTCCAGCAGCACCTGGCAGCTCCCTGCCCTCCACCTGCACAGGTACCTCCTCTCGTAGGTGCCCTGGGGGTCGTGGTGGCACTGGAAGGACACCGAGCCCCCGACGGTGCCCTTGAGGAGTTTGGGTCTCCTGGGAAGGGTGGAGGCTGCAGGAGAGGGCACAGAGTTAGAATTTCATATCCTTCACCCAGCACTGAGACCCCCATCTGTAAGAATCCATAAAATCAGAGGGTTTTGAGAAAGCTGCAAAAGGCCTCAGAGACAGCAGGACTGGGATTAGAGTTAGGAGCAGCCATGAGATTGGTCAGCAGAAAAATTATGTAAGAAGTAGAAAAGTAAGGACAAAAGAACAATGGTCTGTGTATTAATGCTTGTCTAGAATAACTCCCTAAGCTGCAGAAAAGTATATCAGTGAGATAATATAATATAATATAATATAATATAATATAATATAATATAATATAATATAATATAATATAATATAATATAATATCATATCATATCATATCTAGGGAGTTCTAAGCTTAATAATGGAGCTCTGTGCATTGTGTTTTAAGGCTTACAAGCAAATATTGTATTTTAAATAAGCAAGCATTGTTTTAACCAAAGGTACCTGTGCTTATAGTGGTTGGATAGAGCTACTGTCAATATAGAATATATACTATACAGATATAAATACTGTCAATGTGCTTTTGCGTTGTGTGATTGGTCAAAAAACTTTTAAAATGAGTTTTAACATTGAGTTCTTTGTCTGCTGCCTGGGATGTGAGCTGATGGCATCTTCCCATTGTCATAACCATGTAATGAGGCTGATGCTGGAAAATAAAACAGCTCAAGGCACATTCCCAGCAGTCCCATCCCGTTTGTGATTGTACAGGGTGACAGTGAGGCCCCAGCTGTGCCCCTGAGGAATTTGAGTCTCCTGGGAAGGGTGAAGGCTGCAGGAATGGGCACAGAGTTAGAATTTCATATCCTTCACCCAGCATTGAGCCCCCCATGCCCTGTCCTACCTGGGAAGGGTGGAGGCTGCAGGAATGGGCACAGAGTTAGAATTTCACACCCCTCACCCAGCACTGAGCCCCCCATGCCCTGTCCTACCTGTGGCCACCTGCAGAAGCACCTCCTCTGGGCTGTCCTGACCCTTCAATCCTTTTGTCCCACACAGATACAGCCCCGAATCCTCCTCCTTTAAGTCGTTGATCAGGACTTTGAAAGCTCCAGAGCTCTCCTGGGGGGCGATGACGATGCGTCCTTGGTACCTCCTGCTCACAAAGCCGTCAGAGCTGGCGATGGGAGTGCAGCCGCTTCTGCCCACCTTGCACCAGAACCTCTTCTGGTCACTGTGGGTGTCCCCAGAGTGGCACAGGACTGTGACAGAGCCATGGAGCTGCCCTTGGATGAGCTGGGTTGGCTTTGGCACTGTGGCATCTGTAGGGAGAGAGCAGGACAGGGACTGTCAGAGACCCCCAAACCTGCCCCGTCCTTTTGGCTCTACAACTTTTCTCAGGCCATGCTGCTGAGCTCTGCTCTAGGATAATAAATATTCATCTTTTTAGCTTAAAATATCTCAGAAATATCCACACATATAGTTCACACCCTGCAACTCCAGCAGTTATTTCCTTTACCTCTCCAAAACCTGTTAATTCAGACATTACCCCTGTGCCCTTCCCCAGAACCTCCAAACCTTTGTTTCCAACAGGCAGCAGAAGGAGAATCCTTTCACATTTCTGAACAGCTGATTTGGCAAAACCTGGGTGCTTTTACACCCCAAAATTATAAAAGTTATAGAATAACTTCATATAAAAATATATTATAAAACTCGGTTATCTGGCTTGTCACCGTTATATTTTGTGGAAAAATCCCTTCATCCAGGATTTTTCTCCTGGGAAGATGAGAAGCCTCAGAGAAAAAGGAAAATAATAATTATCTGATTTGCTTCTCCTGTGTTTTCCTGCTTTGGATTGTGTTTGGAGATTTTTTGCCAACAGGTGTTTGTTTCATTGGGTTTCTGCTGTGAATTATTTTGATTTATTGGCCCATCAGGAGCCAAGCTGTGTTGGACTCTGGAAAGAGTCCTGAGTTTTTCATTACTATCTTTTTAGCTTTCTGTCTGTATCCTTTCTGAATTCTTTAGTATAGTTTAGTATTCTTTAATATAATATTGTGTCATGGACATTTTCTGAAAAATGCTTTTGCTAAAATTTTTCTCTTGAGAAGCCGAGAGGCCTCAGAAATGAAATGTAAACAATGATTATCTGCTGCTGTGGAATGCAACAGGTGCATCTGTGATTGGTCTCATGTGGTTGTTTTTAATTAATGGCCAATCACAGTCCAGCTGTCTCAGATGATCTGGTCAGTCACAAGATTTTATTATAATTCAATTTTTTTTCTTTTGCTAGCCTTCTGATGAAATCTTTTTTCTTTCTTTAGTGTAATTTTAATATATAATTTTCTTTTAATATAATATATATCACAAAATAATAAATCAGCCTTCTGAAACATGGAGTCAAGATTCTCCTCTCTTCCCTCATCCTAGGACCCCTGTGAACACCACTACAATATAGATAATAAAAAAAAAAAAAATTAACCTTCTGAGAACATGGAGTCAGATTCATCATTCCTTTGTCTGAGAACCCCATAAATACCAGACTGGCTAACAGCTAAACCTGAGGCTGACCCCAAACCTCTGCCAGGAGCCCAGACAAAGCCCTACCTGCCAAAACAGCCAGGGTGAGGCTGGCATGGAGCCCTCGGTTGGTGCTGCCAATGCCACACCTGTAGGTGCCCGAGTCGCTGCTCCTCAGCCCTGTCATTGTCACCGTGATGGTGCCATTCTGGGGGACATCCCGCAGGGCCACCCTGCCCTGGTGCTGGCTGGAGGTGAAGCTGCTGGAGATGATGGTGGAGCAGAGCCCCTTTTCTGTTATTTTGCACCAATATTTCCGCTGGTGTTGGTTGGCTGGGCTGGGGGTGTAGAAGCACTGGTGGGTGATGGAGCCCCCAAGGGTTCCTGCCAAAATCCTGGAGCTGTGCAGGCTGCTGGCCACGGGCTCTGGGGGACGGACAGACAGACAGACACTATATTATATTAAAGAATACTAAACTAAACTATACTAAAGAATTCAGAAAGGATACAGACAGAAGGCTAAAAAGATAGTAATGAAAAACTCAGGACTCTTTCCAGAGTCCAACACAGCTTGGCTCCTGATTGGCCAATAAATCAAAATAATTCACAGTAGAATCCAATGAAACAATCATCTGGTGGTAAACAATCTCCAAACACAATCCAAAGCAGCAAAACACAGGAGAAGCAAATGAGACAATAATTGTTTTCCTTTCCTCTGAGTCTTCTCAGCTTCCCAGGAGAAAAAACCTGGGTGAAGGGATTTTTCCACAAAATATAACGGTGACAAGCTTTTCATTAGTGAGGCACAAAATGGCCAACAATCTCTTGTTATAAGGTCTTCTAAGCCTAAACTATCTAATTAAGAAATGACACTTAATTATTTTCTCTTTTAACTCAATAACTGATCTCTCGAAGCCCTCAGTGCAGACTTTTCTGTCTAATTACAAAACATCCCTCACACTTATGAAGAAGGAAGAAGAAGGTGAAGAAGAAGGAAGAAAAAAGTAAAGAAGAAGGAAGAAGAAGGTAAAGAAGAACAACTTGCTTCTACCCTAAAACCTCTACCTTGCTTCATATTTATTTCTATATTCTAAAACCCCAAACTTTAAGTTTTCCACCCTGTGACATTACACACTTCTAACCAACTCCACACCCGTAATCCCAGTGCTATTAATCAATTTTGGGAAGCTTTCTTTACAGCCTCTGATCAAATGCAGTGTTCTCGGGTGAGTCTGTGCCAATAGTAATAACAATAATAATATTTAAAATTTCAAAATTTCAAATTCTGAGCATCCAGGATTCCAACCCAAGTGGAGGTGTGGGGTTGTCCAGGGGAGGATCCAGCCTGGTGCCCAGGTCCAGCTTGACTCTTACCTGGCAGCAGAGCTGCTAGAAGGAGGAGAAGCACCATGTCCAGCCCTCCCGAGTGTTCCCTGGGCAATCCTCACCGTGGGGAGGGAATTTTGCTGATTTCTGTGTTATCAAGGAGAAAAGAGAGAGATTGTGGCAACCTCTGCAATGCTCTGGTGGCCACCCAGGGCAGGGCTCTGCCTCCCTGCTGAACTGAGGCTCTGACCTGTGCTGGGCCAAAAATAATTTTAGAAGAAATTTTAAAAGGAAAAAAAAGGTGATAATGGTGCTCTGCAGATCTCACACTCCTGCTCTGAACCCTGTGTGTCCCCCCAGTTTGTGCTGGTTTGGGGCACAGCTCCAGTGTTCCCAGTTTGTGCTGGTTTGGGGCACAGCTCCAGTGTCCCCAGTTTGTGCTGGTTTGGGGTTTGGGGCACAGCTCCAATTCCCCCAGTTTGTGCTGGTTTGGGGCACAGCTCCAGTGTTCCCAGTTTGTGCTGGTTTGGGCACAGCTCCAATTCCCCCAGTTTGTGCTGGTTTTGGGCACAGCTGGAATCTCCTCAGTTTGTGCTGGTTTGGGGCACTGGGCACAGCTGGAATCCCCCCAGTTTGTGCTGGTTTGGGGCACTGGGCACAGCTGGAATCCCCCCAGTTTGTGCTGGTTTGGGGCACTGGGCACACTTCCAGTGTCCCCAGTTTGTGCTGGTTTGGGGTTTGGGGCACAGCTCCAGTGTTCCCAGTTTGTGCTGGTTTGGGCACAGCTCCAATTCCCCCAGTTTGTGCTGGTTTGGGGCACAGCTGGAATCTCCCCAGTTTGTGCTGGTTTGGGGCACAGCTCCAGTGTCCCCAGTTTGTGCTGGTTTGGGGCACAGCTCCAGTGTCCCCACCTCTGCTCACTTCAGAGCTTCAGCAATTCCCTCACTGCAGCCAACAGACACAGAATATGATAAAAACTGGGATTTTCACTCAAAGTCACAATTCCCACCAGACTGGAGGACTTGAAGCAATGAGAACTAACAAAAATGCCCAGTAAAAATGCAATTCTAATGCTGATTTCATCTTTTTTGATGTCCAGCAGTACAATCCCTCTTTTCCTTATTTCTGCTCTGCAGGACAGAACCCTCAGCTCCATTTTAATCTCATTTCATGTTAGTTTTTAGGCAAGGAATTGTTTTTTACTGCCAACCCACAAATAGGCATTAAATATAACGCAGAAAGAGACAAGAGCTAGAGAAATCCCAGGAGTAAACCATGTATGGTTGGGTTTTTCCTGTCTTTATTTCAATTTTATCTTGTGAAAATGTTTTTAGGATCCATTTTTGGCACCATCCAGAACTGGGGTGCATTTTACCCCATCCATATAATTTTTTTGGTTATTCATGGCCAAAAAGGGCAGTAATTCAATTCATAGCTTTAAAAGGAAAAAAAAAAATAAGGGCACAGTGGGGAGAAAAATCATCATAAGTTGCTACCTTTATTTTTATAGAAATAATTATGTTGAATTTCAGAACTATTACATCCAGTAGGTGAAATCTTTCTCCTATAATCACTCTAAAACAGCACTGTTTTCCAAAAAAACAGTATTTTAAAGGCAAATTGAGACTCACCTACCTTAAATTCTGATGCTTCTGCTGTTGGAAATTTTCTCTTCCACCTCCAGCTCAGATTTTGTTTAATAAAGTTGTTTTTGCAGCTTGCAGATCAGTCTTTGCTTTTCTCTTGATGCCTAATTCTTTTTTTTTTTCATATATTGATGTGTAGATTTTAAAATGGATGCACTAAAAATCTTCTGAGGTCTTGGATTGCTGAGCAAAGTGGAGATGCACAAAATGCTCAGAGGAGTGGCAGAGATGTCATCAAAAACACCCAAAAATGGTCTTTTTTAGCTCTCTAGGGATGTGATGACACCATGGAAGGGGGGAAGAAAATGGTGAAGAGGCCAAGAGCAGAAATTGCAGAGTTTGAGAGGAATTCCCCTGCTTTACAGGCAAAATGCTTTAATATCAAACATGTAATATGGCACAAAATGGAGTTTGCTGTGAGCCACTTCCAGGCAGAACTTCCCACCAAGAACTTTGTGAAAGGTTCCTCAGCCCCCTGTGGTTTGACTGGCCCTTCCCTGAGCTCATGTCTGTGTTTTGATCCTGTTTTGGGGTCAAAAAGATGATTTCTGCTTCCATTTTCGCCCTAAACTGTCGGATCTCAAAATCTCAGCCCTGAGATTCTGAGCCTCCGAGACCACTTTGGGGGTCTCGGGAGTCCTGGAATGTTGCCAGAAGTGTCTGGTGGCAGGACTTTAACCCTGCACAGGAGACGACAAGGATGAGGGCTTCACTGGGTGAATGGTGAAGGGATTGGTTAATTAGAGGGTGAGAAACAAGGTTTAGGATTTATGTACAGGGGGTTTAGAGGAGTAAGATGGAGGAATTGGGGTGTGTCCTGTCCTCCTCCTTCTTCCTCCTCTCCTCCATCTTCTTTGGCCACGGTGGCACCTTTCTATTGGTTATTACTAAGAGTACACCGAGTTATAACAATAGATGGTATTGGGGAAAAATGATAAATATTGTATACGTAGCAAAGGGTATAAAGATAGGTG
Source organism: Zonotrichia leucophrys gambelii (assembly GCF_028769735.1). Lineage (NCBI taxonomy): Eukaryota > Metazoa > Chordata > Aves > Passeriformes > Passerellidae > Zonotrichia > Zonotrichia leucophrys. Next base: position 4,274,104 of record NC_088195.1, read on the forward strand.
CCTGCCCCGGAGGGAGGCACAGTGTGCCCATGGCTGACTGCTGTGCAGATCTCTGCTGGCTGAAAGAACATCTTTTAGATAAACAATTAATAAACATAAAACCAGAAAGAAGAACTGAAGCCTCTTCTCGTTCTTTGATACGCGGGTGCCCCAAGGCCACCTCCGGGCCACCTCCGGGCCTCCCAGGCCCCTCAAACAGCTGAGATAAACCGGACACTTGGCGTCCCTGGGTGGGCTCCACCACCACAACCTTTCGGGGGAAGATAAACAGAGCATTTGGCTTCCACTGGGTGAGCTCTGACCACCAGAACCTTTCGGAGGGGGGCACCACCACCACCTTCAAAGCCCTGAAGAAAAAAAAGAGAGAAGAAGAGAAAAAAAGCCAGCAGAGACTGCAAAAAAAAACAGCAGTCACTGAGAATTCCACCTCTCAGTTTCTGCCGAAGAATATTCGTAGCAGAACAGCCCGGACTGGAACCAGAAGGCGCCCTGGGTCCACCTCTCGTGATCTGCTGGACAGATCGAGACGTCCAGACTGCTCTGGCGACAGATTTGGTAAGAAAGCCTGAAAATAAGAACATGGGAGGCACACCTTCCCAGGAACAACGGGAAATTTTGTCCACCTTATAAGGTGTGACACAAACATACAAAAATTAATTAGCTCTGGCCTTAAAAGGCCGAGAGGAAAACCCCCGAGACGCACCAGACGTCCGGGGGGGGGCCCTCGGAAGAGGGGGGAGCAAGACTCCGGAAAAAATTAGCTCTGGCCTTAAAAGGCCAGGAAGAAATAACCCCGAGACGCACCAGACGTCCGGGGGGGGACTCTCTGAAAGAGAGGGGGGAGCAAGGCTCCAGGAAAGGAAAAAATTAGCTCTGGCCTTAAAAGGCCGAGTGGAAAATGCTCTTGGAAAAAAAAAGAGCAAGAAATATTATTAAAACACCCGGTCCCAAAACCCAGAAACCCTGGGAAACTCCCAAATAGCGTCCAGAAAGCCCAGAGAACATGGAGGATTCAGGACCGAGGGGGGAGAGCAGGGGGGGAAGAAAAAGGGATCAGGGGAGGCGCTTTTTCGCGGCAGCCAGGCAGCGGCGGAGCAGGCGGGGAGCGCGGCTGAAGAAAAAACAAGAGACGCGTGTTCAGATACGGCTTTGCTAAGCTCAGGGCCGGGGGGTGCAGCGGCCCCGGGGGCCGGCAAGGTAGCAGAAACGCGCGCGGCAGGCAAAACTCGCAAGAACCCGGGGCAGAAGTCACATGCCAGCGCAGCAGGGGCGTCCGACATGGGCAGCGGCATTAGGGGAATTGCGCAATCCCAGAAAAGCTGCGTGAGACGCAGAGGGCGCGCGGTTGTGACGCAAAAAAACCCGGGACGCAGATGGGAGCGAGTCGCGGCAGAGCGCGGGTGCCGGCGGGACGGCCGCGCACACACTGACAAAGGGCCACACACACACACAGCGTCGGAGGAGGCGGAGACACAGTCAGGGGCAGACCGAAGGGGGAAAATTCAGAGGCGGAAGAAAAAGGGAGAGGAAAAAATTACCTCGGGAGAGACAGAGAGCAGCTCGGAAAGCACGCATGCGCCGAGCGCGGGCGGGGGCGGGCCAGACCCCCGGTGACGTCTCAGGCGAGGAGGGGCCCTCTCCAGACTTGGTGCCTTTGGTAAAAACCCTCGGAGTCCTAAGCCTCTCCCCTCCCGGGGAGGCTTGTGTGTTTTCTAACCCTATTGTCAGTTGAATCAAAAACTAGGTAACCCCTGAGTGCACGACATGCCAGATCGGTTCAGCAGAGCTACAACATCATTTCGTAACAAGTCTGCAACTATCCAGCGATTTTCCTCAACAAGATATAAGAAGAAACGAATACTCAGACAAAAGTCGGGACTCAGACTGCAAAGGACAACTCAGAAGAGAAACAAGAGGAACGAAAGACTCTGGGGGGTTTTTTTTCTTTTGGGGTCTTGAATATTTCTGTATAAGAACGAAAGACTAGGAGGTTTTCTCCTTGGGATCTTGAATTGCAATAAGCAATGGGGTAAATTTATCTATTACAGGGGAAACTGACAAAGGATCATAAATTGATCAGCTGGTAGGATTTCTTTGACATTTCTCCCATTTGGAGAAGAATTTTAAGGGTAGATTTCTTTGACATTTCTCCCATTTGGAGAAGAATTTTAAGGGTAAGATTTTATGTTTTAATAGTTTAGGATTTTATATTGTAATAGTTCTTCTAGTCCTCATCCATGTCGTCCCAGATGCCATGAATCGGATTGTAAAAGAGGTTTTCTTGGGGCAAACAGAAGGGGGAGATGTCGGATCTCAAAATCTCAGCCCTGAGATTCTGAGCCTCCGAGACCACTTTGGGGGTCTCGGGAGTCCTGGAATGTTGCCAGAAGTGTCTGGTGGCAGGACTTTAACCCTACACAGGAGACGACAAGGATGAGGGCTTCACCGGGTGAATGGTGAAGGGATTAGTTAATTAGAGGGTGAGAAACAAGGTTTAGGATTTATGTACAGGGGGGTTTAGAGGAGTAAGATGGAGGAATTGGGGTGTGTCCTGTCCTCCTCCTTCTTCCTCCTCTCCTCCATCTTCTTTGGCCACGGTGGCACCTTTCTATTGGTTATTACTAAGAGTACACCGAGTTATAACAATAGATGGTATTGGGGAAAAATGATAAATATTGTATACGTAGCAAAGGGTATAAAGATAGGTGCCTGCCCCGGAGGGAGACAGAGTGTGCCCATGGCTGACTGCTGTGCAGATCTCTGCTGGCTGAAAGAACATCTTTTAGATAAACAATTAATAAACATAAAACCAGAAAGAAGAACTGAAGCCTCTTCTCGTTCTTTGATACGCGGGTGCCCCAAGGCCACCTCCGGGCCACCTCCGGGCCTCCCAGGCCCCTCAAACAGCCGAGATAACCCGGACACTAAACCAGCCCCTGAAATGTGACCAGCGTGGGTTCAGACCGTGGGGTGTGATGAACAAACCCAGGGCAGTTTGTTCCATAAAAACAATTCCTCTTTTGCACCAACCAAAGGATTGAGAGGAGTTTATTTGTTATTTATTTATTTACTGAGAGATAGCTCCAAACCTACAGAGGCATTTCAGTTATTGCCAGGGACTTGGGGGCTGCTTTGCTTTCTGTTAAAAATGATGGATTAAAAATTAAATTTTCTCGCCTGTGGCACCTCTGAGAGGGCCTGGGCTCTCCTGAGCTCTCAGAGGAACACATCCCACCTGAGATAGCTCTAATACTTCAAAATGCTGCTTCAAATGGCATAAAATCAGCAGGATGGCTTCTGAAGTAGTGCTAAAAACACAAAAAGGTTTAATAAAAGGTAAAATAACAAAGCTTTTATAGAGAAAAACCGAGCTAGGGGTAAGCGGTTCTTGCTGCTGCTAAAACACCCCACAGAATTATTTTCTTTGTTGTTATTTCCTTTATTCTCTCCTTTTTCTGGTGGATTACCCAGGCTGGACCTCTTGGCCTCTGTCCAATGGGAGCCCCAGGTCTGAGGTGAAGTCCCAAAGGTTCTATGAGGTGTCTTTGTACCAAATTAAGGAGAAAAACTTCTGGGCTTTGTCACAGACATCTTCCATGAAAAATCCTTTTCTCCTGAGAAGCTGAGAGGCCTCAGGAACGAAATGTAAACAATAATTATGTGCTGCTGTGGAATGCAACAGGTGCATCTGTGATTGGTCTCATGTGGTTGTTTTTAATTCAAAATGTTTTTAATTCAAAATGTTTTTAATTAATGGCCAGTCGCAGCCCAGCTGTCTCAGACTCTCTGGTCAGTCGCAAGATTTTATTATCATTCCATGTCTTTCCTTTCAAGCCTTCTGATGAAATCCTTCCTTTTATTCTTTTAGTATAGTTTTAGTATATAATTTTCTTTTACTATATCATAAAATAATAAATCAGCCTTCTGAAACGTGGAGTCAAGATTCCCATCTCTTCCCTCATCCTGGGACCCCACCACAGGGCTTTTTACCCTTTTAAGCAGACAAAAAAAAAATTAATTTGGTCACTCCATCAGCAGGGAGCACATTCCTACACCTGGGTGAGGAGCGGGAAGGGCTCAGAGGGAGATTTAGAGATTTTCTCAGTCCTGTGGGCTCCAGGGCCTTGATCTTGCCCTCTGTTTTCTGTGTGAGACAATCCCTGAAGCACTTTGGAATCTCCCTGGCTGGGGATAAATTTCCAGTGAACAGTTCTGCGCTGTTAATGGTGATATGATTAATCTTGGATTGCAGTAATTGTTGTGTTTTGTACCAAACCTGGGCCATAAATTCCCCCCTCCTGGCTGGGCTCCAGCAGAACTGAGGGCATTTATTGCCCCGAGAGCAGCAAAGCACCAGGATTGGCTTTGTGGGAGCAATAAAATGGGATAAAAGTGCTGGTGGGAACCCCCTGGGAAAAATCAGTGTTATTCCAGAGAACCATAAAATCATGGAATTCCAGGAGACCCTCCTGGGGCACTACCACTGCCTTGCACCTTCCACTGCTAAAGGAGAGTCAAATTCAATTAAATTTAAGTTTTAACAGTCTATAAGTTATATTTAATTTAAAAATGTATATATTTAATAAAAATTTATATATTTATTTATATATGTATATATTTAATTTATTCACATTATATTTATTTATATTATATTTATTATAATTTATTTCTATATTTATATGTTTATATAAAATATATCTACATATAAATATATTTATTTTATTTATATTGAATTTGTTTTATTTATATATATTCTTATATAAATTATTTTATAAATATAAATTTATAAATTTGCATTCTAAAATATATTTATTATTTATATTTATATAAATATATTTATATCTTTATATATTATATTTATATAACTTATATTTATTATTTATATAAATATATAAATTTAAAATATTTAATTTTTTAAAATTACATCTTCACTAAAAAATTAAATCTTGATTTTAAACTTAATTTTAAGTTTAAATTGAAAGTTAAAATTAATTCAGTTAATTAAAGGAGTGTTAAATTCTTCTGGGCTGTGCTAGTAAAGCAAATTCCTCTTCCTTCCTCTGACAAAGGTGCTGGAGGGGGAGCAGCACCAGGACAGGCAGAGACTCCATCCCTGTGCAGATGTGGAGGTCGCTGCCACCACCTCAGCCCAGCCTGTTTGTGCTCAGAGCTGTAATTAATAAATTAATTAATTAGAACAACCCCTGGCTGCTCCTCAGTGCCCAGTTAATGATTAAACCCCTCTTTGGAGCCAGCCAGGGCTGGTTTTGTGCACACAAACCCCTCTGCAAGGAACAACACTGCCCCTGTCTGTCTCCTCCTGGACTTCCAAACCCAGGGGTGTTGGGAAGAAAAGAGACCTTGGGGAGGTGGAGACCTGCAGTGATCCCAAACCCAGCGGGATTTAACAGCAGGAACTCCAGGTTTGGCTCTACTTTAAGATATTATCAGCTAAATTTGCATCACTGGCAAATAGAGGAAAGCAAAACCCAAACGAATAAAATGTGGTTGCTCTGACACAGCAGTGAGAGGCTGCAATGGCCCTGGTGGGTGTTGGTCCTGTGGGGCCAAGCACGGCTTGGGTGGGAGCTGCAGTGACGAGCTTGGGCCTTTTTTCATTTACAGCTCCATTAGGAACAAAGAACAGAGGCAAAAAAAGAGAAAAAAATGATAATGGATGCTGCTGGACCAAGCTGGGGAACAGCAAACCTGGGCTCCAGGGTCCAGCTGGGATCTCCAGGACTGATCTGGGCTCTCTCCATCCCTGTGGGAGATGCTGGAGGTGTTTGAGGTTTTTAACCCCATTCCAGCACGGTCTGGTCAATAACCAGGAGCTGCCCTTTCACAAGAAGACAAGGACCTTCTCCAACCCCACCATGCTTCTCTCTGTTATATTTTTTTTTCTCTTTTTGCCCCTGTTCTTTGTTCCTAATGGAGCTGTAAATGAAAAAAGGCCCAACCTCGTCACTGCAGCTCCCACCCAAGCCGTGCTTGGCCCCACAGGACCAACACCCACCAGGGCCATTGCAGCCTCTCACTGCTGTGTCAGAGCCACCAGATTTTATTGGTTTGGGTTTTGCTTCCCTCTATTTGCCAGTGATGCAAATTTACCTGATAATATCTTAAAGTAGAGCCAAACCTGGAGTTCCTGCTGTTAAATCCTGGTGGGTTTGGGATCACTGCAGGGCAGGGTGAGGGTCTGCACCTCACTGTCAGCCCCAATTCTCCCCTGATGCAGCCCTGGAGGGGCTGTAATTAACTGCAATTAACACAAATTATTTCTGTGTGCAGCTGCTGCTCCCTGACACTGCCAGAGTCCCACCAGCCACTGCTCCTGGGTTTGATCTTTGTAATGAGAGATGTGCACAAGGATGTTTTTAACTGGGACAGGAGGTCTTGACAGGCTCATGTAGACATGGAAATGACAGGTCTGAGCCAGGGTGGGACAGCTGGGTAGGAATTAGATGGATATTCTCTGCAAAATGCAAAGCTGGGTGTTTTCTTTGTTGTTTCTAACATTGTTAACACATAAACTCAGTCTGGATAATCAGCCTGATGACACTGAGGGTACATTTACCAACCCTTCTGAGACTTGCTCCTTCTGCAAGGCTGTGATCTCTCTTCCTGGCTGTTTTGTGTCTGGGCCCTGCTGGGATTTTGCCTTCCAGGCACAAATCAAGCTAAATATGCCCTGAATTAGATTCCCAGAATCACAGAAGGGTTTGGGTTGGAAGGGACATTAAAGCTCATCTCATTCCACCCCCTGCCACAGTGTGAAGCCTGATTCTGATTTCAGGGGTCCCAAACAAGACCCCAGGAGTTCTGCTGGGCTCTGCCTGAACCTGGGGGTGGATTTTGTTTGTGTTGTCCCCACCCAGCCTTGGAACAAGCTGGGATAGTGAAAGGGGATGGAACTGGAGGAGCTTTAAGGTCCCTTCCAACCCAAACCATTCCATCACTTTATGGTGATGACAAGGAAAAGCCTCTGTTCCTTACAGGCAATTTACTTTCCAAACTAATGCAGGCTTTCTTTAGAGAGAGAGGCTGACCCGTGGAGGTAATTACACTGAACAATTAACTGACGTTAATGAACTGCCTGCAGCACTGAGCTGCACTCAGTCCTTGCCATCCCTGACCTTGCAGCAGCAGCACCTTCCCAGGACAGGCTGGGAATCCCAAACAGGCTCAGGCTGGCACAGTCCACAGCCAGGCTTTAATCCCTCTCCAAACATCCCTGGAGGTGCAGGGCATCCTCCTCGAGAGCTGCACCACCCCAAAGGTGTGCACAAAGTGCTGACCCTCAGAAGGAGTCCAAGGGATGTGAGGCACTGAGGCAGGGAAAGGAGCAGGGAAATGCTGGTTTGTAGCTGAGCAATGAATTGAATTCTTCTGGTGTCGCAGACATCTTTTATGGAAAATCCTTTCCTTAGGATTTTTCCTCCTGAGAAGCTGAGAGGCCTCAGGAACAAAATGTAAACAATGATTATGTGCTGCTGTGGAATGCAACAGGTGCATCTGTGATTGGTCTCATGTGGTTGTTTCTAATTAATGGCCAATCACAGTTAGTTGGCTCGGACTCTCTGTCCAAGCCACAAACCTTTGTTATCATTCCTTCTTTTTCTATTCTTAGCCAGCCTTCTGATGAAATCCTTTCTTCTATTCTTTTAGTATAGTTTTAATGTAATATATATCATAATAAATCAAGCCTTCTGAAACATGGAGTCAGATCCTCGTCTCTTCCCTCATCCTGGGACTCCTGTGAGCACAGTCACATTCTGGGGCTGGCACAGTCCTCAGCCAGGCTTTGAATCCCTCTGCAAACATCCTTGGGGCTGCTCTGCATGGAGAGAAGGGCAGGGCGTCCTCCTCAAGAGCTGCACCACCCCAAAGGTGTGCACAAGGTGCTGACCCTCAGAAAAAATCCAAGGAATTTGAGGCAGGGAAAGGAGCAGGCAAATGCTGGTTTGTAGCTGAGCCATGAATCCAGTTATTGTGGGGCTGGCCAGCCTGGTGCCAACCCCTGCAGCAGCAGGAGAAAACTCCCCAGCAGCAGCAGCAGGGAGGCTCCTGAAGGTGCTCCAGGTGGAGCTGAGGTGGCCTCAGTCCCTGCAGGAGCAAGAGGAGGAGTGGGGCAGGAGTACGAGTAGGAATAGAAGCAAGAGCAGGAACAGGAGCAGGAGCAGGGTCAGGATCCCTCCACCAGGAGGAGAAGGAGGAGGAGGAGGAGGAGGAGGAGGAGGAGGAGGAGGAGGAGGAGGAGGAGGAGAAGGAGAAGGAGGAGGAGGAGAAGGAGGAGGAGGAGGAGGAGGAGGAGGAGGAGGAGGAGGAGAAGGAGAAGGAGGAGAAGGAGAAGGAGAAGGAGAAGGAGGAGGAGGAGGAGGAGAAGGAGAAGGAGGAGAAGGAGGAGGAGGAGGAGGAGGAGGAGGAGGAGGAGAAGGAGAAGGAGAAGGAGAAGGAGAAGGAGAAGGAGAAGGAGAAGGAGAAGGAGAAGGAGAAGGAGAAGGAGAAGGAGAAGGAGAAGGAGAAGGAGAAGGAGAATCCCTCTGCCAGGAGCAGGGGCAGGAATAGGAGTGCAGGAGCAGGATCCCTCTGCCAGGAGCAGGGGCAGGAGCAGGAGCAGAGGAAAGAGCAGGAGTAGGATCAGGGGCAGAAGCAGGGACAAGAGAAGGAGCAGAAGGAGCAGGAGAAGAAGGAGAAGCAGGAACAGGAGCAGGATCCCTGTGCCAGGAGCAGGAACAGGAGCAGAAGGAGCAGGGGCAGGAGAAGGAACAGGACCAGGAGTAGGATCCCTGTGCCAGGAGCAGGAACAGGAGCAGAATCCCTCTGCCAGCAGCAGGAGCAGGAGTAGGATTAAGAGCAGGAGTAGGAGTAAGAGCAGGAGCAGGATGCCTGTGCCAGGAACAGGAGCAGGAGTAGGATTAAGAGCAGGAGAAGCAGCAGGAGCAAGATCCCTGTGCCAGCAGCAGGAGCAGGAGCAGGATTAAGAGTAGGAGCAGAAGCAGGAGTAGGAGTAAGGGCAGGAGCAGGATCCCTGAGCCAGCAGCAGTAGCAGGAGTAGGAGTAAGAGCAGGAGCAGGATCCCTGGGCCAGGAACAGGAGCAGGAGTAAGGGCAGGAGCAGGATCCCTGTGCCAGCAGCAGAAGCAGGAGCAGGAATAGGAGCAGGAGCAGGATCCCTGTGTCAGGAACAGGAATAGGAGTACAATTAAGAGTAGGAGCAGAAGCAGGAGTAGGAGTAAGGGCAGGAGCAGGATCCCTGTGCCAGCAGCAGGGCTGGGCTCTGGGTGGCACCAGGCACAGTCGTGGGCTGCTCTTGCATCAGGCCCCAGCCCTGGGGCACAAACAGCTCAGTTTCTAAGGGCTACAAACACATCCAGCAGGTAAAATTCTATATTCCCCTGGCAGGATTAAACAGCTGGTGGAATGGGGCTTGCCTGTGGTGAGTGATTCAGCCCAGAGCATCCGGCAGCTCCAGGAAAGGCACAGAAATGTGGAGTTCATGCCCAGAGGAATGACCCTGCTGCTCCCTGGCTGTTGTTTTAATTTGTTCCCACTTCATCCCAGCTCCTGTTTGTGAGCATCACCACGTCACAGAGTGATAAGGGATCTTTGGGAGTGAGGTTTCTCCTTGGAAATCTGAACAAATCTCAGCCCTCACGACACCAGCACACAATGGCTCTGACAAAAGCCAAGGATTGGAAGAGAAGCCTTTTGTTTCCAAAACAATCTGGTTTTAAGAAATGTTTAGGTTCTGTTTCAGGGCAAAAATGCTTTGAGAGAGTCCTTCATGCTCTCCTCCTTTCTCATAGGTGAACAAGGTGAGATTTCCCTTGGGACTTGCACCATGCAGGTGCTGAGCAGTCAGAGCAGAAAAAAGAATGGAGCACAGGGATGAAAACACAGCTTTAACTGATCAGCTTTGCTGATCAAATAATTCCATTTTCTAGGTGGTGCAGACCTGACCTGCCTCATCCTTTCTCTCAGAACTCTTTGTTTTAAACCCCTTTTGTTTTTTTTGTTTTTTAAATATTTAGGGGGCATTAATTATTTACCTGACTGTGACATAAATCTGTACCACATGGCACTTGGTGATCACACACAGGTTTATTTAGGGACATCAGCCACCTCTGTTCCCCAGGGTGAGCAGCAAAGTGTTGGCAGCATCAGAGGGGCCAGGACAGCTCAGAAGGGAGGAGCTGGAGCTGTCCCAGCCTTGCATCTGCCCCATTTTGGGCAGCACTTCTGGGTCTGACACCAGCACAGCTTCTGGCCTCCTCAGCTGTGTTTTCCTGCAGTTCAAGCCTCTTCCAGGTGCTGGATGCAGGTGGTCAGGGCTGGGTGGGAGAGCAGAGCGTGCCAGGGAGGCAGGGATGGTTTTGCAAGGCACTTTGCAGTCTGGGCAGCCCTCCAGCCCACCCAGCAGGCAGTGATGGTTTTGCAAGGCACTTTCACATGGCAGGTGAGTGCTCAGCTCTCAGAGGCTGTGATAAAATTAAAAAAATAACCCAAAAAAGTCCGAAAAGAGCAGCAAAGTCCAGCAGTTCTTCCCAGAGACGCTTTATCCACAGGCAACCCTTTTGAAAACAAGCCAAACCCCGAATTCCACGGCTTCCCTGTTTTGATGGGTCCCCAAAAGCACTACAGCCCTTGCAGGAGAACACACCCCATCCACGCTGAGAGCTGCTTTGTATAAATATCCCATGTACACCTGCTATATACAAAATATTCTGTACACGCCGCCTTCCTTTATGAAGCTCCCAGCACCTCTGGCAGCGGATGCTGTGCAGGCCACTGGATTTGGGGTGAAAACCCCCATTTCCACCAGCCCCACCAGCTACTCCTTGAGCAGCCCCAACTTCTTGAGCGCCTCGCGCCGGTTCTCGTCGGCCGCGCCTTTGGGCGAGATCTTCACGCTGACAGCGGAGCGCGGCGGCCTGGGGAAGCCGGGCAGAGGGTGGGATCTCCTCTTGCTGCTCTTGTCCTTCTCCTCCTGCTCCTTGGGGCCCCCAAAGTCCTTCCCAGCCCCGAGGGAGGCGGGCCGGGGCCGGCTGCGGAGGAAGCTGGGCGCCAGGCGCTCGATGAACGACATCTTGCCCAGGGAGCTGCTGCTGCCGCGCCCGTTCTGCTCCTTGGGGCCGCCCATGGAGCTGCCCAGCCCCACCCCAGAGCGCTCCAGGGTGTTGGATTTGAAGGGGATCTGGCGGATCCCCGGCACGGAGCCCTCGCCAGGATGCCCAGGGATGGGCAGTGGTGTCTCCCTGGGGTGGGGATGGAGGTGGGCGCTGGGCTCCCGCCTGTCCTGGGACAGTCCCAGCTTCTCCAGGGCCTCCCTTCGGGCTTTCTCCTTCTCCTTGGGGTCGAGGTGGCCTGGATTGCCCTTCTCAGCCGTGCTGTCGCTGGCAGGGCTGGCCTGGCCGGTGGCTGAGGGTGGAGGTGCTGTTTTTACCTTCTGGTTATGCTCCGGCATGGTGCTGCTCCTGCTGGTTTTCAGGATGATGTTTGGTGGCAATTTCCGCGGTTTGGGGGCGGTCGGAGGCCCACGTTTGGCATCGGGGTCCTGAGGGGCCTCCTCCAGTGTGGATTTCTCCAGGTGGCCCCACGAAGTCCAAGTCTTGGTCTCCTTGGGCGCCTCCCCCCTGGCATCTGAGCGCTGGCTGCGTGACCACTCCAGCTCATCCTGGAAGGGGTCTGGAGGTTGGATAATGACGGACTTGGTGTGGCTTCCTAGGTCCAGCCTGCCCTCCTTGAGCACCTCCTGGGCTGGTTTTCCTGCTGGCACCGTGGGGACACCTCCTTTGCTGCCAGAAGCTCCATTTGCTGCAGGGATGTTCCTTGGGCCTGGAGCAGCTGCTGGGGCTGAGCTGGATGGGGCAGGGATGATTTTGCCACTCCTCTGTTCAGCCCCACGCTGCTGGGCTCTGCTTGCAGGGGGAGTCTTGTTCCCCAAATCTGGGAAGAGAGGGAATTGGAGTCATGCTCTGGTCACAGAACACCCCTCACCCGTTCTGGGCCAGCACAGGCACCCAGGAATCCCCCAGCTCCTCTGATGTGCAAACCCAGAGCACCAGGAATATTTCTCTGTCTGTTCTGGGGTGCCCTGACCCCAGAGGAGCACTGACTTTGACCCTCATCTATGGAGAAAGTTTCCTAAACTTCAAATTAAACTAGAATCCACAAAAGTGTGAAATAGATTATACAGAGCAGTGTAGGTGTGTCACTTGGTGAGAAATTGAGGTTTTGGGATTTTAGTATGTTGTGGATGGAAGCAAGATGGAGGGCACAGGGTGTCATCCTGGGTTTCTTCTTTTTCCTCCTTCTCCAAGGGTTTGGGTGGCGTTTTGTAATTGGGCACAAAAGTCTGCACTGTGGGCTCTATGGGATCAGTTATTGGGTTAAAAGGGAAAATAATCCAGGTGTCAGTTCTTAATTGGATGGTTTAGTCTTAAAAGACCTTGTACCAAGAGATTGTTGGCCATTTTGTGCCTTCTAATGAAAAGCTGCCCCACTCACAGTAGTGAGACTGTTTTAGTGATAAGAAATAATGAATATCTGAGTCCAAACATGAACTATCATCTCAACTGCCTTCAATCCACGCCCAGAGAAACCCAGAACTGGTACCCCCACACTCTGATCCATCACTGCTGGGGAAATTGGATCCTTTGGGCCTGATAGAGCCTCGTTAATTACTGTGATTACTGACACTAAGCAAGATCCCTGCAAGGTATTTATATATTGTAGAATTTCAAAGCCATTGAGTTGTGGTATCAAAAAATTCTTGAAAATATTCATATCTAGACAGGACGTGTATTGTACAAATCTGTACTTGAGAATAAGGCCTGTATGAAATACATAGATTTTTATATTTTATACTAAAATCTTATCTGCAGAAGGGTTTCCAGCTCACCCCGGGGCACAGGGCCTCTCCTGGGCTTGGAGGGCTCCCCGTAGTCGGTGTCATCCGTGGACACCCCACTGTCCCCCTCTGCATCCAGGGAGCCAATGGTTTCCTCCAGGAACATCAAACACTCCTTCTCTTCCACAGATAAATAGTCATAGCTGTTGTCACTCTGGAAAAAAAGAAGATAAAGCAGAGCAGGTAAGAAAAAGAAAAAGCATATATACTACATATATGTAGTTTGTATATATAGTATATAGAAATATAAATATATAAGTATATATTTATTATATATACATATAAATATACAAATATACATGCATATATTTATAATATATATGTGTGTATAAATATATATAAATATATATAAGAAAGAATGTTTACTTTATACTACATATATATATAAAATATATAAAAATATATATGTAGTGTGCATTTATAGTATATAGAAATACAATTATATATATATTTATTGTATATACATATAAAATATATATATGTATATATTTATAAGATATATATGTATATATTTATGATATATGTGTATATAAATATATAAAGATATATATAAGAAAGAGAGGTTTACTTTATACTACATATTTATGTACATATAAAAATATATGCAGTATATATAGTAAATATAAATATATATCTATTTATTATATATATAAAATATATTTATTTTATACTACATATATATTATATATACATATATAAATATATATAAACATATATGTAGTATATACAAATATATATTAATATATATGAATATATATATTTATAAGATATATATGTATATAAATATATATATAAGAAAGAGGTTTACTTTATACTATATATATGAGAGGTTTATGTTATACTACACACATATAACTTTATATCTGTAACTTTTAATATATATTAATTCTGTATATATTTTAATATATTATATATTATTTTAATATTTTATGTATTTATATTTAATGTCCAGGTAGTTTAGAGAGCCTGTGACAGCTGCTTGGCTGGTGGCTGTTCAATAATGAGTACTTACAGCTCCAGAAAATTTGCCAACCTCCTCTAAAAATAAGAAATATATATGTACTTAAAACCTTTTTTATATTACCCTCCTCTGTGGGTCAGAAGGTGGATAATTCTGAACATGGGAACTCGGTCTCTAACTTTCAGTTTTTTAAATTGAAATGTGAGCAGATGGGTAACAAATCTGCAGGTACAGACACCTGCAGTGCTCAGCAATGCTGAACCTTCGAAAACACCACCAACACTGAAGGGTTCTGTGCAGGTGATGAACTCTCCTTGTTCTCCCATTCATTCCTGAGCCAGAATTGTTTCGTTTTATTTGTATTTTGAGCACCAGGAGTTGTTATTGTAGTATCAGATATCAAGGTGATTTCTGCAATCTGTCATGAACAAAATGAGGCTTGGGACAGGATGGAATGTGCATCAGATCAACAAGCACAGGGCAGGAATTATTATCCCAGGTGGAGTTGTTTTGCAGAGACACCTTATCCAAATCTTTTACCAGGCAGTATCACAACCAGTTCTTCCATCCCCATTAAACTCAGAGGGTTTGGTTCTGGTTTGCAATACATCAAATGGAAAAGCTGCCAGCACTGAGCTGCTCTCACACATATCAATTATGCTCCAAGCCAGGCAGGATGTAATTAGCCCATCAATCTTGGGATCAGTGTTGGGAGACAAACAAGCTTTAATGCACAGATAGTGAAAAATTACACATCTACACCCATGGTCCCAACTCATCCCTGCCTTAACTGGGAATTCATCTGGTGCCAGGCAGGAGGAGCTCAGCTCGCTGTCTGCTGCAGGTGTTGTCACTGCTCGGAGCCAGCGTGACCCAGTTACACAACTGCTGTCATCCCTGCACCCCTGGCAGCACAGGAGCCTCTGCAGGGACAGGATTCCATCTCCACAGATCCTAGCTCCAGAGAGAGGATCCCCTTTCTAGGTCTCCCCTTTCCAGAGACAGGATCCCCTCTCCGAGGATCCCCTCTCCAATGACAGGAATTCCAGTCCAGGTACAGGATCCCCTCTCCAATGACAGGAATCCCACTCCAGGTACAGGATCCCCTCTCCAATGACAGGAATCCCACTCCAGGGACAGGATCCCCTCTCCGAGGATCCCCTCTCCAATGACAGGAATCCCACTCCAGGGACAGGATTCCCACTCTAGGTACAGGATCCCCTCTCCAAGGATCCCCTCTCCAGGTACAGGATCCCCTCTCCAAGGATCCCCTCTCCAATCAATGACAGGAATTCCACTCCAGGGACAGGATCCCCTCTCCAGGGTTCTCCTCTCCAATGACAGGAATTCCACTCCAGGGACAGGATTCCCTCTCCAAGGATCCCCTCTCCAATGACAGGAATTCCACTCCAGGGACAGGATCCCCTCTCCAAGGATCCCTGCTCTAGGTCTCCCCTCTCCAGGTACAGAATCCCCTCTCCAAGGATCCCCTCTCCAGAAACAGGATTCCCACTCCAGGGACAGGATCCCATCTTCAGGACAGGATCATCTCTCCAGGAATGGGATCCCCTCTCCAGGATTCCCCTCTCCAGGGACAGAATCCCTTCTCCAGGGCATGGATCCCCTCTCCAGGGATGGGATCCCCTTTCCAGGGACAGGATTCCCCCTCCAGGGCTCCCCTCTCCAAGGACAGCATCTCCTCTTCAGGCACAGCATCCCCTCTCCAGGGAATTCCTGCCCCAGAGCAGCCCCTGCAGCACCGAGGGCTCCCCACACAGGATGGGAAGTGCTCTGGGGCAGGAATTCAGCAATCCACCTGGTCCTGCTGCTGCTCAGGGCCTCCAGCTGCCCCCAAAGCACCACCAGAGAGCAGATTTGGGCTGAGATCTGCCCAAAATCCTTCTCCAGCCCAGAGGTTTGAGCTGGGCTGGGCACCCCAGGGTTACTCACCCGCTGGGAGTGGTTGGAGGCCGTGCTGACCATGCTGTCACAGCTGCCAGAGTTGCAGCCTGCCATCCCCAGCTCCTTCCTAGGCATAGCCTGGGCTGCCCTGGAGGCTGGCACGGCGGGAATGTCCTGGCTGGAGCAGGAAAAAGGAGAAAAATTAAGTTGTGAGGTTCCCCCAGGGGTGACTCAAGCACGCTGGGAGGGAGACAGGCTGGCTCTGCTGCATGGAGGAATTGTGCTCCATCTTCAGCTGCTGGATTGAGGAATTTTTCTCCATTTCTAGCTGCTGGATGGAGGAATTGTGCTCCACCTTCAGCTGCTGGATTGAGGAATTTTTCTCCATCTCCAGCTGCTGGATGGAGGAATTGTGCTCCATCTCCAGCTGCTGGATGGAGGAATTTTTCTCCCTCTCCAGCTGCTGGATGGAGGAATTGTGCTCCATCTCCAGCTGCTGGATGGAGGAATTGTGCTCCATCTCCAGCTGCTGGATGGAGGAATTGTGCTCCATCTCCAGCTGCTGGATGGAGGAATTTTTCTCCCTCTCCAGCTGCTGGATGAAGGATTTGTGCTCCACCTTCAGCTGCTGGATGGAGGAATTGTGCTCCACCTTCAGCTGCTGGATGGAGGAATTGTGCTCCACCTTCAGCTGCTGTTTCCAGGAGAAGGCACAGCTGGGCTTTTAAAAATCATCCTCGAAGTTTTCCTGAAAATAATTGGCCATGGGGAAATCTCTGCACAGCCAGCTCGTGTTGGCGGCTCTCTGCTCACCTCACAGGGGTGGATAAGGCACAAGAAAAGCTGCAAGCCTGGCTCAGAAATCCCAGCACAGCCCCAGCCCTGACCCATGGGATCTCTTTCCTCTGCCACACCCTGTGCCAGCCCTGCAGCTTGAACTTGTGAACGCGCTGGCCCAAAAACGCTGCTGCTTACTCACATCCTTGCTCTGTCAGGAGCTTCCTCCTGGCCAGGAGCTGCCTCTGCCACCCTTCCTCGGGGGCCCTGGGGAGGTGTCCCCAGGGAGGTGGCCCCAGGGAGGTGGCCCTGGGCCTTTGGGGCACGCCTGGGTGTGTTTGGGCACGGGGCTGGGGAGCAGGGCAGGCTGGGGGGGTTCAAGCTGCACCCCAATGTCCCCTCTGCTCACAGCAGTGACCTCCCATCACCAGTGGGACCCCAGGGTGGCAGCAGCAGGGTGACAAACAGCCTGGATTTGGGTTTCTCACACTGGGACAGGGTTCCAGGGGGTAGAGAGGACAATTATCCCTGCCCAGAGCTCTGCTGGGCACCCATAGAAGGTGCCATTGCATTCCACATGCACCACCCTGTTCTTGGGGAGGGATTTGGGTTTCCCCTCAGCCAGGGGGCAGAGGGCACAGTTATCCCTGCCCTCAGCTCTGCTGAGCACCCACAGAAGGTTCCATTACTGATGGGAGCAAAGCACTGAGCTTCCAAAAATTCCTGGCACCACAGAAGGTGCCATTACTGATGAATGCAAAACACTGAGCTTCCAAAATTTCCTGGAGTCTCCTCCACATGCACCACCCTGTTCTTGGGGAGGAATTTGGGTTTCCCAGGGGGCAGAGGGCACAGTTATCCCTGCCCTCAGCTCTGCTGAGCACCCACAGGAGGTGCCATTGCCATTACTGATGGATGCCAAGCACTGAGCTTCCAAAATTTCCTGGCACCACCAATGAGTCTCCTCCACCTGCACCACCCTGTTCCTGGGGAGGAATTTGGGTTCCCCCAAGCCAGGGGGCAGAGGGTACAGTTATCCCTGCCCAGAGCTCTGCTGAGCACCCACAGAATTGTGCCATTACTGATGGGTGCAAAGCACTGAGCTTCCAAAATTTCCTGGCACCACAGAAGGTGCCATTACTGATGGATGCAAAGCACTGAGCTTCCAAAATTTCCTGGAGTCTCTTCCACATGCACCACCCTGTTCTTGGGGTGGGATTCGGGTTTCCCCTCAGCCAGGGGGCAGAGGGCACAGTTATCCCTGCCCTCAGCTCTGCTGAGCACCCACAGAAGGTTCCATTACTGATGGGTGCAAAGCTGAGCTTCCAAAATTTCCTGGCACCATCAATGGCATTAAGAAGGTGCCATTACCGATGAATGCAAAGCTTCCAAAATTTCCTGGCATTGCCAATGAGTCTCCTCCACCTGCACCACCCTGTTCTTGGGGAGGGAACTGGGCTGTGGGGGCGAGAGGGAGCAGCAAAACAAACACCAACAGCCCCTGCACGACACACGGACCCACGCGAGAGGATTTGCTGCTCGGCACACACAGAGCCCTTTGTGCTGTAACCTGCAGGCAGGAACACACTGCTGCTTTTTTTTTTTTTTTTTTCCTTCTAGCAGGATCAGGGAATTAGATCCAGAGATAAAGTGAGCAGAACTGGCTGCTTGTTCAGAGTGTTAGACCCTGAAAGAATTCCTTTGTAATTGGAATACGCCGCGAAAATCAGATTTCGACACCCACGCCCTGACAGGTCTAATCCTTCCACGCAGGAGGAGTTTAATATTTCAGGCTCAGCTTTGCATTATTTACTGCTTAAGTGACGTTGAGGTAAGTGGTGGCTTTGGAACAGCAATTCCCTGGATTCTTTGAATTCAGATCTCTTCACAGCCGGGGATTTGAGCTGTGAGGAAGCAGAGCTGAGCTTGGGGGGCTTCAGGCCTCTGCAGGGTTTTGCTGTGCACTGGAGCATCCACAACGTGAAATTTAGATTTATATCAAAACTATTCTAGATTTACATCGGCTCCTCAGTAGCAGGAGGCCTGGCCATGGTTGTTGTGCTGTTCCTGGCTGCCTCCCTCCCAAATTTCAGACAGCAAAACCCTCCTGGGGAAGTGAAAGCCTTGCTGGAGCTCGAGCGTGCAGCTGCTTGGGGCCAGCAGGGAGGCGTTTTCTCCACGAGGATCCCCCTCACCACTAAAGAAATCATTTTCTCTCATTCAAAACCAGCATTTCAGGGACCTCAAGCAGCTGCCAAGGCTTTGACACCCACGGAGCCCCAGCTCATGGGAGGCAAAGTCCAGCCTGAGCTCACCGGGCACTGCAGAGGAACTGCACCGAAACAAGAAGTTCCTTTTCCTCCCTCTGATGTGATTACAGCTCCAGCACACTCATCCAGCTGAGGAAAGGGGAAAAAAATCAGTATTGAAACCCCCAGTTTTAATGATTCAGAAGGATTTTAGTTCCTTCTTTGCCACAACAGTAACAGCCACAAACTAAAAACGTGACTGAGCGTTTGATTTAAAAGACACGGGACTCAAAAAACTGCTTTATAGCTGGGTTTCAGTGGTGTAGCTCTCTTCCCCAACTAAAAACATATTTAGAAGAAGCTATTTTTTATCAAAATCCAAAGGCCAGGTCCCTCAGCTCGTGTGGCCGTTGCCGTAACTGTCCTTTAAAAGCCATCAAAGAGGTGCCGGGTAGCAATTAATGCTAATTGCTTTAGAGAAGAGGCTACTTTCTTTCAGCCAGCACCACTCCATGCTCTTCATCCCGGCTTAGAACACCTCGGTTTTGCTGTCTGGGGTATAACAACCAGACCCTTCCTGCCTGGGAAAGGCTTTGTGCTGCCAGCCCCAAACACAACCCAAAGCAAACCCTGTTTTGCAGGCACTGTCCCAGCTCTGGGCAGCTCAGGGGAATGGATCCCAGCTCTGGGTATCCCAGGGGATGGATCCCAGCTCAGGGGATGGATCCCAGCTCAGGGGATGGATCCCAGCTCAATTCCAGCTCTGAGCAGCCCATGGGATGGATCCCAGCTCAATTCCAGCTCTGGCTATCCCAGGGGATGGATCCCAGCCCAGGGGCAAAGGGGTCAAGGGCAGATCTGAATTTCCTCCTATCTCAACAAGTAAATTAGGCACCCCAGCAGCTGCCTGAGCTGTTTGCTGTCCCCAGCACAGCTTTCCCCAGCCTTCCTCCCACCTGGTCCAGCTTTGCTGGTGAATCCCCCACCACATTTCACCCTTGCACAAGCAGAGTACCCAGAGCCCCCCAGCCCACCCAGCAGCAAAAGCACAGAAAGCAAAGCACAAGCAGGAACAGAAATGAGAATTAATCCATTTTTGCAGTTTTACCGGGCTGTCCGTCGTTCCGTGCTGGCAAATTCCTCGTCCCGGCCGTGCCTATCCCGGGACTTCTTTACTTTTCTGGGCTAACCAAACACGGCCGGGTTACACATTAACCCCGCTCCGCCGCAGATAAGGCGGAGTGCTGGGCAGGTCCGTCCTGCCAGGCGATCCCTGGCCCCTCACCTGCGCCCAGCCCGGCTGCAGCTCATCCTGCAGCCCTGCCAGGGCGCTTTTCCTGCTGTCCCAGCGCGGCTGAACCCCCAAACCCGGAGCGCTGGGTGTGAGCTGGGCCAGCTCTGCCGGTGCCACCCAGCTCCTTCCCTTCTGTCCCCTGCTGTCCTGGGCACGGCTCGGCCGATAGGAGAGCCTTAATCCGACATCCTGTTCTGCAGCATAGCTGCTGGCTGACAGCGGAGCCCCGAGCCCAGCCTTGCCCTCGGTAATTGCCGGTTCTGCTCTCCGCGATGCCGCAGCTCAGCTCTGCCAACAGGTCGCTGCTTGCATTGCGCCACAGCTTCCCAGAGGCCAAAAGTTTGCTGCTTGCGAAGGAAGGAGGTTGTAAAAGGCAGGCAGAAAGTGTTTTGGGGAGGGAAGGTTCGGCACCGATTGATTTACGTGCCCGGGTCTGCGCAGCTCCCCGGCTCCTGTGCCTGTCCCGACCTGCAGCTGCTTTTGCCCCAGTTGGCACCGTGCCCTGTGGGCACCAAAAAAACCCTGCAAGCTCCTGCCCTGTGCTGGGACTCCTTCCACAGGCGGCTCCTGCAGCTCTGGTGAAAGCTGAAGCCCCTCAAGGTGCCCATCAGGCTCATCCTCACACTGACACCTTTCAGAGCTTCTGCTGGTCAAAGCTGAAGATGCCCAAGATGCCCATCAGGCTCATCCTTACACTGAAACCTTCTCAGAACCTCTGCTGGGGCATTTCTCCAGCAGCATCTCCTGCCCTGAGCCCCTGGTGCCACCTCCAAAGAGGGGCCCAGATGTCCCCACCCTGTGCAGGGTGACACTGACCCCCAGGGGCAACAGAGCCTCCGTCTTACCCTGACTTTGGGCTCTGTTGTTAAAATTGGAGCTTTTCCTGCTGGTTAACAATGCTTTGGCCATCCCCCACACACAGCATGGACTTGTACCTGCTTGACAAGGTGCTGCTCACTGCAAATCCACAAACACCCTGCAGGAAATTTCCAGGGCTGACACAGCTGCTGCATTCATTCACATTTCCACGCTCCAATGATTATTATTTTTTTAAATTGGTATTTTTAGCAAAAGGATTTGTTAGCACACATGTTCCCTGCTCCACAGAACAGGGAAGTGGAAACATCAGCTAATTAAAGGCAGGGGAAGATGGAGGGAGAGCAGATGAGGCAGAGGCTCCCACGGGCAATGCTGAGCCCAGCCAAGTGCTGTTCCAGAAGGGAACATGTGCTGCAGAGCAAATGCACAAAGCTGAGAGCCCCAGCCAGCCCCGGCCCTTTGAGATGTCCCACACTGGCCTGGTGAGGGATGGGGATGCAGCCAAGGCTGCTGGGGCATTGTCACAACCAGGGATTGAGGGCAGGACTGGTGCCAGGGTGTCACAGACATCTTTTATGGAAAATCCTTTCCTTAGGATTTTTCCTCCTGAGAAGCTGAGAGGCCTCAGGAACAAAATGTAACCAATGGTTATCTGCTGCTGTGGAATGCAACAGGTGCATCTGGGATTGGTCTCATAGAGTTGTTTCTAATTAATGGCCAATCACAGTCAGCTGGCTCAGACAGAGAGCCGAGCCACAAACCTTTGTTATCATTCCTTCCTATTCTATTCTTAGCCAGCCTTCTGATGAAATCCTTTCTTCTATTATTTTAGTATAGTTTTAATGTAATATATATCATAAAATAATAAATCAAGCCTTCTGAAACATGGAGTCAGATCCTCATCTCTTCCCTCATCCCAGAACCCCTCTGAGCACCATCACACCAGGGCTTTTGGAGCTGTGAGCTTAAACATGGTATTAATTAATTAAGTAATGAACTGGGTTTGGTTGATGCACCCCAGCAGCTGCCTGAGCTGTTTGCTGTCCCAAGCACAGGATTCTCCAGCTTTTAATGAATTAATTTTAATTTGAAGTGGAAGTTTTAGACCTGTGTGGGTTTTGTTGAGTCGTGCCCTGTGCTGAGGCTGCTCTGAGAAGAGAGGAAAGTGATGGGTGATTTTGGGGTGATTTTGGGGTGATTTTGTTCTTGCAGTGCCAGGGTGTGAATGAGCAGCAGCAGGGCTCCAGTCTGGGCAGCCCAACAGGCAGAGCTGCAGGAAAGTGTCAGCATCCATTAGGGGAAATGTGGAGCTCCTCTGAATCAGGAACCCAAAAAAGAACCTGTTCTTTTGCCACATACCTTTCCCTGCTATAAATATAAATATAAATATAAATATAAATATAAATATAAATATAAATATAAATATAAATATAAATATAAATATAAATATAAATATAAATATAAATAGCTGCAACCCAAAATTTCAATGAATTAATTTTCATTTGAAGGGGAAGCTTTAAAGCTGTATGGGCTTTGTCGAGTTGTGCCTGGTGCTAAGGCTGCTCTGAGAGAGGGAGGGAAGCAAAGCTGGGGTGATTTTGTTCAAATTCTAATGAATTAATTTGAAGTGGGAGCTTTAGAGCTGTGTGGGTTTTGTCGAGTTGTGCCCGGTGCTGAGGCTGCTCTGAGAAGGGAGGGAAGCAAAGCTGGGGTGATTTTGTTCAAATTCTAATGAATTAATTTTAATTTGAAGTGGGAGCTTTAGAGCTGTGTGGGGTTTGTCGAGTTGTGCCCTGCTCGGAGAAGGGAGGGAAGCAAAGCTGGGGTGATTTTGTTCAAATTCTAATGAATTAATTCTAATTTGAAGTGGAAGATTTAGAGCTGTGTGGGGTTTGTCGAGTTGTGCCCTGCTCTGAGAAGGGAGGGAAGCAAAGCTGGGATAATTTTGTTCAAATTCTAATGAATTAATTTTAATTTGAAGTGGGAGCTTTAGAGCTGTGTGGGTTTTGTTGAGTTGTGCCTGGTGCTAAGGCTGCTCTGAGAGAGGGAGGGAAGCAAAGCTGGGGTGATTTTGTTCAAATTTTAATGAATTAATTTTAATTTGAAGTGGGAGCTTTAGAGCTGTGTGGGGTTTGTCGAGTTGTGCCCTGCTCTGAGAAGGGAGGGAAGCAAAGCTGGGGTGATTTTGTTTTGCAGTGGCAGCAGCACAGGAGTGGGCAGGGGTGTCTGAGAGCAGCTCCAGTCTGGGCAGCCCAACAGGCAGAGCTGCAGGAAAGTGTCAGCATCCATTAGGGGAAATGTGGAGCTCCTCTGAATCAGGAACCCAGAAAGAACCTGTTCTTTCTCCACATTCCTCTCCCTTCAACAAACATAAATAGCTGCAACCCAAAACAAGGTGTGATTTCACACAGGTGGCATGAAGGATATGCCAGGAGTCAAATGATGCAGAGAAAACTTCCCTGAAGTGCCCTGGAAGGACTTTGGCAGCTTCACAGCCCTGCTGAGCCTCACCCTGTTCCTAAACACCAGGGCACGAGTGACTCAGGGCTGGCCCTGCAGGAAAAGCATCCACAGGCGTCACTGATAAGATTCCTGTCAGGGTAAGGAGGTTTGGGTGACTCTGTGGGCACTTTCCTGCAGCCAAACTGCAGGCACAGCCTGTGTGCTGACAAATCAGGGATGGGAAATTGCACACAGTTAATGCCTCCTGTTGCACTGCACTCAGCAAACCTTCCTATGGCCAAGGAAGGTTTTATTTCTTTATGAAATTAATATTTATTTATTATATAAACATTATTTTAATATTTATATAAACATTATTATATATTTATTTTCTCTGTTTCACAAAAAGGAGCTGGAGAATGTAGTTAAACCCTCCTGTTGCACAGTGCTCATTAAACCTTCCTATGGCCAAAGAAGGCTTTATTTATTAATTAAATAAACGCATATTTATTATATAAACATATTCTATAATAGTTATGTAAACATTATTATATAATATTTATTTTCTCTGTTTCACAAAAAGGAGCTGGAGAATGTAGTTAATGCCTCCTACTGCACAGCACTCATCAAATATTCCTATGGCCAAAGAAGGTTTTATTTATTTATTAAATTACTATTATTTATATTATTTAATTTTTTAAATTTATTTATTATTATTTATTAACTAATTATTTATATATTTTTTTTCTCTGTTTCACAAAAAGGAGCTGGAGAATGTAGTTAATGCCTCCTGCTGCACAGCACTCATCAAACCTTCCTATGGCCACGTTTATTTATTAATGCAATAAATATTTATTTGTTATATAAACATTATTTATATAATATTTATTTTCTGTTTCACAAAAAGGAGCTGGAGAATGTAGTTAATGCCTCCTGTTGCACAGTGCTCATTAAACCTTCCTATGGCCAAAGAAGGTTTTATTTATTTATTAAATATTTATTTATTTATTATATAAACATTATTTATATATTTATTTTCTCTGTTTCACAAAAAGGAGCTGGAGAATGTAGTTAATGCCTCCTGTTGCACAGTGCTCATTAAACCTTCCTATGGCCAAAGAAGGTTTTATTTATTTATTAAATTATTATTATTTATTTATATTACTTATTTATTAAAACCTTATTAAAGGTTTTATTTATTTAAAAAT
The DNA here is from genome assembly GCF_028769735.1 of Zonotrichia leucophrys gambelii. Taxonomy (NCBI): domain Eukaryota; kingdom Metazoa; phylum Chordata; class Aves; order Passeriformes; family Passerellidae; genus Zonotrichia; species Zonotrichia leucophrys. The sequence goes on from NC_088195.1 coordinate 4,298,668, forward strand.
TATTTATTATTATTTATTATATAATCATTTATATAATATTTATTTTCTCTTTCACAAAAAGGAGCTGGAGAATGTAGTTAATGCCTCCTGTTGCACAGCACTTATCAAACCTTCCTATGGCCAAAGGTTTCATTTATGTATTAAATAAACACATATTTATTGTATAAACATATTCTATATTATTTATGTAAACATTATTATGTAATATTTATTTTCTCTGTTTCACAAAAAGGAGCTGGAGAATGTAGTTAATGCCTCCTATTGCACAGCATTTGTCAAACCTTCCTATGGCCAAAGAAGGTTTTATTTATTTATTAAATTATTATTATTTATTTATATTATTTATTATAACTTTATTAAAGGTTTTATTTATTTTTAAAATTATTTATTGTTCTTTATTATATAATCATTTATATAATATTTATTTTCTCTTTCACAAAAAGGAGCTGGAGAATGTAGTTAATGCCTCCTGTTGCACAGCATTCATCAAACCTTCCTATGGCCAAAGGCGGCTTTATTTATTAAATATTTATTTATTATATAAACATTATTTATATATTTTTTTTCTCTGTTTCACAAAAAGGAGCTGGAGAATGTAGTTAATGCCTCCTGCTGCACAGCACTTATCAAACCTTCCTATGGCCAAAGAAGGTTTTATTTATTTATTTATTATTATTTATTTATAAATATATTATTTATTAAAGGTTTTATTTATTTTTAAAATTATTTATTATTCTTTATTATATAATCATTTATATAATATTTATTTTCTCTGTTTCACAAAAAGGAGCTGGAGAATGTAGTTAAAGCCTCCTATTGCACAGCATTTATTAAACATTCCTATGGCCAAGAAAGGCTTTATTTATTAAATAATTATTTATTATATAAACATTATTTATATATTTATTTTCTCTGTTTCACAAAAAGGAGCTGGAGAATGTAGTTAAAGCCTCCTATTGCACAGCATTTATTAAACATTCCTATGGCCAAGAAAGGCTTTATTTATTAAATAAATATTTATTATGGAAATATTATTACATAATATTTCTTTATGATCTGTGTTTCACAGAAAGGAGCTGGAGAAGGGAGCTGAAGTGTTCCCATTGCTTGCTTACCTTTAACACCAGAAGGGAGAATGCAGCTCTCAAGCTTTAATAGTTCCCCAACGTTTTCCTCAAGACTTTAAATTAAAAATAATAAACAAGAATAATAAACAAGGGCACTGTGATCCTGGACAAACTGATTTTGTTACTCCTCTGTTTAATTCCTGTTTCAGGGGGAGTTGGTGCTCAGACAGCTGACACAGCAGGAGTGATTTCACCAATTTGCAGGAATTTTATTTGGAACAAACCCGACAGCAGTTTCAGAGCTGGATGCAAAGTCTGATTTAAAATGCAGGCAGACATTTCATTGCACGGCAGCTGCAATGTTGCAAACAGCAAGCTGACAACTTTGAGTTCCTCTTGTGGAGTTCCCTTGGCAGGGAGAGGCTGCAGGGCTGGCCCGTGGGTGGGTTGTGCAGTGAAATCAGGCACTCACAGATGATTCAGCGCTCGGCCTGTGCCAGTCTGATTGCTCAGAACCTCCTGCAGCCGCACAGAATTCCTGCTCTCCTCATTCAGCCCCTCCCCAGAGGGGAACAAACACAACACAGAGAGGTTCCAGCTGCCCCAGAGCTGGGATGTTCTCCAGGAGGGGCACAGGACACTGTCCCCAAAGTGTCACCACGGCCCCCTGTGAGTGTGCCCAGGGAAAGGTGCTGCTTTGAGATGTGCCATGGAACAGGATGTTCCTTCTCTCAGTGCTCTTTTGATAGGAGTTTGCTCAGAACTTCAGAAATTAGGTTTGTCCTTCAGAAATTCCAGTTATTACTGATTTTCTCCTCCAACTCCTCTCTCAGTTGCATCCATGGAGTAGATCTGTGTAATACTGGACACAAATATTTGTGAAGTTGCTTTAATAATTTGTATATAAGATTCTGGAGGGATGCAAAACTCTCTTTACAGCTGAGTCCTGATATCCCAGGTACCAAATTTCATAGAATCCCAGAGTGGTTTGGCGTGGAAAGGATCTTGAAGCTTATCTCATCCCATTCTGATATTCAGAGTTCATCCCACCACTAGAAGAATGCCATTTTTGGGATAATTCCCTGTCTGTGTCATTAAGAGCAGGAAAATCCTAGTTAAAACATATTAAAAAAACACTCTAGTACAAATTTTTAAAAAGGAGTTGTACTTTAAATCTATCCAGTTGTGACTTGGAGATACTTTTTGTTTGGGAAAGTTTAGGAGAAATTTTTCTTGCAGTCAAGGAAAGTTGAGGAGAGTAAGGAGAAATTTTTCTTGCAGTCAAGGACTTGCTCTTTGTCAGCCTGTAACAATATCAGCTTTTACCACCACAAATTACAGGTATATCTTTTTTTAACCAAAGAGATTTTATTTTTCTAGGCAACAAAAGAGAAACATCCAAGCAGTGATAGTGACACGTTCTCCCTCCAAGGGAACTGATTCTCTGGTAGCAAATTCCCAATGCAAACATAATCTAGCAAAGCTCAACACTCTGGATTAAATAAAGCTCATTTTTCAAATACTGCAACTGAGAAACACCAAAAAAAAAAAATAAAAATGTTTCACACACTTAGAGAAATCCATCCAGGACGCAAAGCTAAAATCTAAAGGTTGCTCCCCAAAGTCAAGGCAGACAATAAATATGGATCTTCCACTTGTGTTTCAGACACCTGGTGCACCTCTCTGAGGTAGGTATTGTGTCCATGTGGCAGATGGCAAAGGGGAGGGTCAGCTCCGTGTCCCAGGGTGTCCCTGCTGCCCTGGGACAGGCAGAGCACACCTGGGGCTTGCCAGTCCCTTGGTCTCGTTCCTAGCCAGTATTTCAGCTCCAGTGTCATCTTCAAGTTCCTTTGAGCTGTCAGGTATTTCTGGAGGGTTTTAAGCATCAGCTTCTACAGGGCTGGGTTTAATGTTGGGTTTTTGGGGGGGTTTAATCTTCTTTTCCTAATGACAGGCTAAAAGCAGAGTGGGGTTTAACACTGGAAGCTAAGTGGCTTTCTATAGGGAACTCCTACCAGTGCTAATGTGTGTTTTAATACTGAATTAAAAACAAACCCAGTCCACAGTGCTCTGGGTGATCCTAGAGCTGTTGAATTATTCATGCCTTAATTCAGCAAAGCACTTAAGTAATTCTGTTCTTTCTTCTGTAAAACCCTCCTGTATTTCAAGATCTCTGCTGAGAACCAGAAATGGGATTTTAGCAGAAAAGGTGATGTGGCTGCACCAGTTTGGTGGGGTGCCTGAGGGAACAGAGCCCTTTCAAACTGGGTTTCAGGTTAAACCCACGTGGGGTTTATTTCTGCCTCAGTCTGAGGATGCTCCTTCTTGTTCCCCAGTCTAAAAGTGCAAGGAAGGTCACTCAAAACAGTAACAGAAGAATGGCAGGCAAAGGATATTTTAAAATTCAAGAAATAAGGATGTGTTGCAGGCATTTCAAATTCAAAAAAAAACAAACAAAAAACATAAATCCCCTTCAGTAATATGCACCTTTACAGCACCTTTTAAAAGCCCTCAAAAGCACTTGCTGTTAAGCTTCACAACCCCACTGTGAGGTAAAATAATTCCAATTCAACCTTAAATTTCACCTTCCCTGATTCTGAACAGTCCAAGGAGTGGGGAACTTTCCCCAGCTTATTTTCATCTGAATATTCAGCTGTGATATTTCATTATCACAATGAAAGTCTTGCTACTCCACAGTCAGTGGTGACAAATCAAACACATTAAGGCAGAAAGCAGATGGAATTTCAAGCCTCCCTTCTGGCTCTGGCCTTCAGAGGGCAAAAAACTTTTTACCAGCAAAGAGTGAGAACTCAACCTTAAAGTGCTCATTCACAGTATTTGGAAACTGGAACAGCTTAGTAACACCATGGCCTTAATTGGCTCTACTCAAGTAAAATATTCAATGTATTCATTAACAGATGCAAATGAAGTCACTTCCCTAACTAGTCACTTCCCTCTTGCAGGAATTCCCAATGCTATTATGAAGAAGAATCCCAAGTATTCCAGGCAACATGCTTATGCTCTGATGCAGTGTAAACACCAGGGGGTTCAGAGTTATTTTTCAAGCAACTAAAAACTACCTACGGAGGATTAATAAGTTTTATTCAACACTTATCCATCTACTCATTAATTTAAAGGCTACCTTAAAGCTTAGAGGCCATTGCTTTCCCTAAAGTTCTCAGCACACAAACTACACAGGCTATTCCTGATGGTACAGGGCAGCTCAGAGATCCTTTTTCCACTACAACTTGTATTTTTGATATTGTACTTGGTATTTCCATTATAAATCATGCACCACACGAGCAGTTTCCCCTCTGAGAGCTGCTCATATGTGCAGAGCCCAATTCTCAGTGTGAGTGATGCTGATATGTGTGTTTGCCAAAGCCTCAGATTAACTGAATTCCTATGAAAATGTACAATCAGCACCTCAGAGGTGGATTTTACAGCAGTGTTGGTGTAAAATCCTGGCTGAGGATTTTACAGCAGTGTTGGACAAGCCTGGCTGTGCCTGTCTGCTCATTCAGCACCTCAGAGGTGGATTTTACAAGGCCTGGCTTTTTCTGGCTGCTCAGATCACACATTCAGCACCTCAGAGGTGGATTTTACATCAGTATTGGTGTAAAATCCTGGCTGAGGATTTTACAGCAGTGTTGGACAAGCCTGGCTGTGCCTGTCTGCTCACACACACACACACACACAGAAGGTGATGCAATCGAGGTGTGGCTGCCACTGTCCACCACCAGCCCAAGTGCCATCCCTACTCCCAATCCCCTACTCCCAAACCTGCGCGTTGGCCACCATGAAGTTAATTTAGTTAATTAGTTAATAAGCTTTTCAAGCTCTGTGAACGGAATTTTATGATTACAAACAGCTTATCTGGGACTCCAGAATCTGATTCCAGAGCGCTGAGGTAGTCGATGGCATCCTCCTCGTGCTGCTGAGAGAGCTCACACCTCCCCAAAGTTGGTGTGTCCGGTCTCCCTGGCGTGCTCCCTGGCCTCCAGCTGCCCCGTCAGTCCCTTCTGGCACACCATGCAGCGCAGGGCGAAGCGATTCACATCCGTGAACTGCCTCTTCCTGCGCGCTTCATCCGCCAGCTCCAGAGCCTGGGCCAGCACCACGTCATCGCTGCTGGGGAAGATGGTCTGGGGAGGAAGGTCCGAGGAGGGCAGGCGGCGCTCCAGCGGGTCGTAGTGGATGCCGTCGTAGATGAGCAGCACGCGCTTGCTGTAGCCGGCGTCCTCGCCGAAGCGGTCGATGCGCACGGTCTGCGTGTCCACCACGCAGATCTCGCACTGGTAGAACTTGGAGAGGATGGAGACCTCGATGGCTCCTCCCCAGGTCTCCTCCCTGCGGATCCAGTCACAGTATTCCCGGTTGGTTTTGCCCAGCACGGCCTCGCAGTACGACTCGGGGTCGCTGGCCACGATCTGCGCAATGAGGTTGCGCATCTCCGGCGCGCAGCCGGGGTCGTACACGCCGCCCTCCACCACGTAGAACACGCTGGTGAACAGGCAGGAATTGTCTGCTGGCACCACCCTCCGGACCAGCACGGGCACGGCTTCCCTCACAGGCTGGGACATCGCTTTTTTGGCCACCACCGGCGAGCCGGGCTCGGGTTTGGATGTGTCCTCTTCCACTATCAGAGTGTCACCTGCCACACAGGAGGAGGGACATAAAGGGGGAACTTAAAGCTGGTGCTGCTCCTCCAGCATAACAACACAGCCGTGCTGGCATTGCTGAGAGTCACAGAAGAGAATCACAGAATAGTCTGAGGTATTAAACATCACCAGTCCCACCCTGGAAGGGACAGGGACAATTTCCACCAGCCCAGGCTGCTCCAAGCCCGGTCCAGCCCGACCTCGCCCGTTTCCCCCAGCTCGGTATCCCGCCGGGAAACAGCCTCGCCCAACAGCCGCCGGCACCACAACGGTCCCCGCGGGACTCACCTGGCCTGGCCCGGACCCCGTCCCCTCCAGCCCCGCCGCTTCTCCCTCCGGACCCCCGCGACGCAGCCAAAGCACCGGCGGCGAGCAGGAAGCGCTGCCGAGCCGGGCGCTGACGCCTCCCCCAGGAGCAGGAACCGGCCCGACCGCCGGTTGATGAGGGGCGTGTGTGCCACGGCCTCTTTAATTAACGTAATTACAGCCGGCGGGGCGGCAGAGCCCTCAGAGCGCCGCCCGCCTCCCTTCTTCCTCCGCCCCCCGGGGCCCTCACCCGAGTGGATGCCGAGCTCGCCCAGCCGCCGCTCGCCGTCGCTGAGGTCGAGGCTGCGCGGCGGGAAGCCGAGCAGGAGGCGCTGGGCGGGCGCGGGCACTCCGGTGAGCGCGGCGAGCGCGGCCTGCATGTCGCGGAGGCGGGAGTGCGGCGACAGCCCCGGCAGCGCGTGCGAGCCGCTCCGGGCCTTGCAGCGCAGCCGCAGCATCCTCGGGGCCGCCGCCGCACCGGCCACCGCCGCTTCCGCTTCCGGCCCGTGCCCGCCCCGCTCTCGCGAGAGCACGCCGAGTCCCACCCCCCCCCCCCCCCCAGCAACCCCAGCAAGCGGCCAATCAGAACACTCTCGGCGGCCGTTCATTTGCATAGCGCCGTTTATTTGCATAGCGCGCGGCTCATTTGCATAGAGCCCATGTCATAAGTATGGCACGCCGGGCGTCTGATTTGCATACAGCGGTGACACCGCCCACTTAATTTGCATGCAGCCGGGCACCTCCTTGCCATCTCATTTGCGTCGCCGTGATTTGCTGTCCCCTCCCTTCCGCGACGATTACCTCCTATTTGGTTTGCATAGCCCGCCTGAATTGGCATAAAGGCGCGAGCTCCTCTCCCGTCATCACCGCCCATCTCATTTGCATGGCGCGCGTGCTCCGCTTCCCCTCTCGCCCCGCCCACCGCCCTTATTTGAATACAGCTCGCGGCTGCCCCGCCCTCCAGATCTTATTGATCTTATTTGTATAGAGCGCGCAGCTCTCCCTCCCTCCTGGTCTTATTTGCATATAGCGAACGGTTGCCCCGCCCTCTTGGTTATTTGCATACAGCGCGCAGCTCTCCCTCCCTCCCGGTCTTATTTGGATATAGGGAACAGTTGCCCCGCCCTCCCGGTCTCATTTGCATACAGCGCGCGCCCCCGCGCGCGTGACGCGGGCCGCTTTTTCCCGCCCCGCCGCGCCCCTTTTCCCGCGTGTTCGGTGCCCGGTTTCCGTTCGCCGCCGCTCCGCCGTGCGCGCGAGCCCCGCCGCTCATTTGCATGCGATTTGCATGCGGCGGGGCGGCGGAGCGGAGCCATGTCGGCGGCGCCGCGGGGCGGCGGCGGGGCCCCGCGGGGCAGGGCCGGCGAGAAGCAGTGCTGTGAGTAACCGCGGGGCCGGGAAGGAACGGAACCGGCACCGGGAGGGGGGGATTGGGCTGCGCGTTCGCCCCGAGCCTCGCGTCCGTGTCCTGGCTGTCCCCTCCCGCCCGGATCCCGTCCTGCTGTCTGTCCTGCTGTCCCCTCCCGCGCTTCCCCTGTCCCCATCCTCCCGGATGCTGCATCCATCCCCATCCCGAGCTTTTCGCCCCAAATCCGCCTCTCCGCGGGCGTTTTGGGAGCCGGTTCGGGCTGTTCCCCGAGGGAACGTGACCGTTTTGTTAAAAACATCTTTGGTTCGCCCTTGACGGCGCTGCCCGGGCGGGAAATGCTGTTAACACTGAAAGCCCCATTAGGCAGCGGTGCTGCCTCATTAACAAACACCTGGAGACCACAGAGCGGTCACAGCAGCTCATTAATGACAAGGACACAAAGCGAGCCTGTCCTGGGATGCTCGGAGATGCTTTAACCACCAGGAGATGGGATAACGCCGTGCTGAGTCTCACTTTATACTCTCCAGCGCCCCTGATGCCGTTTTGGGGTGGTTTTGGGGTTGTTTTTTGTTTTTTCTTTTTCAGCATGGGCTTCCTACATGACCAACTCCCCGACGCTGATCGTGATGATCGGGCTGCCTGCCAGGGGCAAGACCTACATGTCCAAAAAGCTCACCCGCTACCTCAACTGGATCGGGGTGCCCACCAAAGGTGGGTGGGTGTGTGGGGACATCCCTGTCCCGTGCTGTGACATTTCTAACATTTCTGGGACATCCCTGCCAGAGGAATGCCCTCACCCTCCCCTCTCCCGTGTGTGAAGTGTTTAATTTAGGGGTGTATCGGCGTGAGGCAGTGAAGTCCTACAAGTCCTACGACTTCTTCAGGCACGACAACAAAGAGGCCATGGAAATCCGCAAGTGAGTCCCTGGCAGGGCTGCGGGCACTGGAGTTTTGGCAGGCTGTGGGTGTGAGGAGCAGAAAATAACCCAGAGTCCCTGGGGAAGGCAGAAGGAACAGCACAGGCTGTGCAGGGATCCTGCCAGGGATGGACGTGGGAGTTTGGGGTGGCACAAAGCTCAGATCTTGGTGCCCCAAGATTTTTGGGGCTCTTAGGACAATACAGGGATGTGAGGGAGGTGTTTGAACCCCTCCCTGCTGGCTCAGAAGCTTTGCTGTGGGAATGCTTTCCGTCAGCTGTGACCATCCCTATTTCTGTCCCGCAGACGCTGTGCCCTGGTGGCTCTGGAAGATGTGAAGTCTTATCTCTTGGAGGAGTGTGGGCAAATAGCGGTAAGATCCTCTGCACTAAAAATAGCTTTACATCAGGGCAGTTCAAATCTGGGGTGTTCAGGCACCCCCTGATTTGGGGTTTAAAAGGCTTAAGATGCTCAGTGCTCCTTCCTCATTTTCTGCCAGGTGTTCGATGCGACCAACACGACTCGGGAGCGCCGGGACCTGATCTTGAACTTTGCTAAGGAAAATGCTTTCAAGGTAGTGCTTTAACTGTGTGTGTGGTTTAATTTGCAGTCACTGTGGCTCTCTGGCACAGAAGTTTTGGCTCTGAATGTGCTCCCTTGCCTTTTCCCCAGGTGTTTTTCGTGGAGTCTGTCTGTGATGATCCAGAGGTCATTGCTGCCAACATCCTGGTGGGTGCTGCCCTTCCCAGACTGGGCTGCCGTGGGAGTTTGGGTGCTCAGTGCAAGGTCTCAGGCTCAGGGAGCTCCCCATTGCCTTTCACCTGCCCAATAAGCAGCTGGGATTTGCAGGTTTATTAAAAGCCAGAGATGCCGTTATGTGAGAATGTGGGAATCGAGCGGAGCCGGGAATGGGTGACCTTGAGGCTGTGCTGGCCAGGGAGGGAGGGCAGAGCTCTGAGCCAGGGTGTCTGTCAGGGCCAACCACTTCAGTGCCTTAAGAGTCGCCCTTTGTTTCCTCTCCAGGAGCAGGTTTTTCCTCGGGGCAGTGTTAAACAATGTGGATTTGTTTCAACAGGGGGGAATGTTATTCATCTTTTGTTCTCTCTTGAGTTTGCTTAACTCACAGCTGTCTGTTGGGCAGGAGGTGAAAGTTTCCAGCCCTGACTACCCAGAGAGGCACAGGGAGAACGTGATGGACGATTTCCTGAAGAGGATTGAGTGCTACAAGGTCACCTACCAGCCCCTGGACCCGGATGCTTATGACAAGTAAGCAAATCCCTTTGTCCTTGGGCACAGGAGCTGCTTTGCTGTCAGGATGCTCCAACACCTCTGCCCTCCTCAGGTGTGGCTGTGTGCAGGTGAATCACAGGTGCCCAGTGAGGTTTGAAGGGATTTTTCTCTGTGTGCAGGTGAATCACAGGTGCCCAGTGAGATTTGAAGGGATTTTTCTCTGTGTGCAGGTGAATCACAGGGTGGTTTGGGTTGGATGGGATCTCCAAGCCCATCTCTAAGAGCCGTGGGCAGGGACACCTGCCACTATCCCAGGGTGCTCCAAACCCTGTCCAACCTAGATTTGGTCACTTCCAGGGATCCAGGGGTGCCCACTCAGGGCAGGATTTTTAAGCCCAGCAGTTCAGAGCCTGTCCTACCTTTCCTAGAGGAGTAGTAGCTGGATGACACCAGGTGCTCCTGCCTCATTTTTCAAGCCACCCATGTGGGTGTTCTTATTTTATATCCACTCCAGAGATCTCTCCTTCATTAAAGTGATCAACGTGAGCCTGGTGAACCAAGTGCAGGATTATATCCAGAGTAAAACTGTCTATTACTTCAAACAAGCCACCCATGTGGGTGTTTTTATTTTATATCCACTCCAGAGATCTCTCCTTCATTAAAGTGATCGACATGGGGCAGCAGTTCCTGGTGAGCCGAGTGCAGCACTGTCACAGACCTGTTTTATGAAAAATCCTTTCCTTAGGATTTTTTCTCCTGAGAAGCTGAGAGGCCTCAAGAACAAAATGTAAACAATGGTTATCTGCTGCTGTGGAATGCAACAGGTGCATCTGGGATTGGTCTCATGTGGTTGTTTCTAATTAATGGCCAATCACAGTCAGATGGCTCAGACAGAGTCCAAGACAGAGCCTTTGTTATCATTCTTTCCTATTCTGTTCTTAGCTAGCCTTCTGATGAAATCCTTTTTTCTGTTCTTTTAGTATAGTTTTAATATAATATATATCATAAAATAATAAATCAAGCCTTCTGAAACATGGAGTCAGATCCTCATCTCTTCCCTCATCCTCGGACCCCTGTGAACGCTGTTTACATCCAGAGCAAAGTTGTCTATTACTTCAAACAAACCACCCATGTGGCTGTTTTTATTTTCTATCCACTGCAGAGATCTCTCCTTCATTAAAGTGATCAACGTGGGCCAGAGGTTCCTGGTGAACCGAGTGCAGGATTACATCCAGAGTAAGATTGTCTATTACCTGATGAACATCCACGTGCAGCCGCGCACCATCTACCTGTGCCGCCACGGCGAGAGCGAGTACAACCTCCTGGGCAGGATTGGAGGGGACTCTGGGCTGTCACCCCGGGGCAAGCAGGTAGGTGGGAGCCAGGGCTGAGGCCTTGGAGTGGTTACCCTTCAGTTTTAGCTTTTGGGTTTCTCGGATTCTGTGCTGGCTCAATGTGGGGTTCTGAGCTTTGTATGAGGTGTTGGCACAGATGTGTTTTATGAAAAATCCTTTCCTTAGGATTTTTTCCTCCTGAGAAGCTGAGAGGCCTCAGGAACAAAATGTAACCAATGGTTATCTGCTGCTGTGGGATGCAACAGGTGCATCTGTGATTGGTCTCATGTGGTTGTTTCTAATTAATGGCCAATCACAGCCCAGCTGTGTCTGTCTCTGGTCAGACACTGGATTTTGTTATTCATTCCATTCTTTTCTTTTGCTTGCAAGCCTTCTGATAAAATCCTTTCCTCTATTCTTTTAGTATAGTTTTAATATAATATATATCATAAAATAATGAATCAAGCCTTCTGAGACATGGAGTCAGATCCTCATCTCTTCCCTTATCCTAAGACCCCTGTGAACACCACCATGAAGTGTTAGTGAGTTCTCTTCATGGAATCACAGAATCACCAGGTTGGAAGAGATCTTTAAGATCATTGAGTCCAACTCAGCCCTAACCATGGCACCCAGTGCCACATTCAGTCTTTTTTAAACACATAGGAATGGTGACTCCACCACCTCCCCAGGCAGACCATTCCAGAATTTATCACTCCTTCTGTAAAAAACTTTTTCCTGATATCCAACCTAAATTTCCCTTGGTGCAGCTTAAGACTGTGTCCTCTGGTTCTGTCAGTGCTGCCTGACACATTCAATTCCTTTAGAATTCCTGACCTTTTCTCAACACTTTTATCATCTATCATTTTCTCTCTAAAGCAGCATCTCCTTCATATTCTGTCCTAATCACTGCAGAATCACCTGCTTTGGCTTTCACTACACATGCATCACCTTTTCAGTCTTTACAAATTATTGCAGCAAATTCCTCTCCCTTGGCCAGGCTGATCCCCCAACATTCCCTTCTGAAGCCTTACATAACTTACACTTTCAAAATAAGACTCAACTGAAAAATGCAGTTTAATAGAATCAGAAAATGCTCCAAAGTACAGTTGAAAAAGCAAAACAGAAATGTTGGAAATAATAACACTAGAACATAAGTAACACCTTATTGAAAATATATCCTGATATAAACTGTGTCTGGTTTTCAAACAGGGTAGTTAGACTAAAGAATCCTTTTCCAGCTGGAGAAAATCAAAAAGCATAAACAAGAGTGAATTGAGGGGAGCAGACTTGAGGATGGGACTTCATGACCTGAAGCTGTAATTGGACAATTAACCCCAATATGGAAATGGACCAAAACTTATAAAAGTATAAAACCCTGTGACTGGGATCCATCCTGGGTGTAGCCCTGGCCAGGCTCTTGTATCCTTTAAAGGCTTTTCAATAAATACCTGTTTTATTGCCTTTCAATCAATTCCTGCTTTATTCTTTTAACTCTGTTCCAGATCAGCCTCTCTAAGCATCACAGGGGCTGGACAAGACTAAGAAAATAAAAGTAGATATTTATTAAAGGCCTAAATAGTTACACCTTGGGCAGTCAGAAGCCTCCCAGAGGCTGCATCCAACATGAAATGATGGTCATGAGTTTTTCAGACTGAAATAAGTTTGGTCCATTTGCATATCAGGGGTTAATTCTGCAATTACAGCTCCAGGTAATGAAGTCAGATACCCCCAGTTCCTCTCCCCAATTCACTTTTGTTCCTTTTCTCCTTGAATTCCAAGCCCAGAGGGTTTGTTTTGCCTGACCAAATGTGAAGATGTTAGTTAACTCTTTATATGGAGTTTAGAGTTAGGCACTAATGCAGTACAGGATTTGAAAATTATAAAGGTAAAAATAAATTAGAAAGGTTAAAATTTGAAGGCATCAGGGCTCCACATCTCCACATCCCCCGAGGATGCTCTGAGCAGCTGCAGCTCCCCTTTCCCCTCAATGCCTTAGGATTTTAGCTTTTATGTATTTAATATATTTGTAATTCTGCAGTTCTTTATTGTATAACTGTAAACTCCATATTCACTGTGAGCTGCTGCTTTCCCATTTTGGGCAGACACAACAAATTCCTCTCCAGGCCTGGCAATCAGGGACACCTCACTGCCTCAGGTCCAAGAGATGTGCACAAAAGTGAGTTGTGGGGAGCAAACTGAGAATAAATTACTTCATTTTCTGAGGATACATTATTTCACTACCTGAAGCTGTAATTGGAGGATTAACCCCCAACATGCAAATGGACCAAATTTATAAAAGTGTGAAAACCTGTGACCTATAGACTATTTTTGGGTGTAGCCCTTGTGGGGCTTTTTCTGCCCTAAATACACCTGAATATTTATATTCCATAAATATACCTGCTTTTTATTCCCTCAATTTAGTCCGACCTGTGTTTTTAGGGAGCCCAAAAAGGCATCACCCTCCTCCTAACCTCCCTGGGGCTTTTCTCCCCAGTTTTCCCATGCTCTGAAGAAGTTCATTGAGGAGCAGGAGATCGTGGACCTGAAGGTGTGGACGAGCCAGCTGAAGAGGACAATCCAGACTGCAGAGTGCCTGGGGGTGCTCTATGAGCAGTGGAAGATCCTCAACGAGATTGATGCTGTGAGTGAGAGGCTGCTTAAAAAAACTCAGCTTTTCCAGGTGGGGAATGATGTTTAAAGCCAAATTAATCGCCATGAACCCAGCTGATTTGTGTTGGAACCCTGGATGGTGAGGATTTTCAATTTTCTGTGCAGAGCACTGCATTTGACCTGTGGAGAAGGCTTCCAAAATTGATGAACAGCAGTGAGATTTTTGGGTGTGTAGTTGGTTAGAAGTGTGTAATGTCACGGGGTAGAAAACGTAGAGTTTAGGGTTTTAGAATATAGTAATAAATATGAAGGTTTTAAGGCAGAGACAGGTTGTTGTTCTTTACCTTCTTCTTCATGGGTTTGGGCAGGAAATAATGTTTAAAGCCAAATTAATCACCATAAACCCAGCTGATTTGTGTTGGAACCCTGGATGGTGAGAATTTTCAACTTTCTGTGCAGAGCACTGCATTGGACCCGAGACTGTGGAGAAGAATTGATAAATAGCACTGGGATTACAGGTGTGGAGTTAGAAGTGTGTAATGTCACAGAGTGGAAAATTCAGAGTTTAGGGTTTTAGAATATAATAATAAATATGAAGCAGGATGGAGGTTTTAGGGCAGAAGCAAGTTGTTCTTCTTTACCTTCTTTTTCCTTCTTCATGGGTTTGAGTGGAGAATAATGTTTAAAACCAAATTAATCACCATAAACCCAGCTGATTTATGCTGGAACTTTGGATGCTGAGAATTTTAAACTTTCTGTGCAGAGCACTGCGTTTGACCTGTGGAGAAGGCTTCCAAAATTGATGAACAGCAGTGAGATTTTGGGTGTGGAATTGGTTAAAAGTGTGTAATGTCACAGAGTAGAAAACTTTAAGTTTAGAGGTTTAGAATATAGTAATAAAATTGAAGCAAGGTGGAGATTTGAGAGTGGAGATAGGTTGTTGTTCTTTACCTTCTTCCTTCTTCTCCATGGGTTTGGGTGGTATTTTATAATTTAACAGGAAAGTCCACACTGAGGGCTTTGAGAGATCAGTTATTTGGTTAAAAAGAAAAATAATCTAGGTATCATTTCTTAATTAAATAGTTTAGCCTTAAAAACCTTATAACAAAAAATAATTTACCATTTTATACCTTCCTAATAAAAGGTTACAGGACTCATTGCTGTGAGGCTGTAGCACTAACAAGAAGCAATCAACACCAGAGTCTAAACATCTCAAGTGCCTTCAATCTTAACCCCAACAAAAGCAGAGAAAAAACAAACAAAACCCCACAATTTCTGTTGATTTGTAGCCATGGTTTTGTATTATGGAGCTCAGCCTTCCAGGATGGGGTTTGGGGTGGTTTTTAGAGGGCTGAGAGTGTTGAGAGCTGCCAGGGGATGTATTCCAGGTGGTGTGGAGGAGGAAAAGAACACTGAACATCCCAGACATCTGTCACACCCTCCTGCCTGGCCAAAGGTTGCTGCTCCCACTCTGATTCCCTCAGGAAATTGCAGGCCGGTTGCTGGGGAGGTGAGGGCTCATTTGTCATCCCTTGCAAACACCACGGATGTAATCTTTTTTTTTGGTTTTGAGATAAAAACCAAAGCCCAGCCTCTTCAAACCAGCCTGGCACCCACACCAAGGGCAGGGCTGGGTCACTTGGAACACCTAAAATTTCCATGCCAAAAAGGGATCTTGGCCTCAGCCTCTGCTTTTCCCGCCCTCCCTGCTGGCCCTCTGATGAAATGGGGTTTGTTTGTGGTAAGCAGTTTTTCCTTCCCTCAGGGGGTCTGTGAAGAAATGACCTATGCAGAAATTGAAGCCAAGTATCCAGAGGAGTTTGCCATGAGGGATCAGGAGAAATATCTTTATCGTTACCCTGGAGGGGAGGTGAGGACCCTAAAAAACAACAACAGCACACAGTGCAGTGAAACAAACATTTATGTGGGGGTTGGACTTAAAACTGATTCCATTTGAAGTTATTCTGCCAATATCTGTATGCAAAATTGCAAATTTTCATCCTAATGAAAACTATTAGGATCCCAGTTGTCTTTTGGGGGAAATGTTTCTTGATTTCCCCCATTGGGGTGTGCAGATCCATTTTCAGTCCATTCATTTGGCCCTCAGACACCACCAAGGGGTTTCTGCATCCCAGAATTGTCACTGAGAAACCACCTGGGAAACAAAATTATCCTGGATGTGGCCTGGAGTCATTTCTGGCTTTGCTTCACAACCTGTTTAAATGAATCATTTACTATTTTATTTGGTTTTTTCCCTGGCTGCCCTCATTGAATTCCCAGTAATCCAAGCCCTCCCACAGTCTGAGGCTTCTGACACTGAATTTCACTTTCTGCTGTTGCCTTTTTTTGGTTTTTTTGTGCTATTTTTACCCCACCACCCATAACCTCCTTGAACTTTCTGCTGCTTTAACTGATATTTCCCTGAATGTGACTGTGTTAATTGCCACCTCTGTTTAACCCTGTGTTTACACAACCCCTTGACCAATTCCTGTTTGGTTTTCCAGTCCTACCAGGACTTGGTGCAGCGCCTGGAGCCGGTAATTATGGAGCTGGAAAGGCAAGGAAATGTCCTGGTTATCTCCCACCAGGCAGTTATGAGGTGCCTCCTGGCTTATTTTCTTGACAAGAGTGCAGGTACAAAAATAAAGGGATGGCTCCTGTCCTTGCTTCCCCTCATGGGGTTTTTGGGAGGGTGGTTTGCAATGACTGGGTGGATTTTTAAATTTTATTTTATTTTTATTCTATTTATTTTTATTTTTTATTTTACTTTATTTTTATTTTTATTTTTATCTTACTTTTTTTTTTTTATTTTACTTTATTATTTTTAATTTTTTATTATTTTTATTTTTTTATTTTAATTTTTTTAACTAGGTGGTGTTTTTTTAACAAGCTGTTTAAAAAAGGAGGAAAGGAAATGTTTCAGCAGTGGTTTAACCTCATGGGGTTTTTGGGAGGGTGGTTTGGAATGACTGGGAGGATTTTTTAATTTTATTTTATTTTTATTCTATTTATTTTTATTTTTATTTTACTTCATTTTATTTTTTATTTTTCTTTTATTTTACTTTATTATTTTTTATTATTTTTATTTTTTTATTTTTATTTTTTTAACTAGGTGGTGTTTTTTTAACAAGCTGTTTAAAAAAGGAGGAAAGGAAATGTTTCAGCAGTGGTTTAACCTCATGGGGTTTTTGGGAGGGTGGTTTGGAATGACTGGGTGGATTTTTAAATTTTATTTTATTTTTATTCTTTTTATTTTTATTTTACTTTATTTTTATTTTATTTTACTTTATTATTTTTAATTTTTTATTATTTTTATTTTTTTATTTTAATTTTTTTAACTAGGTGGTGTTTTTTTAACAAGCTGTTTAAAAAAAAGGAAAGGAAATGTTTCAGCAGTGGTTTAACCTCATGGGGTTTTTGGGAGGGTGGTTTGGAATGACTGGGTGGATTTTTATTTTATTTTATTTTTTATATTTTATTTAATTTTTTATTTTTCTATTTTATTTTTTTTTTTTAAATTTTATTTGTATCTTATTTTACTTGTATCTTATTTTATTTGTATCTTGTTTTATATGTATCTTATTTTTATTTTTTTTACTTCATTTTATTTTTTATTTTTCTTTTATTTTACTTTTATTTTTTTTTTTTTTTAACAAGGTGGGGTTTTTTTAACAAGCTGTTTAAAAAAGGAGGAAAGGAAATGTTTCAGCAGTGGTTTAACCCTTGAATTGCAGCAGTGCAAGGAGCTCCCCAGGGATGTGCTGCTGTTTTGCTGCCCAGATGTTGTTTCTGGAGCTGTTTTCAGCAGAATGTTTAAGGGAGTGGTTTCAATGGAAAGGAAAATAAAAATTCATCATTTTCTGATGAATTTAAGAGCCTCAGTGGCCTGGAAGGGGTGGCAGGAGTGCTCCACCCCAGGGAAATGCTGATTTCTTGCACAGCACACACACCTGGAATGTTCCAGTGTCCTGCAAGCTCCAGTGAGTGGCACTAGAGCTTCATAAAACTTTTAATGACATTATGAAGTTTTTTAGAAGTTTATTAAACTTTCAAATACAGCTCTGAATAAATCTCCTGTGGGCAGCTGTTGCTGAGGTGCTTTCCCAGCCCTGTGCCATTGAAGAGGTTTCCTCTGGCTGGCCCTGTGCACTGGAAATGGAATTATGGAATTATTTGGGTTGGAAAAGCCCTTTTAGAGGGTGGGATCCAACCCCTGAGCCAGCACTGCCCGGTGTTGGAGAGCCCTGAGCCAGCCTGGCCTCCTCTCTCATTCCCAGCTCCTGTATTTTGATTTTCTGTGCCTCGCTGCTGTCCTGAGGGACTGTCTGGGTGCCATCCACAGGCTCATCCCCAGGACAATTCCCATTCAATCCCAGAACAGTTTGGGTTAAAAAGACCCTTAAAAGATTTATTCTGGGTGCCATCCACAGGCTTGTTCCCAGCACAGTTCCCATTCAATCCTGGAATGGTTTGGGGTGAAAAGACTCTTAAAAGGGTTTAATCTGAGAGCCTGAGGGCCATCCACAGGCTCTGACTCCCAGCACAATTCCCATTCAATCCCAGAACACTTTGGGTTAAAAAGACCCTTAGAAGATGTATTCTGGGCGCCATCCACAGGCTTGTTCCCAGCAAAATTCCCATTCAATCTTGGAATTATTGGGTTAAAAAGACCCTTAAAAGTGTTTAATCTGGGTGCCATCCATAGGCTCTGACTCCCAGCACAATTCCCATTCAATCCTGGAATTATTGGGTTTAAAAGATCCTTAAAATGGTTTAATCTGGGTGCCATCCACAGGTTCTCATCCCCAGGACAATTCCCATTCAATCCCAGAATGATTTGGGTTTAAAAGACCCTTAAAATGGTTTAATCTGGGTGCCATCCATAGGCTCTGACTCCCCAGCACAATTTCCATTCAATCCTGGAATTATTGGGTTAAAAAGACCCTTAAAAGGGTTTAATCTGAGAGCCTGAGTGCCATCCACAAGCTCTCACTCCCAGGACAATTCCCATTCAATCCCAGAATGATTTGGGTTTAAAAGACCCTTAAAATGGTTTAATCTGGGTGCCATCCACAGGTTCTCATCCCCAGGAAAATTCCCATTCAATCCTAGAATACTTTGGGTATAAAAACCATTAAAATGGTTTAATCTGGGTGCCATCCACAGGTTCTCATCCCCAGGAAAATTCCCATTCAATCCTGGAATGATTTGGGTTAAAAGAATCCTTAAAAGGATTTAGTCTGGGTGCCATCCACAGGCTTGTTCCCAGCACAATTCCCATTCAATCCTGGAATGATTTGGGGTAAAAAGACCCTTAAAAGGGTTTAATCTGAGAGCCTGAGTGCCATCCACAGGTTCTCATCCCCAGGAAAATTCCCATTCAATCCCAGAATGATTTGGGTTAAAAAGACCCTTGAAAGGGTTTAATCTGAGTGCCTGAGTGCCATCCACAGACCCTCACTCCAAGGACAATTCCCATTCAATTCCGGAATTATTTGGGTTAAAAAGACCCTTAAAAGGGTTTAGTTTGACCCCTCTGTGGTGGGCAGTGCTGCTGTGGGGCTGGGGAGGGGACAGGGGGGCTGTGGCATCCCAGGTGACCCCAAAACATCTTTTTGTGCCCTAGATGAGCTGCCCTACCTGCGCTGCCCCCTCCACACCATTTTCAAGCTCACGCCTGTTGCCTATGGTAAATAACTGCTTTGTTTTCATTTTTCATTTGAATTCCTCTCCTGGTTTGTGTGTGGGGATGTTGTGGGAGGTTTGGGTCCGTGTGTGGCAGCGCCTGGCCATGCTCTAGAAGCTTTGGTAATACATCAAGAGGTTATTTCCTGGTTAAAATACAAAAAGTTAACATAGAAAAGGGTTCTGGAGGGGTGGGGAGCAGATGTGGAGGTGCAGGGTCTTCTTCCCTGACCTCTCTTTTAAACAATTGGATTTTCCCAATTTTTTCCCAATTTTTTTCCCAATTTTTGTGGGTCAGCAAGGCTGTGCCTCCAAACTTGGGGTGCAGTCAGTTAAAATTGGCTTTTCTGTGCAGCCCAAACAACTCAGGGCTGTGCTCTCACACTTAAAAACCACCAAGTGTAAAATTCTGTTTGTGGGGTGAGCTGTGGATTTATGATCTGTGTTATTTTTATAAATAAGAGATTTATTCCTGTGCATTTTCCCTGCTGTTTTGTTAACAAATTACTCATATAAATTTCTCTTTCTCTGGGGTGAAGGCTGCAAAGTGGAGACAATTTCCATGGGTGTGGAGGCAGTGAACACCCACCGGGAAAAGCCCTCCCTGAACTCAGTAAGTTTTGCTGCACCCTCTGGCTCCACCTTTTCCAAAACAAGCCACAAACCCTCTTAAAACACTTGCTAGAACTGCCTGGTGCCTTTCAGTGAGCACAAGGATTCTCTATTTTGGGAGAAATAACCCCCCAAAAAGCAGAATTAATTTTAAGGTGCTTCCCAGGCCAGTGGGGACATTTTTCAGAGCTGCAGAAATGGGCAAATTTAGGGTATAAGATTTTAAACTCCAGGTTTTGCTCTCAGTTTTCAGTGCAGTGTTTGTTGCTGATGCTTATTGGTAATTTCAAAAAGACTTAGCAGAAGGGTTAAAGTGGATTTTTCTCCTTGTCTTGATGAGTTTTCTCTTTCTGAAATCCTCTCTGCCATCGTTTAAATGATTGTTGCCATTGTTTAAATTGCTATTTAACCTTGTAACCACCTCAAAGATCTGGGTGACATCTCTGAGGGCCTTGACTTTGCAAACCCTGTTTTCCAAAGGGACTGTAAGGAAAACCTCAGTGATTGCCTCTAATTAATTCCCCCAATTAGAGAGCAGAGATCAGCTCTGCTGGCTCACAGGAACTCTGAATGCATCTGATTTTAGGTTTTGTCCATTTGGGCTTTTTGTTGTATTTTATGAAGATCCCTTGGGCTGGGATCTGGTTGTTCCTTTGTGCTGAGGGAATGGGGAAATTGGGAACCTGCAGCTGTGCCTGGAGGCTCTGTCAGATGCCAAACTGAGGACTTTGGGCATGATTTGTGTGGATCCTCGTGGTTTCCAGCATGTCCCTGCTCACAGGGGGTTGGATTAATGATGTTTAAAGGTTCTTCCAACCCAAACCACTCTGGGATTTATCACTTTTCCAACTTCTCTGTGACCCCTGCATGGAAATCATTGCTGCCCACTTGGAGGCTGCTTCTGTTCTTTGCTTTGCTTGGGTAACACAGCTGTTTTGGGGCAGAAGAAACAGGAAGAAGGGAGAGTTTTCTATTTGCTTATTTTTTTTTCACTCAAATTCTTTGTGCAGAGAGAAAGAAAAACAAACATACAAAAAAAGAAAAAAAAACCACCACCAAAACAGAACCACCTAAGCAAAACAAAAGTCCCAAAGGGAAGTAAAACTGCTGAAAAATCACTTTGCAGTTGTCTCCAAGCTGGATGAAGTTGTTTCCAAGCTGCTGCAGAGCTGGGGAAGGCCCAGCCCGGTGCGGGGCCGCTCAGGGTGGGCTGCTGGAGGTGTGTGACCTACGTGCCTTTAAACTCTGGTTCCCCCTTTTCATTCCTGGTGATTCCCTCTGTGTGGGATCAGCACGACCTCCCCAGCAGGCAGAGCCCTGTGAGGATGAGGAGGAACAGCTTTACCCCGCGGGCCAGCGCCGACACCGTAAAGCGCCCGCGGCACCACAGCCTGGGCAGCAAACCCCTCCACCTGCTGGGGCCTCTCCCATCCCTGGATGCTCGAGGGCCTCTCCCATCCCTGGAAGCTGGAGAAGGGGCTGAGCAGCCACAGCTGGAAGTCACTGTCCAGGTGGTACCATCCCTTTGCTCTTCCTCCCCATTATTGCCCGAAATCCAGGCCCTGCCCAGGATCTTGAGCAGGGTCTCTGTTTCTGCATGGAAATGATCCAGCCTGGGTTGGATTAAGGAAAAAAAACAACAGAAAAACCCCTTCAAAACCAACCCCAAAACTCAAAATCCCCCTGTCCAGCTGGAATTGTGGTGCCAGTCTTTCAGAATGAGGCTCCACACAGGCAGGTTTCCATCAGTGCCACGGGGTTTTGGCAGGGGCCTCTCCCATCCCTTGAAGCTCGAGGGCCTTTCCCATCCCTGGAAGGTGAAGAAGGGGCTGAGCAGCCACAGCTGGAAGTCACTGTCCAGGTGGTGCCATCCCTCTGCTTCCCCTCCCCACCATTGCCCAGGGCCCTCTGTTGAATTTGCAGGCAACCCCAACAAGGGAAGAGATGAGAATATTGACTCCATGTTTCAGAAGGCTGATTTATTATATTATTTTATATTATATATAAATATATATGTATAATATAATTTTATATTACATATATTATTTCATATTACATATTATTTTATATTATATATATTATTTTCTATTATATATATAATATATTTTAATATATATTAAAAGAAAATTATATAATAAAACTACACTAAAGAACAGAAGAAAAGATTTCATCAGAAGGCTTGAAAGGAATAAAAAGGAATGATAATAAAATCTTGTGACTGACCAGAGAGTCTGAGACAACCGGACTGTGATTGGCCATTAATTAGAAACAACCACATGAGACCAATCCCAGATGCACCTGTTGCATTCCACAGCAGCAGATAACCATTGTTTACATTTTGTTCCTGAGGCCTCTCAGCTTCTCAGGAAAAAAGATCCTAACAAAAGGATTTTTCATAAAATATGTCCGTGACAGTCCTCTCCGAAATCCAGGCCCTGCCCAGGATCTTGAGCAGGGTCTCTGTTTCTGCATGGAAATTATCCAGCCTGGATTGAATTAAGGAAAAAAACCAACTGAAAAACCCCTTCAAAACCAACCCCAAAACATCCAAATCCCCCAATCTAACTGGAATTGTGGTGCCAGTCTTTCAGAGTGGGGCTCCATTGCAGGCAGGTTTCCATCAGTGCCACGGGGTTTAATTTTGGATAGGATTTTGCTTCTGGGCTAAAACCTGATTGGAAAAGTTACAAATACCCTCTTTGTCCCAGTTTTTTACTGCAACCCAGTGCTGTCCCTGCCTTCTGTCACCTCCTGCTGCAACACAACCCTGCCCTGGGCTCACAGGAAATTTTGGGGCTGCTTCACTCCTCCCTCATTTGCTTTGCTGCTTTTCCTATTTCAGTCTCTCTACGATGCACTTTGAGCCCTGCTGTGCTTCTCTGTTTCCTTTGCAGCCTCCAGAGGGAAATGCTTGCCTCTGAGCACCACTGCAAGCAGCTTGGGTGTGCTCTCTTTGGGGTTAGTAAGTTGGATTTCTCTTGATTCCTGTTGCATGGAAACCACCCTGGGCAAAGACAAACCCTTGGAGCAGAAGGAATCTTGTGCTGGATGAAACCTGAGGTTTTGGGGGACCTCAGTGGGGGCTGAGCCTGCTGATCCAGGGGCTCCAGCTAGTCTTGGCTGCTGGAAATTGTGGTTTTAGCCCAGCTTGCTCCATCCCTGGAGCAGGACATGGGGTGGCTCCTGGTGCTGAGCAGGGCAGGGTCCCAGCTGTGGCCCAGGACAAGGTGTGGTGACATTGCTGCTCTCAGGGAGTTTGTAGGAGTCTCTGCATCGTGGATTTATCTTTGATTTTCACTGTCTGAGTGTGTTCCTGGTGTCTGTTGGGCCCTGAGTGAGGCAGAGGAAGGAGTTTTGTCAGAGCTCTGAGTATTTGTTGTGGTTAATTTGCAATGTGGTCGCTGTGATGGTTCTTGGGTGGTTCTGGCAGTGGGATTCCCCTTGGAGAAAGTAAATTAAAGTGAGAAACCCTGAGTAACCAACCTGCCTCCCTATTCCTGAGCTTCTCCACCTCTCTGAGCTTGTGTGGGCTCAGGCTGAGATGGGAAAACCCTTCAGGGTTTGGCAGGAGGCTGAAGTGTCACTGTAGGACACAAAACAGCACAAGTGCACACACACCCGCTGCTCACAAGGTGAAGAAAAGGGAAGTTTATTTTCTGACTCCAAAAGTGACAGTGGATTGGAGGGTGACAGTGCCACCTCTCCAATGACACTGGACAAACCAACTGTCCATCACATTTCTCCTCCTCCATGAAAGAATGCAAAACAATCAGTTATTCACATAAAGTGTGTGAGAAAGTTCATTACAAGAATGTAAACATCAGAAGGCTTAAAAGAACTTAAAATAATAATAAATAAAATAAATAATAAATAAACAGCGTGACAGGGTCTTTGGGGGATCATCTGTGGGGTCTTTGGGGGCTCTGTGGGTTCTTGTTGCTTTAGGACATGAAATAAAACCATGTGGACACTGGAATCTCCAAAGTAAAAAAGAAAGAGGTTTAATTTCTGACTCCAACATTTATAGATTTCCTGGATTGGAGGGTGACAGTGCCACCTCTCCAAACCAACAGTCCATCAGATTTCTCCTCCTCCATAAAAGAATGCCAAACAATCAGTTATTTACAGAAAGTGAGTGAGAAAGTTTGCTACAAGAATATAAACATCAGAAGGCTTAGAAAATCTTAAAAAATCACTGAAGGGTGATGTAAAGAATGAAACACATCTTTGTGTGTCAGACAATACCTTTTCCTGACTTAGAGATGGGGCAACTGAGAGGTGTTTAAAAACTTTTATTCCATTTTCAGTCTCATTTGAAGGGTGAGACAACACAGACGTTATAATTCACACTATCACAATTATTTCCTAATTACTATACCATAAGCATTTCTTGGCTTTTCAGCTTTTTGCCACACCATGCTGTAAATGCCTTAAAGCCAAAAATGTAAAACTGCCCCTTGTGGGTGTCACTACACACATTTCCCATATTTTTGTGCTCGGATGGAAGGGATGCAGCAAATCCTCAGGTGGTTCCTGCCCTGGGCAGCAGCTCCATGGAGCTGTGGCCTCACCTCTCCATGAGCTGAGCTGCCTCCAGCTTTACCCCCTCCTGCCTTCCTTGCTGTGACCTCTCCTGTTTCTCTTTTCCCTGCAGAAAATGGCCACTTTGGGAGTGTAGGAGTTCCTGCTTTCCCCTTGGATCCAGCTGGGGATTCCAGCACCAGGAGGAGCCGGGGCTGGAGCATCCCTGGGGCACCGTGAGCCACCCTGGCCAGCACTTGCCTTGAACTGTGATTCTAGAGCCTGTCTGTGTCTTTTTTTTTCTTTCCAAATGCTGCAGTGTCTGTCCATGGGGCTGGAGATGATTTCCTGTGGAGATTTTTCCAAGCTGCTTTTAGTGCTCCCAAGCCAACGCATCCCCGGGTGTTGAAATCGTGTCCCACGCCTTTCCTCCTGGCCAGGAGCCCAAATTAACCACAGTGGGAGGACAAAATAATCATGTTTTCACTCGCTGAGGCAGCTTTTCTTTGGAAAAGGCATTTCCAGGCCAAATCCCCCGGGTTTTATTTCTCCATGAAATCCAAGTTATTTCAAAGTTCAAACTCATTTTTTTTTCTGGTTTTCTGCCATCCAGGGAGCTCCTGGTAGGGTTTGACTTTCCCTCCTTGAGTGCTGGTGTGAGTCCCCCAATCTGAGCCGGTTCCTTTTGGCTTGGATGTTTGTTCCAGGATTTTTCTTGGATCTGACACCCAGAAATCCATCCCATGGGCTGCCTCCTGTGAGGGGACAGATGGGAATAAACCCTCCTGCCCCTCTCTGGGATCAGCACAGCTCCCAGTGCGTTAAATCCCACCTCAACCCCTATTTTAGCTTCTCCTCCCTACCAAAACTCCATCCTCTCACTCATTTTTCCTGCATTTTTGGGGTGTTTTTATCCATTTACCCCCAAAAATGGGAGCGTGGCTGGGACCAGCAGGGCTCCTGGGCAGGGTTTGCAGGAAGCACAAGGTTTTTTACCAGTTTTCTTTATTTTACACCAAATTTTTAGGCCCAACAACAAGCTTTTAACTTGCCTCTGAATAAGCTGTGAATGTTCCCAATGCTGCCTTTCATAGTTTTAAGCTGTTGTAGAGTTTGCAGCTCTGTGTGGCCGTGTCTTAACTTAAATCCTTCCCTTAAATCCCCACCAAACCCCGAATTTTCAGTTCTCTCCCACAAGTCTTGACTTGCATTTTGCCAAACTCCATTTTACCCCACTCCAGCTGTTCTTGCAATAAGGGCAGGACCCTCAGGTTGGGTGAAAAAAGGAACATTTGGGTACAGAGCAGGAGGCTGTTCTGGACCTGCTGTTCCCAAATGACTCCAGGATTTATCTGAGCAATTCTGGGCCCCAGAAATTGCTTATTTTAAATGTGTAAATAAATGTTGAATATACCCACAGCAGGGAAAATATGCCTTGGCTGTGGAGGAGCTCGGTAACCCCAAAGCTTAAGGCTTAACCTGGGCATTTTGAGCTCAAACTTTGCTGTTTTAAACACTCCCAGAGTTGTAATTTGATAAAACTGAGATAGAGAGGACCAAGGCACAAATCTGGACCCCTCAGGATTTCTGAGGAGCAGAAAAATATGTTGATCTAAAGCAGTTGTGCCACAAAGGGGTGAAATTTGCTGGTGAAAAATTGAGTTTTTATTTGTTTTTCTCCTCAGGGTTTTCCTACCCCAGGTCTGGTTTTGGATTTTAAATGTTTTTATGTTTAGAAATAAACCAGAAAAAATAAAAAGTTGAAGGAAGGTATTTAGAGCCTGTCCATGGCAGTCCTGACTGTCACACTCCAAAGTGCTCTGAACGCACAAACCCGTCCTTGTCAGGCTGGCTGCTCTGACCAAACCCCTCCTGCTCTGGAAAAAGGAGTGGAAAATGTACTGTAGGATGTTTACACACAAAAATGCTGGCATAACTTGCTGAAGAGTTCAGGATGTTCATATCACTGAGCAGTAAATGATTGTAAGGAGACAAAAAAAAAAAAAATCTATATTTTTACCTGCTGGGATTTGTGAACGTCGCTGTTGATTTGTTGTTGGTGGTCGTGACTTTTGTTTTTTAATCACTGCTGAAAATCTGGTGTTTTGCAGTTTGGCTCCTTTTGGGGGCTGTGGGGTGGAATTCCATCTTTCTCTGCAGTGTTTGTGCCTCAGTGCTTTAATTAAAGCTTTTTCCTCCTGCATTTTTAGCCTTGAAAAATGGTTTAAAGCAAACACACCTGGAGCAGAGCAGCAGATCTGGGAGCAGCTCATTGCCCCGAGGGGCTGCAGGGCTGGGGTGATGCCAGTGGGCATCTCCTGGCAGCTCCCTGTGCCAGGGATTTCCTTGAAACCACCTGATTTCCCTTGGCACTGGGCCTGCAAACACCCCAGAACAAACAGACCTTGCACAACGAGGGTTTTTTGGGATGTTTTTTGGTGGAACAGCTCGCGCTGTCAGTGCGATCTGTGCCGTGACGGATCTGGGCCTGGTGGGTTTGGAGGTGTGGATGGGGATTTGGGGGTGTGAATGTAACTTTGGGGGTGTGAATGTAACTTTGGGGGTGTGGATGTGAGCCTGGCACCTCCCTGAGCATTTCCCCACGATTTTGGGGGGTTTTGTGAGCCCCTGATTTTCTGTGCCTCTGTTTCAAGCAGCACAGGTGGAGCTGGCTGCTGTCACCTTCAGCGAGGCCTGCCTGCCCCTGTGTGTGTCACTGCAGAGAAAAAGGAGCATTTGGGCTAAAAAACTGCAAAATGGGGGTAAAGAGTTCAAGCCAGCCTGGCTGGCTGCTCTGTGTACACTGCTGTGACCTCAGAGCTGTCACCTGTGCCAGGTGTCCCCTTCCCAGCAGCTCGGCTGGGTGACACTGAAACCCAGCCTGGCCTGGCTTGCCAAGGTAGTAGAAGAGCTGGGAATGTTACTGAGATGAGGATTAGTGGGATTCCTAGCAAGGATGGGCTTGAAAATTGGTCAAAAGAGCTTCAGTTCATGGTCAGGTTCAGGGGGCAATGCTTGGAGCAATGGGTGGTTTGTTAGAGGGGGGATTTATTGATACCAATGACAGAAGTTCGGGCTGGATGATTAAAGAGAAAGTGAGTCATGATAAAAGATCAGGGGTTGGGGTTTAGCTGAGGCATATCATTAAGGAGGCCCCTCTTTAGATTAAAAGGCTAATGCTGGTTCATAGCTCCTTAATGATTAGGATGATATCAGAGAGAATCAGTTTCGAAGTTGGCGAGGGGAGTGGATTCTACTACGATTGATAAGAAGCTGAGGGAGGAGAGGCACCAGCACCAGCCTGGCCAGGGCCACCTGCCCTGGGGGTGTCCCCAAGGCTCACCCTGTGCCCCTCTGAGGGTGAGCAGTGCCAGTGCCACCCCTGCTGTCCCCCTGCTGTCCCCTGCTCTGTTTGCACTGCAGCTCTGCCTGCATTGTTTGGTCAGAGGGATCTCACCCAGCTGCTTGTCAGCTTTCCTGTTCTGCTGCCTTCTCTACGTGGTTTATTTTTTTTTTAGGTTTAAAAGCTGCAGTGTCTGTTCGTGCTGTGCGTTGTGTGCTCTGTGCACTTGAGCATAAATATCTGTCAGTGTTTATTTGCAATAAAGAGACTTAAAAAAACACAGATAATGTTCTCTGTTCTTTTCCATTGTTTGCTCTGACTCTCCACTGGGTGCTGGTTTTCTGAGGAGCTCAGGGAGTCCTTGGGATGTGTTTGGAGGGGTGGGCAGGTGTCCTCTGGTTTGGGAATCTGAGTTGAAAATGGGGGCTCTCAAACCCTACTGCTGTTCCCCTTGTCTTCTCACTTTTAAGGGTGTTTTTCCTGGAGGTCAGGATCCCAGGGTTTCCATGGAACTGAGCTTTAAGGTCCTTTCCAAGCAAACCATTCTGGAATTTTCTGTGTGTTCAGCTCCAAGCGATGCTCCCGGCACCCTCCTGGGCTGCTGAGCTCCAGCTGGAGCTGCTCCCATGGAGAAACCCCTTTTGGAATGCTCTGAAACCCCTTTTGGAATGCTCTCTGAAACCCCTTTTGGAATGTTTTCTAAAACCCCTTTTGGCCATGGCTTCCTGAAATCAGAGGGTGTCAGAACAGGACATTCCTCTGGCTGCCCTGGAGGGCTTGAGACACTGGGAAGGTGCTCAGAGTCCTTGGCACGGAATAAAAACACCTGTGCCTTTGATTTTAAACCATGGAAACAATTCCCAACTTTGTGTGGGGAGTTACAAGCCACAAGGGTTTGAGCAGAATAATAGTTAATTTGTCACAGGGTGGAAAAGTAGAATTTTGGGGCTTTTAGAATGGGGGTTCAAGAGGCAAGATGGAGGAATCTCTGTTCTATCTTTCTCCTTCTTCTTCTTCTTCTTGTCCTCCATTTTCTGGGTGATGTTGGCACTTTTGGATTGGTTTAGAGTAGAGACAGACTGTCTAACATAGGTGATAGGTATTGGAAAATTATTGTAAATAATGTCCATGTAGTTTTTAGTATAAAAAGCCAACATCACCCCAAGGGTGGTCAGTGTGCCATGAACCAGCCTGCCAGACAGATCTCAGCAGCTCAGAAAAAGAATGGAATAGATAAAAGAAAATAACCTTGAAAACCAGAGCAGAGGAATCTCGACTTCTTCTTCTTGGGGCTGGGAAAAAAGACTTTTTAATACCTCAGGAGCCATTCCAGCAACACAAAACCTGAGGAGATGAACTCAGGATGGCCTTGCCCTGGGGTGAAGCAGCTCCCTTGACACCCCTCAGTGCGCCTGAGGTCCCAGTGGAGCAGCTCAGCAAGGATTATTTCAAAGACTTGGCACCTCCACACGTAAAAACCAAACAATTTCAACATCTGCTTGGGTTGCTTTCAGTTTTTTTGTAGGATTTTGCTGTGGGGGTGGAATAAACTCTTTCCTTCTTGCTCGGGAGGAGTTAATGATTTATGGGTCAGCGGGCCAGCTCTGATTTCTGCAGAATTGAAGTTTCTCTCTGTGGGGCCAGATCTGAGCGTGTGGGCACTATAAAACTCCTCCTTTGCCTGGGGAGACCTGGAGGAGAGCAGTCCCTGTTCCATCCTGTGAGTGCTGAACACGCCAGGGCTCTCCATCTCCTGCCTCCACTGCCCAGGTAAGGCAAATATCCAAGGGCTGCTCCTGGGAGCTCCTGAGCAGCTCCAGGCCAGGAAATTAAATCAGATTAAACCAAAAGGTGTGAGAAGGCCTGAAAGAAAGGCAGAGGAGTGAAGCAGGTATGGAGGTGTTGAGTTTGGGTTTAAGGCAGGGAGCACCTAGGTCAGGAAGTTAAATTAATCCAGGAGGGGTGATAAGGGCTGAAAGAAAGGCCCAGGAGTGAAGCAGGGAAATGTTGGGTTTAGGGCAGGGAGCACTCAGGTCAGGAAATTAAATCAGATTAAACCAAAAGTATGAGAAGGGCTGAAAGAAAGGCAGAGGAGTGAAGCAGGGAAATGTTGGGTTTAGGGCAGGGAGCATCCAGGTCAGAAAATTAAATCAGATTAATCCAGGAGGGGTGACAACGATTGAAAGAAAGGTGACTCCAGTAGGATTTCTCCTGACTAGGAATTTATTTCCTTCCAAAGAGATTTATTACTACAAATATAAAGTGTTTTACTCCTAAATTTCCAGAAAAGAAATTCAGCTCCTGTTCCTTCTGCTCCTCTCCTGTGACTGTAGGAACTGCTCAGGGGTGGAGAAATCAGACCTGTGCATGTAGCTGGGTAAAACACCCCCAAATACCCCTCTGCTCTCTTCACAGGTACTGGCCCAGGAGGGGAATGTGGTGACACCTGTGGGACCTCCAGGCAGGAATAACCATGCCAGCTTTGGAGCTGGGGAGGCAGAGGAGCTGTGCAGCCCTGCTTGGGTCCCTCCTCACTGCTGCTCTCATTGTCACTGTCCACAGTAAGTGCACGAGTCCACCAGGATGGAATGAGACTCCTGGAGGAAAACCTTTTTCTGGGTTTTACAAGTCATGAATCCTTCTCTTTTCCTCATTGCTTGTGCACTTCAAGGCCTCTGTAAATCTTTGTGATCAGCTCTTCCTTTGCCTTTTTTTTTCTCTTTCTGTGGGAAGCAGGTACAAAACTATGGTAGCTGAAAAAGTGCAATAATTTATACTAAGTTGGGAGAAGAAATGCTTCATCTGGGCTTTGTGTCCAGCCTTTGAATCTATGACATTATATTACATTATATTACATTATATTACATTATATTACATTATATTACATTATATTATATTATATTATATTACATTATATTACATTATATTACATTACATCATATCATAATATATCATATCATATTGTACTAAAACTGTACTAAAGAAAGAGAAAGGATACATCAGAAGGCTTCACAAGAATGATAATAAAAGCTCATGACTGACTCCTCAGAGTCCGACACAGCTGGCTGTGATTGGTCATTAATTAAAAACAATTCACATGGAACCAATCAAACATTCGCCCTGTGAAAACTGCCAATCACTTGTTTTTAAAATTTTAGGAGTTTAAGAGTTTAATAGTAATAAAATGGTTATAAAAATAGCAATATAATTAGAGTAATATAAATTTGGACAATTTGGATTAGGACAATATGAGACAATAAAAACAAAGAGTTATGGACAGTCCAGATACCTTTTTCTGGACAAAATAAGCCAAAGGACTCACATTAACAGAGGATTAACCCTTAAAAACAATAACCTGTTGCATATTCATACACCTCATGCATGATGCATAAATTCCATTCAAACACAGGATTCTGTCTGGTCAGTGTCAACTTCTTCCTCTGAATCCTGATGGCATCTTCAAGGCTGAGGAGACAGGAAGAAGTTCGTTTCTCCTGATAATGGGGCAATAAATTCCCTTTCTCTGAAAGATTTAGGTGTCCTGTGGCTGCTGTCTGGTCTGAGTACCTCATTCCTTTCTTAAAAAAATATCTCACATATATAGTTTCTATTTTAACATTATTTTATACCCTAAAACTATATTTAACACACTACTTAAAAAAAAAATTAATACAGCATAACTTTCTAACATAACACACATAATATTCATTTGAATATTTGCAAAAAGCCAATCATAAAATACGCACTTTTCACACACCTGATGGTAAACAATGTCCAAGCCACATTCCAAAGCAGCAAAACACAGGAGCAGCAATCAGATAATTACTGTTTTCATTTTTCTCTGAGGCTTCTCAGCTTCTCAGGAGAAGATCCTGGGCAAAGAGGATTTTCCAGAAGGTGCCGTGGTGACAGAGCTCTGTGTCCGCAGGTGTCTGTCCCCCTCCACCACGATCTCCATCAGCAGAGCCCAAGCGGCGGCTGGAGGGCATCGAGCACTTCCACTATGGCTACAGGGTTGAGTTTGTCTGCAGGCCAGGCTATGTGAGAAACACTCGCGTTTCAAACGTCCTCACCTGCGGAGTGAGCGGGGTGTGGCGTGGATCCAGTGACATCTGCATACGTGAGTGTGTCTGGGGGGGTCCCTGCCCTTGGGTCTGGTGGTTTTGGGGTCTCTGAATGCAGGAGGAAGGAATGAATCTGACCCCATGTTCTCAGAAGGCTGATTTATTATTTTATGATATTATATGGTATTAAAGAATGCTATACTAAAACTGTACTAAAAGTGTCAGAACCCACAAAATTCCTCTGGCTGCCCTGGAGGGCTCGAGGCCCTGCCCAGGGGGCTCAGAGACCCTGGCACAGAGCCCAAGACCCCTGTGCCTTTGATTTAGCCCCTGGAAAAACAATTACATACCTTTATATGAAGAATTACAAGCCACAAAAGTTTAAGTAGAGTAATAGTTACTTTGTCATGGGGTGAAAAATAGATTTTTTGGGGTTTTTAGAATGGGAGTTCAAGAGGCAAGATGGAGGAATCTGGGCATGTCCAACCTTTATCCTTCTTGTTCTTGGCCTCCAACTTCTGCTGTGATGGTGGCACTTTTAGATTGGTTGAGAGTAGAAGCTCACTGTCTAATATAGGTGATAGGTATTGGGAAGTTATTGTAAATATTGTACACGTAGTTTTTAGTATAAAAAGACAACACCACCTCTGAGGCGGGCAGTGCGCCTCAACCCAACCTGCCAGACAGATCTCAGCGCGTCAGAGAAAGAATTTTATAGATAAGAAACAATAAACAACCTTTGGAACGAGAACAGAAGAGTTCTGACTCTTCCTTCAACTGCCGGGCTGGGAAAAGAGGCTTGTTACATATATCAGAGTCACTCTGACCAGCAGAGATTCTGAGATAAGAGAATACTAAAAATAGAGAAAGGATACAGACAGAAGGCTGGAAAGAATGATAATGAAAACCTGTGACTCTCCCTTCAGAGAGTCTGACACAGCTTGACCATAATTGGCCAATAAGTCAAAACAATTCACATGCAACCAATGAAACAAGCACCTGTGGGTAAACAATGTCCAAACCATATTCCAAAGCAGCAAAACACAGGAGAAGCAAATCAGATAATTATTGTTTTCATTTTTCTCTGAGGCTTCTCAGCTTCCCAGGAGAAAAATCCTGAGCAAAGAGGATTTTCCAGAAAATATGACAGTGACACTTGGGTTGGTACAAGATCACCTCTAGGGTCCCTCCCAACCCCAACCATTCTGGGATTCTGTGGCTTTTGGTTTTGATTCCTTCTGTTGGAGCAGAACCCAAAGTGAGCCCTGGGGATGGTGGCAATGAGTGACCTGAAGGGAAGCACTGGGTTTGTTCCTCTGGGTTCTGGCAGGGGTGGCAGGAGCTGAAATCACCTCTGGTGCTGGCTGTGCTTCACTGCTGACTCAAAGGATGTCCTTCTGCTCAGGCATTTTGAGCCCCTGTGTCTAGAAAAGCATTGGAGCTGCAGAGGGAGGGTCCTTTAGCTGGGCAGAGATGGTGCCACGGGTCTCTGCAAACAAACCCCAGAGGCAGCAGCTCACGGGGCAGGTCTGGCCAGCACTGGGAGTCACAGAATAACCTTAGGTTGAAGGGGACATCTGGAAGTGTTTGCTCCGCCCCCTGGCTCAGAAATGGGCAACTCTTTGGCTTTCCTGCCAAGAAACTGAGCTGGGAGCTGACTGGAGCCCTGTTGTCCCCAGCCAGGGCGTGCAGCTACCCCGGGGAGCTGGCCAATGGCAGACTGGTCGTGCCTGAAGCATTCACCTTTGGTTCCAAAGTGACCTTCACCTGCAACGCTGGGTAAGCCACGAGCACCTGGGCCACAGGGCTTCTCCCTCTCCAGCCAGTTTTCCAAAGCTTTTTGCCCCCTTTGCAGTCAGAGCCTCCCCCATGTAGGTAATTGCAGACCCTGACTGAAATACCTTTTAAGCTTTAAGACTGACTGTGAGTGTCTCAATCTCCTTCTTTGAGGCAGTTCTTCCCAAACTCAGGTTCACCCTCCTGCCTCTTTTCAAACCATTCCCAATGTTTCAGGGTCCTTTTGAAGGAAAGAGGTGAATACTGAGCTCAGAGCTCTAAGTAGTTGATAAAGATTATGCATTTCCTTAGAAACGGGTAATTGTTTAAATTAAAAAAAATGTTTTTGTCAAAAGCCAGCGTGTCCTTGAGGAAGTGACACTTTCTGACTAATTTCTGATCTCTGGAATTCTGACAAAGGAGCCCAAATGTTGCTGGTGGTGATGTGGGTAACACATCAGGACTGAGTCTGTGGGATAATTCCCTCTCCCCTGTCTCACACAGGTACAGACTGATTGGAGACTCTGAGATTGAATGTGTGATCAGAAATGAGGCTCTTACCTGGGATAGAGATATTCCCACTTGTCAGGGTAAGCAGAGTTCCTTAATTATCAGTTCTTTAATTATCTGGGATGTGGCTGGGGCTGCATAAAGAGTCTGTTGTGTTGCTCTGCTGAGGATTTTGGTATCTCAGTGGCATCTGCAGTTTGGCATCTGCTCAGGATTTTGGCGTGGTGGAGCCTAGAAATACATTTTTAATCTGTGTTCCCCTTCCTGCAGAAATGTTCATTCACTCTCTGGGAGTGATGCAGCTGCATTTGAGTCCGGGATATCCCAAACCCCCTCAGTGCCCAGCCAGAGCTCAGGGCTGCTGCAGCTCCTCAAGACCTGCCTTTGATTTCTGACCCTTCTGCTACCTCCTGTTCCCACCTTTTTCTGGCCAGATCCTTGGTTTAAAACTTATTAAATTCTTTTTTTTTGCCTCTTCTTCTCATTCCCATGATGATCTTCCCCTTCTTCCACAGCGATTCCCTGTGAACCCCCTCCAGAAATAGAGAATGGGCAGCACAGTGGGATGGACAAGGACCATTTTCAGTATGGGGACTCTGTCACCTACCAGTGCCACAGGCCCAGGAGGGGAGAGAGACCTTTCTCCTTGGTGGGAGAGGCCTCCATTTTCTGCACAAGCAAGGACAACCTGAACGGTGTGTGGAGCAGCCCAGCTCCAGAATGCAAAGGTGAGCTGCTCCCACATCCCAGCACCAGCCCCTGCACTGCTGCCTGCTCCTGCTCTGCTGTTTCCTCCCTTGGAACTTCCTCTCCCCTCCATCCTGCTGGAATGGAATCACCTCCTGCAGATGGGACCCTCTGAGTGTGGCAGCTGTGACAGGAACTGGGGTCTCCCCTCACGGTCACGGTGTCAGCAGGGAGGTGGGAGTGGGATTTTACTGTGCTCACAGGGCAGGGGATCCCTCTCACCTGCTGTGAACCAGAACACCTGCAAAGAATTCCCAAACCTGCTCCCTGGGTTCTCATTATGCCTTGCCTTAAAAACCTCTGCTGTAACAGAGGGGGCAAGATGCTGGGGCAAGATGTACAAAACCACCACGTCACCGTGCTGCTGTTTTCAGCCCTTCTGAAAAAGGTGATGGGGTTTTTTCAAAACCCTCATATTCCATATATCTGTCTCAGTTTGGAAAGCCTGGTGTCTGCTAAGGAAGGCAGGAGCCTCCCCTGAAATGGAAAATGTAAACCCCTTCCCTCCAAACTGTTATAAATTTGAAATTAAGGGCCTCTCAGGCAAAAATTTGGGAGTAGGAATAACAGTTTTTTATTAGGGAAGAAAATAAAAGGATAAAATAAACAATGCAGGAAACCAAACCAACACTGCCAGAGTCAGAACCCAACCTGACACCCTGTGGGTCAGGCTGTTGGCAGCAGCCCCATTGGAATTGTGGCTCAGCCCTCCTGCAGTGTCAGGGCTGGCTCTGCTGGAGCAGGGATCCTGGAGAAAGGTGCAGTCTCTGCCTCTGAAGATCCAGGGGAAGAAGAGGCAGCTGCTGTTCCTCTGGGCAATCCAGTGCAGAAGCTGTGCTGGTGTTCCAGAATCTCCAGATTATATCTGGGTAGGAATGCTTGGCTCCTCCCTCTGGGCTCACATCTCCCAATGGGATGCTGCAGTTCTTATCAGCCATTCAGTGACATCCAATAGCTGTTATCAGCAGATGGCTCTCTGGAGGGAGAAAGAAAAACTTGTGGAAGAGATAAAGAAAAACTGCCTAATTAACAGAAGATAACTGCCACACCTCTAACAGATGGCAAATAGAATACACCCTGCCTTGCAATCTGGGACAATATCATAACCCTCACATCTCCCATCTGGAGCCTGACTGCTGCTTCCCTGTGTGCTTCCCCTGGCACAGTGGTGACCTGCAAGCAGCCAAGAGTGATGAATGGGAAGCTGCTGAGTGTGTCCCAGCCTGACTACAGCTTTGGGGACACGGTGGTGTTCGACTGCGACCTGCACTACAGCCTGAGCGGCAGCGAGGCCTCCACCTGCAGGGACAACGGCCTCTGGGAGCCCCCCGTGCCCCTCTGCCAGCGCAGTGAGTCTGCAGGGACAGTGCTGTACTGCACTAAATAGTTTATTTAGTTGTTGCTTTGCACTGGGTGATTGGAGATTTGCACTGAGTCGTCTTTATATTGCACTGAACGGTTTATATCACATGGTTTGTTCTTCCCCTCTCTTATCACATGTTTTTTCCCTCACATACCCCTCTCCCCAGTACCCGCTGGTGGTGGTCTCTCCCCTGTGGTTTTCACCCAGATTCCCTCCATGCCAGGCCCTGTGATGCAGCACTGTCCCTAAAGTGCTGTCTCACCCCCAGGCAGCTGTGATGACCCCCCAGATGTGAGGAATGCTGTGAAACCCAGGCTGGCTGGCAACCTGTTCCCTGTGGACACCGTGGTCACCTACGAGTGCCAGCAAGGCCACCAGTTCAGTCCAGGGCAAACCACCTGGAACATCAGCTGCCTGCAGGACTTCGTGTGGAGTGAAGCCCCACCTCCATGTGAAAGTGAGTGCCTGGGGCTTTTGTGACTGCCAGAGTGTGTGAAGAAGCTGCATGTGGGGTGGGGACAGCCTGGGGGACAGGGGGATGCTCCAGGGCCCTGCTTGGTCTTTGCTGACTCTGGAATTCCTTTGATTTATTCCCCAGCTGCAGAGTTTGCTTTGCTTTATTTGCCAGCTCCTTGAACCTCTGGCAAACACCCATTGTGCTCTTGAGGGTGCACCACCAACATTCCACACCCCAGGAAAGCCCAAGGATGCTTTTGAGGCAGATTTAATGTCATGAAGTGTCTTTCCATCCATCCTTGTCTTCACAACAAATTTCCTGTCACCCACTTGGCTTTGCTGTGGTTTCACCCTCTCTGATTTTGGCATTTCCCAGGAATTCCTTGCCCAGATCCACACATCCCAAACGGAAGGCCCTTGCACCCATGGCAAGTGAAAGAGGATTATGAGAGCGGGGACAGGCTGGAGGTGGCGTGCAGTGACGGATTTGCTTTCAAAGGCCGTGGCAGCAGCATCACCCTCCTCTGTGGCAGCGATGGTGAATGGGATCCAGCAGTGCCAGAGTGCATTCCAGGTGGGACAGAGTGGTGAAATGAGCATGGCAGAAACCATGGAGAATTTTCCCTCACTCCAGGTGGCTCCAGGTCTACTTCTCCTGGGTTAATGTGGAATATACAGGCAGCAAAATGGGCCCCGTGGAAAAAGGGCAGGGTTTTGGCAGGGCTGAGCTGGTGTCTGGAGGGTGGAAGTGTGGTGGGTTGGAAGCTTCTAGAGGCTTGGGAGGTTCCTGAGGAACCCAGGGAGACATTTACCCAGCTGGAAGGGGATGTGGTTGGTGTTTGGGGTTGCTTTGCTGACATGAGGCTGGGGAGCAGGGGATGTTCCCAAGGCATTTCCCCTGTCAGGAGAAAATGAGTAAATAACTGACACTGCTCCAACTCCTGACCCAGCACCACCCAATATGCCCAAAAAACTCAGGAAAACCTTGGCAGGAGGGAAAAACCTGCTCCACCTCCCAGGACAGGCAGATTAGAGCATGGAGAATTCTCTGTACTGACCCTTCAGGGTTACAGAGGCAGCCTGAGACCTGCACCTGGGGCATGGTCACTTTTCTACCATGGTTCAGATTGGTTGGTAGCTCTTCTCCATAGAAAACATGACCGGAGTTCTTTTTGGAAACACACAACATCCTTTCTTTCCCATTATTTCCAGAGCCACATTGCCCAAAGCCAGACATCCCTCATGGAAAGGAGGTTTATAAAGGCAGAAGTGACTATTCAGTGGGGACCCAGGTGAGGCTGGCCTGTGAGGAGGGCTTTGTCCTCAGGGGCTCTGAATCCATCACCTGTGGGGCTGATCAGAGCTGGGAGCCCGAGGTGCCCTTCTGTGACAAAGGTAAGTGTGACACGCAGGGGACAAGAGATCTCCTGCCACCAGTGGGAGATCTGCCTGCAGCTCCTGCTCCTGGGGACACCACCTGAGCCAGGTGTCCCCTCCCCAGAGCTGGAATTAGAATCATTAAGGTTGGAAAATACCTCCAACATCATCAGGTCCAGGCTTTGAGTGAATGCCCCAGTGCCACATCCACGTGTTTCTTGAACACTTCAGGAGTGGGGAGGCCACCACTGGGAATATCCTGATATTTCTGGGGTGCTGTAAGAGCCCTGAATCCAGGCAGCAGCTCCCTGTGAATTTGCCTCACACCAACCACAAAATGAACTTTGTGCTGATTTCACAGAAACGCTTTTGGCTCTCACCTGAAGGTGCTAACTGTGCTGCACGTGTCTTTCTTTCTCAATTCCCTTTTTTCCACAGCCTGTGGGCCCCCTCCCCAGATTGCCTTTGGGCAGCACTCTGGCAGAGGTGGCAGGGAGTTCTCTTATGGCTCCAAGGTGACCTACAGCTGTGCAGAGGGGCTGTCCCTGGTGGGGGATGAGTCCCTCTACTGCACCTCGGACGATGGCAAGAGCCTGGCGTGGAGTGGACCTGCCCCGGAGTGCAGGGGTGAGTGGTTTTGGTAGGGAAAGATTTTAAAATCATAGAAAATTCGGGGGGTTAGACAAAGTTAGGCTTAGTAGGCCCTGGGAAAATGTTAAAGGTAGGCTCTGGGAAATAATTAATGTGGAGGAGACACGAACAAGACTTTGTATTTGCTAGAATATGTTAGGCCTTGTATTTGCCAGAATATGTGAAACTGCGCCTGTGTAGTCAGTATATGATAAATGATAGAATTGTAAGATGTGATTGGATATAATTATTGTTTAAAGAATCATGAGAAACTATGTTAGAGGTTTGAGGGGGATCACGAGAAATCCATCCATGCTTGGATGAAATCAATGTATACAATAGAACAATGTAAGTTTGATAATTAATATATAAGTTATATAATGATAGACTATAAAATGCATATAATATAAAATATAAATACAAATTATAAAATATAAAATTATAAATAAAATAGAAATATAGTAATTATAAATATATAAATATGTAAACATATAGACATATAGATATATAAATATATAAATGTATTAAGGATATTGAATATATAAAATATATAAATATATAAATATAGAATATATATAAATATAAAAATATATAAATATATAAATTTATGAATATATAAATTTATAAATATATAAATATATAAATATAGAATATGTTCAGCTCGAAACCATGTTGGGTCAGATTTGGGTCTGTGCACCCCTGACACCCAGAGCTCTTCAATAAAAGCACCTGCATGCAATCATTCTGTGATTCTGTGTTCCTGAACGCTGACAGTTTGGGGTCACTGTGGGATCAGGGCATGGCAGTGCCAACACTCAGCACAATGGGGTTAAAGTGAGCAGGGCTGCCTGCAGATGCTGCTTCCTCTACAGGAGAGGGGATGATCCCTCTGGAAGTGACAGACTGTAAAAACTGAAATGAGAGATGCAGGACTCCAGGCAGCTCTCCAAAATGCAGTTTATTCCATCCAAGATGTCACAGCAGTCCAGGATTGTGGGTGACAGAGCTGTGCCCACAGCTGTCAGCTCCAGCTGCAGGCAGGCCTGGAGACCCCTAGTTTGGGTTACAATGCATTCTATACTTTTCTTTTGGTTACATTGCATTATATACTTTTCTTTGCTGAGCATTTTAATACAGTAGAACCAATCTATACCTTAACTTTTATCTATAGCCCACCATAACTACTGTAATTACCATATTCATGTTACTGTTCTCCAGTCACTCAAAGTCAGTACATTTACAGTTTAAGCTAGAAGTTGTTTTTCAGTTTTCTTGCAGTAGAAAA
This sequence comes from Zonotrichia leucophrys gambelii, assembly GCF_028769735.1. NCBI lineage: Eukaryota > Metazoa > Chordata > Aves > Passeriformes > Passerellidae > Zonotrichia > Zonotrichia leucophrys. The sequence continues at coordinate 4,338,531 of NC_088195.1, forward strand.
TTCTGAGACCTTTTTTCTACTTGCAACTTTGCTGACTTTTTTGCCTGTGCTATCTTTCTGCTTGGTAAAAACATCTTGTTTGGGGTGGGCTTATCCTTTGCTCTAAGTCATAAAAACCCTTTCTAACTAACATACTTTTTGCTTTCCTTGGTTATCCAGTAAAGACTGGCTTTGCAATTATTTTCTTCTCTATCAAAACTTGCTTCCATCTCTATTCCTTCTTCATATCCTACATTCAAAACTGTTTCTGCTAAACACACATATCTGTGAGACTTTCTTGTCAAACTTTCATCCTTCCCAACGTCAGACCCTGGCTCTCCTCACCATCAGGGGTTGGGAGGAGCAGCCCTGCCCGGGTTCTGCTGTGCCCAGAGCCCAGTGCCAGCTCTGCTCTGTCCCACAGTGGTTCGGTGCCCCAAGCCCGTGGTGGAGAGGGGAAGGATGACCCCACAGATGTTCACCTTTCCCTATGGGCTGCTCCTGAATTTCTCCTGTGAGGAAGGCTTCAGGCTGCGTGGTGCTGCCCAGACTCAGTGCCAGGTTGATGGCACCTGGGATCCGCCCGTGCCCACCTGCCAGCCAGGTGAGTGCCAGCCCTGCCCTGCACGGCCCGGGGGCTGCTCTGCTGGGTCACAGGGAGAGTTTTCTCCTCCATCTCCTCCCATTATTGGGTTTTTTGTGTGTGTTTCCCCCTCAGTTCAGTGCCCCAGCCTCCCCAAGCAGGATGATGTGGTGATCAACTTCAACAAGATGTGGTATGAGGTGAATGAAACTGTGACCTTCTACTGTGATGGGCACTTAGTGGCACCCTCCAAAACCACCTGCTCAGCTGATGGCACCTGGACACCACCACCCACGTGTGTAAGTCCCACCAGCTGCCCCGTTTTTCCTGTTTCTTGCCCCATTTGTAGCTTTGGTCCAGCTTCGTGAGGGTGGTTGCTTTGTCACCCCGCACTGGAGTCTCACTCTGCCTTTGTTTTGGTTCTTTTTAAGAGGAAAAATGAGGTGTGTGAGAGGGTGCTTCAAAGCAAAGCAGCTTTTCAGTGTGGAATGCCTCTGTCAGAACTGAAAACCTGGCTGGAAGTCCAAAAGCTCTTCCTGGAGATCCAGAAACTTGAAAAGGAGCTAAGACTCACCACCTACGGCTGACTGGTGGCACTGGGATTGTAAGAACCATCCTCTGTGTGTTGGATCATGATGCTGACTGAGGATTTCTATGACTTTGAAGTAGCCAGGACAAAATCTAACAATTGGCCATGGATTTGGTCATGAGGAATCAATGACTTGTGAGTCAATGACTTGTGAGTCCATTTGTAGAGCTCACCAGGTTCAGTTTGTAGGTCACTTTATGCCTTTCAAAGCTTCACATTTAGATCTGTTTGCTACACTGGCAGTGCACAGTTAGGAAGGAACGGAGTGGAAAGTGAATTTTGGTGGTAGAAAGAGGCATGAACGTGGTGAGAGCCACTCACCTCTCCAGTCTATCCCAGTGCTGCCCAGTTCACACACACTGCACTCATTAGTGGGAACAACCCCTTCACTGCCTAATTACTTTTCTCATCACAAAGAAAACCTCAAAGCCTCTGTCCTAGCAAAGCAAAAATGTCAGGTATTCTTCCCAAGCAGGATGGAAGTGTGTGCCCCAAGGACAAATAACAGTGTACAGAAAGAAATGAATGGTTCTGATTTTATTTTTTTCTGCACCATCCAGGGAAGGTGAAGCACTGTGTGGGCCACGTGTCTTGTGATGGGATTAAAATAAACCTGAAATTGTAAAAACAGCTCTGTCTGGGTTTTAATAATCTCTAATACATATGAAGCACATATGAAGTACTACTCCTATCTCTAGTAAAGGGAAGTATTTCTGTAATAGGTATGAAGTACAGATAATATATAAAGTGTATATAACAAATAGGTTTATTTAAAGTGTATGCAAATAAACAGCTCAGTTAGGTGCTGTTCCATGAGTGCAGGGATTTGGGGGGTGTTTCCACAGCAGCCTGACCCCCCACCCCACCTGCCCAAACCTGCTCCAGACACGAGGCCAGGCTGCTGCAGAGCACTCTGAGCTGTGAACCCAGAGCAGCCTCCCCTGCCTTGCACATCCCAGGGCTGGGGGTGGTGTCAGTGGCATCTTTGGCCCGTCCCCAACTTCCCACTGCTGCTTCCCCTTCCCTGGCAGGCTCTCAGGGCAGAGGAGCTCTCCTTGCCAGGGCAGCTCCCACCCCTCACCATGCCAGGGCAGCTCCTGGCAGTGCTGGCTCTGCTGCTGCAGCCCATGGGGACTCAGGGTGAGTGTCCTGCCCATCCTTCTTGGGGTCTGGGCTTCTGGGGCTCTGCTTTCCTTCCACAGGGGTTTTGGGAGGAGCTGATAGAGCTTTGCAGTGCCTGAAGGGGCTCCAGGAAGGCTGGAGAGGGGCTTTGCACCAGCAATGGCCTGGCAGGGAAAGGGGAATGGGTTTAGGGTGAATAAGGGCAGGGTTGGATTGGGTGCTAGGAAGGAATTGTTCTCTGGGAGGGTGGGCAGGCCCTGGCACAGATGCCCAGAGCAGCTGTGGCTGCCCCTGGATCCCTGGCAGTGCCCAAGGCCAGGCTGGGACAGTGGGAGGTGTCTCTGCCCAGGATGGGGTTTAATGTCCCTTCCATCCCAACTTTATTGTCCCTTGCATTCCGAATTTTGTCCTTTCCACAATGTCCCCTCCCTGATTCCCTGACTGACTCTGTGAGGCCTCAGCCCTGGGGCAGCCCCCGGAGCTGGCCAAGGCAGCTGGGCCATGGGCAGGCATCACCCAGGCTGACCTCAGAGCTGCAGAAGTGCAAATCTGCTGAGTGCTGAATGTCCCTGGGAAGGGGAATAAGCAGAAGTTCCTGTCTGGAAGTTGGGGGTTCAGTTAAACCCAAACCTTTCCAGAAACTTCCCCAGGGTGCAAAGCCCTGCACCAGCACTGCCTGTGCACTCTGCTTTTATTGTTAATATTTATTGCTTTTACTTCCTAATGCTTCTCAGCCCATTTCCCAAAGCCAAACATTGCTAATGAGGTGCCAATAATTAATGTGGAGGAGACACAAACAAGATATTTTCCAAGATATTTTCCACGGTAATGGCACCAAATGGCAGCATGGGTGGCACTGCCCTGGCACGGTGCAGGTGTGGGATGCTGCAGCACCTGGAAGAGGACCAGGATGTTCTGACAAGTTTTTAACTCTATCTTGGTGACCTGCCAGCACTGCCAGGCATGAAGAAACCCCAGTTAGAGCTGTTGGAGTTTTGTTTTCTCTGTTATTTGTGATAAGCCCCCAAATATTTCTCATGGGAGGAATGGAAAGAGGAGTTTTTTGTAGGGACATCAGTCATGTGCAGGTGTGACAGAGGTTATGCAGTTGTTGTAGAACCTCTTTTTTTTTTGTCAGGCTGGAGGGAGCTGCTGCACCTGAGCCTGAGAAAGGGCTCTAAGGGAAGGCCAGGGAAGGTTTTGATTATGTAGAAAAGAAATCCTACAGGTTTGGGGTTCTGCTGATGGCTCAGGATATTCATTAACCCCCAAACCCCTGCTCCAGTCATTACACAGCTTTGTCTCTATGGATATTGACAGTTTGGTCAGATAAACTTCCCCAGGAATTGTTTTGGGGAGTTTTGAGAAGGCTGAGAGAAAGAACTAAAACAATCTTGCACCTGGTGTTTTGAACAGTTGTTTTCTCATAAGGTGTTTACCAAAGGGGATTTCCTTAATTAGCCAGTGGTGAATTTCTTTAATTAGCCAGTGGTGAAGGGGTGTTGATTAAATGACCAATCAGGTACACCTGTATCAGAACAGTGTATAAAAAGGAATGGGTTTCTAATAAAGAGATAATATATAATGTGTGTGTATATATATATATATATATAAATGAACCTATAAATAGGTTCATTTATAGTGTATGCAAATAAACAGCTCAGTTAGGTGCTGTTCCATGTGCTGTTCCATGAGTGCAGGGGTGTGGGGGGTGTTTCCACAGCAGCTGAAGAGTTATTGTTATTAGCCTGCTGAAGAGAGTTTGTGTCATCTTCCCTTCTGTTCCTGACCCAACAGTGCCACATCTCCTCTCCCCCACAGCCAGAGCTGCTTTGACATTTGGCCACTGTGGTGCCATTATGCAAGAATACCCCTAAAAACTGTGACCGTGTTCACAGGGGTCTTAGGGAAGAGATGAGGATCTGACTCCATGTTTCAGCAGGCTGATTTATTATTCTATCATATATATTAGATTAAAACTGTATAGAAGAATAGAAGAAAGGATTTCATCAGGAGGCTAGCTAAGAATAGAATTAGAAGGAATGATAACGAAGGCTTGTGGCTGAGACAGAGAGTCCGAGCCAGTTGGATTGTGATTGGCCATTAATTAGAAACAACCACACGAGACCAATCACAGATGCACCTGTCGCATTCCAGAGCAGCAGATAACCATTGTTTGCATTTTGTTCCTGAGGCCTTTCAGCTTCTCAGGAGGAAAAATCCTAAGGAAAGGATTTCTCATAAAACATGTCTGTGACAAAAAGCCTTTTTTTTTTTTTTTTTTTTTTTGTGCTCCACAGGGGCTCAATGTCCCATCCCTACCATCGCCCACGGGCAGCTGAGCTCTGCAGAGAACTTCACCTTCGGCAGCACAGCCACGCTGCAGTGTGACCCCGGCTTCGTGGGCACTGCCAGCACTGTACACTGCACGTCCATGGGCAGTTGGTACCCACGGGTGCTCTCTTGCATCCCAGGTGAGCTCATACCCTCTGCTGGCCTCTGGAATCGGCTGCTCCCGTTTCCCCAAAAGCACTTGGAGGGGGGGTTGGAGGGTGGGCATCACCAGGAGCGCTGCGGGCTGGCAGGATTCAAGCTGCACCAAGGGAAATTTAGGCTGGAGATCAGGAAAAGGTTTTTTACAGAAAGAGTGATAAAGTTCTGGAATGGCTGCCCAGGGAGGTGGTGGAGTCACCATCCCTGGGTGTGTTTAGCAAAGCCTGGATGTGGCACTGGGTGCCAGGGTTGAGTTGAGGTGCTGGGGCTGGGTTGGACTCAGTGATTTGAAGGTCTCTTCCAACCCAGTGATTCTGTGAATTCTGTGAATTCCCTCTGGGATCACTCTGAGGAGCATAGCAGGGCTGTCCTTCCTGCAAGGGACACCCACAAGGTACCAAAGCACACAAGAATAAAGATTCTCACTCAGTTCACATTCTCTGGTGAATTTTCCCCACTGGTTTTCCCATTCTCTTCACCCCACAGCCAAGCTCAGTGGTGCTGCTCTCCCTCACTTATTTTTAGGGTTTTCCACAAAGGAAAACCTCCCAGTGCTGAGGCTCCGTGCTGTCCCCTGCTCTGTGTCCCCAGGGCAGTGCTGAGGTTCTGTGCTGTCCCCTCCTGTCCCCACGGCAATGCTGAGGCTCTGTGCTGTCCCTGCTGTCCCCAGGACAATGCTGAGGCCCTGTGCTGTTCCCCTGCTCTGTCTGACCCCGGGACAGTGCTGGGGCTCTGTGCTGTCCCTGCTCTCTGTCCCCTGCTCTGTCCTGATGCTCTGTGCTGTCCCTGCTGTCCCCAGGGCAGTGATAAGTTTCTGTGCTGTCCCCAGGGCAGTGCTGAGTCTCTGTGCTGTCCCTGCTGTCCCCAGGGCAGTGATAAGTTTCTGTGCTGTCCCTGCTGTCCCCAGGGCAGTGATAAGTTTCTGTGCTGTCCCCAGGGCAGTGCTGAGGCTCTGTCCCTGCTGTCCCCAGGGCAGTGATAAGTTTCTGTGCTGTCCCCAGGGCAGTGCTGAGTCTCTGTGCTGTCCCTGCTGTCCCCTGGGCAGTGATGAGGCTCTGTCCCTGCTGTCCCCAGGGCAGTGATAAGTTTCTGTGCTGTCCCCAGGGCAGTGCTGAGGCTCTGTCCCTGCTGTCCCCAGGGCAGTGATAAGTTTCTGTGCTGTCCCCAGGGCAGTGTCGCCACCCTCCCTCTGTGGAGTTCGCCGATTCCCAGCCCCGGCGGGAGTTCCCTGTTGGCACCACGCTGTCCTACTCGTGCAGAACCGGCTTCTCCCCCATCCCCGGGGTGTCCCCAACCATCACCTGTCTCCAGAACTTCTCATGGTCCGCGGTGCCCCGGCTGTGCCAGAGTGAGTACAGCAGTGGTGTATCTGTCATATTTTCTGAAAAATCCCTTTGCCAGGATTTCTTCTCCTGGGAAGCTGAGAAGCTTCATCTTCTACGTGTTTTGCTCCTCTGGAATGTGATTTGGAGAATTATTTACCCAGCATGTGAATTGTTTTAACTTAATGACCAACCCCAGTCCAGCTGTGTTGGGCTCTCTGAGTCTGTCACGGGTTTTTATTATTCATTCTTTTCTGGCCTTCTGATGTCTCCTTTCTTTTTCTTTAGTGTAGTTTTAGTATATAATTTTCTGTTAATAAGAATAGAATAGAATAGAATAGAATAGAATAGAATAGAATAGAATAGAATAGAATAGAATAGAATAGAATAGAATAGAATATATTCAGAATAAAAAGATCGGTTTCTGCCAGCATGTTCTGCCATCATGCTCTGCCAGCACATCACCCATGGGGGGACACGGCTGTCACACCCCGTCCTGGCTTCCCGCAGCATCCTCGGCTCTCCCTGGCAGTAATTTCGCTGCTCAAAAGGTGGCGTGCCTGGATAGGAAAAGCTGCGGCTCTCCCTGGTTATTTAGAGGCTCCAACAAAAATTCAGAAATGCAGCCAGTGAGGAGCCATCCCCCCGCGCGATTTCCAGCTGATCACAGGCTCTCACATGGAGCCCCACATTTCTTTTCGCACAGAAAAGCGAGGCACAATTCTTCCCAAGAATATTCTTATCTCATTTGCTGTGCCTGTGTTTGTGCAAAAGTAGAATGCAACATGGAGATTATTTACCCAAAGTGATGGTGTTTTGTTCTCTTGGCCTGTCAGGGCCAGGTGTGTGTGTGTGTCAGGACTGTCGGGTGACAATCACGAGATTCTGTGCAGTGTGTGCAGGGTTGAGTGCTTGGCAGATTCAGTTCAGACGTAATGTAATATTGTGTCATATAATATAGAATAATATAGTATAATAATATACTATATAGCAATATATTATATTATTATATTTATTATTATAATTATATCATTAATATATTACTAACAATAACATATAATATTTAATAATATATAATATTAATATTATATCATTAATATATTAATTATATATTATAGAATATCGATACATTACTTATATTATTATATTTAATAATATATAATATATACTATTTAATAAGATATAATTATTATAATTGTGTTATTAATATATTTATTATAAGACTATTACAGTATTGTTGTAATATATTAATTTATTATATTATAATATATTATTTTATTATTATACTATACTTTATTATTGTCATACTATTATTGTTATGTTATACTATTATTATACTATTATATTTTATATTATACTATACTGTTATACTGTTATATTATTAATATAATATAGTAATTAATTCGCCTTCTGATATCAATAGACTCCTCCTTATCATTCTCTCCCCTCGTTGGGGTTGCCTGTGAATAAAATACTCACATCTTTCTGCCTTCCAAGAGCAGCTCTTGTTACCCTGTAATTGCCATCCCTGAGCCTGCCAGCTCTGCTCAGAGGTGCCTGGCAGCGCTGCCTGGCAGCTTGGCTGGCAATGGCTCGGTGCCAGCCTCTCCTCTCTGCTGCTGCTGTCCCCCAGAGGTGCAGTGTCCCCGCCCGGCCATCCCCCACGGGACAGAGAGCAGCCCCAGCAGAGCCGAGTACACCTTTGGGCAGCAGGTGGAGTTCCAGTGTGACCATGGCTTCAAGCTCCGGGGCGATGCCAGGGTGCAGTGCTCCTCTGATGGGATATGGAGACCCCCCGTGCCCCACTGTGACAGAGGTGAGTGGGGACAGGGCTGGGGATGCCATCCGTGGGGAGGTGTCACTGTCATATTTTCTGGAAAATCCCTTTGCCCAGGATTTTGTTCCTGGGACGCTGAGAAGCCTCAGAGAAGAAGGAAAACAATATTATCTGATTTGCTTCTCCTGTGTTTTGCTCCTTTGGAATGTGTTTGGAGATTGTTTACCCACAGGTGATCGTGTCATTGGTTTCATGTGAATTGTTTTGACTCTTTGGCCAATCAGTGCCAAGCTGTGTCAGGACTCTGGAAGGAGTCACAAGTTTTCATTATTATCTTTTAGCCTTCTCTAAGTATCCTTTCTGTATTCTTTAGTGTAGTTTAGTTTGGTATTCTTTAATATAATATAGTATCATGAAATAATAAATTAGCCTTCTGAGAACATGGAGTCAGATTCATCACCATGGAGCGCCCTGCAAATACAATTGGGAGGGACAGCAGGGAGAAAATTGTGTGAGAAGGTGCCCAAGGCACAGCAGTGAAGGGCTTTGGCATTTCCATCTTCTCCCAAAACTGTGATTGGTGAAATGTGATGGTTAATGGGATTTTCAGCCATTTCTAAAAGGATTCTTCAAGGGGTTTATGATGCTCACCATTCCCTGACCTTGCTTAGGAGCAGGATGGAAAAGAGAGAGGATGAGGAAGGGGAAGGGGCTGAAGGGGAGGGAACAGGTGCTGCAGTGCTGAGGGTGGGTTCCTCTGCTGGGTCAGCCTGGGAGCACTGGCACAGCCATGGCCAAAGCTGGCCAGGGGCAGGGAGAACTGCGAGGAGAGCAACACATGCCATGAACACAGAGAACCAGCCTCTGGTCTTACCTCCCTGCATTCTGCCTCCCTAACGGGATGAGGAAAACCTGACTTTTCCCTTTACTCTCACCCAGTCTGTGGTCCCCCTCCCAAAATCACCAACGGGCAGCACTCTGGCATGTTCACCTGGTTCACCTACGGCTCTGAAGTGAAGTACAGCTGTGCAGAGGGGCTGTCCCTCATCGGGCACAAATCCCTCTACTGCACCTCCGAGGATGGGGAGAACCTGACCTGGAGCGGGCCTGCCCCCGAGTGCAGGGGTGAGTGGTTTGGGGTCACTGTGGCATCAGGGCATGGCACCAGCCTGATGCCAGCACTCAGAACAAACCGGGCAGGGCTGCCTGCAGATGCTGCTTCCTCCACAGGAGGGGGGATGATCCCTCTGGAAGTGGCAGACCCTGGTTCTCCTCACCATCAGGGGTTGGGAGGAGCAGCCCTGCCCGGGTTCTGCTGTGCCCAGAGCCCAGTGCCAGCTCTGCTCTGTCCCACAGTGGTTCGGTGCCCCAAGCCCGTGGTGGAGAGGGGAAGGATGACCCCACAGATGTTCACCTTTCCCTATGGGCTGCTCCTGCACTTCTCCTGCGAGGAAGGCTTCAGGCTGCGTGGTGCTGCCCAGACTCAGTGCCAGGCTGATGGCACCTGGGACCCGCCCGTGCCCACCTGCCAGCCAGGTGAGTGAGCATTTTCTCCTCCACCTCCCATTCCTGGATTTTTAATGTGCATTTTCCTTTCAGTTCAGTGTCCCAAACCCCCACAGCAGGAGTATATAGTGATTCATCACTAACAAACCATGGTATGAGGTGAATGAAACTGTGACCTTCTCCTGCATTTAGGGGTGCTTCCAAAATCTCCTGCTCAGCTGTGGCCCCTGGGATAGAGCAGAGGGCTTGGGGTGCAGGATTGCCTGGCTCTGTCTGTCCTTGGGGCTTCCTGAGTCCTTCTCCTCTTTGCAGAAGAAACAGCCTTCCCAAAGCTGGTGTTTTCCAGGTAATAGTTGAGGTTTTATTGACAGCTGTGTGTAAAGGAGGTCTAAGACAGGTCAGGAGCTCACTGACTTTCCCTTCCCTTGTTGCCAAATGTCCACCCCCACCATGGGGATGCCTGGATTGAGACACTGCCAGAAACAGCAAATCCATGAGGAATTCACAGCCCCTCGCAGGGGCTGCTCTGACCTTCACTCTCTTCTTGAAAAGAAGTATTTTTGATTTCACAGCTCCACAATTTTAAGTTCCTCTGCACTTCCCAAACTCCTTTCTGACCTCTGGCTGAGCTGCCTTCTGCCCTGGGTTTTCCTTTCAGTCCTGTGTCCAGAACCACGAGTGCCCTTTGCAAAGGTGAAAAGCCCTTTGGGTGAGCAAACGTGGTACCAGACCAACGAGACTGTCACCTTGGAGTGCCTTCCTGGCTACCAGTTCCCAGACAATGGAATGATGGAAAATGCCTGGACAGCCAAGTGCTTGCCTGATGGCAGCTGGACACCACTGCCCAAGTGTGTGAGTACCACAAAATTACAGAATGGTTGGGTTGGGGGGAGCCTTAAAGATCATCCAGTTCCACCCCTGCCATGGTGGAACCTTCCCAAGTGCTCAGAGCCTCAGGTTGCTGAGCCTGGCTGAGTCTCTGGGTGGGTGCTGCCTGATTTCTAACATGAAAACTGCCTAAACTTCTCAAAAGTTTTTCATTTTTGGTCCTGAGGAGGATGCAGCCCTGGCTGGGACAGGGCAGCCTCGCTGCTGAGGAGTGGGTGGCTCCGGCTCTGCCTCTGCTGCAGCCCATCCTCACAGGCTTTTCTGGGCTTTGTTTTCCTGTTTAACAGATGAAAGAAGGTGATGCTGATGTGTGTCAAGAGGTTCATTACATTAAATCGACCTTTGAATGTGGTGTGCCTGTGGAAAAAGTGAAAAGTCTGCTGGAAATCCAGAAACTGTTCCTGGAGATTAAAAAATTACAGATGGAGCTAGAGAACTGAAAAGAAACTGGGCCCTTGTAATGCTCACCTTTCCTTTGGTGAACTCACGGTTTGTGCAGTCCCAGCATCTCTAAAAAGGTTCTGGGTGATTTTGTGGTTTATGTTTGCATGCCTGGAGCCAGAAAAATAATCAGCAGTGCACGAGAGGCTGCTTTGCTGTGCTGGATGCCAGAGCAGGGAGTGGGTTTTGCTCTAACCTACAAGCTTGATTTGCTCTTTAACTAATAAGTTGTTTCATGTTTCATATTAGGAAGAATTAAAAGAAATTAAATTTAGCTTTTTAAAATCACTGTCTTAACTGTGGTAAGCTGAGGTAAAAGAGAGTGAAATCCAGAAAAGCTGAGATGAGTCCAGAGGTGGCTCTGAAGGTTCTGCTGCTGCCATGGTTTGGGTACATTTGGGTTCATGGTTTCTGCTGCTGAGGTTTGGGTACATTTGCACCCTGCTGGAAGCAGTGCTGGCAATAAGTGTTAAACCTGCTTTCTGTCCATCCAGCTTCTGGTTTCTGTTTGTCTGGGTAAGGGCAGCTCACAAGAAGTGTATTGTAAAGGCTGCCTCACCTCATCCCTGGGTTCAAACAGGTTCCTGGCCATGCCAAATATCCGAGCTGGTGTCATCTTCCACATCCCAGCTTTTGGTGGGCGAATGCTAACAATAATTATTGGTCAGTGCTCACTGCCAGCCTCAGCACAAAATAAGAGCAAACCAATACAAATAACACCTGCCTGGATCCCAGCTGGCTGCTCTGGGGCTGGGCTGGGGATGCCACAGATCCAGCCCTGGCTGGTGCCTTCCTGCAGGGGAACCCTGGGCCATCCAAGCACCCTCCTGGAGCAGGGAAGGGACCACAGAAGGGGTTCCTCACCTGAGGAGATGTTCTCCTGACACATGTGACTGCGGGGCCCCTCCTGCCATGACCCACTCCAGGCCCTCCAGCAGCTCCAGCAGCTTCCCAATGGGATCCAGGGTGATGCAGGATCCCAGGACTGCCGGACACCTCGGACACCTCGGAGTGTCTGCCCAGGGACATCTGCTCCAGGCCGCCCGAGCCCTAAATACCCTCCTTTATATCTGAAACACAGCCCCGGGCTAGCATCCCTGTTCCTCCTGCTGGCTGGCACCATCCCTGTCCCCAGGGACAAACCCTCTGTGCTGGCACTGTCCCTGTCCAGGGGAAAAACCTGCTGTGCTGGCAGTGTCCCTGTACAGGGGACAACACCACTGGGCTGGCAGTGTCCCTTTACCCAAGGATAACCCCACTGTGCTGGCAGTGTCCCTGTTCAGGGGACAAAGCCGGTGTGCTGGCACCGTCCCTGTCCCAGGGGACAAACTCGCTGCACTAGCATTGTCCCTATCCCAGGGGACAAACCTATTGTGCTGGCACCATCCCTGTCCCAAGGCACAACCCTGCTGGGCTGGCACTGTCCCTGTCCCCAGGGACAACCCCACTGGGCTGGCACTGTCCCTGCCCAGGGGACAACCCCACTGTGCTGGCACCATCCCTGAGGACAACCCTGCTGGGCTGGCACCCTCCGTGTCCCCAGGGACATCCCTGTCCCCAGACCTGGACGTGGCTCAGGTTGGCCGCTGCCTTTGGGCACCTCTGCGGACAAGGAGCCAGGGCTGTCCCCTCGCTGTCCCCAAAGTACGGCTCATGAGGACGTGTCCTCTCGCTCGGGGTTCCTGCAGCTCTCCCTGCACCCCAAACTCCTGTCCCCAGCCCGTCCCCAGTCTCCTGCCCCATCCCCACGGCTCGGGGGCAGCGCGCTGGCTGGGGCACGAAGGGGTTAAAGAGCCCGGGGCTGGCCTGCGGGGAAGGAGCAGCCTCCCCTCCCTCGCTGTGCACATCTGGATGCAATAAGGGCTGGGGAGGCCGGAGCATTCCTGAGCACTGAGCTGGAGGCTGCAGCGCTGCCGGCCATGGGGCCCTGGCGCTGCCTGCTGCTGCTGCTGCCGCTGCTCGCCCCGGCCCTGCGCGCCCAGCAGCAGCAGTTCATGGAGTACGTGGAGCGCCGCATCACCCTCCTGGAGGTACAGCCCTGCACCCCGAATCGCCCCGGGACAGGCAGCCAAACCCTTCCCCAGGGAGGCCATGGGGCTGGGAGCGGGGCTGGTGAGGAGGAGCTGGGCTGGGGATGGAGCAGGGGGTGGGGATGGAGCCCTGGCAGATCCTGCCGGGGTCCTGCACAGCCCAGCTGGGATACACCGGGGCAAGATGGGTGTGGGAGCACTGGAGGACAGGGGGATCATGGGGGCAGGGGCGTTGTGGCTGGGGGAGAGCCGTGGGGGCATCACAGGAATGGGAACATCCCAGGAGAAGGGGCATTGTGGGTCTGAGAGATCCATGGGGACATCACAGGAATGGAAACATCACAGGAGAAGGAGCATTGTGGGTGTGAGAAACATGGGGAGATCACAGGAATGGGAACATCAGAACCATGGAGACATTGCAGGAATGGGAACATTACAGGAGAAAGGGGCATTGCAGGTCTGAGAAACATGGGGACATCACAGGAATGGGAACATCTCAAGACAAGGGGCATTGCAGGTTCAGGAGAACCATGGGGACATCACAGGAACATCACAGGGAATATCATGGGAAAGCAGGAGCATTGTGGGTCTGGAAGAGTCATGGGGACATCAGGAATGAGAACACCACAGGAGAAGGGGCATTATAGGTCTGGGAAAACCATGGGGACATCATGGGAATGGGAACATCACAGGTCTGGGAACATCATGGGAAAGCAGAGACATTGCAGGTCTGGGAGCTTCACAGGGTCATCACAGCAACGAGGGCATCAAGGATGTGGGAGCAGTGTGGGAGACTGGGGAGCTCTGTGAGCTCAGGAACATCATGGGGGCATCCTGGGGGTGTCACAGGAGAGCAGGGCCTTATGGGTCTGGGGGTGGCACGGGAATGGGGTATTGTGGGTCTGGGAACATCATGGGAGCATTGCAGGAATGGGCATCACGGGTCTGGGAACATTGCAGAAGGAACGTGGGAGCTTTGTGTGCTTGGGAGCACCACAGGAGTAGGAACAGGGTAGGATGGGACCCAGAGCCACGAGCCCCATGTGGTCCAGGGCCTCCCCCAGCCTGGGCAGGCTGGCACAGCTGCCATGGTGAGCTGTGAGCTTTGGAGACCTCAGTGTCCCCTTGGCCACCCCAGGAGAGGATCTCCCAGTGGCACGACCAGAGCAGCCGCTACTCCACGGAGCTGCGAGACTTCAAGAACCAGGTGCTGGGGATGCTGGAGGCGGCCGAGAAGGAGCGGGAGGCGCTGCGGGCAGAGGCCGAGGGCGCGGCCGTGCGCGTGGACCGGCTGGAGAGGGAGGTGGACTACCTGGAGACACAGAACCCTGCCCCGCCCTGCGTGGAGGTGGATGAGACGCTGATGGACAAGCAGGTGGCCACAGCCAAGCAGAGGAAGAATGAGAAGTACACCAAGCTCACAGGTGAGGGGCTGCAGTGGCTCCCTGGGGGATTGGATATTATGCAAATCCCTTATAATTCAAATTCAATTTGTATCTGGTGTTATAGAATGGAGTTTAAATGTTAACCAAGCTCTTAGGCAAAGGTTTAAATCTTGGAGGCACCATAGGAAGAGCTAATATTTCCCACAAAGCTGGAATTGCCAAAAGCTGTGTCGGGGTGACTCGGATATGAATTGGATACTGCCCTTGATGGCTGGGTTCAGGGAGACCCAGGAGCTCAAACTCCCAAGGTGCTCAGCAACCTGCATCCCCCTGCACAGCAGATGAAACCACCCCAGGTGTTGGAATGACTCCTGTCTGAGGGTTACCCTGACCCTTCCCAGCCCACCCCAGTCCAGGTGTCCCCCAGCCATGGCCCAGGGCATTGTGTCACATCAGGGCATCTCAGATGTCTCTGGCACAAGCCCCTGCATCCCCCCCAGCCTGGAAGCTGCATCCAAGCCCCAGGCTGGAGCCCTGTGTGTCCCCAAAGCCTCTGGGGCAGGGCTGGGGTGAGGGTGGCTCCTCTCTGTGCCATGGATGCACTAGGGGACTTCCCAATGCCACCAGGGATGCTCCTAAACCCCTTCAATAACTTTCCAAGGGGTTTGGGTGGGACAGGTCCAGACCACAATTCAGTGGTTACCTGAGATAGTAAAGGTTGTTCCTAGGAGTAGGCTAGTGATGAAAATTAGATTTGCTTGGGGGTTCATTAGCAGGGGAAGGAGTTGAACCATCATTTTTGGGGTATGGGCTCGATAGCTTGTTTAGCTGACCTTACTAGAAAGTAATATAAAGGAAGTATGGAGGGTTTTGATTCCTCTAGTGTAGGTTTGATTCCTGCTTTTCGAAGCTCCAGCACGGAGCAGCAGCAGTGCTGCAGGGCAGGGCTGTTCCCAGGCTCTCACAGCCATCCCCTCTCTCACAGATTGCAGTGACACCATCGCCAGTGTCAGGGCCATGAAGATCCTGAAGCGTTTTGGCAGCTCCTCGGGGCTCTGGACCAAGGACGCTGCAGGGAGCTCGGAGAAGATCTACGTGTTTGATGGCACCGCCAACGACACCGTTTACGTCTTCCCCCGCATGCGGGAGTTCACCCTCTTCTCTGCCACCCGCAAGGCCGCTCGCATCAAGCTGCCCTACCCCTGGGTGGGCACCGGGCACCTCGTCTACGATGGCCATCTCTTCTACATCCGCCAGCAGGGCCAGTCCTTCCAGGTGATCAAGTTCAACCTGGCCAACAAGACGGTGGTGGACAGCTCGGTGTTCCCGGCCGAGGAGCAGATCCCCGTCTTCGGCCTCTCCCCCTCCACCTACATCGAGGTGTCGGCAGACGAGGAAGGCCTCTGGGCCATCTACGCCACCAAGGAGGATGAGAAGAACATGTGCCTGGCCAAGCTGGACCCCGCCTCGCTGGACATTGAGCAGATGTGGGACACGCCGTGCCCGCGGGAGAACGCCGAGGGCGCCTTCGTGGTGTGCGGGGCGCTGCACGTGGTGTACAACACGCGCCTGCCCAGCCGCGCCCGCGTCCAGTGCGTCTTCGACGTCAGCGGCACACTGGCCCCCGAGGACGCCTCCCTGGTCTATTTCCCCAAGCGCTACGGCTCCCACGCCAGCCTCAAGTACAGCCCCAGGGAGAGGCAGATCTACGCCTGGGATGACGGCTACCAGATCATTTACCGCATGGAGATGAAGAAGAAGCTGGAGGTCTGAGGGTGCGGCCTAACCCGGCCCGGCCCAGTCCAGCCCAGCCCTTCTCCCATCACTGTGAAATGAGGAAATGCTGGATCCCCACCCCAGCCACCCCCTGTCACTGGTGTCCCCACCTGGGAGCAGCCAGCAGAGTCCTGGACTAATTTAACGAGGTTTTCTTTTCTGATATAATGAATAAATAGTACGCAGCGAAGTGCGGCCGCCTGCCTGCGGGAGTGTGGGGTGCTGGGCAGGGCTGTCAGAGCCCTGAGCTCCACCTTGCCCCTGAGACACCCCAAAAATCACTTCCCAAGGGTGGGGTGTCCTTGCAGGGCTCAGAGCAGCACAGACAGACCTTGGGTGGGTGCCTGGGCAGGGGTTTGTGTTTGGTGAGGGTTTTGGAAGGGCTTAGGGCAGAGATGGAACACGAGGTTTGGGCAGGCTGCTGCTGAGGGCCAGCTCGTTTTACATGAACAAAACTGTGAGCAAACAGCAAAATCCTTTAATCTGGGAGGACAACAGGAGATTTCCCTCCCCTGCTGGGGCGGTGCTCCAGCCAGCAGGCCCCAGATGTTGCTGATTTACTGAGTTTGTCTCTAATGAAGCACAGGCCACCTCCCCCTGCAGCCACAGATTCTCCATCTTATATAAGGCCCTGGGCTGCCCCATCCCCTTCCCTCTTCCTCTGGCACAGAGCAGCCCCAGAGGGGATGGGGCAGCACAGGGCAGGTGCTGGGAGCCCCTCAGGGGCTGGGGACAGCCCCAGTTGTCCCCACACCATGTCTGTCCTTCCTGCCCCAGCAGAGACTGTGCCCCGTGCTCTCCCTCACCCCACACCCCTGCAGGGTGCAGGATTTGCCCCATTTCTGTTCCTTGAAACCAGGATTGCTGTGGTTTGTTCCCATCACAGCATCCTGAGAGCACAGAGGATGGATTAGGAGGTGTTTCAGTGCCATGAGTGTCCCTTTTTTCCCAATTCTGGGGACAAGCAGTGAAGCTATGGGCCAGGCTGGCTGGGTGAGGGTTGCATCCTGCTGGTGCCAGTGCCAGGCTGCTTTTTGGACACCCCAGGGAGGTGCCAGCCCTGTGGGGAGCACCTGCTCTCCCAGGGCTGTGGAGTGGCCATGCCACCCCGCTGCCACCCTAAATCCCATCCATCTGTGCCCAGCTCAAGCCAAACTGTTCTGTGACATGGTATTTGCCTCAAGTTCTTTGGTATTATAATCAAATTTGTTGCATAAGAAAAATCTTCAAATACCCACTTTGAATGACTGTAATTGGCTGGTGCTGAAAGTTCAACACACAGTGCAAGTCAAGCAGAGAAATTATTCAAGTGTGAAGGACTCTGTGAACTGTCAAGTTAATTTATGGCCCTTTTCAAGATCAATAAGGGCAGTAAGAGAAATATAATTTTCAGAAATCTCACAGTAGTAAATAATTACACCCATGATTTCTCCAGCCTGAATTAAAATTGATGGGGCAGTAATGATTGTGCACCAGAAACATCTTGTAGCCTGGAACATGTCCTGCACTTCCCTGTGACACCTGGAGCCTTCTCTGCTCCAGGTGAGCACCCCCAGCTCTCCCAGTGCAGGATAGATGGGGGAAGCATGGTTGGGATGGATGGAGATGAGAGATCTCTGCAGCCAGGGCTGGGAATTGTGGGTTATTGCAAAGGGCCTGGGTGCAGGGCCCTGCTGGGAGCTGCCAGCCACAGCTGGAGCAGGACTGAGAGAAGAGAGGGGGAGAGAGGATGAGACAGTAAGAGGGTAAGAGCGTAAGGGAGTAAAAGGGGTAAGAGCAGAGAAAAGTAAGAGCTAAGAGGCAAGAAGTAAGAGTTAACACAGTGAAGTTCCCATTACAATACCATAAATCTTCTTCTATGTTGAATATTCTAATTCTCACTAACCAATCCAGTACAAGATACAAATCCTATAGCATTTACATACAGCCTGTAAGAATCATTACATTGCCGTACTGTGTTACATTTTAAACCCTAAAAACTCCTCTTTGGGCCCCTTCTGCCAAGCTGTAGGGTCTGCTCTGACCCTTGGGCCTGTCTGCAAGCAGAGGGTGTTGTTTGATCTAAAGGGGATCACCTTCAGCTGGCCACACCATTGTTTTCCAGTTGTTCAGTAACTGAGGGCTCTCAAAGCTTGCTTTCATTTCAGTCTCCCTTATAGTTTCCATATTCTCAAAATCTTTTGCCAGGCAATCATATTTATAAGGCTTTTGTGTTTCATCTTCCCCAACATCCCAGCCTGGCTCTAGAGGGGCTCCATGGCTCCTCTGGAATCTCTGCAGCCTCCTCCCTGTGCTGAGCACACGGGCAGAGGTGCCACTCACTAAACCAGGTCAGCCAGAGCCTCACCAGCTCCTGTGGGATTTGTTTTTGTACAAACTCTTTGGGAATGAGGAGGAAAAGGAACAAAATTACTGCAGCACCCGATGGGCTCCTAGAGCACAGCACTTATCTCACACTCCACATCTTCAAAGTACTTCAGGAAACGTCAACTAATTAATCCTTGGAATAACTGCCGTCAAGCAGAGCAGCCTGATCTCCATCTGCTGGCAAACAAGAGACAAACCCCACGTGTCTGATCAGCAGGGATGGCTCAGCTCTGAGCTGGGGGCTCGTTGTGACACCGGGTGGGGACCAGGGCCCTCCAAGCTCTGAGTGCTCCCAGCTCCTGGAATCAGGAGTGTCCTGAGCTGGAAGGGACCCACAAGGATCCAAATCCAGCCCCTGCCCTGCACAGAAACGCCCAAATCCCACCCTGGGCATCCCTGGCAGTGCTGTCCAAACTCTCCTGGAGCTCTGCAGCTGTGCCCATTCCCTGGGCAGCCTGGGCAGTGCCCTGTGGGGGAAGAACCTTCCCTGAAATCCAACCTAAACTCCTCTGACACAGCTCCAGCCCTTCCTTGGGTCCTGTCACTGTCACAGAGAGCAGATATTGTCCCCAGGCTGCCTCCAGGATGGGGTCACCCTCCTCATCCCACCAGGGCTGAGTCCCTGCCATCCTCCAGTGCCATGGGAGAGTGTGAGGGACCTCAGAGACATCAGAGAGATGTGTGTGGGTGACTCTGCTGGGGTGACTCGTGGGAGAGAGGATCAGCAGGGCCACAGGATCCTGCTTGCCATGGCATGGACACCCCCAGCCCCATGGAGCTCTGCAAGTGCCAGAATTCATCTCCTGCTGGGGTCATGAATTCTTTTTTTACTTGTTTAAGTATTTATTGGCCCCATAAGGAGAAAGCAAAGGTTGTGCCACGGCTGGGGGAGTTGTTGTCAGAGCCCTGGGTGCCCTCAGGGGTGTGGATTGTCCCCACCAGCCACCCTGGCAGTGCCCAGCCAGGAGCCCCAGTGGGAGCAGCAGCACCTCCATGGGACCCAGGGATCCCTGATGGGATGCAGGGACCCCAGAAAGATGCAGGGACCCCAGAAGGATGCAGGGTGCCCAGAAAGATGCAGGGACTTCCAGCAGGTTTCAGGGACCCCAGTGGGATGCAGGGACCATGGCAGGATGCCACGAGCCCTGGTGGGATACAGGGATCCAAATGGGATGCAGGGATCAGCTGCCTCAGCTCCCTCTGTCCTGTGTGGAAATGGATTTTTGTGGCTGCTCCCAGCTGCCCCTGCCCTCCCAGCCATTCCTGCTGCACTGAGAGATTCTCAGGAAAACTCAGCCTTGACTCAGGGTCTCCAGTGGCAGAGACTGCCTGGTGCTGTGCAGGTCAGCTGGGGCTGGCATGGGCAGCCTTTTCCCCACAGAAGGCTGTGGAAAACCTTCATTCCTTCATTCTTTCATTCCCTCATTCCCTCATTCCTTCATCCCTTCATTCCTTCATTCCCTCATCCCTTCATTCCTTCATCCCTTCAGTCCTTCATCCCTTCATTCCTTCATTCCTTCATTCCTTCATTCCTTCATTCCTTCATTCCTTCATTCCCTCATTCCCTCATTCCTTCATTCCTTCATTCCTTCATTCCTTCATCCCTTCATTCCCTCATTCCCTCATTCCTTCATTCCTTCATTCCCTCATTCCTTCATTCCTTCATTCCCTCATTCCCTCATCCCTTCATTCCTTCCGTCCTTCATCCCTTCATTCCTTCATTCCTTCATTCCTTCATCCCTTCATCCCTTCATTCCTTCATTCCCTCATTCCCTCTTCTTATTCCCTCATTCCTTCATTCCCTCATTCCTCGTTCCTCATTCCCTCATTCCTTCATTCCCTCATTCCCTCATCCCTTCATTCCTTCATCCCTTCATCCCTTCATTCCTCCATCCCTTCATTCCCTCATTCCTTCATTCCTCCATCTCTTCATCCCTTCATTCCCTCATTCCCTCATTCCTTCATTCCCCTGCCCCTGGTCCTGTTCAGCCCCAAATGGGGGCAGCTCTGGGGCCAGCATTGCTCCTGTCCCCGCTCCTGGGCTGCAGCAGGAGTGGCCCCACAGCCAGGGCAGGGGCACTGGGATCATCCTTTCCCAAAGGATGGTCAGTGGGAAAGATGCTAATGGGGCTGCTCCAGCCTTCCCCCGAGTCTGCAGCTCCCTGGGCTTTAATTGCCAAATAATTTATCTCTTTAGAGAAGAGCTTCTATAAGTAATAATCCCTTTCATCTCTGCTCCTCTTGAAAAATGCTCCTCTTTGCAAGGCAATCTGGGCAAGTAAATTGAGAAGTTGTGTTATCAGTGGGAAAGAGAAACTCAGATCTTTGGGCTAATTTTTTTTCTCCTTTGTCTCATTCTCAAGGATATTGACTTTATTCCCCTCCCTGACTCTTTTCCAGCTATTGATAAAGTGAAATGGCTCAGTGTGTCCTGTTGGAAACAGGGGAACTAAAATTAAAACCAGGCAACTTAAACAAGTGCATTATGAAGCTCCCATTGTATTGAAACAGGAAGAGGGGGATAATTCTCCATTTAATACTTTCTTAATGGCTGGTTGGCAACGCTAATCACTGGCTTTTAACTTCAAATAAGTTCTCCTGCCCACGGAACATCTGGCTGAGGTGTAACCCATCACACACCAGCAGCAAAGGGAGGCAGAAAATCTCCCCTCAGGGGCTGGGAAGACACCAGGGCTTGGGGACATGCCAGGAGGGACATGGAGAGGCAGCCAGTCCTCAGCATCTCCTAATGGAAGTGCAGAGGAAGCAAAACCAGATTCACCCAAAACAGTTCCTGCCATGGGCATTGTCCCTCTGGCAGGGGGATCTGTGGTGGGGCACAGGGGTTTGGGGTGTGTGCTCCAGCCCTGCTCTGATATTTCTCATTTTGGCACTGTCAGTGAGGCCAGGGACCTGCAGAGCACTTTGTGGGACACTTTGTGTCCCTCCTTTGGGGACAGGAGGGCCCTGGGGCTGCTGTGGGTGCAGGGACAGGACTGTGGGGTGCCAGGGGACGTGTGCCCCTCCCCTGGGCCAGGGACAGAGCCCTGGGCCCCTCACCCACAGCCTGGTGGAGATCCTGGTGCTCGGTTGAGATCTGAGGATGGACACATTGTGCCCCTGTCGCCCTGATTTTTTTAAGATTTTCTAAGCCTTCTGATGTTTACATTCTTGTAGCGAACTTTCTCACACACTTTCTGTAAATAACTGTTTGTTTGGCATTCTTTTATGAAAGAGAAGAAATGTAATAAACTGTTAGTTTGTCCAGTGTCATTGGAGAGGTGGCACTTTCACCCTCCAATTTGTCTCTTTTAGAAAACTATAAATGTTGGAGTCAAAAAACAAACTTCCTTTTCCTTCACCTTGAGAACAGCAGTGTGTGTGCTCGTGTTGTTTTGTGTCTTACAGTAACATGCCCATCCCCACCTCCCCCTGCCCCATTTCTCCTCCTCAGACCCCAAACCAGCTCCTGCAAATCCTCCATGGCAGGATTGACCCCTTCAATATCAACATCAGTGTCAGCTGCCACCTCCTCCCATTCCTGACCTGGCCTTGCCTGGGAAATGGAAATGTTCAGCTTGTTAGAGAATAAATGAAGAATGAAATATAATCTAATCAGGAGACATCTGTACCAAAAAATGCAATGAAATTTTGCACAGCTGGGGTGTGGTGTCACCATCAGCTCCTCAACCCCTCAAACCCTCCAGAGCCTCACACCCCCTGCTCTCCCCTCTTGCTGCACCTTCCCAAAGTGTCACTATAGGACATGAAAGAACACAAGCTCACACTGCTGTTCTCAAGGTGAAGAAAAAAAATATATATATATCTATATAAGAAATATAGAAATATTTATATATATTATTATATTATATATATTATTATATTATATATATTATATATATTATATATATTATTATATATATTATTATATATATTATTATATATATTATATGTATATATATATATATATTTTTATATATATATATATATATATAAGAAATATATATAAGAAATATATATATAAGAAAGGTGAAGAAAAATAAGAAAATATACTCCAACATTTATAGTTTTCTAAAAGTGACAGTGGATTGAAGGGTGACAGTGCCACCTCTCCAATGACACTGGACAAACCAACAGTCCATCAACTCTCTCCTCTTCCATAAAGGAATGCAAAACAATTATTTACAGAAAGTGTGTGAGAAAGTTCACTACAAGAATGTCAACATCAGAAAGCTTAGAAAACCTTTAAAAACCAGGGTGACACCAAAGGAAGGGACACAACTAAAATTTCCTTTTAAAAGATGAATTTTGCACAATGACAGGGGCCCTGCAGATCTGGATCCCCCTGTCCCAGCCAGCCTGGGGATGCCCAGGCTCCTCTCATTCATCCTTCCCAGTGTTGTCTGCTCCTTCCTTCCCTCTGGAAAGGAGGAATAAAAATAAACTCTTCAAAGAAGGAGCTCTCAGCCCTGTCAGAGGAGCACTGGCTTGTGACACACCAAGTTTCAAGATTTTCTGGACAGTTTCATTTACTAAAAGATTTTTCTGCTATTTTGGCTCTTTGATCAAGATGGATTATTCTCCCTGAGCTGCTCCCATTGGTGGTAATGTGTCTCCATCCCCTCCAGGAAGGATTTTGCTGACACAAGGGAGACCCACACCCCATCCCAGGGATTTCACACATCCTGCAGGCTCTACATGATTTCATCAGGATTTTCTTTGGGGTGTTATTATTACTAATGCTGTTATATCAAAGTTGTTTCCTGAGGACAGAAAAATACCAGCTCAGCTATTCAGCTAAGCAGTTCTTTAATTTCTTGCCTCTCAAAATCAGCTCCCCAGTGCCTTTTTTGGAATGGATCTGAATTTTCTGCTTTAATCCCTCTTCCTGAGGCAAAAAGTGCTGAGGGGTGAAGTGACTCTCCCTGGGAAAGGAGGGCTGGGGTCTCTTTCCCAGTGCTGCAGCTCAGGGATTGTGAGTGTGCTCACAGAAATATCAGTAGAGATTTTTTTTCTCTCTTTGCCCCTGAATCCCTCATCCCCAGCAGCAAATTTGGAGTTCCCAGCCCTCCTGACTTCCCATCTGCTGGCTGGGGAAAGGGGAATGGTGCAGGCAGGACAAGGGAGGCTGGAGTGGCACAGGGATGCAGAATTTGGGGGGGCTGGAGCAGTTTCCCCCCAGCTCTGCCCGTGCTGCTGTGTCCTCCTGCTGCAGGTGGCCAAGGTCCTGGAGGGAGATATAACAAGATATAACCATGGTAACTGGGATTATCCAGGAAAATTGCTGCCATTGCTGCAGAGGTAGGGTCAAAACAAACAGAAATTATCAATTTTTCCTTTTCTAATAGAATGCAGAAGTGTGTTATTGACTCGCTAATTGCTCAGTTAAACGGATTTCTCCTAAATTACCTCCTAACCCTTGTAAATGAAAATGGTGCAAAGATTAGCACTTCCATGGATCTGCTCAGGGGAGGAAAAATGAAAGGTCTGATTCCCTGCCCATGGCAGGGGGGCTGGAACTGGATAATCTTTACAGCCCCCTCCAGCCCAAGCCATTCCATGATTCTATGATTCCCTTTTAACCTAAAATTGCTCCAAGCTTTGCAACCTGGCGGATTCTTGGCACCACACAGGCCATGGAGCCACACTGGGCTTTGTGAGCAGCTCCTGCAGGAGATTGCAGCTCTCAGCTTCAGCTCTGAATTGTCAATCCTCCCCTGAGTGCAGGTTTTCAGGAAATCAGAGGTTTAAATGAGAAGCGTTCCTCTCCAACTGAGCCCCCTCCAATATCAGTGTCAGCTGCCACCTCCTCCCATTCCTGACCTGGGAAATGGAAATGTTCAGCTTGTTAGAGAATAAATGAAGAAAGAAGTATAATTTAATCAAGAGACATCAGTCCCAATAAATGGCATGAAATTTTGCACAGCTGGGGTGTAGTGTCATCATCCCCTGGGATGCTCAGCTGTGTGCAGGCAGCTCTGAGCCCTCCATTCTCCTCTTCACTGCAAGAGCCACTTCCAGAGGCTTGCAGGGCCGTGCAGGTTTAGGAAATAATTATTGTAATTGCATCATCAGCTCCATTCCTGCTGCCAGGAACTTTTGTTTGCATCCAAGAGAAGCCCAGGGCAGCACAGCCCTCATTGTCCTGGCATTGTCCCGGAGGGATGAGCTTGGGAAGGTCCTGAGCCATGGCAGCACCTCCCCTTTAGCCTGGAGAATAAATGATCTGTGATCCCAATGAGCAGCCAGAGGAGGAGAATCCCCCACATCCCCGTGGGATCCTGGGGAGGGAGGGGAGAATTCCCTCAGCACTCAGGAGCAGGTGGAGCATCCCTGCAGCTCCCTGGGGGCCAGCAGAGCAGCAATTAGAGGTCATTGGGCAAAGCCCAGGTCATGCAACAGGCAGGAAGGTGCTCCTGCAGCCATCACATCCCAGAAAAACCCCATTAAATCATCTCTGGGAGGTGGGAGCTGCACCTGGTGCAGCTGCCTTTGGAACAGAGGGGCTCAGGGGGTTTCACCTCTCAGGATTTCTGCTGGTCACAGTGACCCCGAGATAGGTACAAGTTTCTTTTTCCAGCCTGGCAGTCGAAGAGGGAGTCAGGATTCCTCTGTTCTCATTCTTAAGGTTATTTATTGTTTCTTATCTATAAAATTCTTTCTCTGGCCTGCCAAGATCTGTTCAGCAGGTCAGACAGAGGCACACTGACTGTCCTTGGAGGTGGTGTTGTCTTTTATACTAAAAACCATGTGTACAATATTTACAATTACTTCCCAATACCTATCACCTATGTTAGACAGGCAGCTTCTACCTTAAACCAATTTAAAAGTGCCAACATCACCCAGAAGATGGAGGCCAGGAAGAAGAAAGAAGAAGGACAGGGCATGCCCAAATTCCTCCATCTTGGGACCCCAAGCCCCCATTCTAAAACCCCAAAATTTTACTTTTCACCACCTGACAAGCTAACTATTATTCTACTTAAACTCCCTTGACTTGTAATTCTTCATATAAAGGTGGTAATTTGCTCCATGGGTCAAAATTAAAGTCACAGATGTCTTGAGATCTGAGCCCCCTGGCAGGGGTTTGAGCAGAGAAGTGTCCTGGCTTCCAACATCACCCTGCCCAGGACTGCAATTTTGGCACCAGGGTCCCCCTGGGCTGGTGCAGAGCAGAACCAGGACAGGGACCCTTGGTGGGGCATCCCCAGAGGGGTGGGCAGGGGGGTCTCCAGGAAATCAGCAGCAAAATCCTCCCTCTGTTCTCTCAGACATCCGAGAGGAGCGCAGGCAAAGCGGCTTAATTAAAAAATTACCAAAATTACCGCTCCTCCACTCGGTCCCTGCCGGCAGCCACAAAGCCTCAAGCACGGCAATTTGAAATGGAGAGGGATGTGCAGCTGCTAATGGGAGATTAGGAGAAATCTTCCACTTCGGAAGCAATTAACGAGCCAGAAGAAGTGTTTGCATGTGTGAATTGCATGGCTGGGTCGCACTGCCATCCTCTGCCTGGCTCTGGGGTGGTTCCCTGCTGATGCCCGGGGCCCAAATCCCTTCCAGGCTGCCCCAAGCCCTGTCCAGCCTGGCCTTGGACACTTCCAGGGCCTCCCCACCCTCCCAGGGAGGAATTCCTTCCCAATACCCAGCCAGGCTGATATTCTCCACTGCTGCCTTCCCACTGATCACATCATTGTGTGATGAGGTTCCTTTCATACATCAGCAGCACATTTGTTTGGCAAAGCGAAGAATCTTGTCATAACAATTTATATTTAGCCTCCAAATGTGGCCTTTAATTGCTAATTACAGAATGCTACTCACAGGTTGGCAAATCACACACACCAAAAATAAAAAAAAAAAAAAAACCAGTTAGGAAGAAAATAATTGGGGGTTTAAAAGGGTTTAAGAAAGAAACAAATGTGTATTGGTGATATTTTTCCCCGATGTCCAGGAGGAATGATGAGGACTCCATGGATATCAGAAGGCTTATATGATATGATATGATATGATATGATATGATATGATATGATATATATTATATATGATTATATATAATATATAGATTATAATATATAATATATATAATATTACATCTAAACTGAACCTGAACAAGCTCCCAACTGCACTCCACTGCCCAGAATCTCATGACTATCAGCCCACAGTCCCCACACACTCCTGGATTCAACTGCTCAGTAAATCAAAACCAGAATCCAGTTACCAATTCCCATCAGGTAAACAATCTTCCACAATGCATTCCACTTGTTCCAAAACACAGGAGCAGTAAATGAGATAAGAACTGGTTTTTCTTTCCCTGAGGTTCAGAGAATGTGAATCCCAGAAATATTCTTGGGAAGTTGTGCCTTGCTTTTCTCACAACTTGCTTCTCTACAAACGTGGTCTTTAATTATCTTAGGGGGGGAAATAGCAGATGAGAAATAAATTTAAATTCAATATTGATGTTGCATTCCTGTGGGCCTCCAGCACTGGAATGGCCACTCCACCACTCCCAACAGCTCCTCCAGCCCTGGGAGATGGGATCTGGCCCAGATGTGCCACATCTGGCACAGCAGCCAGGAAAAGACCACTGGGGTTGGGATTTGGGCTGGTTCTGTCTTTCAATCACATTTTCAGCCAGGAGAAGGCCCCTGGGATTGGGGCTGGGGCTGGTTCTCTGTTGGAACCCAGGACATTCCTCTGGCTGCCCTGGAGGACTCCAGACCCTGGCAGGGGGCTCAGAGACCCTGGCACAGAATCAAAAACACCTGTGCCTTTGATTTTAACCCATGGAAACAAATACCAACTGTTTTGAAGAGTTACAAGCCACAAGAGTTTGAGCAGAATAATAGTTAATTTATCACTGGGTGAAAAAGTGAAAAAGTAGGATTTTGGGTTTTTTAGAATGGGGGTTCAGGAGGCAAGACAGAAGAATCTGGGTGTGTTCTGTCCTTCTCCTTCTTCTTCTTGTCCTCCATCTTCTGCTGTGATGGTGGCACTTCTGGATTGGTTTAGGATAGAGACAAACTGTCTAACATAGGTGATGGGTATTGGAAAATTATTGTAAATAAAGTACAGGTAGTTCTTAGTATAAAAAGATAACACTGCCCTGAGGGTGGTCAGTGTGCCACAACCTGACCTGCCAGACAGATCTCAGCAGGTCAGAGAAAGAATGTTATAGATAAGGAAAAATAAACAACCTTGAGAACCAGAGCTGAGGAATCTCAACTTCTTCTTCAACTTGAGCACAGGGCTGGGAAAAAATTGTAATACCTTGGGAGCCATTTCAGCAACTCAGAACCTGAGAGTTCTGTCCCCAGTCACATTTTCAGCCAGGAAAAGGCTGCTGGGGTTGGGGCTGGGGCTGGTTCTGTCCCCAGTCACATTTTCCCCGGTATTTCGGGCTCTCTCGGCTGTTCCCACGGCAACAGAGCAGGCTCTGTTTGTCCTGGCCCGTCCAGGTACTTCATTAGCTTTAACCAACTGCATTTTTAATAGAAGCCTATACTGGGTTTTTGAGATGTACGTGCTTTAAATACCATGTTTTTAATTAAAATGACACGGGAACGTAAAATATATAATTATATTTGCATGACTAACGCACTGTCTTTTATATATATATATATAAAGCTGTAAAATATAATTACAAATTATCTTTGGGAAAAGTCCAGGAAAAAAAAAGACATTTCTTGTACATTTAAGTAGCACTGCTGATGAAGGCTGCAGGGTTTGAGAGCCAGGCTGGGCTCCTGGGATGCCTCTGGCTCTTGGACAGAAATCCAGAATATCCAAGCCTGTGCATCTGCAAAGAGGAGACAAATTCCACTTCTCCCAGGCTTACCTGCAGCTCTGGCTTCTTGTCAAACTGGATTTTGGAGTGATGCTCACCCCAGCAAAGGAGCAAACTGCATCACTTCTCGTTGCCAAATGAATCACAAAATCACAGGATGGTTTGGGTTGGAAGGGACCTTAAAGCTCATCCAGTTTCAACCCTGACACCTTCCACTGTCCCAGGGTGCTCCAAGCTCCATCCAGCCTGGCCTTGGGCACTGCCAGGGATCCAGGGGCAGCCACAGCTGCTCTGGGCACCCTCCCCACCCTCCCAGCCAAGAATTCCTTCCTAATATCTAAATTATTCCCCCCTCCTTTAGTTTAAAACAATTCCCCTTTGTCCTAATCCCTTGAGTTGGCTGCTGATGTTCTCTGCCCCGAGATGTGCAGGATGTCTCTGTTTTGGCCAGTGCGTCCAAAGAACAAGTCTGGACTCTTCACTTTTTGGTCTTGAGGTTGTTTATTAATCCTTATCTATAAAATTTTCCTTCTGCCCAGCCCAGATCTACTCAGCAGGGCAGCCACAGGCACTCTGTGTTGTCCTTTTATACTACAAACTACGTATAACATATTTACACTTAATTCCCAATACCTATCACCTGTGTTAGACAGTGCACTTCTACTCTAAACCAATCCCAAAGTGCCAACATCACAGCAGAAGAAGAAGAACAAGAAGAAGAAGAAGAAAGGCTAAACATGCCCAAGTTCCTTCGTCTTGTCCCCATAACCCCCATACCAAAAATCCTAAAATCTACATTTTCACCCTGTGAATATATTATTATTACACCATTCAAACCTGTGTGACTTTCACATCCTCATACAAAGCTGGCATTTTGCTGCAAGGATCAAAATCAAGCCACCAGGTGTTCTGGGCAGCATGCCAGGGTCTCTGAGCCCCCTGACAGGGTTCTCAGCAACTCTGGACACCCAAAGGGATGTGCTGAGTTCCCGCACTAATCCAGCTGACATCTCCTGCACCGTGCAGAGACAGCCCAGCTCTCCTGGGATATCCAATGCAAGGAGCATCCCACCCCCTGTGCCCCCTGGGCTTGCTCAGGCAGGAGCTGAGACTGCCTGGAAATGGCAGCCAGGGTTTGCAGGCCCAGGGAGAACATCCCAGAGTGAGGAACTCACAGCAGAGATGAGATCCTGACCTGGCATTTAAATAAGTGCACAACTGTACTGATGGGTAATCTTAATGGCAGGGAGAACAATGAGGCCCCTGGGGGAGAAAACCTCTGGCAAAATGAGATTGAGAAGTCTGGGGTTGCCTAATTAGAGACACAATTAGGAGGGCAAATAACAGAAGTAGTAAAAGTGAAGAACAAACAGAGGACTGAGATCAGGATCTCGAGGATCAGGGCTGTAATTTTCTCCAATGAGCTATATATAATTTTCTGTCTAATTTATTATCTTGCAAGCAAAGATAAAATTATCTGGACTGACATTGCTTGAACTGAAGACTGAAGGAGGACTGGGATGTGTTTGGGACTGAGCCCATTGACTGAATGCTCTCCACAGGCTAATCAAGAATCGTGTGTAAATAAAAGGCTTGTGAAGAAATAAAATAAAATAGAAATCAAAGCACACAAAGCAGCTCCTGCCAGAGAGCTGGGCCCAGAGAGGTGCCCACAAAGATGTGCCTGTCCCCCTGGGTCACACTTGGGGGTGGTGAGATCCAGGAATGTCCCAAGTGTCCCTGCTCTGCCCTCTCTGCTGCCCCCAGCATCCCAAATCTGGGTTTGAGTTTGTGACCCAGAGCCCCAGAGCCCCCATCTGTCAGTCCCTGTCTGCAGCTCCTGCCATCCAGGTGGGCTTTGCCACCCTTGTTCCCAAAAATTTCCCACAAAATTAGTGATTCCCAGCCCTGGGACAGCCTTGCTGTGGCAGCTGTGACACAACCCCCACTTCAACATCAATATTGGAATTACATTTATTTCTCAGCTGCTATTTTTAACCCTAAGATAATTAAAGACCACTTTTGTTTCTTTCTTAAGCCCTTATAAACCCCCAATTGTTTTCTTCCTCACTGGCTTTTCCTTCTTGGTGTGTGTGATTTGCCAACCTGTGAGTAGCATTCTGTAATTAGCAATTAAAGGCCACATTTGGAGACTAAATATAAATTGTTATGACAAGATTCTGCACTTTGCCAAACAAATGTGCTGCTGATGTATGAAAGGAACCTCATCACACAATGATGTGATCAGTGGGCAGGCAGCAGTGGAGAATATCAGCCTGGCTGGGTATTGGGAAGGAATTCCTCCCTGGGAGGGTGGGGAGGCCCTGGAAGTGTCCAAGGCCAGGCTGGACAGGGCTTGGATCACCCTGGGATAGTGGAAAGTGTCCCTACCATGGCAGGGGTGGAATGAGATGGATTTCAATGCCCCTTCCAACCCAAACCAGTCTGGAATTCCATGTCTGGAACTCACTTCCCACTGGATGTTTTCCACCGTTTTTTTCTCAGATCCAACTTGTTTTGTTGTCCAGTTGGTGGGAAGGAGCAAGGCTGGGACAGTTCCCAGCCCTCTGAGCCCTTGCAGTGAGCTGGACCCGTGGGATTTCCCTTGTCCCTGAGTCCCCACATGAAACCAACCCTGCCCACCCTCCCTGCAGTGTGCCCTCCCCTCCCTGCAGCCTGTCGTTGATGAAAATGGAGACTGTGAGACTAAAACTGAAGAGAAATGAGGAAAAAATAATGAAAGGAAGGTCTGGGAATGCTCCAGTGTTTATTTTGCTTGCACTACTCAATAAAACAGACTATTCATTTGTGGCTGCTTGCAGCAGCATCCTCCCCTTTGCAGGGACTTTGAAAGGAGCCCCAGCATGGCCAAGCCTCCTGTGGGACGTGGCCCTGGGGTGACCCTCCTTATTTTGCTTGGAAATAATTGAAATGTCTCCATGAGCTGCTATTACAGGGTCAAGAGCAGCAAGTGAGGAGCAAGAAAACAACTCAACAAATCTTGGCATGGCACTTTGCTGGGCTCAGCTCCTTCCCAGGGCTCTGATTCCCCCCTGCATGGAAGGGAAGTGTTTGCTGTGGTGTGTGGATCTGGTCCCCATGAGTGTGACCAATCCCCCCCAGTGACAAACACACAATGGGCTGATTATCCCCTGGCTGAGGGATGTGGCAAAATCTCAGCATTTAAAACATAAATGAAGGGGGGGTTGAGCCAAGCAGGCGTGGGTGTTATTCACTAACGTGAGATCCAGTTTTCCAGCAATGCAAGTGACAGCCAGTATTGAGTGGAAATTGATTATCTGTGTGAAGCAGGGATTAAAAATAGCAGCTTTGTGTCAAACCCCACGTATGTTTTGACTAAATCCTCGATAACAAGGAGAATGGATAAAAGATGGAGATTATACAGAGAAAGCCAAAACCCAAAAAGCCTGGATTAGAGAAGAAAAGGATTTGAGTGGGTTGCTGCAATTAATGATTGTCAAGTGCCACCAGCTGGGACTGCTGTGGCTTCTTCTGGGGACGTCTTGTCCTTTGGTTTGCCAACTTGCCAGAGGCACTGCCAGCTCATTGCCCTGCTCCCCCGAGGCTCCTCCAGCTCAGGCAGAGGTCCAGGGGCTCGTGGGCAGTGTTTGACCCACCCAGTCAATCAGTTTTAATGGCCAGAAACTCATCCCCTTAATTAAACACAGGAAGGATGATGGTCTCAGGAAGGTTGTCCTCCCCTTGCTCCCCAGGAGAAGCTCTCAGAACACTCTGTGCTGGGAAACCAATGCACTTTTAGCACTTTTTTTGTGGCGATGTGCTTGGAATGCACTTTCAGCTGCTGCAGGGGCTGTCCCTGGGATGGTGTGGCCGTCCCAGGCCAGGCAGGAGCTGCAGAGCCAAGGTCTGCTCCAAATGCCACCCTGTGCCCCTGCCCAGCCCCACGCCGGGCCAGGCTCTGCCATTGTCACATGTGGGTGATCACTGCACCCATCCAAACCCACACAACCCACGATTCCTGCTCCCACAGGAGGAAATATTCCACCAGACAGGACAGCACTTACAAATCAAATAATTTTATTGAGTTTCTGCTCCTACAGCATGTGGCACATAAAGAGAATTAAGACACAAGGTGTGATGAGGAATGATGTATTTACCCTTCACTGAACAAAGGATTCATCTCACCCAGGAGCAATGCAAGCAGCCCTCTGTGCCAGCCCTGATGTGCAGCCAGGGGTGACGTGGTGACATTTGGGAAAATGGGAACTGAAGTTGACCTGAGGATTGGGGCTCATGAGCACAGTCCTGCTAACCTGAGGCTGCCTCGCTCACAAATTCTACCTCCAAACTAAAATATTTGCTTTTGCCTAATTTAATTAGGGTGTAATAAACAGCACTAGCACGCTTCTTAACTCAGAGAAAAATCCAGGATGAGAAAGTGTCCAAAATCCACAGCTGGCTGATAAAGATCAGCTGATTTAGCTGTAAAGCCAGTGCTTGGGATATTCTAAATTCATTCTTGGCTTCTGCAGCCAAGAAACCAGCAAAGCTTTGGGGTTGTTTTTTTTCCCAGAACTTGACCTTCCTTCAGGGCTTGGGCTGAGAAACTTTATTCTTTAAGAAAGTGCTGACAGTCTTTAGAAAAAAAGTTTGGAAGCTTTTTTTAGCATCAGTCATGTTTCTGTAATTCCATTTGCCCCTTGGGTCGCCCTTTATTACTTGGATGAGATAAGAAATGGAGACCCAGTGGTCATGCAGGGCTGTCACCCATTTCTGTAACATTTTCCCCCTTTTATTTCTGAATCCCACCTGTGGCCACTCCAGATAACGTGGGGATGTCCTGGGGGATGAGCAGCAGCTACAAAGGGGGGGGCTGAAGAAACTGTTCATGCAAATAGCTCTGGGGAGATTTCAGATACAGGGGAAAAAAACCCAGGGTTCCCCTCCTGAGGAATCAACAGCATTTTTTAAATATATGACAAAAGGAATCATGGGGTACACACTGCACAAACTTCTAAGAGCTCATGGACACCTCTACATGAACAGGAAACCCAGGGACACTCTGCAGGGCTGGGGCTGACCACGAGGATGGAGCTGCTGGTGGCTTGGAAGAGTCTCTCCCATCTTCTGCCGCAGCTTTCCAGTGGCCACTGTCCCCTGTCCCCTGTCCTGGCCACCTCTGCTCTCTGCAGACACCTCCCGGCCCCTTTCCAGCCTTTGCACACACTAAAAACTATTTTACACATTATTTTACAGACCAAACTCCCAGCACACGTCTCAGTCCACCTTCTCCCTCTGGAAACAGACCCGTACAGCAAAAGCCACAAAAATAACATCACCTTGGGAGACATATTAGACAAAAACATATTTGACCACAAAACGGGTTTCTACCTTTACTTACGCAGGAACAACTACCCGGAAAGTCCCGCTGCTGCCACCGCCCCTCAGCAACCACTGAGACTGAAGGCCAAGTGCAAAAATTACTTGGTTTAGTCCCATTTTGCTGTCCCTGCTCCAGATCATGGTGTGGGGGGTGGTTTGGGGGAGGGACAGGAGCCCTGGCTGTCGAAGCTCGCTGCCCGGCCGTGCCACTGGGAAAGAGGAGAAATCGAGTTAATCAAACAGGAGAGGTTGGCTGGGATTATTCCCAATCCTGCATCGTGCTGTCCATCTCCTCTTCCTCAGGATTCCCATCCATCCCATCCCAGCCCATAGATCCCATCCCATGGATCCCATCCCATCTGCAGATCCCATTCCATGGATCCCATCCCATGGATCCCATCCCATGGACCCCATCCCATCCCATCCCATCCCATCCCATCCCATCCCATGGATCCCATCCCATGGATCCCATCCCATGGATCCCATCCCATCCAACTCATCCCATCCCATCCCATCCCATCCCATCCCATCCCATCCCATCCCATCCCATCCCATCCCATCCCATGGACCCCATCCCATCCCATCCCATCCCATCCCATCCCATCCCATCCCATCCCATCCCATCCCATCCCATCCCATCCCATCCCATCCCATCCCTGCTGTGCCTCTCTTCTGCTCTACAAGTTCCATTTTATGCAATGCCCGTGTTTAACCACTCAGGAGGAATTGCTGAGCAATTTTCTTTATTGCTTTGTAAATCAATTCTCAATTGTGAGGATTCCTCACCAAAAACAAAAAACAAAAAACAAAAAGGAAAATAAACAGTGTCTGTGTGTGCTGTGAAGACAAAGTGCTCTCAGCTTTTCCCTGCTTTATTGCTGTTGTCTTTCTGGTTTAAAAATACTGTCTAAGCTCAGGAGTACTTGAGTCTTTCCAGTCTGGTAATTTTTACTCCACAGCAGCTCTGTCCACAGCACCAGAGACATTTCTCAAAGGGAAAATCAGATCAGAGACACGGTGGATGGAGCAAATATTTTTTTTTTTGCCATACTTAGGGGATCATAAATTATTTGTCATCTGCCTTGGGGGCTATTATCATAATTCAAACCCATTATTCCTGAAGCATTTGAGCACTTGCCCATCTCACCATCTTGTTATATTAAATTCCAGTGACAAATGATAGACATCTCCCAGAGACAACGGGAGGCAGGATTTCCACTGCCTGGATCAATTCAATTCCCTCCCCTCCCACATCAGCAGAAACTCTTTGCTGGCTGATATTAATGTTTAAGCATGTATGAATTTCATTTCTCTGGGTGAAAATCCACTTGGGGAACCAGACCTCACCCTTGTCTTGGCAAAACCATCTTGAATAAAAATAAGGCAACAGCAGCCTGGTGCTCACAGGGAGGGTGAGCAGGGCAAGCAGGCTCTGCAGATGCTCCATGGGTTTGGAGTGGTCAAAAATTTGGCCAATTTCCTTCCCCAAAGAGACCAGTCAGTGTAAAGTAACTCACTGCACAGGTTTGCACTGAACAGCCTCTATTTCATCAGGGCTGAGCAGAAATTAATGAATGAAGATGAGAAGCTCATTCTGCCAAACAGCTGCCTTAAGGTAAGGAAACACTTTCCTCTATGTTTCTCATGTCAAAAGCATTGTCTAAAATCCCTGAGGAATTGATAATACTGGTACAACCTCCCCATGAGAATTGCCAGGGAACAGATTGCAGAAATTACAACAGAAATGGGTTTTTGGCAGAGCCTTCCCCATGCTCTTTGCCTCGTGCTGTCTGCATGACAATGACAGCGTTGTTACTCCAAAAATGTGATGAAAACTCTTCCAAGGACAGGTCCAAATGACCACAGAGAAACCTGGAGATACTTTTCCTTCATTTAATTAGAAAAGGTGAGCCATGCATTGTGTAGCCAACAGTCAGAAACCAGGACCAGTTCAACCTAAATCAAACACACCCCGAAGTCTGGAAGGGCTTATCTTTAAAGATGATTATTCTTCGTTATGGGCATCACTTGGCCCTCAGGAGAGTTAGCAGTTTTTATCTGGAGCAATGTTTTAAACAAATAAATGTTGAAAGTCTGAGGCACTTGGCAGCATCAAAGACGCGTTTTGCATCGCGCTGATGACGCGACCCCGCGATTCCGGGCTTTGTCTTTCACAGATCACAGGGAAAATCCCCATTTTCAGAATTCCCTTCAAATCCTAAGAAGAACGAGCTGTAATTTCTATTTCCCTTTGTGCACACAGCCCTGAACATGGCTGATGGGTGGAGGAATGCAGGAGGAGCAGGGGTGGGGAGGCTGAAGGACCAGGGAGGGAGCAGCTGCCAGCGAGGCCTCAGGGCTAAACACTGGGAACAGCTTGTGCTGAGGGGAAGAATTGATTGTCAGAACAACCCCACAAAGAGGGATTCTCCCTTTCTGCTCAGAAACTCGCCTTCTGAACATCTGTGTGAGGAGGATAGCGCTTAAAAGCCTGTAATTAATGATTCATTTGCACATGTTCTCCATGTTCCCTCTTTAATGATGATGGTCATTAGAGAAGTGCAGTCATTATGGTTTGTTATTCATACTGTTGATAAATATGGAGCAACCAAAGACATGATGTGCATCCGAAGTGTTTCCCTTTTCACTGGAGCTTTTTCCAGCAGTGAAAGCAAAGAGGGAGAGGCACCAGCTCATGGAGGAAGGGCCCAATTGATGTTGGCACAGAAATGAGGGGTTGTGCCATGTTAACCCAGCACTGCTGGGAGAGGCTGGAGCTGCCCAGGTCCTCATGGTGGACAAAGAATCATGGCTCAGCAAAGGAGGAGGCTGTCGGTCCAACACCATGGACACAACCAACCATCCATCCATCCATCCATCCATCCATCCATCCATCCATCCATCCCTGCTGTGGCAGGGTAAGGGGGTCAGGGCTGGGCCATCCTCTTGAAGCAGCACAGCTCTGGTGACATTTTCCTGGTAAATTCACCAGAAATTGTGACTCTGAGCTGTACTCAAAACACGGTGGGAGCTCCTTCTCCTGGCCAAAGCTTTTCCAAGGCGCACCAGGCAGGGTGTTGGTTTTTTGGGATATAAAGAAATTTTATATCCCCACATTTTTCTCCCCTGTGAGGGGTGGGGAAAGGATGGGACCCCAACCACAGCGAGGGGAGATGGCAGTGCCTGGAGCAGCTCCAGTCACCATCCCTCCATTTAGACATCAAAGGCACAATTCAATCACGGCTCCCTCGCCTTGGTTTGAGGTCAAGCACTCAATCAGGGAAGATCTGGATGGAGCCAGAGGCTGTTACTGATGGTCAGAGCACACAGAGACCATCACGAGGATCAACTGGGACAAAAATGCTCCATTTGCTGCTGCCCAGCAAAAACACACTCAAAGACGATGGAGACAAAGAGGAAGAGGAAGAAGACAAAGAGGAAGATGGAAATGATGGCTCAAGATGCCAGCACAGCCCGAGGTCACCCCCACAAAGGTGAGGAAGGCGTGAAGGGCCAGCAGCTCTCCCCCAGAATGCTCAGGACAGATGGACAGACAGCCAGCAGCAGGATAGAGCAGCTGCACAGAGACCCAGAGCTGGGATTACAGGACCAAAACCCCAAATTTCTTTTCAAAGATACCCAAACACAACATGGAAAAGGTGATACAATGTCTTGTAACCGTCAAATACCATTTCCCATTAATTTCTCCCCAGGAGCCTGTGCCTTTTCTGTTTGGTTTTTCTTTTAGGCTGCTCTGGGGATTTGCAGACAGCAGTGCTAAAAACCTAAAAGGGCAAATAAACACAGGGACCATTTGCTTGCTGGCTCTCTGCACCAGTTTGTGGCAGAAATACCAGAGCAGATGATCAGAGGGCTTTTTCTTTCCTTTTAAGCAGAGCTCCTGACCTGTGCATTGAGGGGTGAAATGATTCACTCAGTTTTTTTCCAGAGTCTTGGGGGCTCAGCCATGGCTTTCAAAGTATATTTTAGAAGGTGAGTCATCTTCCATGTCTTCCTTGGTTTCTCTGTGTTTCATCATAACAATAACGCCTTTTTTTACTTTTTTTCTTAGTGATTTTCAAAAACTTTACAGGAGTTTTTCTTTCAAAACCCCATCTGCATCTGAAAAGTAAAGCCATAAAAATTGCAACCTGGAGAAGGAACTCCTGTCCCTGGGTCAGCCATGGCTGTTGGTGTCACACTGGGAGTGCTACAGATGCCAAGAGATCAATGAGAGATCAGTTCCATTATTGGTGAAACCTTGTGGCTGCTGGTCCCCAGCTCCCTGTGGCAGTGGGAGGTGACACTCAGAGCCTGCCCAGGGCCAGCAGGGAAGGGGAATGGAGCCCTGGGGCTGCTCAGGACCCAAAGGCAGAGCACACAGCACACAAAGTGCACAAGGGTTTAATTCTGCTCTGACTCACCCCAGCCCTGCCCAGCTGAGCCCTGTGCTGATTCAAGGTGAGCTCACAGATCACCTCAAATAAAGGAGGGCAAATTTTCAGGTGTCCATTGTCCAATATATCCACCTCCACTGTGTCTTAAGCTAAAATATCAGCTGCCAGGTTTTCCTTTGTGTGTAACCAAGCTGGGCTGGGACAGAGGGCACTGAGCACCAACTGATTTGTTCATCATGTAGTGGTTTGGGTGGGAAGGAACTTCAATCATGTTCCAACCCCTTGGATCATCCAGCTCTGACCCCCTGCCATGGGCAGGGACACCTTCCACTGTCCCAGGTTGCCCCAAGCCCTGTCCAGCCTGGCCCTGGGCACTGCCAGGGATGGGGCAGCCACAGCTGCTCTGGGCACCCTGTGCCAGGGCCTGCCCACCCCTTCTTGTTGGAGGAAAGAGCAGATTTCAAAGAAAGACAGGGTTTATACACTAATTCACAGTACTGTGGAGTCTCAGCAAGCCCAGTGTCTGCCTTTCAGCACAGCTCAGCACTCAGCTTCAAGGGGAAAATGAGATGATTTTTGTTAAGTACTTATGCTGTGGCTTTGAGGGAAAATACCTCCTCAGCCCCAGATACAGTGGGAGGCTTTATTGCCTTTATTATTGTATCACTGGCCTCAAATGCTGGTGCTTTGTTCTCATACTTGAAGTGTCAAAGGCGTGTGTGCCCTTTTCCACATCTCTGTCCTCCAGAAATTATGACCTAAATCAGGCAAAGCCAAAGAGCTCCACAGAAGCGTGAGAAATTGGAGTGCAAAGGGGAAGAAAATGCCAGAGATGGTCGAAATGGTACCCAGGCATTTCAGCCCTATTTTATCATCTGGGGCTGCATCAAGTCAATCTCTTTCTCTGGAAATGCTTAGAGCAATTACATTTGTTCTATTTATTCTCCCTCAAAGGCTCGGAGATGAGTCAACAGAAAAATCTTTTAGGATGAAAAATTGAAACTTGAAATAGGCAATATCCCTGGACAATTTGTTCTGCAATCAGAGCAGCATTCTCTTTCCTTACTGCTCTCAATTTCTAATTTAAAAAGGAAAAGTAAAAAAAAAAAAAACAGAAAAAGAAAAGAAAAAACCCAAAATGTAACAGTCACATCTGTAAATACAGTTCTTCTTAGTCTTGCTTGCGAGCTCAAGGAGCTATTTCGAGGCAATACAGAAGTG
Organism: Zonotrichia leucophrys gambelii; assembly: GCF_028769735.1. NCBI lineage: Eukaryota > Metazoa > Chordata > Aves > Passeriformes > Passerellidae > Zonotrichia > Zonotrichia leucophrys. The sequence goes on from NC_088195.1 coordinate 4,377,549, forward strand.
CTTGTTTTCTAGAGTTCATTTCTGGTGAGAAAATTCCCTCAGCTCTGCTCAGAAAATCCCAGGCGAGAGCCGGAGCTCTCTGAAAGCCTGGAGCCAGCCCAGTCCCGCCCAGCCCAGGCCCTGGGAGGGAAGGACACCCCACTCACCTCTTTGAAGGATTTCTTCACCTCCACCAGCGGGTGCCAGTGGGCGATGGGCTTGCGGGGGTAGGCCAGCATCTCGTTCCAGTGGTCCCTGCCCAGCCCCTCGGCGTTGATCCCCACGCGGCAAACCCCGATGATCTCGTTGTGGCCCACCCTGAGGAACGGCACAGAAGGAGCACCATCACCATCCATCCATCCATCCCCCATCCATCCATCCATCCATCCATCCATCCATCATCCATCCTTCTATCCACTGTCCATCCATCCATCATCCCACATACCCCATACACATCGTCCATTCATCCATCCATCCATCCATCACCATCCATTCTCCTCCCATCCATCTACCCATCATCATCCTTCTATCCTTTCCCATCCATCTCCATCCTCATCCTCCTCTTCATCCTCCTTCCTTCTCTTCCTTCCTTCCTTCCTTCCTTCCTTCCTTCCTTCCTTCCTTCCTTCCTTCCTTCCTTCCTTCCTTCCTTCCTTCCTTCCTTCCTTCCTTCCTTCCTTCCTTCCTTCCTTCCTTCCTTCCTTCCTTCCTTCCTTCCTTCCTTCCTTCCTTCCTTCCTTCCTTCCTTCCTTCCTTCCTTCCTTCCTTCCTTCCTTCCTTCCTTCCTTCCTCCACCCATCCATCCATCCATCCATCCATCCATCCATCCATCCATCTGTTCATCCAATGAAAGGATGCAGGGATGCACCTACCTATTCCTGATGTCCGTCCATCCATCCATCCATCCATCCATCCATCCATCCATCCATCCATCCATCCATCCATCCATCCATCCATCCATCCATCCATCCATCCATCCATCCCTCTGGCTGACACACCTGCCCACACCTGGACCCTGCTGCTGGTGAGCCTGGGCTGTGCTGTCTGCCCCAGCCCTGCCACCACCACAGGTAATTACAGCAGCTTTTAAATTATTTCTGCAGGTCAGTCCAGCCACAGAGGTGTGAGCAGTGCTCTACAGCAAGAATAACCCCAGCTTCATTAATACATCATTCATACGCCCAGAGCTGCTCGGGCTCACATTATTTGCTTTCTAAAATGGGTTGCAGGACAATAAATAACCAAGGGGAAAGTGGCACTCGCTCAAGGAAATGCCATAAAGCAAGGAGCAGCCTTGCCAAACTCGTTATTTTTCCATAACCATAAATATCAATGTCACTGTAGCAATATATCACCAGAGACAGGTGGATACCACTGAGCCCTGCCATGAGGAAAACACTGTGGAAAACACTGTGGAAAATTGCATTTGAGCTGGAAAATCTGCACCCAATGGGATGCTCTCCCCTCCAGCCCTCCAGAGCCTCCCACCTACCGATCATAATCCATGACAGAGATAAGGAGGCTGACTTGATCCATGTTCTCGGGGGGAATGTCAAAGATTATTGCTTCATTGTAGGTGGGATTAAGTGTGTTTTTCTTTATGGTGGTTTTCTTCTTTTTCAGTCTTCGCCCGTCACAGAGCAAAGACACTTTGACATATGGATCTAGGGAGGAAGAGATAGAAGACCTTTTGTTGATGAAAATGTGTTTTGTTACTTTTGCAATATAGAAACAGCTTTATCAGAGCCAGAGGTGCTCTTCAAATGGACTTTTAGAAAAAAAAGTTTATTTGCAGACCAGTAAAATCCTCCATTTCTCATACTGGTGTGGGTGGTGACCTGAACTTCAGGCACCAGAGAACCAGCACTGCATGATTATTATTGCAGAAAGGCTGAGCTGGCTTCACCTGAAGTCTCAATTCTCAGACATTTCATATGGCATTAAGCTCCAGCTGAGCAGAAACATTTTTTGCAAAGGTCTCTGTTGTTACTGCTTTTCGTACAATGAAATTCAAATACTCTGAAGTGGGTGTCTGGAAAAGAAATTGGATTTTATGATGAAAACCAGAATTTGTGCATGCTAAATTTGCGAGTCAGCTCTTTGAAACTGCAAATACAAACAGTCTATAGGTGGTGTGATCCTCAGGTTTGACTACTGGGCACAGCACAGGGGAATGCACATTCCAGTGGGATTTATCCAGGTGAGCCATGATCCTTTCCTGATTTGGGGTGAAAGAGTTGATTCTGGCTATAAAGGGTTACAAGGGATCTAAGTGTCCAAGCCAAGAGATGGATCAGAGCTCTGACCCTTGAGACCCTCCAATGGGATGGGAAAAAAGTGACAAATTGTCTACTTTAAAAATTTTGTTTGCATTTAAAACACAGACAAAGCTTTCTCAGGTATTCCTGTGATGGTTCCCCCACCATCTACTGAGGGTACAACGAGGGAAGAGGAGGAGATGAGGCTGCAAGGGGATCCTCCTCAGCCACCAAACACCCACCTGAGTAACCAGTGATGTCCATAGCTTTGAGATTCCTGCATTTAATGACTGTTAAGGTGAGGCGACCTGCAGTTGGCAAATAACAAAGGGAAAACATGATCTCGCCCAGGTCCACGCTTTCCTTCAATAAAGCAGAGAACAGATTTTATTGGAAATGTGCAGAACCAGCCAGGTGCCTCCTCCTCCACCCCAGCATTTCCTCTGCTCTGCCATTTGTAGCAAAGGGTATTTTAATTTATTCAAGTGCACCCCAACACGATTTGGCTAAAAATTAATACAGAGAATGGGAAAAATAGGTTACACCTCCACATTTTAGTTAAGGACAATCTTCCTCTGCCTCAGTGGAGTCTGGGCTGCCTATTGCACCCTCCCAGCTGTGCACAGCTAATGCACAGCACTCCTGCTCCACTGCTCACACAGAGGAGATGGGATAGCTCACACCAAATCAATGCAGTGAGGAAATCAAATTAGTATCAAGTCTTGAGGGAATGTACTGTACATGTCTCTGGTGCCTGGCTGCTCCAGGAATGTGACAAACACAGTGAGGTGACAGAAAGATGAGCTCCTGACACGCAGTGGCGCCGTGTTCTCCAGCTGTGCACTGCAGAAATCTCCTCAGAAACTTTCTGTGACAGCCAGTGCCATCAGTTCAGAACATCACAGACTGGTTTGGGTTGGAAGAGACCTTGAATATATTCTAGTTTCAACCCCCTGCCGTGGGTGGGGATGAATTCAGTCATGAAGGTTTGTGACTGACAGTGCCCAACATTTCTGCATAAAATGAAAATGTCTTTCAGTAACACAGTGGTTTTCTCTGAAGGTGAGTGTGAGTTTTTGGGCAATTATCAACTGGGGGGTAAAACTTTAAGCCAGAAGACAGCTAAGAAGGTTCTGTTGAGCTTTTAGTTTGTGATGTGTCCGCATTTGGACCACCAAGCCCTTTGAGATGCCCTCAAGGAGCAGGCACAGCGTGGGGCTGTGTGTTTGTAGGTATAAATGGGGAATTAACCAGCAGATGGCACTCAGAAATGTCTGGTACTTTAGGATTACACAGAAGCCAACACAATTTACTCTTTTAGTGCCCCATCAAATAACTTTTATCCGTGGCTCTTAGCACTTCTTGTACCTGCAGCTTCATCGACTACACCTCCTAAAAGCCCTTTCCATCATTGCCTTGCCCACGGGAAGTCAGGGAAAAATAAACAAACCAAATGTCTGATTTAAACTAGAAAGCATCATCATCTGAAGTCAGCAGAAAGATTTCCAAACACCTTCTAAAAATGGATTTAAAAAAAAAATCTTATTTTTCTACATACAGATCCCACATCTGTAGAGCAAACAAGCAGTTTATTTTGGGAAACAGTGTGTTTGATTCCTTTCAATGTGATATAATGATCTGCTGAAGAGAAATTGTGGCTGTTAGGAGTAGAGTGATGGAACTAGAAAGACAAGTAAATGCACTTAAAGCTTTGCTAAGTGTTAGGGGAATAGATCTTGTTGATGGATGAGGTTTTTGCCAAATTATTTCCTGCTCATTCTCAGGTAAGGCAAAGATTAAATCTTTATTCCACTTAGATGTGCAGAATACTAATGAATATTATATAAAATTTTGATTGGGTCTGTTCTTTCATGCATTCTTTGTTCTCAGTTGGTGTGGGAGGGACGAGGGCAGGAGACCTTGGACAAGATGTCAGCAGAGAGCAGCCCTGTGTGAGATGGTGAGAGCACCCTCTGGACACCATCTCATCTTCTATTCCTCTCCTTGCACTGAGAGGACCCGTTCAGGGTATAAAATGAACATAATTTATTCTTTGACCTCATTGGATCAGGTCAAGAGATTTTTCTTTGCAACCATAAATACAAGAGAGCAAAGCGTGTCCTGTGGGTACATTATTTTCTTGCAGATTATAGACATTGGGACATTTCCAAAATTCATATCAGTACCTTTTAGGAAATAATGGAAGCTCTGAATCAATAGACTTGAAACCAAAGATGTTTCCCTGATTCACAAGCTGTACAGTCATTAATTAAGCAGCTGAGTGCTGGCTACTTGACCAGATCAGTTCTTAAGTGTGTTCCTACCCTCTTACCCACACCATTGATCTCATGCATTATTAGGCACCCAGAGCTTTCTGGGGGTTTTGTGCAAACTGTATTTACCCTTCTCAATTTTGATTAAACAGAAATGTCCTTGGGTGTGCTACAGCTGGCTGAGATGTTCCAGGAGAAGCACATTCCTTAAGAATGGCACAGAGAGGATGAGGGGATGGAGCCAAGCGTGGTGCTGGATGTTTCTGTGGCAGCTCCGCCGGGCTCTTGCTCAACACACCTTGGCCATGGGGTTGGCTCTGCGCCCCTCACACCTTCTCTGGAGGCTTTTTCCTCAACAGCCCTTCTGCTTCTGTGGGGTTTTCCCCCATTAAATGAGATTTTTCTCTGGAGGCTTTTCCCTCAACAGCCCCTCTGCTGGTGTATCATCTCCACTGGCTTTTGTGGGGTTTTCCCCCATTAAATGAGATTATTTAGCCAGGAAAGCATCCACTATTGCTTGCAGAACCAACAGGCAGGTTCCTCCAGGAGGCATCAGCACATCAGGTGCACTTTGCTGCCGTTCCAGCAGCCCCTCTCGGGGTGAAGGATGTGCCTGGTGCCTGCTTGCCTCTCTGCCAGCATTTCTGCTTTCACTACCACTCATCAATCACAACAGCCGTGGCTGTTTGCAGGTTGGAAGCCAAGAGCTGTGAGCACCCTGCTAACTCAAACTGTTGCTTTCCTCATGGCTGATCCTGTGCCTCCTTCCTGCAGCTCTCCCAGGCAAGATGCTCAAAAGGCAGCACAGCAGCAGCTCCCAGCACACTGCCATCACTGCCCCAGGGTTCTGGGCAGGCACCACCTCCATCCCTGTGTCCAAAGATCTCTGTGCCCTCCCAGACCAGCCCCTGAGCCCTTTCCAGGGTGGGTGATGGGCTGTGTGTCCCCTGAGTGCCCTGGGACCCCGTTGGGCACAGGACACAGGGCTCTGCAAACCTGCTGGGCTTCACAGAGCTGCCAGAAGGTTCTGGACACCCTGCAGCAGGAGAATGAGCACTGGTGGAAGTCACCAAGAGGTTCAGCTGGTGGGGAACACAGTGCTGAGAAAAAGTTACAAAGCAAATGTCTTGTGGCACTGCTGGCCACAGTAAATATTTGTGTTTGACAGTTCCCTCCTCGGCACAGAGAGCAGGGGAGCAAAAGGTATGAGATGAGCTATGAGGGAAGCTGCAGGACAGATTTTTGCAAGTTGTGGCATTCTGCCAGTCACCAGGAAAGATGTGACAGGGCCCACGCTTCCAGCCACAGGGGTGGGGATGTCTCATCTTTCAGTCTCAGGAATAACAATGTGACATGACAATGACAATGGCTGATTTAGTGTCCAGCTGCAGAGCAGTTCAATCGTTCACTCACCCTGAGGACCAGCCAGATCCTCCTGGGAGGGCAGTGGAGGAGCAGACAGCTATTATGGAGAGGTTAATGTCACTGCTCTGCACTCAGTGATCAATGTGAGCACTTGGCTTCTCCTGCCAGCTCCGTGTGACACGGAAAGGGCTGGGACTTTTCCTCTCTGAGGCTTGGTTTCTCTTCCAGAGGGAATTCAACAGAACTATTAAAAGACCCAAAACCAGCTCTGGAAGAGTTGCCAGCAGCACATCCAGCACCTCTCAGCACCAAAGGGCTGGTACTGGCTCTGCAGAGCTCTTCCTTACTGTGATCATGTGGTGCCTTAAGTTTTTAGCTTTTATATTTTTCAGATCCTGTACTGCACTAGTGTAGAACTCTGAACTCCATATAGAGTGTTAGTAAGTTCTTTTCACATTTTAGTCAGACAAAACAATCCTTCCAGCCTGAGAACCAAGGTCACCCTCTGCTTTGGGTGACCAAGTATTAAAGTATAAACAAAAGTGAATGGAGGGGTGGAAGCAAACCAGGGGAATAGGACTTCATTACCTGAAGCTATATTGGACAATTAACCCCTGATGTGCAAATAGACCAAACTTTTATCTGTCTGAGAAACTCGTGACCGTTGTTCATCTTGGGTGTAGTCTCTGCCAGGCTTCTTTTGACTGCCCAAGGTGCAGTCAAAAGAATAATATGAATAAATTTATATATATATATATATATATATATATATGTATGTATATATATGTGTGTGTGCTTATATTTATATTTATATTTATATCATTATTAAATAATTATAAATTAATAATTTATAATTCTTCAAGGCCTTTTATAAATGTCCACTTTATTCTCTTAACTCTGTCTATCCTCCAGTCTAGGTAGCCACTCCAAGGCATCCCATGTGCACATGGCAGAGAGCTGGGCCATGGCTGCAGGTCCCTGGGCTAACAGGAGGTGAGGAACCATCAGCTGGGAGCCAGGAAGGGTTGATTTACCCCTGTGGAGAAGCCCAACCCTGCCTGAGAAACTCATGACCATTGTTCATCTTGGGTGTAGTCTCTGCCAGGCTTTTGACTGCCCAAGGTGCATCTATTGAAGGCCTTTTTTAAAAACCCACTTTATTATCTTTAATCTGTCTAGCCTCCATTCTAGGTGGCCCTCCAAGGCATCCCATGTGCACATGGCAGAGAGCTGAGCCATGGCTGCAGGTCCCTGGGCTAACATGAAGGATTGATTTACCCCACCCTGCCCAGCAGGTACTCACCGTCGTGGCGTACTGAATGTCCCTCCAGATGGAAGTCTCCCGCGAGAGGTCCGAGTCCTCGAACAGGTTCTCCAAGATGACTTCTCCAATCATGTCGTGCCTGGAGAACCTGTCAAAGTCAAAGACGCTCAGGTGGAGCTTCCTGCTCGCCAGCTCCTCGTGGGGCACGGGGAAGTGGAAGGACTCGTCGAAGGTGGGGTTCAGAGTCTTCCTGTGCACGCGCGTCTGGAACTTGCGCTTGCGGTCGGGCAGGAGGTAGATCTTCACGTAGGGATCCGAGCTGCCGCAGAAGTCTTTGGCTGGCAAGTCAAAAGCCCTGAGAATCCGGACGGTCAGCGTCTCGTTCTCGTAGTCGTACTTGAGAGTGAAGTTGATTTTCCCGCAGGTTTTCTCTGCCTCTTTCTTGGGGTCCTCGGTGTCCACGGTCTTCTGTTTGTAGAGCTCGGGTTTGATGCGGCCGATGCTGGTGGGCTGCTCGGCCACGGCCGGCGCCTCCAGCCCGTAGTCCATGCTGGACACGTGCATCTGCCGGGGCAGGTGCCTCTTGAAGGAGATGTGCCTGCAGGAGGGAGACAACAACAGCTCTGTGGGTTTCCAAGGACATGGCTTTCAAGTCCTTTTTCACCCCTGCAGTAAAAAACCAGCACAGAATGTGTTCTATAGGTGCTCCTGAGCTTTGCACACTGAAACTGGGTGTGTTATGAGGGGAACACCTCCAAAAACCTGCAAGGATTGAACCCAGGAAATTTATTAAATTCCAGAGCATTGCCACAAGCTGTGTTTTCTCACCTGTGGCACAAGTCACAGCCCACAGCTGAACAGATGGGCTCCAACAACTCCTTACCCAAACCACAGACAGCACCATGTGGAGAATTTCCCCACCTCAGTCCTTTCACTTCCAAGATACTTCTCCACATCCCTAGCATACTTTAACCCTTTAATCCACCGCCTAAGCATAACTAATTTCCTCAACGGAGGACAAAACATTGCCTCCCACCTAATTGACCTTTCCTGATAAAAAATAATAGACCTAGAAGGACTAGTCAACCTACAACTAATAGCAACCAAAGCTGCCACCACCCTCCACTCTGGCCTAATCAAAGCCTACTTAGGATCATTCGCCCTAAGCTCTCCCAGACAAAAAAAACCTTTTTTTTTGCTTTTTTCTTTTTGTGAGAGATCCATAACCAGTTCAGAAGGTGAGGCTTTCTTCATAGAACCACAGAATGATTTGGAGTCAGAGTGTTTTAAAGCTCATCTCATTGCATCCCCTGCCACAGGCAGGGACACCTTCCCCTAGATCAGTTTGCTTCAAGCCTTGCCCAGCCTGGATTTGCTGGGTATTGCTGCTTCCAGACTTTTCCAACAGACTCATGAGACACTGATAGATAATTGTTGACAGGCAGGGAGGCACAGCCTTGTTAGGAAGAGCCTCTTGCCTTGAGCTCTCCTCCAGCACAAGCTGTATGTAAGCAAAGCTTTATCTGAACAAAGCATAAAAGCTTTCTGTGGACTGAGGGCATTATTTCAGATTATCTGGTGTTTACAAGAGCAGTTTATAGAGTTATTTAACCAAACTAAAAACTCTACACCCAGAGCATTAGCCTTCAGTGATGCTTGGAGACCTTGGCAGGCTCCTCAGAGGTATTTTGGACAGGGTTAGGCTGGGCTGTGAATTAGAGGAACCTGCCAAGGAGAAAGTGTGTTTGAAACCTGCCCACGTACAGCTAAGTCCCACTTTGTTTGTCCTAATTCAGACTGACTGAGGGTTTTTTCCTCCTCTGTTGGAAAGGTGTAATAAAAGCAGAAGGAAGAGTGTGCATGCAGAGAGGGAATCAGCTGCCCAAAAAGCAGTGTGGATAAATAGAAGAGTGTGGCTCACAAATGCCGGTGGCACCGTGCTGATCTAACTCAGCTCCTTCAAACAGGGGTCTGCCATCAGTGCCTCACTAATCCTGCAAAAGTGCAGCCAATTTTCTGAGCAGCGCCTGATTTCCCTGTCACACTCCTGTGCACATCCCAGGCATGGCCAGTGAGGCAAACAGAAGTGCTGGGGCACAGCCAGGACCCTGTGATCCCTCCTTCCTGTCCCTGTTTCACCTCCTTCTGTGTCAAGGAGAGATGCTGCATTTCACAGAACGGTTTGTGTTGGAAAGGAGCCTCAAAGCTCAGCTCATTCCACCCCCTGCCATGGGCAGGGGCACCTCCACTATCCCAGGTTGCTCCAGCCTGGCCTTGGGACATTTCCAGGGATGGGGCAGCCACAGCTTCTCTGGGCACCCTGTGCCAGGGCCTCACCCCACTCTGAGTAAAGATCCCCTTTCTAACATCTAATCTAAATCTCTCTCAGTGTCCAAGCTGAGAGGGAGGTTCACACAGCCTTTTCCTGACTTCCTGAGGATGATGTTGATGTCTCTGTCCCCATCTGAGCACAAGCACTGAGCACAGCTGGTTCAGGGCTTGTGCAGCGAGCAATCCATCAATTGTGCTGATCTGATTGTTTCTGCCAGGAGCCACAGCAGAGAGAGAGAGCCAAAAGGTCTAATTCTGTCTGACAGGGTACATCATTGATACTTCAGCCTGCCTCTCATATTGGAACAAAATTAAAGTGGCCAAAGCTTGTGGGTGACTTGACACAATGAGGTCAAGTCGCAGTAACAGGGCTTGAATCCCTGATTTTTTAAAAGAGCCACAGTCTTAACACATTCATTGGTTAATGGCCAAGCTTTGGACAGTAATCTGCTGTGTAGGTGCTCTCTTTAGTCTCCCTGATGGTCTCTGAACCTCTGGCTCCATCCAACAATCCTCCCACCTCTCCAGCTGCTCACAGAGCAGTGTCCCTGCTGAGCACCTCAGCCCCACCCAGCAGAATCAGGGAATATCCTGAGCTGGAGGGGACCCACAGGGATCATCAAGTCCAGCTCCTATCCCTGCACAGACACCCCAACAATCCCCCCTGTGCATCCCTGACAGTGCTGCCCAAACTCTCCTGCAGCTCTGGCAGCCTCGGGGCTGCACCCATTCCCTGGGGAGGCTGGGCAGTGCCAGCACCCTCTGGGGGAAGAACCTTTCCCTGATAACCACCCTAAACACCCCTGACCCATCTCCAGCCATTCCCTGGGTCCTGTCACTGTCACAGAGATCAGAGCTGCCCCTCAGGAGGAGCTGCAGCTCCCATCTGCAGATCCCATCCCATCCCATCCCATGGAACCCATCCCATGGATCTCACCCCATCCCATGGGACCCATCTCATGGATCCCATGGATCCCATCCCATCCCATGGATCCCATCCCATGGATCCCATCCCATGGATCCCATCCCATCCCATGGATCCCATTCCATCCTATCCCATGGATCCCATTCCATCCAATGGATCCCATCCCATGGATCCAATGGATCCCATCCCATCCCATGGATCCCATCCCATGGATCCCATGGATCCCATCCCACCCCATCCCATGGATCCCATGGATCCCATCCCATCCCATCCCATGGATCCCATCCCATGGATCCCATCCCACCCCATCCCATGGATTCCATCCCATCCCACCCCATGGATCCCATGGCTCCCATGGATCCCACCCCATCCCTCACCTGGTGGAAGAGGCTGGCTCCGTGGTTTGCCTCTGGATCCGCGTGCGCCTCATGATGTGATCCTTCATGGACATCTGGACCTCTGCAGGGATGTCCGGGGAGGTGTGGCTGATCTTCACAGCTGCCTCCAGGAAGCTGATGGCCCCCGTGTCCTTGAGCTTGTCTGCCATGCTGTCCTTGTGGCCTGCCTCGCTCCTCAGCACGGCCAGGTGGGAGGAAAGGGCCTTGTTCCTCCAGGGAACCCAGCACAGCTTCCAAAAGAGAAACACAAACACTGCCACCAGGGCCAGGCCACACACAATGACTATCACTGCAAGGAGGCTGACGGAGAGCTCTGAGGGAGACAAGGACAGCGACAGGGAGGGATGGGAAAGAAGAAAAGAAGATACAGATGGTGAGAAGATCGTAAGTAAAAGGAAGAAATGGTCCAAACTGACTTAAATCACAACTAATGGAGAGCTCTCAGCTCGGAGCCAAGGCCAAGTGAGCACCCCCTGACAAGCTCAGGACACACCTGGGGAGAAAATGGGTGTCTCCATATGGACAGAGCTGTGAAGTTTTACACCCTGATGCTTAAACTGGCTATAAAGTACCATCCTTGGTTTGTTCTGCAGCATCAGCAAACTGCTGAGTCTGAAATCAAGAAGATCTGTACAATTCCACGATAGAAACAAGCTCGGTGCTGTGTGCCTTTTTGCTTCATGTCACAGCTGCTCAGGCACAGGAATGAAAAAAATCCATCTCCCAGGGTCCTGGGAGTGCATTGTTATTGTACTGTCAGCACCCACATCTTGTCCAGATGTGCCCATAGGGAATACAAAATAAATACCAACAGCAAGGAAAAAATAATCACAAGCTGCTGATGCAGAGAAACCAAACATAGCAGGAGTTTGTACAGAAAGTGCTACACAACTCTGAGCAGCACAGGAGCTGTGTGTGTGCTCTGATGCTCAGAGACACTTTTACCTCATGTGTGCTGAGTTTCAGTCTTTTTCTGGAAAGAGCTTCCATACGTGTGGCTGACGAATCAGGAAAAATGGAAAATGAAGATATATATATATATGTGTGTGTGCATATAAATATATATATATATATACACATCATCTAGGCTGTGAAATGATTCACAGCACTGCACAAAGAGAAAACACTGGTTATTTTTGCTTCCTTTCCTACAGTGTATTAATTCCCAGATCCTCATGCAGACCAAAACTTTGAGAGCTCAGGATTCCAAGGAATACCAGTCCCTGATGGTGGAGGCAGGATTTGTTCTGGAGGCAAGTCTGCAGCATCAGGACTGTGGAGAATTCCATCATGGAATGGAGCTCGTGGACACTTCCTTGATGGCTGTGTTATTTGTAGTGCCCACTAAAGCCACACTCTTTAAACTGCCAAAGTGCAAGTCAGGACAGAAGGAAAAACAAAAAAATCACCAAAACCTGCAAAAGTTTATATGGAACAAGCATTACCTCTTATCCATTTTATTTATGTCCATTCCTGGACCATAAATGTTTTGTGTGAGTTTGAATTCCCCACCTGAGCCCCGAGGAATGGGGTGGGTGCTCTGAGCATTTCTGAGCTGGGGAACTCCCCCCTGGGCTGCATCACAGCTGCTCTAAGTGTGAATCCTGATGTGCTTTACCTTAAACAGGAGCCATAAAACACCTCCTGTTCCCTTTGATCATGCAGTTTAGTTTGTAAAGCTGTAATAGGACATTTAATCATAGAATCACAGGATGGTTTGGGCTGGAAGGAAGTTTGTAAATCATCTCATTCCACCCCCTGTCATGGGCAGGGACACCTTCCACCAGACCAGGTTGCCCAGACCCCCATTTAATCTTGCCTTGATGTTAAGGGTGAGAAAAATCTGTGAAATATGAGGAAAGACTTGGTTTTAAATCTTGAATAAATAGCTGAATGTAAAAATTATGGGAAAAAACCCCCACAATCACAACAAAACAACAAACCCTCCACCCACCACTGGTGAACCATTACAGCAGAGTGCTCAGGAGCACATTTGTACCATCAAATTTTGCTCAGGTCTCTCAGGGAGTGCAGCAGCCCCTGCAAATTTGGGATAAGTGAAATCTCCAGGCAGCACCAGACACAAATGTGACATCCACACCCGAAGAAGCCAGCCCTGCACAGTGCCTGGGAGCCATCTGTTGTTCCTGACATCCTGGAGGATTTTGTTTTTCCACAAAATTACCGAGCCCAGCAAATCCAGCAGGAGCTCCAGGCAAAGCTCCCTGGCTGCCTGTGGGTTTTTCACTCCAAGGGAAGGGCTAGAAGGGATGGGATGGGAAGGATAAACATCACCCAGAGGTTTTTTCAACTTTTTTTTCCCTTCCCAGCCTCCTGTACAGGTCATTTATTTTCTGTTGTAGCTCTGAGGTGGAAACACAAATCGCTGCTGGGGGGAATAAACAGATCCCATCTTACTCAATAATAAATAAGGTTGTACCAGCAGCAGAGCTTCCTCAGAGATTTGCCTAAATGTATTCTCACCAAAGCTGAGAGCACAGAGGTTCCACTTCACTATCCTTTGAGTTAAATCTTGGAATTGTGCCCAGGAAACTCAGTGTCAAACATTCATAAGAAAACTCAAGAACCTGGACTTTGCAAATACCTCTGTGTTGGTACAAAGGGAATCATTGCAATGCAGAATCTCTCACTGCTGGGAATTGCTGCGTGACAGGGAAGATTTTTTTAAAGATATTTCCACCCATTCCAAGGAGTTTTATAGGCTGCATGTCTCTGCCAGCACACCGGGCTCATTAATGGGAACCATCAGAAATAATCAATTATCCTTTCAGAAAACCTGTTGCCAGCTTAAGAAAGATCCTGGCTCCTGTCACTCCTTGCAGGGCTGGCATTCATAATGCATCTGACAGGATTCACAGATACTTTTATGCATGACCTCCTACTCTTTCCTCTGACAGCTGACACAGAGCACGAGTGGAAGGGATCAGGATTTTACAGACAGCTTTTAAGCATCTGCCTGCTTAGAATATTGGCTTGTTTGAAGATGACACTGAATTCTCCAAGACTTTTTTGTGACTTATTAAACTTAAATATCAATTGGACAGAGTTGACCTTCATTGATTTAATGAGCTTTCTCTTATGAATTTGAAAATACCTGTTACTTTCTCAAAAATACCTGGTATTGAAAATGTTGTGCTTTAAATGTCCTTTAACTTACAAGAAACTGTAAAAACAAGATAATTCCTCACCTAACAGAAAATGCCCTGGGGTCAGAGGCTGCTTTGGTTTTCCTGGAATGAGTGGAGGTAAAGCCAACTCCCCCAAAAGGACACCTGAGCCCAGGGGAAGAACAAGCTCCTTGGGTGATATTATCCCCTGTTTTTCAAGGTTTGGATCCAAGATTTGGGGAAAAGAGGGAAAATGTGCCTGCATCCAGCAGGGAGGAAGGGCTCTGTCTAATGCAGGAACAGCTCAGATCCCAACTGCTCACAAGGGAGACTCACATCACCATTCTGAGCAATGTCCCGCCTGGGGAAAAACACGACAAGAAATATGGTTTTGTTCTGTTTCCCTCTTAAAAATTCACAGTTATTTGCCACTTTGTTATCAGGTAAGGGCTGTGGTACAAGTGCAGAGCAGCTCCAGCCATTCCTCACCCGAGTCCCATAGAACTCAGTGCTGCTCCCTCATCCTCACCCAGTTCCCATGGGAGACATGGGGGAAACTGGAAAATTGGTATTATTACAGCTTGTAATTGAAAAGATAAAGCTTAAAAGAAGGAGGTTACAAACACAAATTAACATGGCTGTTTTCCAGCCTGGCTCCCTCTGGGAGCAAGCGCTGCTTCCCCAAGGAATCTTTGACTGGAAAATGCTTTGGCTGCAGGGCAGCAGTGACAGAGCTCCCTCAGAGCAACGAGGAGCAGGGAAGGGATGGACATGGACACTGACAGGATCCACCCCTGGAAGTGCTCAAAGCCAGGCCAAGACTTTGAGCAACGTGGTCTGGCATGAGGGGTCCCCACCCATGGCAGGGATTTGGGCCCAGATGATCTTCAAGGTTCATTCCAACCCCTCAATGTTCCATGGTTCTGTGATCTATGTTCTTGAGCTGATATATTCAGGATAAGCCATTGAGCTTATGTATTTATTATATACCTATTTTATAGGTATATTGTTACTTGGTACTTGTATTGGCACTTGTTACCAAAACACCACAGAAAAGTCCTGAAGCTGACAGGAATGGGGACACCAACAGCACAAACAAGACTGGATTCCCTCAATGTCACCCAAAGCTGATCCCATTTCTCCTTTGACTTGATTTCTTGGTTTGTGTTTTTACTGATTTTGCAACACCCAAACCCCTTGCTACTGAACCACACCAAAAAGTTCAAACCTGCAACATTTCCAAGGTCACTACTTCCTACTGCCTTTAAATCAAAGACAAACGGCCCAGGGCAGGACAAAGAATCAATGGTTTACAGTTTAAAACTGTGAAGCTAAAAGAAAACTGAGGAAAGGGCAAACACTCCTTGGTTAAAATCCAACCCTTCCCACCATGGATCACAGAGCAGCTCCTCAGCACAACCCCCTTTTTGTTTCATCCTGGATGGGAGCTAATGAAGAGATATGGTCCAACAGCCTTTCAGCTTGATGTCCCTGCTGACTTCCTAATGCCTAAACTGAGTTACCAAAGGGGATAATTAGCAAAAGTCCAACCCAAAAGCGATTAATAATATGACAAAGTCATGATTAGAGCAGTCTATTAACTGCAAGACAATAGTGGTCTAATTGTGGCAACATTGACTTTTACTGCTGTGAAGTAGCTTGTGCTGTCATTAAAGAGATTCATGGATAACTCTGAGTTTAATGTGCAGAGTTATATTTAATATCCCAAGATGTAATTTAGCTTTCCTTCCTCCCACTCCCCACAGAGAAAACACAACATGTTTGATGGCTCTCTCAGCACTCCAGCAGCCATTACTCATTCCAGCTACCTGTTGCATTTAAACAAAGTTGGAATGGCACGAGTGGAAGTTGGAGAGGCTGGAAATTCTCTGTGAGGTGCAGTGTGGGACCAGGGTGAGGCCACCAGCCCCCAGGACCTGGATGTCCCATTCCTCTATTATCACCTGTGAGGGCACAGACATTTCCTCAGGCTCTGGAGCCCCCCACCAAGGCAGTGGGGACATTGACCTGAGCTTCTGCCACCTTCAGCCTGACACAGCCACCAGCCTGACCCTGCCAAGAGCCCAGGGACATCTTCCTTGTCACAGGTTGTTCCTCCTAAGCTCTCTGGTGGTTCGTGGAAAATCTGGGCATCAAGGAGACATTGGGGTCCCTTCAGCTATAAAAGCAGCTCCTGGCTGTTCTGAGCTGCAGCCTGGGGCATGGAACACCCTCCCACAGCCAATGGCCCTGGAAGGGCAGCTCCAGGGTGGCAGAGCTCAGAGCAGGGTGATGGTGATCACCTGACTCTCACTGGCTGGATTACTGCCTCCCCACACAGCAAACATCACTCACAGCAGCCCAGCAGAGACTTGCAGGCTTCTCTGTCCATTTTCTGCTCGTTTTTTCTCTTGCAGGAGTGTTTGTGAGGATATATTGTTCTGTTTCTGCAGGGCTTTGCAGGGAGCACGCACTCCAGTGATGGATTGGTACAAGAGGTGCTGCTGGAGGAGAGCAGCAGCTCTGGGGCTACAAGAGACCACGTGAGGCTCCCACCAACTGCTGATCTCATTTTCTCTCGATTGAGGAGCATCAGAAATGTAAGCCTGATTAGCTGAGGGCTGGAAATTGGCCATGGGGGGCTGTGGTGGGTCTCAGAGGTGAGGGCAGGGGCGAGCACAGGGCAGCAGCTGCAGAGGAGGAGGAAGGGTTCCATTAAACCCCAGCCACTGAGATGTTTATTTAGCAAAGCTGCTCAGCTTTGGAGGGAGGAACAGGGACTGGATGGAACAGAAATCAAATATTAGAACCCCACAGCAGCACCACAGAGACAAGAGGGAATGTCCCCTGAGCAAACCCTGAGGGGCAGCAGGGAGGGCAGCAGCAAGCAGAGCCCTTTGCAACAGGGATTCAGGAAAGGCAGCTGGCTGGCTGATAAATCCTGGGATGCTGCACTGGGGAAGAGGTGAGCTGCAGTGCAGCAGTGCTCAGCCAGCTCCTCATCCCCCTCCAAGCCTGCCATGGCCTTGGGAATGGTAGCAGAGCCAATGGTACAGATCAGACTGTCCCTGTCACCCCCACAGCAGCAGGCTCTGTGTTCCCAGAGCTCACAGGGGGAGCACGGGGCTTGGCAGTGACAGGGAAGCACTGCAAGCCCACTCAGATTGTTCCTCTTTGCTGGGGTTGTGTCCAGTGTTTCAGTCCCCTACTGATGCCTTTGTTGCCACATTTCAGGCCCCCATCGCCGCCATTTGGCTGCCATTTGAAACTTCATCAAGTTCTTGATTTGCTGGTGGTGTTCTCCAGGCAGGCAGGCAGGCGGGAGCTACAGGAATATGCCCTGAAATATTCCTGAGCTAGACGAGTCATTAGGAGCTGTCACTTCAAAGTCTGGCTGCCGTCAATTGGCTCTTCACAGGCAGCCTGGCAGCAGGAGCTGCTGCTCCAGCAGCAGAGCTGGGTCCTGGAGAGGGGGAAATATTCCATCAGCCTTTCAGCAGATGTTAAAGGGCCAGGTCAGGACACAGTTCTGCGTGGGGCAGAGCTCCTGCTGCCCCTCAGATGTTGGCTCATGCTGTGGGAGGTGGGGAGGGCTGCACACTGAGCCACGGATCACTGCGGGTCCCGGGGTCACTAACAGGGCCCCTGCATCACTGTGGGTCCCAGGGTCACAAACATGGCTTTTTAGGCCCTCACAGCTTCTGCTGGCAGCAGCAGGAGCAGGTGGCAGCTGTGGACGCCCTGTCCAGAGCAGGCAGAGCTGTTACACCCCACTCAGAGCAGGCAGGGCTGCTCAGGCTCCCTCAGGGCCCAGGGCCGAGAGCTGCACCCCAGAGTCTGGGAGAGGGGAAGGAAATCCCAGCAGTGCTTGGCACCGTGACCCATCCAGAACAGAATCACAGAATTATAGAATATCCTGAGCTGGAAGGGACCCACAAGGATCATCCAGTCCATCTCCTGCCCTGCACAGACACCCCAAATCCCACTCTGGGCATCTCTGGAGTGTTGTTCAAGCTCTCCTGGAACTCTGGCAGCCTCAAGGCCGTACCCATCCCCTGCGGAGCCTGGGCAGCGCCAGCACCCTCTGGGGGATGAACCTTTCCCTGATTTCCACCCCTGGCACAGCTCCAGCCCTTCCCTCAGGTCCTGTCCCTGCTCACAAACCAGGTTGTTTTATTCTCTTGGTAGTGAAAGTAAAAAAACACTGACTGTTCCTCTCGTTTTGCAGAAACATCCAGGGAGACCCTGACAGACCCTCCCAGCACAATCCCAGCACCACAGGACAGGTTTCTCCAGGTGAAAGCAGCCAGTCCCAGCTGCTCTGGACATGGCCAAGCCTTGTTTTGCTTTTCCATGCCAGCCACAAGTAATTCCACAGAAGACAGCACGGGGAATGGAATTGAAAACAAGTTCTCACAGTTTGCTGAGCACTTGCTTACTCAGCTCATCACACAGAGCTCAGTGGCAAAGGCCCCTCTCAAAGCAGAGAGCTGGGAATGCTCAGGGGAGGGATATTCTGAGAGGAGACATCCAGAGAATTGGGGAATCATGGACTGGTTTGGGTTGGAAGGGACTTTACAGCTCATCTCCTTCCACCTCCTGCCATGGGCAGGAGCACCTTCCACGTTCTGGGTTGCTCCGAGCCCCATCCAGCCAGAGTCTCCCTGGCAGCTAAAATGAGATTTTTCCTGTTGCTGTGCTTCCCCAGTGCTTGGACACTGAGTCCTGCACTATCAGCTCCCACCAGCTTCTTCCTGCCAGCACAGGCTCCCCAGGAACCCTGAGAGAGAGAGAGAGTCTCCTCATCTCCTGCACACACCAAGCCTTGAAATGGATCCTGGGAAGGTCAGGGCAGGAATGCTCCAAGTGGCTGTGCCAAAGTTTCAGTCAGACAGCAAGAAAACTTCTTAAAAATTAATTTGCTGCTACCACAGGGTTCCTGCCATGCAAGAGCTTATCAGAATGCAAACTATAAGCTTCAAAGGGGAGGATGAATCAGAAGCTATTTTGAGAGTAATTATATAAGACTATAAAACTCAAACCATCTCATTATTGCACGTTGAGGATGGAGACAACCCTTCATATGGAGACCTCGCAGGGATCCAAGGGTTTCCAGTGGCTGATGCATGGCCAGGAGCAAACAGCAGCCTCATCCCTCCCAGCCAGGCAGAACTTGCTTCACTGAGCAAGGCCAGGGCTTTCCTCACCATCGGCTGTGATTCTTGTGGGGATTTGATTCTGCCGCTGGGAAATGAGCTGGAACAGGAGACAACTTCATCCAAAGTGTTTTCCTTTAACTGATGCATAATTTAGAATATCCTGAGTTGGAAGGGAACCCACAAGGATCATCCAGTCCATCTCCTGGCCTGCACAGATGCCCTAAAATCCCACCCTGGGCATCCCTGGAGTGATGGCCAAACTCTCCTGGAGCTCTGGCAGTCTCAGGGCTGTGCCCATTCCCTTCACTCTCTGGGGAAGAACTTTTCCCAAAATCCAACCTGAACTCCCTGGCAGAGTTCCAGCCCTTCCCTTGGGTGCTGTCAGTGGTCACAGAGAGCAGAGATTTCTCTGAGAATTCTCTGTCCTGGATAGCAGCTCTCAGCTCGTTAGTGCAAATAGTTGCGAATTCCCCAATTTTATAAACTCCAAGTTATAATGAAGGAGAAAATGCTCAAACCATAAATCTGCACATGGAATAAAGTTCTATTCCAGCATCCCCAGCTACAGCCTGAGGCTTTCCCATGTCAGCCTGGAGCCTGGGGCACCTCAGGCTGGTTGAGGATGAGCTCCTGGGACATCCCTGAGCTGTCACCTGCACTGTGCAAGCAGCAAAGAGAGTTTTTTTATCCTTGTCTACATATCCAGGCTGCAGCTGAAGCTCCTGCTGTGTGCTATAGATACATATTATAATATTGGCTTTTTTGCAAATATTAGAATGGATTTTATATGTGTAATGTTAAAGTAACTTTGTTATAAAGATGTAGTTTTTATTCCTGTTGATAATTAAGCTTAGTGGAATAGCTGAGGTAAGTGTGCTTGTGTTAAAATGACTGCTTGGATGGGATAACATCCAATGAACACGGGATGAGGACACCTGTACAGATCTGCCAACTATGTCTGAAGGCAGTGAGGACCAAGGCCCAAACACTGGAGGTGATAAGAATGGACTAAAACCACAACCAAAAAAATACACATGCTCTGAAAAGGCAGAACCAAAGAAGAGATATGCTGAACAATTCTTGGAGCATGTAAATTAGTTTGGGGAAAAGTTCACTATGCATAAGAGTATGAATATGCAACAGGCTGATGTAAGAGTAAAGGTATTTAAGGGGTGTCCTCAAAGATAACAGGGTGCCAATCCTAATAACCTTTGCTCTATGGTCCTTATTTCCTATTGTCCTTTATTAAACTTTTTACATTTTCACAGGAGAGTGAGGGTGTTTTTCATGTGTATTTTGGCCCAGAGGAGGCAGCACAGAGATGTGGGTGATGCCAGTGCTGTCCCCATCCCCTCTGCACCCCATCCCTGGGTGAGGACTGTCACACCTCATGGGCAGATTAAAGGAGTGCATTAAACAGAGAAAAGACACTGTCACACCCTTTGTCCCCTGGTGCTCTTCAGTTCATGGTTTGGTCCTTCCTTCACCAGGGAACAGACAGCAAATGCTTTCAGACATGGGAGTGGGAGCTGCTCCAGGCTCCAGGGGAGTTTAAAAAACAGAGGGAAATCTGAACAGAATAATTCAGAGGGACATAGCAAAGGTGATTTTCAAATGCAGAGTCAACTGTGAGGCACTTCATGTCCCTATGTGAATATATAACAAAACAAAGGGGAAAAAATCAACACTTACAAATCACAGAATCCCTAAGGCTGGAAAATGCCTCTAAGATCACTGAGTCCAACCAAATGGAAGTGCAGAATACACCAAAGAAAGGGATGTGAGGTCAGATGAGAGTTTAGTGGCCTGGAGCTTGTGCTTTTCCCTCTGAAACAGAATGGACAAAGAGTTAATTGCCCAAAAAGAAGGCAAAAATCCTGAATAGCTGATGAGCACTGTGTGGCTCTCTGGGCAGGAGGAGCCTCCAGCATGGCAGAGGCTATGAAACCCCAGAGAAGCTGCATGTCTGCAGGGCTGCAACTCCAAATCTGAGTATCCAACATCCCAGATTCCCTCCTAGGCCCTGACTCTGCCCATGGACAGCCCTCAGCCCATCCTCATCCTCAGCTTCATCTGACCAGATGGACCTGGAGACAAAACTCCCCTCTCCCACCATCACGAGCCACAAACCCCACTGGTGACTGTGGTGTTGAGAGACACCAGGGACAAGAACTGACCCCCAGAGAAGTGGCTGGGCTGGAGGAGACCCCTCACAGGCTCCTGAAGACAAAAAAAATGTTGGTTTTCAGCCATTATTGACCGATTTGGGCTTTCCCTCCAGGCTGCAGATTTGTTACTGAAACTTCTGCTGGCATGTGCAACCCAAAGGGGAACTTTGTGCTGTCAGAAACGCAGCATTTCTGTTATCAAAAGTGACAAAAAAAGAGAAAAAAAAACTTTTCCAAGCCGAAGGAAACATTCCCTGGTGATTTATGTCACTTTGTGACTTAATCAGCTGCTCTCTAGAGCATTATAAATGTGATAGGAAGAGTTGTCATTGCTTTCTGCCTAACTGATGACAAGCTAATGAACTATTATAAGCCACAGTGAATGCAATTATGGCACAAGGCTGTGTGCTAATCCCATGACATTTTATCACAATATGCTGTAGCAACATCTGTAAACAACCCAGTGGTGCTGAACACACACAGTGGCCAGGGCTGGGGTTAAATCCCTGCTGAGCATCCTCATCCCCCAGGCTGTGACCCTGTGTGCCAGGGGAGCCTGGCAGAGGCTGCTCAGCACAGAGAAAGCCTCTGATCCAGAGCTGGAGCTGAGCAGAGCCAGGCAGAGAGGAAACCACGGGAATCCAGACACTTCTGGGATGCAGAAATCCAACTGCGCTTCAGGATGCAAAACGGAACGAGTGAAAGCTTTTCACTGACTCTCCGTCTCCCTTGAGCAACCAAAAAACCCTGGAACTTGAAATTTCCTTCTAAAAACTTGATCAAAGCTGTGTCTGCTGTGAGACACCAGGCTCAGCAGTGCCTCTGTGCCCAGACTCTCCACCCTGGAGCTGCCACCTCGCTGCCCCTCACTGCCTGCAGTGGGATCCAATTTTGGGGAAAGGCTTCCCTGTGTCTCCCTCTCAGACCCCATTTTGGCTCAAAACCCCACTAAAACCAGGCTGCCTTGAAAAGATCTCAGGGAAAAGCTTGGCAGGCGGCAGAACTGGGATCTCTCCTCCTCCCAGTGCTGGAAGTCTCTCACCCTGGGATCCAAGCTCCACATGAGGACACAGTCTGGGGACCCCTTAAATCCATGACCAGGGTGGGCAGAAGACCCCAAGCATGGGACAAGGCATCCTCAGAGCTTTTCTGAGTGCTCCCTGCCCAGGATACAGAGCTCCTCCAGCACCAGGTGCTCCTTGAGCTCCTGAGACATTCTGGATGCATTTATTACCTGGACCTGCCCCATGGGACACCCAGAACTGGAGGTGCAGGATTCTTCCAGAACTGCCCAGGTGCTGCACAGGCTGGGTGATGCCAGTCTGGTGCCCTGGAGCTGCCACCTGGAGCCACCTAGACCCAAAACAGCCCCACAAACCCACAGCAGTCCCTCATCCTCTGTGCCTCTAAACCAGCAGAGTATGGGCAGAGCAGCACCAGCACACCCAGAGCTGGGCTCAGATGGAGCAGCCAGGAAGGACTGACCTGCCTGGAGCCTCCACAGGGTACAGGGACCCTGCACTGAAATGCAGAGGTTTGGAACAGAGCATTTCTTTGTTCAAGCTGCCCTGAGTGAGGAGGGCTCTGCTCCTGCCATCAGCAGCTGCTGCTGCTGTTCCATTAGCTTGGAGCAAAGACAGGGATCCTGAACCCTCCAATGTGCTGCAGTGAGCAGGCTGGGCTGCCTGATCCTACTCATTGATTAAATGGATTCTGAGATGCCCTTTTCCAACAGCTCCAACCACTCCATCCCCTGCAGCTCACAATTCTTTCAGCACCAGCATTTTGACCAGAGCTCAGATTCAGAGCTGGGATCAAACAACTCCAAGTAAACGCTCACCAGCCTCCAGGAGATGAAGTGCTGCATCTGGAGAGAGAAACTGAGGAGTGAATGACACAACTGTATTCATTTCTTTGCAGCAGCTACAAACGCACAGAAAAATCAGATTATTACAACACCAGGGGCCAGAATTCCTGGGCAACCATTATTCCAAACGGTCCAGGGCAGTGTGCTTCAAGGATGGTTTGGAGAGGGCTGGTGTGAAGGGAGCTCCTGGCATGCTGCCTTCGGGCTTCGCTGCACAGTTTGCTGTGATGTTGTCAAACATGAACCTGCTACAGCACAACAAACTGAACTAAACACAGAGACACCCTCAGTCAGCAGCTGCGGCTCCGCCACGCGCAGGGCTCCCCGCAGGACAACTTTCTTCTTTCCCCCAGGCAGGGAAAATGTACATTTAATAGCCAATCACTCCAAAAATCTCCTCCCTGACCCTCCAGGATGCCATTTTGCAAGGTACAAATATAATTAAAGACAATACATGGCAGAGGGGCTTAATTGCATCTCTCCCCAACAACTGCCAGGGCGATTGCTCTGTCAGGGAGTCCGCTGGATGGAAACACTCCCAGACAAGATCCCTGATTTTCCACCACGCAGATGGGAAGGAGAAATATAGATTGTTGTCTTTGAAAGAGAAACAGCAAATAATAAAGGTAGAAAAAGCTGCCTAACCAAGATGAGATGGAAACCGGGGGTCCTGAGAAGGAATATTTGATTGTAGCTGGAAATGTGAGCAGTGAGAAGAAACAGTGATGAAAAACAAGGGTAGCTGAGGCTATAGTTAAATAAAACAATTGGATCAGACACCAGCCCCGTTCTGGGTCTGGTTTATCCCTGCACAATGAACACACACATGGGAGACGATCTGGCTGCCAGGAGCACACACAGCGAGCGCAGCAACTCCAGCACAGCCAAGCAACAAACACCTGCAAACCCCGAAACACCAAACACCTTCCCGGAGTCATCCCAAAAAACCGCGGGGAAGCTCGGGCTGTGCCCTGGTTTGAACCAGCTCAAAGCACACGAGAATTCTGAGAGCCGGGGAAAAATGTTTCAACAGCAAAGGCGTTTAGCTGAAATTATTTTCATTGAAATTATGAAAACACGCTTCATATTATGAAAAGAAAAAAGCAAAGAATGATTAAAGTAAGTTGAGCAATGTGGACTCACCAGAGCGGCGGCAGCTCCTCAGCGCGGTCCCTGCTCGCGCATCAATTAGCGGCGGCAGCGATCCCGCTGCTGTTTCTATGGAGTTGGGGATGCTGAGCCCTGACTATGCATGAGGCTGCTGCAGCTGCATGGGAGCAGCTCCGGGTCCGCACGCATCACAAACAGCAGCAGCCTCCCTGCTCTGCCTCGGGAATGAAGCGAGCAGCAGCAATTAGGCGGCTGCAAAGCTGCGCCTATGCAGAGAGGGGCTCGCGGAACACGCACACTCCACTCAGCTCCAGAGGGGCTTTTTTATTTGCCAGGACCATCACAGAGCACAGCCAGAGGCAGCTGGAGAGCCACGGATCCGCACACAATACACGAGCAGAGACACATGTCTGGAGACAGGCGATTTAATCTGTTTTTTCCTCGATTTACTCGGCCGGTTTCAACCTTATTTCAACACAGTTTTGCAAACCTTTTTCTGGCAGCAAGGTTTGAATATGATACCTCCAAGATCCCAGCCTGGTTTGGTTGGGCTAAAGAGCAAATTTGCTGCACGTAGGTCTGGCTGGCTCTTTCCTGGGAGGAAAGGCAAGATCCATTTTGCAAGTGCATTACTCTGTGATAAAAAAGATATTTGCCCCAAGGAGCTGCTCCTCACATGCTGGGCCTCTGGAAACTCAGGCTTCAGTGATTAATATTAGCTTTGTCTGGGTGGCTTGGAGCATGTTTGCTGTTATATTGACTTAAAATACACTTGAATGGCGATTCAGAAAAGTGTGTTATTGTGCCTAGTGAGTAAATTCAAGACATGCCCATATTTCACAGGTAGTAGCTGAAGGCATCCCATAACCATGAATGAGGGTGTCATCAGTTCTCCCATTAGTCAAGCTAATCTATCAGGGGATAGGTGGTTTTTTTCCCCCCAGAAAATACTCCAGAACCAATTTCTCAATAAAAAAATGATCTTTCTGCACCAACGTTCCTGCCATGAAAAATCCTTTATTGCCCAGAAATTCCCCCCTTTTTCCTGCCTGCAGCAAGAACACTTCTGTGCTTGGTTTAACATTTTAATAGTCTTTGCCAAGTGCCAGGAGGGTGTTCAGCGCTGTACAAGCTGTACTGCCTGCACCAGGACCTTCAAAAAGAGCAGTTCACACAAGGGGCAAAGCAGTAAATGTGCTCTGAATTATGGGGGGTTGGACACAGGCGAGCTGACACCGTGTGCTGGGATTTTCAGGAGGTCTCTCTGACCCTGTGCCTTCCAAAGCTGTCCTGTTCCCTTCTCTCCCTCCAGCATTGTCCTCCTGCAGCTGGAAAGCACAGGAGCATTTTGCCGGGGTGGATCAGTGTGTGAAGGAGGGTTTGAGGAGGGGTCTCAGCATGCTGAGATGAGCAGGGTCTGCTGGGGACAACCTGCAGCCCCTCTGCACATCAGCCTCTGCCTCCTGCCCTGGTTCCACTGGGCAAAAAAGCGTTGTACAAATGGATCACTAAGGCAAAAAAATCCCAACTTAGGTTGTTTAAAGAAAGCCTCAGCACAGAAGTGCTGAAGGTAGAAGTCAAACCCAGAGGTTTTCTCCTGGATGCGCTTTGACCCCAGGATAAATTCCTTCCTGTACCAGGGCACTGTCCTTTAAATCAACATCACCAGATGCTGGTTCCAGTCACAGAATCATGGAATTCCAGAGTGGTTTCAGTGGGAAGGAGCTTGAAGATCATCCAGTGCCACCCCTGCCATGGCAGGGACACCTTCCACTGTCCCAGGTTGCTCCAAGCCCCATCCAGCCTGGCCTTGGACACTGCCAGGGATCCCGGGGCAGCCACAGCTGCTCTGGGCAGTGCCAGGGCCTGCCCACCCTCACAGGGAGGAAATCCTTCCCAATATCCCATCAAAACCCACTCTCTTCAGTAACTCTCAGCCCTGCAGGATCACTTCAGAAGGAGTCAAGCATCCCCTTTCCCCCACAGGATCTCCTGATGGCAGCCTCTGTCCCAGCCAGGCTCTGTGAACCAGGCGGAGCAGCACCCAGCTCAGGGGGGCTCAGAGCAGCCTGTGGGGAACCACAGAACCCCCTGAGCTGGGAGGGACCCAGCAGAACCACTGATACCCAGCTCCTGGGCCTGCACAGCACCCTATGGGGAACCACAGAACCTCCTGAGCTGGGAGGGACCCAGCAGAACCACTGAAGCCCTGTGTCAGCACCCTGCACAGCACCCTGTGTCCCAAAGGAGCTGCTGCAGCTCCACTCCCATGGGCAGAGAGGATGGGAAGAGGGGACACATCACTGTCCCCACAGCCCTGTGGGGTCCTGACTCCCCTGCCCCACAGCCACCACAAACCCTCTCAGCTACACCCAAGAGCTCTCCCTGCCCCTCCAGGGCACAGAAGGGATGAGCCCATCCTCTCAAGGGCCATCACCTGTGGTAAATGCTGTCCCCACAGCCCGGGTGACACTGCCAGCCGAGGCCTGGCAGGGAAGAGAGCGATCAGATGGAGGCAGCTCCGGGGGAGGACTGGAGACAGGCACAACAAAGGGATGCTGCAGCTCGCTCCATCTCGGGCCAGCCAGGAGCTCAGCTCTATTCCTGGCACTGCCACGGGCCCAACTGCAGGGAGAGCTCCCCCTCACAGACCCCCTGACAGCAGCACCAAAACCTTCCCCAGCCAAACTCCTCATTTTTCTGACAGGTTTGGCTGCGGGCGAGGCAGCAGCCTGCAATCCTCCCTCCTCTCTTGGGTGTGCACAGAGAAATGCTGCAGCTCGGCTGCTCTTGTTGGCTGTGAGGAGGAGATTCAGCTGTTACATAACCAGGGAGTAGAGGTGCATCCACTCCATCCACAGCAGCCCTTTCAGCCACTCAGTCCAGAATGGTTGATAAAAAAAAATTAAATCACCGCACAAAAACTTAGTCTTACATAAACTCTACAGGAATATTTTTATATTCACAGGTTTTTTCCACTCTTGGGCACAGCTCAAGAAGGCTGATGATACCTGGCTGCACACATTCCCTAAGGATACTGCTCCCCATCCACGCATGAAACAGCAGAAAAGACCAAGCTGCCCCTGCGCTGAGCTGTGCAGGAGCAGCCTGGCTCCAGCTTTGGTAGTGCTTCCTTCTACCTGAACTCCAGCAGGATGTTCCACAAGCCAAGCTGATCCAGCCAGCAGTTAATAGATTTATCCAGGAGGCAACAAACTGCCTGAGAAGCCAGAGACTCCATGTGAAGATGACAAATAAGGCCAGTTTGACTCCAGCAAATTTGGTGTTTGGCTGCTGGGGCTGTGCTGCCTGCACGGGGCCACTCCAGCAGGAGCCAGGGCTCCTCTGCCCTGCT
The DNA here is from genome assembly GCF_028769735.1 of Zonotrichia leucophrys gambelii. Taxonomy (NCBI): domain Eukaryota; kingdom Metazoa; phylum Chordata; class Aves; order Passeriformes; family Passerellidae; genus Zonotrichia; species Zonotrichia leucophrys. The sequence continues at coordinate 4,405,129 of NC_088195.1, forward strand.
CCTGACACAGCACCTGCCTGGTGCCATCTGCTCACCTCCACACAGCCCCACCTTCCCCTGCCTGCCTTTGTGAGCACAGGTTTGCTGGGTCTGAACTCAGGACCGCAGCCAGCCCAGAGCAAATCTGCTCCACGTGAGACTTGAGGATAAAATGGACAAGGCATCAATGCAGATAATTAGATAAACATCCAGACACTGATGGGGAAGGCATGGTACCTCTGTGGCTGTGTTAGTAAACACTTGATGCAAATAGATTTTTTCCCCCTTGCTGGAGCAGCTTTACAGCCAGTAACAGAGAAATATTGGTGCATGTCAGGCCCAAACTGTGTCCTCTGTGCTGTCTAGACATAAAAATGGGCCCAGCCGTGCAGAGCAGAGACAGCAGCCCTGGCTGCTCGTGCAGCCAGCCCAGCCCAGCTCGCCTGGGGCACAGAGCTGAGCACAGCTCAGAGCACACAGACATCCCCCTGCTAAAGGCAGATGATGATGATGATGTGATCCTGACATGAACACGAGGTCCTGGACAGGCTGCACAAACAAATGCAGATCTGTCATATCAGGATGGACAGAACAAGAGCAGCGTGGAGTATTCCTGCTGCAGAGTCAGGAAAATGTTAATTTTGGCGCAAGGTAAAGAATTCCAAATGGATGCAATAAGTTTGCAAGCTGTTTGCCATGGCTGCATGGGATGTGATGTGTAAGGACACAAGCAGCCATGGTAAAAGGCCTCCAGAACAGGCAGGTATAAAACAAACTCATTTAAAGAGGAGAATTAAGTTACAGGCAAAGTGGGCAGTGGAAGGAGGGTGTTTGCCTGGAGCTATCAGCAAAGCTGTGCTGGAAGCACCACTGCAAACCAAGGGCTGGCAGAACCCTGGTGCCCTGTGCCCTGGGGGTGCCAGCTGCACCCCAGCATGAGATCCTGGCACAGAGGGGCAGGAGAAAGGGAGGGAAGGTGACACAGAAAGCCTGGGACAGGGATTGGTGGGCAGCTGTGCTGCACAGTGTGCTCAGCAGAGGAGGAGAGTTTGTGAAAACTCATGGTGTAAAAAACGCTGTGAAATCTATTTGATTTACAGATCATTGACTACAGGAACCTCTATGAAAATATTAGAATATACAAACAACTTTGAGCAGGTTACCAATACTTCTAAAAACCATGAGATTTGGAGTTTTGCTCCTCAGCACATGAACCTGGGTTCCAACTGCCCCTGCCAATGTCTTCTGAAGTGACAGCAGGAGATCTCTGTGGTGAGCAGCTGTGAGAGCAGGTGTAGGGACAATTCCCCACTTTGCAAACAGAGCTGCCCCTTTGCTCCTGGAGCAGAATTCCTGCTCCTGACTCATCCCTGGCACACCAGAGTCCCTCCCTGGCTCTACAGCCTGACCAGGAACAACTCAGGCAATTCTCGGGGAAGATAAAACACACACATGAAAGTACACCAAGATCCATTACTGAAGAACAGAAATCCATGCAATCCATGGGATTCCCTCCATTTCTCAAACACCATTCAGTTCCTACCATCCCAGCGGCTTCAGTAGGTTCTTTATTGCTTTTTGTTGGTTTGGTTTTGTTTCATACAGGACAGGAGTGTGTTTCTGGAAAAGGAACTTTCACAGGAACTTTATCTTGGCGACTTTATCCCAGCTGTCCCCCTATGCAACCATCCCGTTCCACATCAACAGGTGAGGTAGGACTTGACCCAAAACTTCACCATGGAACATGTGGAAAGGGAGGGAACCCTCCCAGAGGGGTTCCAGGACCAATCCCTGGGTCCAACACGGGGCTCCCAAACATTTTCCTCCCCTGTAGGGGATGGATGTCCCTCCTGCCTTCCACGAGCACCCTCCAGCAGACGGGAGCAGGGGCCGTACCTGGCTCGGAGATAATCAGGCTCTGGTCAGAAGGCAGCAGGAGGAACTCCCTGCAGGTGTCCAGGTCCAAGCTGGGCAGGCTTTTCTTCTGGCACAGCTCGGTGAGGATGCTGATGGCCCTGCGACAGCGGCCATCCTCCCTGGGAGCGCTCATCGCCCCGTCCGCATCCTCCGCTCCCTCTGCTCTCTAGGAAACTCTCGGCAGGAGCACAGGCTGGGCTCGGGGCTCAGCACAGGAGCAGCTTCACTCCGGTTCCATCCTCTGCCGGGGCAGCACCTGCTGGGACACGCGGGGCTGCCCCAGGGCCGCTGCTCGGAGCTGGAGCCCGCAGCCCCCGGCGCTCCCGGTGCCTCATCGCCTCTGAGATCACAGCTCTGTTTACTGCCAAGGCTGCTCCAGACAAAGAACCTCCTACCAAACTCAGTTTCGTGCCCTCCACACGAGAGACGCATTAAAGCTGCAGCCCTGATAATTCCTTTTAACCCTTTCGCTGCTGCCCTATCTCCAGGTGAGGAGTTTGGCGTCCCAACCCAGGATTTTGCAAATAAAAATGAGTGGTGGAAACTCCTGGCTGAGGACAGCACATCACCAGAGAGGAGGTACCAAAGTGCTCCCACAAACACTGCACAAACTACTCACAACTGCCAAAGGCAGCAGAAGAAAAGCTGCAGCTTTTATTGATTTGTTTCTGCTGTCCTAACACACCAGGCTGCAGGTGGCAATAGAGATTGAAAACACCATTCTAGTTCATAATTAGATTTTTTTCCCTTTTACTTTCTGCTGTATTTTTTTATTCCTGTTGCAGTTTAGCAGGCGGGTCATGCCACACGACAGAGCATATATTTGACAGGCAATTGTGGAGCAGGCAATTAAAATTATGTACAGCAGGATGACTTCTTGCAGCTTGTACAAACCTAATGAGCGTTGTGGAGAGCCAGGGCTGAGGCTGCACAGGTCCCTCAGCCCCACAGCACAGCAGGGCATGCTCAGATGGTGTTTGTGTTTTTGTTAATGACCTGCTGGAGCACTGGGAGCTGTCACAGCAGTGTCCCAGGGGTGACAACAGCACCCAGGACAGCACAGGCTGCCCTGGGCACAGAACCTGCTCCACATCCCATTCCCAGGCTGGACAATTCCTCCAGCTCTTGGGCTGGTGTGACACAGAAGGTGTGGGTGGCACTCGAGGAGCACAAAGGCATTGCCCAACACCCCTGGAAAGCTGCATCAGGGACTTTTCGGCCTCCCTGGTTTGTTGGACATGTCACCAGCACATCCCTGCTGTCCCCACGTGGCACCTGTGTCTGGCAGAGCCAAGCTCTGCTTCTCCCAAAAACTTCTGTTGCCAGGACAACGTGAGTGAAACCTTTTATTAATCCAGTAACCGGTCACAAAGAGAGACTTTTAATTAGACACCAGCCTGGCCAGGGCTCCATGAGCTGCTGCTGTGGACAGGCTGAGGCAGAAGTGAACCCTGAGAACTCCTCCTGAACGTGTTTGTCACCTGGCACCTGTCACCTGCAGCCAGCACCAGCAGCCCCAAAGGTCTGGGGAGAGGTTCAGACACTGGGAGCTAAACCAGAAACTTCACAGAAGTGAAGCTCAGGTAGAGTTTGCTTTACATTTAGATGACAAACTCCCTAAAGCCACTCACCCATTAATTTTTTTAAGAAAATTGAGGCTCAAATGATGCCTCAAACCTGGGATTTGGGTCCATACAACATCTGCTTGGCTGGGGAGGGAACAGCTCCTCTTCTCTGCTCCTCCTTTCACTGCCTGCCCTGGGGCATTTGTGTCCCAGAGCCCCAAAACCAAAGGATTTGTACCCAAGGGTACAATGAGCCCCAGGCATCACGTCATGTCTCCAGCACAGCAACAGTTTCTGCCTGAGCCACCAAAACTGGCACCAAGAGAGGAGTTCCTGGAATATATCAGTCAAGTCTTGCATCTGAAATTTGAATTTATCTTGAAGGGATTTCAACAGACAAAAAAAAAAACCACCGCAGTTAAACTCTTTGAAAAAGGTTAATGCCCAATTGAGAGCTTGTAACACAGAAATCAATAATAAAATTCAATTATTTGGGGGGAAAAAGGGTAATTTTATTACAAAGGTAATACCAAGAACTTTTACTTTTAAATTTAAAGTCACCTTGGGTCAAATATTCACCTTGATTTACATATCAGAGGATTCCAGGCTCGCTGGATAGCAATAACAGAAGGTCCTGCACCCATACTCTCAACAAATATTCCTTCAGAACAAAACCCAGATATTTTTGCACCTTGTACCTTTGAATTTATGTCACACACACTCTTCATTGTCCAGCACAGAAGGCTGGGAAAGAGCCTGGTGGCAGCTGAAAATCCAAATGCTGCTTTTCCCAAGCAGGAGCTCTGGTTCCCAATTCTCCTCTCCCACACCCACACACACTCAGCAGTTGGGGCGCAGATTTTCCCTCTCATGTCCTGATGAGAAGCTCCCACTTTGCCCCATGGAGCAGCCCTGGAGAAGTCAGATCCCATCCCCAGACCCTGCAGCTCCCTCCACTCCTCAGGGCTGGCCAGAAACTCCTTTTTCCAGCTGGCATTTGGAGACCAAACTGCTCCCCAAGCTGTGTTTCCACCTCCCAGCGTGCGAAGGAGAGACAATTCCCCAAATCCCAGGGAGCTGGCAGAGCTGATTCTCTGCAGGGGCTCAATGGTGTTGTCTCATCCACATCCCCCTGGCATTTTGGGTTTCCTGCGTCTGGCAGAGCTTTCCTTGCAGCTGCCTGCCCTTGGCATGAAGGGAAGTGTGGATGCCTCTCCCTCACAGGGCAGCATTTACCTCCCCCCTGCTCCTGTCCTGGTGTCACACTTGGAGAGGCAGAGCCAGCAGTTAAACACAGCAGCAGCTGCCCCTGAAGGGCTGGGAGAGGAGTAAACTTTGGGAGAAAGTGGCTCAACAGACCCGACAAAGAAATGAGTTACAGGCAACACAGCAGCTCTTGAATTACCTCTGAAACTACCCCTGAGGACAGGAGCACAAAATGAATGAAAACTGCAAGGAAAGATGGAAAACTGCAGCTTGTGGCAGCTCCAGGCTGCTCAGTGAGCAAGGCAGAGAGTGGGAAAATTCCTAAAATCTGAGAGGCACGAAAGAGCATCATTTTCCCTGCAGAACAGCAGAAGCCAGGCACCAGAGACAGCATTGCACAAGCATTTGAGGAACTGGGAGGTTTCATAGCACGCTGCAATTGGATTAATGAGGGTGCTGTGCTCCAGACATATCCACTGGAAGGGATTTATTTCAGGCCTGGAAAACCTGGGTTAGGGGGAGGAGTCCCTGCCCATAACAGGGCTGGAAGGGGATGAGCTCTGAGATCCAACCCAAACCATTCCATGATTCCATGAGTGTGCCACTAAGCTGGAATCCCAGATATATTTCTCCAGCTGAGACAGAACATGCTGTTCATTTAATCCGCATTAGGATCTATTTGAAGCTGATATTTTTATTTCTTAATAATAACCAAGTCTGGAGAGGGAGCAGCAGCATTTATTTGTGCCAGCTCTATCTAATAGCATGGCATTGTTTACTTTCCCAGTTAATATAATAATTGGAAACAGCTCACAAAGGATCCAGAGCTTCTTGCCAGGAAAAATGACGCGGATCTGGATCCTTTGGCAACGGCGCCGAGTCATCTGTGGATAAACACAACATTTGGGATTGCTGTGCCCCTCCACACACTGCTCCAGGGTGCTGGAGGTGTGTGAACAGAGAGAAACCCAAAATCTTCACCTCATTCCTGCCTGCACAGAGGAGGAGAGCACCTTATCCTATGGAGACCGTGAGGGAGATTTAGTTGAAGTTCAATACAATTAGTTTAAAAAACAATTACTTTGTGCTAAGTATCAAATCTGCAGCACAGAGGAACAGCAGAAATATAAAGGAAATATAAAGGTTCCCTCCTTGTGTGTTCTGAGTCTCTCTTGGCTGTTCATTCCCTGTGGAAATTTGGGGGTTGGGAAGAGTTATTTGATTATAGACACTCCTTGAATATCCAGGAAGGAAGGGAGAAAGGGAGGGAAAGAGGGAAGGAAAGAGGGAGGGAGGAAAAGAGGAAGGAAAAGAGAAGGGGAAGAGGAGGGAGGAGGGAGGAGGGAGGGATGGAGGGAGGGAGGGAGGGAGGAGGGAGGGAGGGAGGAGGGAGGGAGGAGAGAGGAAGGAGGAAGAGGAAGGAAGGAAGGAAGGAAGGAAGGAAGGAAGGAAGGAAGGAAGGAAGGAAGAAGGAAGGAAGGAAGGAAGGAAGGAAGGAAGGAAGGAAGGAAAGGAAGGAAGGAAGGAAGGAAGGAAGGAAGGAAGGAAGGAAGGAAGAGGAAGGAAGGAAGGAAGGAAGAAGGAAGGAAGGAAGGAAGGAAGGAAGGAAGGAAGGAAGGAAGGAAGGAAGGAAGGAAGGAAGGAAGGAAGAGAAGGAAGGAAGGAAGGAAGGAAGGAAGGAAGGAAGGAAGGAAGGAAGGAAGGAAGGAAGGAAGGAAGGAAGGAAGGAAGGAAGGAAGGAAGGAAGGAAGGAAGGAAGGAAGGAAGGAAGGAAGGAAGGAAGATGCTGAATTTGTAGCCTAAAATGAAAATCCCTGGACTGCAGCACGAGCACTCTCTGAGATGAGGAGTTTAAAGATAAATAACACATTTCCCTCCTGGGCACAGCCTGGGAGGAAACTGCTCAGCCCAAAGGCCACCGTGGCAGGGGGTGGCAGTCCCTGCTGCCAGCTCCTGTCCTGCAGTGCCAGCGAGGCATTCTGGGCAGGGCTGGCTTCATTGCATTCAGGGCAAGGAAATGTGGCTCTGTGTCCTGAAAAGCTCTGATTCCAAGAGGCATCTTGGAATATGCTGTGTTGTACACAAAGCTGGAGCCAGGGCCTGGGGGATTTGGAGCTGTGTGCATCCAGGCAGGAAGAGTTCCAGAGGCAGGACTACCACCAAAAGCTCTTTCCTGGTGGTGAGGCTTCTGAAATACATTTTATTGACCTGGAATCTTTGCATATCCTCAAGGTTAAGAGTCAGAGCCTGACTTGGCAGGGCTGGAAGCTCTAAAAAGCCATTTCTGCTCCAGCAGCATCAGATGGCTGATGCTATCAGCTGAGCTGGGCTCAGGAGGCAGACGATGAGCTGTGCTCAAAGCCATTGTCCAGAGAGCTCAGGGAGCTCTGACCTTCCACAGCTGCCTTTAACAGCCTCAATAAAATGAATGAAGTGAAAGCCTGGCCTGCCTGAAGTACCAGGGAGCCACGGAAGGGCTGGAGCTGTGCCAGGGCAGGTTTAGGTTGGATTTTGGGAAAGGTTCATCCCCCAGAGGGTGCTGGGCACTGCCCAGGCTCCCCAGCTGCAGAGCTCCAGGAGAGTTTGGACAGCACTCCAGGGATGCCAAGGGTGGGATTTGGGGGTGTCTGTGCAGGGCCAGGAGCTGGGCTGGATGGTCCTGGTGGATCCTTCCAGCTCAGGGTGCTCCATGGTTCCATGACTTGGCAGCCTGGTGCCACCCTGTCAGCAGCCTCTGTCAGCCTGGCAAGCTGGGCTGATTTAGGACATAAATTTCAGGAAGATTATGGCAGCAAATCCCTGGAACGAGCATTAGGCTGGGATTAGACCCATTTCAGTTCCTCTCCCTGACCCAAACAGTTAATCCTACCTCTCCCAGGTCAGAGTGGCTGCTGTTGGTCCAGGGCTGGCCTTTGCCTAAATGTTAATGATCAATATTAACACGTCCTTTCTCTGAGAGCAGATGAAAAACTGCTGCTTTTAGGGTCTCATTTCAGCCTTCTGTGCCATGGACACCTCTATCAGTATCACTGCATAATTTATTTTTAAAAGACTGCACTTTCTTTGAAGGCCAATAAAGTGCTGGTGTCAGAACCCAGAAGAGAGATTAAAATTTGTCCTTGGTTATAAAGTGCTAAAGATTCCTGGGAAGCCTTTGCTCTCACATCCTGCTCAGCCACTGCAGCTCAGGGGAGCAGGAAGAGCCCTCTGACATTTAATCCCTGCAGGCCCCAGGTGACATCCAGGGTTTCCAGAGCAGGACAAGGCTTTGGCCATTGATCCCCAGCTCCAGCAGCCATGAAATGAAGGATTTTTAGGTTTGAAACATCCCCAGTCCACACAGCATATGGCTTTATCTCAGCACCATTTCCAGCAGGAAAGAAGAGGGCATTGGATAAAAGGCCCTGGATAAATTCCATGTGTCTGCACAGTCAGAGATTGAACACATCCATCTGCAGCCACCTTCCAGTAACACCTGGCAGGGAGGGCAGGAGGTCCCAAGCCCCACATTCCTTGGAATTAACCCAGGTTTTAAACCATGAGTGTTTTCATGGAAACCAAAAAGCAAAGCAGGATATCCTTAATCTCAACACTCTGGAAGAACCACTCTAAGTTGCTGTCTGTAATGAGAAGTAAGGAGTTATAAGCTGGTTTTTTTCCCCAGTGTGCTAACAAAGTATTTGCTGTATTCTGGTTATTTTTATCTCTCCCAGTGGAAATACAAGTAATAAAAATAGCAGTATTTTATAACAGGGAAAACAAAACCTATGGTGCACAATTGTGCCTCGGAGAGAAAACGCTGTAATGTTTTTATTTCAGGAGAATATTAACATGTGAAAAGAAACCTGAGAGCTCCTTGATTAACCTGCTCCAGCAGCCTCCAGAGAGGAGCTTGGATGTGCAGGAGCTGCTTTTCCTGGGCTGATGCTTCCCACCAACACTTTCAAGGAGCCAAGTCTCTGACCAAACCTCTTTACCCCTGTCTCTCCTGCTCTCCCAGAGAGTGGTGTGGGTCACAGCCATTCCCAGCTCATCCCACCCAACCATCTCAAACCTCTTTCACAGACCCACAGCCAGCAATCCCAGTGTTTTTTCCTGATCAGAGGCATGTGGATGTGTGTGGAGGAGCTGTTTACACATCCAGCTCACCCTCAGAGCCTCCTCTGCAGGGAGCTCCCCTGGGAGCCCAGAGCAGCATTTGCAATACTCCTATTAATAAAAAGAAAAAAGAGAAAGCCCTTGTCAATCACTTCACTACTTAATAATCTCCTTCTACAGGTGACAACAGACAGAATCCTAAATGACAGATGTGCTGGCAATCATGTCCCCAAGGACCCTCGTGGAGAAATAACCGGGTTCAGCTGAGCCATGCAGCACGTGGGCCTTTCCCAGCTTTGGTTCCTGCTGCATCTGCTTTCCCAGAGCTCCAAATTCCCCAAAAGAGGGGCACCAGGCTGGAATAAGGCTGTCCTTGCCAGCTGCCCACAGGCAGAGCAGGAGAGTTGGGATGGTTTGGGAGGGAAGGGCCCTTAAAGCTCACCCAGAGCCCCCCATGCCATGGCAGGGACAATTTCCTCTACCCCAGGGTGTCCAAGCCCTGTCCAGCCTGGCCTGGGGCACTCCCAGAAGAAAATTTACAGGTTGTCTTCCCAAACACAAAGGTTCTCACCCTGGAGAAAGGCTGGGATGGTGGGTGAGGGGATGGTGCAGGAGAATTCTCTGTGGGGTGTTGGCAGCTCCTGCCAGCATCAGATCCCAGGGCCAAAAGAGTTCACTGGGAATTTTTGTTTAAGTGTCTTTTCTTACTGATAACATTATTTCCCAAGGCCTTAAATGACAAGAGACAAGGGCACCCTGCTGTTAGCTTTGGCAGGGAGTTGTGTGCTGAGTTCATCTGCTGTCTGACAGTCAGACATCCTCCCAGCACTGCCTCAGAGCCCAGCACCAGGGCAGGGCTGCAAAGGGATGGACTCTAAGGTCCCTTCAACCCACACCACTCTGTGATTCTGGGGCTCTGAGAACTCAGGAGCAAACAGGAAAGAACATTTTTGAGTCAAAAGGAAGAAGTAACTCATCAGGTAACTGAGGATACAGGTCTTGATTTGGATGAAGCTCTGCCATCTTACAAATATGGCCCCAATAAATCACATTTCAGCCATGATTCTGCAGACAGAAATCCTTCCTGTGAAGCCACTTGCTGTGCCCATCACCCAGGAAAGGCAAGAAGGAGAGAGTTCCTTGGAACCACAGGGCAGGACAGAGTCTCCAGACCCAGCAGCATAACTAAATTACTTTCCACAGAATTCAGTTTTCAACAGCCAGCAGCAAATAAGGTGGCCTGGCACACTGATGTTCTGCTCAGCCACTAGAAGGACCCTGTGTCTGTATCTGCAGGAGAATTAGGCTGTTTATAATTGGGCAGGAGATTAAACTGGTTTGACATGTCCACAGTCACCCCTGAACCAGCAGCACCAGATCTCCTGCTGGGAAAGGGAACAGGGAAGTGGAGGAGTTAACAAAGAGCAGACTGAGGTTTTTCTGGACACCTAACTGGAAAAGACGATTCCCAGACAGCACAGCAGAGGATTGAATGCTGACTACACACTCTGATTAATCAGGTTTTCCAGAGGGCAGGAGAGCATGGCACAAGGCTGGAAAAGCCAGAAACAAGCTGCAACTTCATCAGGAGACCCAAACCACACACAGGAACCCACAGCCCCATCAGCTCTCCCAGTGGGTAATAAAGGAAGAGCCAAAATGTTTCAGTTTCCAGCCATTCCCTGGGCCACACTGGGGGATCTCTGTGATCCCTGTGAGGGGGGCAGATGGAGCAGGGCCGAGCTCTTCACTCTGAGAATCTCCCTTTCCAAAGCTCCCTTTTCTTCCCAGCCATTCCCTGGGCCACACTGGGGGATCTTTGGGGTCACCCCACAGGTTCCCTCAGCAGGCTCAAGCCCTTCATTCCAAGCAAATCTTCCTGTCCAAATCTCCCTTTCCTTCCCAGTCATTCCTGGGCCACACTGGAGGATCTCTGGGGTCACCAGCTTATCAGGGCCCTGTGAGGGGGCGGCAGATGAAGCAGGGCCCAGTCATTCCCTTTGAGTGAATCTCTGTTCCAAAACTCTTTCCCAGCCATTCCCCGGGCCACACTGGGGGATCTCTGGAGTCACCCCACAGGTTCCCTCAGCAGGGCCCTGTGAGGGGGTCAGATGGAGCAGGGCTGGGCCCTTCACTCTGAGTGAATATCCCTTTCCAAAGCTCCCTTTCCTTCCCAGCCATTCCCTGGGCCACACTGGAGGATCCCTGGGGTCCCCAGCTCAGCATGGCCTGTGAAGGGGGCAGATGGAGCAGGGCAGAGCTCTTCACTCTTGAGAATCTCCCTTTCCAAATCTGCCTTTCCTTTCCAGCCATTCCCTGGGCCACACTGGGGGATCTTTGGGGTCACCCCACAGGTTCCGTCAGCAGACCCGAGCCCTTCACTCCGAGCAAATCTCTCTTTCCAAAGCTCCTTCCCAGACATTCCAAAGACAACACTGGGGGTTCTCTGGGGGTCACCAGCTCAGCAGGGCCCTCTGAGGGGGGCAAATGGAGGAGAGCAGAGCCCTTCACTCTGAGAATCTCCCTTTCCAAAGTTCCTTCCCTATCATTCCCTGGGCCACACTGGGGGATCTCTGGGGGTCACCCCACAGGTTCCCTCAGCAGGCCCGAGCCCTTCACTCTGAGCGAATCTCCCTTTCCAAATCTCCCTTTCTTTCCCAGCCATTCCCTGGGCCACACTGGGGGATCTCTGGGGTCACCAGCTCAGCAAGGCCTTGTGAGGGAGGCAGATGGAGCTGAGCCCTTCACTCTGAGTGAATCTCTGTGCCAAAGCCCCTTCCCAACCATTCCCTGGGCCACACTGGGGGATCTCTGGGGTCACCCCACAGGTTCCCTCAGGGCCCTGTGAGAGAGGACAGACTGAGCAGAGCCAAGCCCTTCCCTCCGAGTGAATCTCCTTTTCCAAACCTCCCTTTCCTTCCCAGCCATTCCCTGGGCCACACTGGGGGATCACTGGGGGTCACCCCACAGGGGGACAGATGGAGCAGGGCACAGCCCTTCACTCCAAGCAAATCTCTCTTTCCAAAGCTCCCTTTCCTTCCCAGCCATTCTCTGGGCCACTCTGGGAGATCTTTGGCCACAGGTTCCCTCAGCAGGGCTCTCCCCACCTGCAGAACGCAAAGCCGAGAGTTTCTGCCCCATTACAGCTCCTGCTCCCCGGAGCCCGGCGTGCAGAGCGCTGTGCTCACAGCACCATCTGCTGCCGCCATCGGGGCAGCGGATTTTAAGGAATGAGCAGCTAATTTGGGGATTCTTAGCAGGATGGTGCACGAATTACACACCGTGGTGCCTGCCTTCATGGTTATCCAGAGCTCCCCGCGCTTCCCACCCCATCTCTGAAGTAGCAGCATCTTTCCTGAGCTCCTGAGCTGACCAAACCCCAAATCTGGCTCCAAATCTCTGATTTAGGAAGATTTCACCCTGAGCCTGGGCCCTGCTGGTTGCAACATCTCCTTCCTCTGGAAACATTTAGTGAAAATGGAGAGGATGAAGAACTTATATTTGAGATTGCCTGGAGACACAAACTCAGAAAGGAAACGACTCAGTTTGGAATTTTGCACCTCATTCTGCAGTCAGCAGCAAACCCCTGTCAGATGCAGGGCACAGATGTTGCTGTGCTTGGTATCAGCTGCAGAACTGCACCAAACGTGGCTCAAAAAGAAAAATCCAAATGAGTTTGGGTTCCAGGCGCTTTCAGAATTCTCTCTTTCCTGACAGGAAGGTGATCTGAAACAGATGCACACTGCAATACAAATCCTATTGTCCACAGCACAGCCCAAAGGTGTATCCCAGCTCCATATTCCCACAGGGATGGAAATCTTCAGAAGACGAGATTTCCAAACACTTCAGAGCAATTCTTCCACTACAAAGTCTTTTGGGTTTGTCTCTGATACACAAGATAAAAAATTAAAGGTGCTGTGAGCCAGGCAGCTGCTGGACAGGTTTAGTTGGGGTGGCTCATCCTGCCCAGCCCCAGAGGTTGTGTCTGAGGGAGGGCAGGGGCTGAGCTGCACGAACAGCAGCAAGTTCTGCCCCTGGCAGTGCTGGGGGTGCAAAAAGGGCCAGTCAGCAGATCCCAGAATCCCAAAATAGTTTGGTTTTTAAGGAATCCTAAAGTTCATCCCCTTCCCGCCATGGGCAGGGACACCTTCCACTATCCCAGGCTGCTCCAAGCCCTTTCTAGCCTGGCCTTGGACACTCACAGGGATGGAAGATAAATATCAGTGCCAGGATGAAGCAGCAGATACAGCCCAGCACACTCTGTCTGCTCCTTGTTGAGGGGTCCCCCAGCACCCCCAGCCACTGTGACCCAGCCTTGTGCCATCTGAGGTTCTGTGCTGAATGTGCTCATCTGGTGTGTCAATGAGAGGAGCAGGAATTTATATCCCTGGTTTTAAACCCTGCTAATTTAGCAGACATTATCCTGGTTCCTAAGCATTAACCCAGGTGGAGATCAGCCAGCACTGTGCTGCAGCCCATGGGAAGCAGGAAAAGGTAATTTGGCCAAGAGCTGTTTGCTCAGCCCTAAGTGCTTTGTTCTGCTCCATCTGCTCCACAAACACTGAGCAAAGGACACAGGAACAGTCAGGAGTGCAGTTCAGCCCCTGTGAGCCTGTTTAGGCACTGGAGTGATGCAGAGCTCACATGGGGAGGGAGATTAATCAGGGGAAGGAAGGCCAGTGCTCTGGAGGAGATCCAGACTCATAATCTCAACCCTCAGACAGCAGTAACTCCAAAATCATCTGTGTCTACAGAGATATCCTCACCCTGGAAGTGTCCAAGGCCAGATTGGACGGGGCTTGAAGCAAGATGGGACAGTGGAAGGTGTCCCTGCCATGGCAGGACAGAACTGGATGAGTTTAAAGCGTTTTCCAACCCAAACCATTGTGGGATTCTGTAACAGATGTGAATTCTACAATAGCAGCAAGGGGTTGAACAGTTTAGCAGCCGTTTCTAATCCTTGGTAGGATTTTGGGATGGGATTTTTCACCCTGGGTTGAAATGAAAATTGGCGACTTATGTGATGGGGTGAACAGCTCAGTGTCACTGGAGCAAGCCAGGAGAATTAATTAAAGCCAGGAGAATTAAACCCAGGGCATTGAGAGGAAGAAAATCCAAGCAAGCCTGAGCGGACTCAAACAGAGGAGCTGCAAATGCCAGATGCCAACCCAGCCACAAAGGCCAACTGCAGGCACCCAAAGAGCTGCAGCAGATGGGCTGGTGGAGCTGCAGCAGATGGGCTGGTGGAGCTGGGAGTGCTCTGGACACAGCCAGGCAGCACCTGGCAAAGAGAAACAAACCCCCTCCTGAGACATTGATGCCTCAGGTTTTTGTATTTTTCAGATTCTGGGCTGCTTTAGTGTGTGGGTCTGGGCTTTGTATTAGAGGATGGTGAGCTCTGTGCACAGAGTAGGGAGGCAAAACAATTCCTGCTCTAGCTGGGCACCAAGGACAAATGATCCAAATCTCAGCACCAAGAGCACAAACAATGTGGGCTGAAGAGAGAAAAACAAGGATGGGACTTTATGGGCTGGAGCTGTAATTGGACAATTAACTGCAATATGTAAATGGAGCAGAACTTATCAAAGTGAGAGACTCCGTGACCGGTCGAGCATTTTGTGAATATTTGGGTTCATCTTGGGTTCATCTTGTGACCATTTAGGTTCATCTTGGGTGTAGCCCTGGCTGGGCTCTGGTGCTCCCCAAGGTGGATGCATTGAGGAGATCCTTTTAATAAATCCCTGTTTTATTCTTTAGCTCTGTCTGGTCTCAGTTTTAGCTCAGCATTCACAAGGCATCAGGATCCTCATTGCTGCTCTGGCAGCTCCAGGGAGGCGGAGCAGGGCACTCAGCATCCCTTGTGCCCACACAGAGCCAGCACCAGCTGTGCTGCCAGGTTTGGGCTGAAAGTGCCACGGTTCAGGTGCAAACCACCTAAGTTTTGCCTGAGTCCTGCAAAGAGACAGGAGCAGTAGTTGGTTGGTGTGAAGTTGTTTATTGCATGAATACACCAGCCTCGAAGGAGAGGGGTTCAGATTATTAAAGTCTGGGCTAAAAAAACCTAAAAGTTTTCTGCCCTGGAGTCCTGATGTCCTGAGCAGAAGCAGCAGAATCCACTACCACCTTTTTTTCTTTTTTTTTACCCAACACAGAGGGATTTTATTCATAAATCATCCATTCAGCTAAAAACATGATTCTACAACATTCTTCTTACAGCTATCTGAGCTTAATTCCAATGTGAGAAAGCAGTGTCTGTTCTTACCCAAAATCTGCACAAATGGTTCTATCTGTTCATTCAAATGGTTCTATCTGCTCATTCAAATTGTTCTATCTGCTCATTCAAATTGTTCTGTCTGTTCATTCACATGTTTCTATCTGTTCCATCTAAAAATGCAAGCAATGTTCTGAAATGTTTTTGTTATGTCTGGAGCTAAGTTAATTTTGTGCAACATTACTGAACTTTAGGGCTTTTACTGGCTACCACAGCCTCTTAAGGCACCCGGCTGAGAAAAATTATTCCAAGGGAACTTCAGGTGAGATGTGTGAAAAATGGCCGGATAATATTGCCTTTCACGCTTATGTATTAGATTTTGCTTGTTGTTCGTGATTATAAATATTTAGAAATAGTAGCAGTTAAAAATACAATATATGATATAATATGATGTAATGTAAATATAATATAATATAATATAATATAATATAATATAATATAATATAATATAATATAATATAATGAAATTTCAGCTCAAGTGTGCACTGTGTTGCCCACAGAAATAGTAGTGTAATGAATATAATATCTATGTATTGCTTATGGAAATAATAGTGGGATGAGGGTATTGTATATAGACCTTAGCAAAATATAAGATTTAAAAAAAAAAAAGGTTTTTGTGAAACTAAAACCAGTGTAAGGCCATCCACTGTCCAAGTGATAACTGTGACACAAAGCAGAGCACTGGAGGACAATTAGAGAATACCAAGTTAAATTTGAGGACAATTAGAGAAAACCATGGTAAATTTAAGGAGACACTAAATCCTTATCAGAGGATGTGAAACAGCAGAATGGAGACACAAGAAAAAATAAAATATATTGACCTAACACCCTGGACATCATGCAGTGTGAAGAAGTCAAACAGAGGAGTTCCCAAAACATCAGAAAATTCACAAGAATGTTTGAAATTCAAACAATAATTCATGAAACACATGAATCTGCATGTGATGTTATAAAGGTAACACTGTCTGAATGGACCTGTGTGTTCTCTGGCTGCTGGAAATTGATTTGTAGAAAATTTTTGAAACTTGTTCCATTTCTCTCTCGATAAAGTCTTGTCTCATCCCATGGCATTTCTAAGCCAGCATTTCTTATCTCAGTGTTTGCATACAGATGCACACTGTGTCAGCCTTCTGTCAGGTTTGGAGAATTTTCTACAAATCCATTTCCCCCTCTCTCTTGAACAGAAAAAACTTCTTTGATGGTTTAAAAATAGAATTAAAGTTTTTAAAATACCTCTCAGTTGGGGTCAGAAAAGGATATAATTCAACACTGGATTTTTGTCTCTTATTGTATCCATTATTAAACTTTTAAAAAATTCTTTATTTTAATAACTTGTGTCCCATGCCCAGGTGTAGATAAAAGTGACAAATTATTTTTTGCAGCCTCAGCTGGGCTCACCTGGGCTCCTGCAGCCCAATTTTCCCCCTATTTCCACACTGCAGGTGTTTTCAGGAAAATCTTGTGCCAGGTAAGGATCTGTATCTGATGATGTGCAAGAAAGAAACTCCAACTGAAAGAATGATTTTTCTAATTTAATAGAAATAACCAACCAAAATGGGTTCCAAACAATGCTTTAAACTGAGCTAATACAACTTCTACAGCACATTCCAGAGCACTTAACAAGAAATATTTACAGGCAGCTAAAGTATTAAATAACCAGGGAAAGAAAAATTTGATTTTAATTACACACCAGCAAAAAAACACAAGAACAGAACAATTTGAAACAATAACTTTAAAAAAAAAAAAAGTTAAATAGGATGATTCAGATAATACAATATCACAGAAACAGCTTTTGGGGTTTTTTTGAAGAATCATATTAAAAGATGAGGCAAGTTTATTATGTGCAAAATGAGCCAACTCCAGTACTGGAAGCAGGAAATAATTGAAGAATCAAAGAATGCCATGATTGAACCCTTCCAGGAGGATGCTTACATGTGAAACAAGCTTTGCACTGCACAGATCTGTACAGGATTATTTACACATGTCCTGGTGCTCTGAGCCTGAAATTCCCCCAGTGCAGGTGAGCACAGGTGTGCAGGGAGCTCACTCCAGGCTGAATCCTGCCAAAGTCCAGCTTACAAAACATTCCAGTGCCTCTCTTTGTAGAAATCCCATCAATTCTAAATTCTATTCTAAATTCTATTCTAAATTCTATTCTAAATTCTATTCCAGCTGTGATTTCACCCAACAGAAAAGGCCCAACCTGCATTTCATCCATCTCACAGTCCACTTATAATAGATTCCCAAATTAACTGCAGTTTTGGAAAGCTGCTTCAATCCTGATGCATCAGAAAGCAGCAAAAAGGATCCCCATAAGCCAAGTGGAAGTAGATGGAAGAGTTACTGCACACACACTTTGAGAAGACAAAATAAATCACCATACCCAAAGATACAATCCATACGTGCCATCTGTGTAAACTGTGGCATTTACATTTTTATTTTAAAAAAGTACCTCCATTATTTGTTCAAACAGCTACTTCTTAAAAAAATATGGAACTTTCCCCAACTTTTTAAAATAAAATGCCACACTCTATATTGTCAGGAACTGCTGCAGACTTTGTTTTTAAAAGCTAGGCTTGGTGATTTGCATACAAACTTCCCTATAAAATCGTTATCCTAAGGAGAGGATTCCTGTCATGCTGACAGGCAAACGACAAAGCAGTTTTATTGCTTTTTTCTGAGGAAGAGAGTGAGAAAAACAAGGAAAAGCCAACTGGGAAAAGCCAATTCCCAGTACACCACACAAACGGATTGAAAATACTGCTGCAATAACCTAAACTATTCCATGTCAGCCAAAACCAGGGGATAAACCAGAAATTTGGGCTCATTTTAGGGACTTTTCCAGTGACTTGAGATGTTTGATCCAGCATGAAGAGTGTCACAGTGACATCCCCCACTGAGGAACAACCTCTCCACACTGAACTGAGCATTTTTGTTTGCACAAGTTGGAGAAATCCCCTTTTTATCAATTACAGCTCTGCCTTATTGTGCTCTAGGCCACTTCATTCCAGGGCACAGCAAAATAAAAGCCCTGAGCCCACTGAGCTGTTGAATTTCCCCTCATCACCAGGAATCCATGGCAGGACAGCTGCTCACACTGGGCACTTTGCACTCTCATTTCAAACTGCCTTTTCCTTCTTTGGATTCACTTAAAACTTGAGGGACAACAAAAATTCTCAGCCAAAACGGAGACATAAATTTTTGGGAGTATTTTAAATGAGGGCAGAGTTGCACCAAGTGCCAGATTCCTCCTGCCACCCCAATTTTACAGATTTCCTGATGTAATCTGTGCTCTGATTTCCCACTCACACACTGCACACCCAGCAGCTGGCATGGAGAAGATGCCCAGAGAATTAATGTGGCTCATTAATACAAACCCACTAATGAGTTACACCAAAAATTATTCCCACTGAGCAAACCCTTCCCAGTTCTGTGATGAACACCCAGCCTACAGGACCAGGGAAGGGATTAGCAGAGTTTATCATTGAAATAATTTCTAATAGAACTTTGCTGCTTTCAAAACAATCACTGAATTGCTGCTTTGGGAGTTCAAAAATGAAGGGGAAGAAGAAGAAGGAGGAGGAGAGAATGTTTTGTTTCCTTGTATAAAGGAAACACTTGAGATTCCTTGCACACATTCAAAATTCCACATAATCCTGCTGAGCACTGGGGATGGGCGGGAGGAGCAGCTCTGGAGGGTGCAAGGGAAGAGCTCAGGCCCAGCAAGGCCCAGCCCAGCTGCACCCCTGGCGTGCAGAAGATGCTGAGCACGAGCTGGCCAAGTTCTCCACCTGCAGTGAAGTGTTGGAGAGGCCACCTCAAAGGAAAGGCTGTCCCAGAACACTGGGAACTGCTCTGGGCTCTGGGTGGGGAGCAGAGCTCCTGCAGCAGCCAGGGGGACACTGAGTTTCTCTGGAGGGTTTGGGGTCCTTCCCACTGTGCTCCATTTGGGATCCCCTGAACTCCAGCTGGGCTCCATCTGGGATCTCCCTGTGCTCTGCTGGGATGTCCTGAGCTCTGCTGGGATTCCTTGGGCTGCACCTGGGATCCCCCTGTCCTATTATAGGATCCCTTGAGCTCCACTGGGATACCCTGGGCTCCATCTGAGATCCCCCTGTCCTATGCTGAGCTCCCCTGAGCTCTGCTGGGATCCCTTGGGCTGCACCCAGGATCCCCTAAACTCTGCTGGGATCCCCTGAACTCCATATGGGATCCCCTGGGCTGCACCTGGGATCCCCCTGTCCTATTATAGGATCCCTTGAGCTCCACTGGGATACCCTGGGCTCCATCTGAGATCCCCCTGTCCTATGCTGAGCTCCCCTGAGCTCTGCTGGGATCCCTTGGGCTGCACCTGGGATCCCCTGAACTCTGCTGGGATCCCCTGAACGCCATCTGGGAGCCCCTGAACTCCATATGGGATCCCCTGGGATGCACCTGGAATCCCCCTGTCCTATGACAGGATCCCTTGAGCTCCACTGGGATCCCCTGGGTTCCATCTGGGATCCCCCTGTGCTCTGCTGGGATGTCCTGAGCTCTTCTGGGATCCCCTGGGCTGCACCTGGGATCCCCTGAACTCCATATGGGATGCCCTTAACTCCAGCTGGGATCCCCTGAGCACCACCTGGGATCCCCCTGTCCTATTATAGGATCCCTTGAGCTCTGCTGGGATCCCCTGGGCTCCATCTGGAATCCCCTGAACTCCATCTGGGATCCCTCTGTCCTATGCTGGGATCCCCTGAACTCCATCTGGGATCCCCTGAGCTCTGCTGGGATCCCCCTGTCCTATGCTGGGAATTCCTAACTCCATCTGGGGATCCCCCTGTCCTATGCTGGGATCCCCTGAACTCCATATGGGATCCCCTTAACTCCAGCTGGGATCCCCCTGTCCTATGACAGGATCCCTTGAGCTCTGCTGGGACCCCCTGAACTCCATCTGGAATCCCCTGAGCTCTGCTGGGATCCCCCTGTCCTATGCTGGGAATTCCTGAACTCCATCTGGGGATCCCCTGAACTCTGCTGGGACCCCCTGAACTCCACCTGGGATGCCCCTGTCCTATGCTGGGACCCCCTGACTCCATCTGGGATCCCCCATGCCCACCCCACACTCTGGCTCATCCCCAGGGTCTCTGCAGGATCCAATCCCCAGCTGCTGCCCAGGGAAAAGCTCAAAAGGTGAGGCCTGAAGGTACCAAAGTGCCACAAAAAAAACAGGAGGCCCGAGTGAAGAGAGCTCACAGAATCTTATTTTCATGATAATTTTAATAATATTCCTTTTGCAAAATGAAGCTGAGAAACTAGAAATGCATAAATAGGCAATACACAGAGCCATGAAATGATCCCTTGTCACTACCAGTGTCCTATTCACACATCAGCTTTTCCACAGGCAAAGTTGTTGCTCTTTGTCAATTTAATATGTTGAAGTGGAATTCCTTTTCCTTTCACATACAAACTGGTAAAAAATAAACTTAAAACAGCACTGTTCATGTCTAAGAAATTTAAAAAAAACAACCAGTTTGAGTTTGAAGTGTAACATTTGAGTGAAGAAGTGAGCTGGAAGTTAAAAAACCTTCAGTCCCCTCATTTATTGCAAGAGGGAGAATCCCAAGGTACACAGACCTGGTTCTTACAAAAGAAACCAAATCTGCAGTGATTTGCATAAAAACTGCTGAGAGCATTTCTCCATTTGATATTGTGCTAAAATATTTCTCTTTACCATGATGGTAAAGCGTGGACAATGTCACAGGAATTGTTGTGCTGAGCACACCAAACCCCCAGGGATCTCCCACAGAATTGCTGGATCCACACAAACCATGGCAAACTCAGAGTCTGCCATCTTGAGCTCATTGGTTCCACGAATTCTTCAACTTCCTTTAACAAGATCAATCTGAAGGCCAGAAATTGTATTTATTTCTAGGACTGACTTGTGTCAGCAAAGAAAACAACTCCTGGAGCTGTAACTCCTTGTGATTCCATGATTTCTAACCAGGAATGCTGGGAT
Organism: Zonotrichia leucophrys gambelii; assembly: GCF_028769735.1. Taxonomy (NCBI): domain Eukaryota; kingdom Metazoa; phylum Chordata; class Aves; order Passeriformes; family Passerellidae; genus Zonotrichia; species Zonotrichia leucophrys. The sequence continues at coordinate 4,426,163 of NC_088195.1, forward strand.
GGAGGCAATGCAAGGGAAGGCACTGCAGAGGTGCCCCAGGGGTTACTGAGGAATTGGGAAATTGTTCAGTTCTCACTTTTTGACCAAAAACCACTCAAGGCCAAACCCTGTGCAAGTGCTTTGTTCAATGGATGGACAGGCAACCCAAACTCAGACTGATTCCAATCTTCCTGCACATTTCCCTCACAAGCTGCTTCTGAAGAAAGTTCTGAGAAGTACTCTAAGAAAAATAAGACAGAACCTCAAAATGAATGCAATGTTAGAAATAGCATATATTACAAATCTTTTCTTGATAGGAACAATCAATAAGAATACATATTAGCTTAAAAACAGTTCAGCAAATGTTGCTGAGCTGCAAGAAATCTCAATTCACTATTTACAAATAAGACAAAGTGAATACAGGAAATTTTACACATTTGGTAGTTAATAGGTTATTGTTTGCCGAGTGGTCTATTAGAAACTGATATTTAGGAAGACTGGAAAAACACCCCAACCAGTTATTACCTCTTCAGTCTATATTTTAAGTACAGAAAAGTAGAGAATGAACACTGGAGAGAACATTCTGCCTCGTCAGGGGGTCAGGGACAGATGACAACGCTGAGACTTCTGCCATGGATGCCATTAAAATGTTCTGGGTACAGGAGTTTAATAAATACACCTTGTCCTACTCAGAGGGGTTGGAGCCACCAGCTTAGCCTTTCATCTGCCTCCCATTCCTGCACTCGCCCATTCAGAACAGTTTAATGATTTTTCTTTCTTCTTCCTTTCGCTATACATGAAATGGAGTAAAGAAAGCAAAAATGTCAACACTTGGATGGACACAGAAGATCAGTTATTCACAGTCCTGCTTCAATGAGATGATCAAAGCAACGACCAACACACACTTGGGTGGACACAGAGGGGATTTCAGGAGCTCTGCTCACAGTTTACACTGCAGTGGAATGCAAGACACAGTCACTGAGTGGGTCCAGTGTCACTACAGGCTTATCTGTACATGGAACATCTCCTATCAAATCTGCTTCTCTTCAACATTCCTCCACCTCTGTCTGTGAGACCAGCATGAGTGTGTCCCCTCCAGCAGGAAAAGAAAGAATATAGCAAGTAATCAAGGAAAAAAAAAAAATACAAACCACCAAAAATTTACAATACAGGTTTTTTTTCCCCTTTTGATGCGAATGTTTTTCTGTACAAGTGTTTTTTGTTATCTAATACTGTTTAAAAAGCTATCAGCTTCTGCAAGATGGCCACTGTAGGCATGATAATATTCCAGGAACACTTAAATAACAGTTTTTACAATAAATTTTAGGTCCATATCATTAGATTACTTTATATGCACTGGTCTCTCATCTGATTTTAGGCGTTTTCTACGTGGTTGTATAAAATCTTCATCGGAGTCCTCAGTTATTTCACCATCATCCTCTTCCTGCTCAAATTCAGGCAAAGGCTGGAAGGTCCTGTCTGAGTAGATCTCTGTAAGTTTATCTTCAAAGTACAATGCAACTGCCTTCCCTGCCTGTGCTACTTCTGAATCAGCCTGTGGACGAAAGAAGACAGGAATATTCACCTGTTGGAAATGCACATCCCTTCACCAAGTGTGCATGGTCTGAAACGCTTACCTTCAAATTAATCTCTTGTGTTTCTGCATAAACTTGAACAACTTTCATCATCTAAAAAGGATACCAGAGTCAAAAAAAATGAAATTATAATCCTTTCTAAAAGTTACGAGATCGCACAGGATTGGATGACTAAAGTCAGCCATAACAACGAGACAGTTTGTTATGGTTTGTTAGCTTTAGTTCCCAAACTTAGGCAGCAGGTTTAAAACAGTCTTAGGTGCTAAATAAACCTTCAACAGAACACACAACTTTTGTACAAGTGGCTCCCAGCCATTTTCCACTCATCACTGCTTTCCTCACAATAAACTGGAAATGCCTGGGCATGGTTGTGGGGAATTCTCCTTGGCAGGGAGGAGCTCCAGGAGATTTCCTGGCGATTACCCCACTGGGATTTCTGCTTTGGAAAAGCTTTTGGCTTAGAGGCACTCGACATGATGCTGCTGTGAGAGGTCAGAGTGACCCAACTTTTGCCATGAGCCAGGCAAGCTGAAACACATTTATTTTTCTTTTTTAAAAAAAGTTAAAAAAATCACCACATCCTTCAGTCCTTCCTCCCTTGTTGTACTCTGGTCTCTAAGAGCTGCAGCATGTTTTCCTCTAGAGTGGATGCTTCATTAATTCCCCTGATTGAGAAGTTCACATAATTAAATTACCTAATAAACCTCCTCTAATGCAGGGACATAAAGGAGTCAGGGCTGTCAAAATCCCAAATGCTTGTGAGCAGTTCCAGCATCACATCATTGACCCTGATTTTTCCTAGGGAGGTTTTAATTGCAGCTTTGTGCAGTTCCTTCAGTTTCCTTCTGCACAGGGCAGAAATGGAGCCCAAACACTGCAAGTCCAGGTTACATTTTGCAGAGAAATAAGAAATATTGGCTACATTTTGCAGAGAAATAAGAAATACTGGCTGCTTTCTGCATTTTAAGTCAGAATAAAGCCATTCCCTGTGATGCCTTTTGTCATGCTTGCTTTAAAGCATCTCAAAAATTGGGAACCCCCTTAGCTCCTACTCAGTTTCAGCCCAATATCACCTTTTTTTAATTTATATTCAGATTATTTTCCCATTGCTCAGTAACATTCAGGTCATTTATCTCCCCAAGTCACATTTCAGGTGTAAGGGATATTTCATTATCAGATGGGATCATTGCAAAATTAGTAAAAAATATGACCCCATACCCAAATTATTCACTGAAAACTGATTTTTGTGAGAGCCCAACCACTAAGGGGTTCAAGCAGGAAGGTTAATAAGAGCCATAAGGGCCACAAAGCTTTGTTGGATTCATTTACGTGAGGTACTAAAACCAGAATAACTTCAGAAAGGCAGATTTCTCCCCAGTAGAGGAAGTTTCTCAGTGGATTATCCACTGTTCCATGAGTGTAAACCAATTACCTGGGCAGCTTGAGACATTTTTAAAGACTCTTTGGTTGTCTTTATGGCACTTCCTAAGCACTTCTACAATCAATCTGCTGCACAGTAACCAGGTCACCCTGCTCCTCATTCACAGAGACCACTGAATGCATTTCAATAGTTCCCTCTGCTCTCCCAATTTCATTAAAAATGAGAAGTTACTCTGCAATTGCCTTGAGTTTGGTTTGGTTTTCAAGTATCTGATTCAGCATCTGCTCCAAAAGCAGAAGTTACAGCTGGAAGCAGAGCTTTTCATGGGAGAAGCTGCACAACCAGGTTGAAATAAATTTCCATTTAAAGGACAGATGGTGCTCAGATTGGAAGTTAACATACTTCATTAAACCTTTCACAGTTCTTGAAGATCAGCCGCACGTCGGCCACGAAGTCCTCGGGGGTCTGGTAGTGTTGGGAATGTTTCTTCTGCAGTTTCTTCTTCACCGTGGATAAATCCATGGGTTTCTTTATGATTTTGTAATAGTTTGGTATCTGGAAAAAACCAACAGTGATTTAGCACTGAATGGCTGCAGAGCTCACAGCTGAATTTCCACACTGAAGGTGTCAATCCCTTATCTCATTTCAGGCACATTCAGCAAAGCAGAACAATTTCCTAATTTTCTTTCCTCAAACTGAACTTTTAAAAGTTATTTATAAGAGTATGGAGTGACAGGACAAGGGGGACTGGTTTTAAATTGAAGGGGGGTAGATTTAGATTGGATATTGGGGTAAAATCCTTCCCTGTGAGGGTTCTGAGGCCCTGGCACAGCTGTGGCTGCCCCTGATCCCTGGCAGTGCCCAAGGCCAGGCTGGGCAGGGCTGGGAGCACCCTGGGACAGTGGAAGTGTCCCTGCCATGGCAGGGGTGGGATTGGAGGAGCTTTAAGGTCCTTCCCAACCCAAACCACTCTGGGATTCTCTCTAACCTTCAGTGTCTCTCACAGCACCACAAAGCTTTTCATTACTTACTTATTTTACAGCTGAAGACACAAGAGTCAAAGCAGTTTATTCCCTCCTCTCCTTCACAAATTTGTCCAAAAAGCCCTCCTAAAACATTTTGAGTTTCATGGGTAGCCTGAGACAACTTGTTCCAATTCAATAACTGCTAATTGCAAGTATTTTTTAAATATCTGGGTTTGAGACTGGCAGTGAAGCATCTGCCTGGAGCAGCTCCAGAATCAGCTGCTCTCCCTCTCAGCCCCACAAAATGCTGGATGGCTGCCAGAACTTTCAGACTGATCCCAAATCCAGCTCCAGACTCTCATTTCTGTTACCCCACACAGAATTCCCCAGGGGTTCTGCAGGACACTCACCGAGGCTGGGACTGGCTCCTGGAACTCAATGCTCAGCTCGTGGCAGTACAGGTAAAGCAGGAGGCGTTCACATTTCTGAGAAAGAAACAAACAGGGTCAGATTAATATTCTTCATTTATCTCTAGCCCAGAAATTCATACATCCATACTTTAAACAGGCTTAACAGGCTTCTAATTTAACAGCATAGTAGAAAATTTAAATGTAACCCCCTCAACTTAATTAGAAATGATAAAGTTCTTAGGGCAGAGTTGAGAGGCAGAACCCCATTCACTTTTCACAAATTTCCTCTTTGTTTTCTCCTTCCTAACCAAAAGTTTAGGGCTGAAGACAAGCATGGAGAGACATGCTAATATACTGCAAATTTTAATATAAAATACCAACTACAACCACTTTTACTGCTTTTGTCCAATGACAACCACATGTAACAGGAAAGGACTGAGCTGCAGACTTTTCCCCACAAGACAAAACTGAACAATCTGAAAGCAGAGCCAGTGTTTCTATAAATTCCCTGTTGAAATATTTTTCCTTGCTTTGCTTGTAATTCCTTTAGAGGAATTTGATTTGATGATACTCCTAACACTACACAGAGGCTGATTAATAAAGCTCAAAATAATTGTGATTGTCAAAATCATTAAAATTCCCCAAGAATGCACCTGAACACTCCCAGCACCTCTCACAGAATGCACTTAACACACCAAGCTCCCAGAAATATTTTATGGAGATGACACCAATGCTAAATGCAAAGGACTTTTAATCAAGTGCATGTTCAATGATGCATTTAAATACAGAATCTGTGTTCATGCTGGATTTTAGCTCCTCAGTGATTACAGTCCCACGGCACTGGGGCACTCCCACAGTCACCAACACCTGGAGATGTGGCCACAGCAGGAAAAATCTCATTTGGGTTCTTTTGCAAAGCCTTAACAACATTTAATTTGCTTCAGCCAAAGGAAAACCATCTCCAGTCAGTGAGGGGGAGCTGATGTGAGAGAGCTTTTTCCTGGGAAGCAGATTCCTGCAGGTCTGACACCCACCCTTTGGTCCACAGGACTCAGGCCTTGTGCTGTCTTGCCCTTCTTGCTGTGCTGGGAATTGTCACAATCATATTCCACTTCAGGTTTGCTCAGGTCTCTGCAGAATGTACAGATCCACTCTCCACTAAAGAGAAAAACACAATTATTGCACACATCCAGGGATAAATTCTCATCAGTGATGACTACAAATAGTTTTAATTCACTCTTAAAGATTCACATTCTACTGCAGTGAAGACTTGGATACCCAAAACCAAGGACTGACCCTTAATGCTCACAATAATTCTGCCAGTCAAGGCCATTTTTCCTGCCCTCATATGATGCTTTAACACTTTATAAAGTATTAACTTTACAGTACACCCTTCTCACCTTGCCTTAAAATGAACTTTACACACCAAAATCGCATTGTGGGACTTTACACAAACAGATAAACAGAACAGGATTCTGTTATCAGATAAACACTGATCAGCTGTGGGGATCTCTAGCAGGTCAGAGAAATGTTGGAAAGTCTCTTTTCCCAGCCTGGTGCTTGAAGAAAGAGTCAGAGCCCTTAATTTCTCAGTCTCAATGTTGTTTATTGTGTTTTATCTATAAAATTCTTTCTCCTGTCCAGCCAAGGTGTGCTCAGCAAGACAGTCCAGGCACTCTGCCTGCCCCCAGGGCAGTGTTATCTTTTTATACTAAAAACTACATGTACAATATTTACAATTACTTCCCAATACCTATCACCTATGTTAGACAGTGAGCTTCTACTCTAAACCAATCCAAAAGTGCCACCATCACAGCAGAAGATGGAGGCCAAGAAGAAGGAGAAAGGCTGGACATGCCCAGATCCCTCCATCTTGCCTCCTGAATCCCCATTCTAAAAACCCCAAAATTTTACTTTTTCACCTTGTGATAACTTCACTATTATTCTACTTAATTTGTCATGGCTTGCAGATCTTCATCTAAGGTTGGTAATTTGCTCCATGGGTCATAACCAAACCCACAGGGGCATTTTGGGCTCAGGACTTGTGAGATCCCTGGCAGGGCTCTTGGCTGCTCAGGACAGCCAGAGGGATGTGCTGGCTCCTGACAATCAGCTACACATAAATAACTCAGGCAAGGCCTTGGAAATATCATATTTTTGTAGTATAAGGATATGATATTGTTGTAGTATAAGAAACCACTTTGGGTGGTTTTGGAGGCAACACCCCTTTGGGTTCCGTGCCCACCCCGTGACGCTGCCGCGGGTACCTGGGGAAGCTGAGCAGCGTGGGCACGTGGCAGGTGAGGTGGAACACCTTGGGGCACTTCTCACAGCACAGCAGGTCGCCCCCGTTCTGGCACACGGCACACCAGTCCTCGTTGGGGTCGTCGTCCTTGTTGCTGCCCTCCCCGGGCGCGCGGGCCGAGCGGTGCATGAGGCTGCGCGCCGGCGACTTCCCGTTCACCAGGCCGTGCCCAGGCTGCTTGCAGCTCTCGCCCACATCTGCTGGCTCTGTCTTCACGTGGTTCTCCAGGCTGCCCAAAGCCTCCAGCTCACTCTCCAGGTGGAGGTTAGTGGATAGTGGTGGTGTCAAGCTGCTCTCGGGGCTGCTGAGCTGCAATGAAAGCGGCACGTGGGAAATCAGAGTTGATTTTATTGCAGGATATTCAAAATCCTCCCACCATTCAAAGGCACCATGCTCACATCCCAAAAACCACGAGGAAGAGCTGAGCTGCACACAGTATTGAAATTTGCTTTTCCACATGTCCTTTCTTTGTAGAACACTCATTTCTTCTGATACATAACAAGAGAAATGCTATAACAAGCCAAACACACTGAGTCATTAAAAGCTGTTAATGACAACTTGATTGTCATTAGGAAAAATCCTCAACTCCACCACCCTGCTCCCTGTACACAATCCTGTTCAATCAAGCATAGCTGGGAAACACTGAAAAAGATTATTTGCTAATTATTTGATTTATACTTTAAGAACTTCTGATTGACTGGAGGTTTCCTGAATGCAATGACTTATATGGGAATGTCTACTATCAGTGGGTGACTCACAGCTTTTAATAATTAGGGATTAAAAGCAGGAAATACACTCTATTACACTTCATTTCAATCATTAAAGATAATATTTACATTACAGGCCACTCTGTGCCTGGCAGAGCATTACCAAGGAGAAAATACCTCTTAGAATAAAGCTTCAGAGTAAAAATGCCTTTTTTTTCTTTTTTTCCTTTCTAAATTCTTAAACTGCTGCCAGGAAAACACTGAGCACAAACTAACTTTACCATGCAAGCACTCCTTCTGCCATCCTCTGTTTTTTCCTGCTTTACTGTTCCTGAGAAGCTGCAGATCTCTTCCTCTGTGCCTGGCTCTTGCTTTACTTTCACCTGGTCAGCCTTGAAGCCAATGCCAGTTTTGTCAGCAGTCCTGCCTGAGGAGCCACAGCTGCAGAGACATCAGCACATCACCAGATAAATAACAGGATAAATCAACAGGGCAAAGAAATTCAGGTAACTGTTTCCCAAAAGAAAGGCAAAGGGTGGCAGCACATTTAAAGAAGTGCAGGAAAAAAAATTAAAAATATAAATTTTCATGTAAGTATTTTTCTATTCCTCAGTCACAGTTATGACAAAGCACAATTTGCCAACTGCCAAGTCTTTTTTGGAATTATTCATGTCTGATTTTTTTAGGCTGACATTGTTAGTGTGACACTCACCTTCCTCTGCTGCCTGTGCTGGAGGTGCTGGGGGGCCTCACAGGAGTGTGGGAGTTGGACAAACCTGCAGAGAAGCAGCACAGAACTGATTTGGCACAAATTTACATTCACTGACAGGTGCTGGGTAACCCCAGAAATGCTGCAGGAATATCCCCATTTCCCACGTCACCTAAGCCAGCTGTTCTCAGTCTTGTGATCACAACAAATCCAGCACATCACATTCAATAAAAAGTGACAACACCCAGTTCTTAGAGCCCAATAATTATTTCACCTAATCCAAACAGTGCTAAAGCCTTCAGACCATTACATCCTCAAATTTTATGCACTGAGAGCCACTAATAATGTCAAAAAAGCAGCCTCTGCATGGTTTGCATGCAGGTTTGGAGAAACACAGAAAGCCCCCTGACAGTGTCTCTATATGGATACATATAAATATACAAAAATATATACAAAAAAACCAAATATATATATATATACATATATATATATATATATATATATATATATATACATATATATATATATATATATATGGAATACTGCATCCATGTGCTGGCAGTTTGTTACTATAAAGACATCTCTAAAGGAAGGTAAAATTTAAATTTCTGGAAGAATCTATTTCTGAGCAAAACAAATTTGAAATAGAACATTGCTTCCCTTCTGGGCAGGAAATGCTAGGCAATTATTTTCAACTTAAACACCCAGAAATAACCATCACATTCTGGAATAACTAGAAAAACCCATCAGATTTACCTGATGACCCTGGAGACAGAGCTGAAGGTCCTGGGGAGGGGTTCATGGTGCTGGTGGGCTGTGGGGGCAGGTGGCTGCCTGTGATGTACCTACTGAGCAGATTATCTAAACTACTGGAACCAGCATCTTCCAGCTGAGGAGGAAAAACAAAAACCTCAATCAGAGAGGTCTCATTCACACCTTTAAATTGTGATTATTGAAATTGTTCCCTCTCCCTTCAAGGATTCAGGAAATCAGCAAATATTTTTATCAGTTTCATGCAGAAATCAGGCTTTCAAACAAGTGATATTTTTCAAAAGCTCCTAAATTTGAGGTTTTTTTCCAGTATGATCCTGGGCTGTACTTACACAGGGTCACTGCAAACTTTCTGCTCAGTGTGTCAGTCACACACATGGAGCTGTGTTAGTCATGAAATACCAGATTTCTGAGGCTGCAGAAGTTATTCCATAATTAAGATATTAAGGGAGGCCATAATCTTGTCTTTCCTTATCACGATGGGAAATCTCCCACTCACTTTTCAAACAGATTTTTGCACTTGTTAAACCCAAGGAAACAGGGACCTTGTTGCTGTAACTGCTTAAATGTGTTAAATTCAAGAATGTGTTGGAAACACACTGCATTCCAAGGGGGTTTTAATGACTGTGCCAGCAGCCTGAAGGACTAACACCTCCTATCCACTGAACCCAGCTAAAATCCATAACAGCTATTGCAGGAACAGGTATAAAAAGAAGAATATCTCAGGAGAATTCTGCATTTTCAGTGCACCTGGAAGTTGCATGGTAATGTTTTGTCCTAAAGCCTCAGCACTGCAGGCTGCTCACACTGAGATGGGATTCCTCCTTCCCACCATTCTCACATTAAAAATGACCTGCAGCCTCCTGAGAACACTGAACACACCAGCCCTGAACATTTAAGAGTTGCAAAGTTGCAGCTGATATTCCAGCAGATCATCTTGGATGAAATTTATTTTGTTTCCTGTATGGTGACCAAATCTCCTGGGTTTTACAGGGGCATTTCAATGCCAAGGTCCTGTTCTCAGGATGAAGGCATCATCCTCCTCCCCTCCCTGCAGAAAACACATTACTTTTATTTTATTTGCCTCCACATGTACATTAAATTGTGCTTTTCCCCTCTCTGTGGGACAATGGGACATGTCCCCTCTGTGCTTCCTTCTAGGAACATCCAAGAGAAACTCCAGACACCTTTAATCCTGAATAAATCACCATTCAGGGCACTCAAAATACATCACCATTAATTATTCCATCTTCCCACAAGATGGTCTCGTGGAAGAAAGGAAGTGAACACAGATTTGGGATTAATTAAAGTGTAAATTTTACTACAGGACACATTAAAAAATGATTAATCTAAAGGTTACCAGGTGGATCAGGTCCTTCTAAGCTTTGTGCTATAGACATAAAATATTTTTGGCATTGGCTTCTACTTCCTCATAGGTGGAAAACTTCTGGGGCAAGGTCAGGAGGGGTAACCCAAATATTCCTGGGTGAGACCCCAGAGCTGGGTTCTGATTCTTAACAAGCCTAAAGGGAGACATTTGATCCATCACATCTGGGTTTCAACCATCAGCTTAACTAAAGCTCTTTGAAGAGTTTGATTCATCCTCTCCACACAACCATCTGTGGATGCCATGGAGTAAAATTCCCATTTTACTCCCAGGGCTTGGACAACTTTTTGCAATATTTTAAGAGGTGAACTGAGTTTGAATTGTACAATTTTAAATGCTAATTACACAATTCCATAACCATATCCTGGAACCCAACTATAGAACCAGAGCAGCTGAGGGGAGCAGCACTGCAGGACTACAGGATACATTAAATATTGATTAATTTAAAGGTTACCAGGTAGAGCAGGTCAGCCCTACATGGATAAACCAGCTGCATGCCTAAGAGAAAGGCTGAAGATTTTAATTCTACAGCTTTAAATGCTAATTACAGAATTCCATGACCAAATCCTGGTACCACAAAACCAGAGAAGGAGGAGCAGCATTGACCTGGATGGGAGAGATGTCCTTCAGGGAGGGCAGATTCTCTGGACTGGTGATGGAGAACTTTTTGCAATATTTTAGAGATGAAATGAGTTTGAATTCTACAACTTTAAATGCTAACTCCATCATTCCATGGCCAAATCCTGATACCCAACTATAAAACCAGAGCAGCTGAGTGGAGCAGGACTACAGGACTCATTAAATATTGATTAATCTAAAACTTACCAGGTGGAGCAGGTCAGCCCTACATGCATGCCTAAAGGAAAGGCTGAAGATTTTAATTCTACAACTTTAAATGCTAATTACAGTATTCCATGACCAAATCCTGGCACCACAAACCAGAGCAGGAGCAGCAGCACTGACCTGGATGGGGGAGATGTCCTGCAGGGAGGGCAGGTTCACCAGGTTGGTGATGGAGAACTTTTTGCAATATTGGAGAACTTTTTGCACTATTTTAGAGGTGAAATGAGTTTGAATTCTACACCTTTAAAGGCTAATTACACCATTCCATGGCCAACTACTATTGGCCAAATTTAAATTCTAATGACACCATTCCATGGCCAAATCCTGGTACCCAACTATAGAACCAGAGCAGGAGGAGCAGCACTGACCTGGATGGGGGAGATGTCCTGCAGGGAGGGGTAGGTTCTCTGGGTTGGTGATGGAGAACTTTCTGCAGTATTTTAGAGGTGAAATAATTTTGGATTCTACACCTTTGAATGCTAATTACATTAATTATTAAAGTCCTGGCACCTAACCACAAAAGCAGAGCAGGAGGAGCAGCACTGACCTGAATGGGGGGGATGTCCAGGGCAGGTTCTCCGGGTTGGTGATAGAGAACAATTTTTTGCAATATTTTAGAGGTGAAATGAGTTTGAATTCTACAATTTTAAATGCTAACTACATCATTCCATGGCCAAATCCTGATACCCAATTACAAAAGCAGAGGAGGAGGAGCAGCACTGACCTGGATGGAGGGAATGTCTGGCAGGGAGGGCAGGTTCTCCGGGTTGGTGATGGAGAACAAGTTTTTGGAATATTTTAGAGATGAAAAATCAGTTTGAATTCTACAATTTTAAATGCTTATTATACCATTCCATGGCCAAGTCCTGGTACCCAACTATAGAACCAGAGCAGGAGCAGCAGCACTGACCTGGATGAGGGGGATGTCTAGGGCAGGTTCTCCGGGTTGGTGATGGAGAATTTTTGCAATATTTTAGAGGTGAAATGAGTTTGAATTCTACACCTTTACATCATTCCATGGCCAAATCCTGGCACCTAACCAGCAGAGCAGGAGGAGCAGCACTGACCTGGATGGGGGAGATGTCCTGCAGGGAGCGCAGGTTCTCCAGGTTGGTGATGGAGAACTTTTTGCACTACTTTAGAGATTAAATGAGTTCAAAATCTACAACTTTACACCATTCCATGACCAAATCCTGGCACCTAACCACAAAAGCAGAGCAGGAGGAGCAGCACTGACCTGGATGGGGGGGATGTCCTGCAGGGAGGGCAGGTTCTCTGGATTGGTGATGGAGAATTTTTGCAATACTTTAGAGATTAAATGAGCTTGAATTCTACACCTTTACACCATTGCATGGCCAAATCCTGGTACACAACTATAGAACCAGAGCAGGAGGAGCAGCACTGACCTGGATGGGGGGATGTCTAGGGCAGGGTTCTCTGGGCTGGTGATGGAGAATTTTTGCAATATTTTAGAGGTGAAATGAGTTTGAATTCTACAATTTTAAATGCTAACTACATCATTCCATGGCCAAATCCTGATACCCAATTACAAAAGCAGAGCAGGAGGAGCAGCACTGACCTGGATGGGGGGGATGTCCTGCAGGGAGCGCAGGTTCTCCAGGTTGGTGACAGAGAACAATTTTTTTCAATATTTTAGAGGTGAAATGAGTTTCAATTCTACAACTTTACACCATTCCATGACCAAATCCTGGCACCCAACTACAAAAGCAGAGCAGGAGGAGCAGCACTGACCTGGATGAGGGAGATGTCCTGCAGGGAGCGCAGGTTCTCCAGGTTGGTGATGGAGAATTTTTGCACTACTTTAGAGATTAAATGAGTTCAAAATCTACACCTTTACACCATTCCATGGTACCCAAGCGCAAAAGCAGAGCAGAGGAGCAGCACTGACCTGGATGGGGGGGATGTCTGGCAGCGAGGGCAGGTTCTCCGGGTTGGTGATGGAGAACATGCTTTTGGAATATTTTAGAGGTGAAATGAGTTTGAATTCTACACCTTTAAATGCTAATTACACCATTGCATGGCCAAATCCTGGTACCCAACCACAAAAGCAGAGCAGGAGGAGCAGCACTGACCTGGATGGGGGGGATGTCTGGCAGCGAGGGCAGGTTCTCCGGGTTGGTGACGGACGGGATGAGCTCGATGGCCGACACGGACGGGCTGGTGGGGCCGCGGTTGGCGCTGGCCATGGTGGCCGTGGTGGGGCTGGTGGGGTTGATGGTGGTGTTGTGCACTGAGACCACCGGGAAGGGCCCGGCGTGGCCGGGGTTGGAGTGCTGGGGAGACACAGACACCGCGCTGGGCACGGGGCCACCGCAGCTCCCACTGCCCTCACACAGACCTGAACCCGAGCACAGCACCGAGGGCAGGGAAACTGCTCCTCTTCCTCACTTGGACAGCAAAGATGCCTGATGTGGCTCCATTTTAAACACACAGCACTTCTCCCACCAAGTATACAGTGGTGTTTTCTTAAAGCAGTTACTTCCTCCAAAGATAGCTTGAGAGTTCACATCTGATTTTTTCTTTAACTGTTTCACTTTTGGTATTTCAGTCACATTAACATGCATTGTCAAGCATTTTTATTCTTAATGGCATGCAGAGCTCTGCATCCCTGCTTCAGGTGTGAATTTAAAACCACTTCAGCAGCTGATTTAATCAAAACCCCTCAACTCCATCACTCTGAACTCCACTACTCCTCACTATTCCCTAATAAACCTCTGAATGTTCTTTTCAGCTGAAAAGTGAAAAAAAGAAACATTTTACTTCCCAGAACTAAGCTGCAACACAAACATTGCATTTAATTTCATTTCCACCCCTAAGGTTTGAATTTCCTTACATTCAGCAAAACTGTCACAGCACAGTAATGCAACATGGCAAAGAAGCATATAAATGAGTGGAGCTGTGAGCTACAGGGGACAGATAAACACATTTAGAGCTGGAATGAAAGGCTGGCACAATGGCACAATGAAGCATGTACACAGGATATACTTGTCTTTGAAGGTGAGGTTGCATCATGGAGTACTGAGGTCCATTGTGGCGTGGGATTCCTGGAATACGAGCAGCATTCTGAGCCATTCTCATCTGGTGTGCTTGGAAAGCCCCACAGTTCATGTTACCCCTCTGCATGGTCTGCATGCTGATCAACCTGGGAGGCTGCAAGGGTTTGGGTTTTTTAAAATTTGTGCTTTTATCATGGAGAAAAGAAGCCCATCTCTTTCCACAGCAGCAGCAACATAACATCAAGCAAAGCAAAGAGCTGTCACATTAAAATATCTCAAATCTCAGAAGATTTTAGTCTACAAATTGCTTTGTAAGTTTAGATCTGACAGGGCAATTTTAAATCTCGGCGTTAGGATGAAATAAAGCGCAAGAAGGTGAAATAAGAACACACAAAGGACTCACCTGCTGCTGCAGGACCTGGGGGCTGCTCTGCCTGGGCACAGAGGCAGAGGAAGGCTGGGCCATCCTCATCTGCTGCAGCTGCTGGTGCTTCTGGGCATACACCTGCTGCTGCATGTGCTGCAGGCGAAGCTGCGCCAGGTTGATCTGTCCTGGAGCTTTGTTGACGTGGTTTGTTCCTGGAGGAGTTTGCCCAACCACTACATTGGGAGTGTAACTAGGGGTTGGTTTATTTTCTATGACCAGGTTACCTACAAAAAGCCAAAGAAGCAATCAACAGTTAGATCTCATCATCCTTCACAGGCTGACATATGTGGAAGATTCTGATGTTTCTATGCAGTTTTCTCAGAGCAATTTAAGCTTGAAAGCTTAAAAATTTAAATTTAAAAATTAAATATCATTTTAAAAAATTAAAATTTAAGTTCTTTGTGTCTTCAATAACCAGACACGATAAAAGCAAAAAGAGAACTCGGACTACAAGAACAGACAGCAAAATTAAAAATATGATCTGTGAGGGAAGAGTTAAAGAACTGGAACTGCACAGCCAAAAAGCCATAACAGACAGTAATGACTTCTCTGCTTTCACAAGAAATGGACAAGATGAGAAATAAAACAGAAAACAAACATTTTGAGCACAAAGTTTCTATGTATAAAGAAGCAGAGCCTGGGAAGAGATATCTGAGTGTCCCACCACTGAGTGACCTCAAACAGGTTCTACAAACACAACACCAAAACTGTTACAGGCAAGTCCTGTCTGGCTCCAGTGTCATGGACCAGGCTGCCTCTTCAGGTAACTCCTGTCCTATTTTTATATGGAAAGGCAAAATGTTGGTTTTTAAATCAATTTGTGAATGTGCACTCAGTAGAATCTGAATGTCCCTTTTTATGCAGGTTGGCAGTTTCCTTTCTGCCCTAGAGAATAAACACTCTTGGCTGAAGACAGGAACACCCCAACCTGGATGGTGGACACAGAGCAAGGAGTGAGCGCACACAAAAACTGATATTTTGATCAGATTTTTTATGAATTTTTTATTCAACTGAGAAGCTCACAAGCAGGTGCTAACAGGTATCTTTGTGTCACTGTGCTCCGTCTTCTTCTCTCATTCCAAACTTGTACTTTGCAAACTCTAAGTGGAAATGGCACGGAACCAGTGTGAAATCCAGAGATGCTGTGGATGCCCCAATCCCTGGAAGCGTCCAAGGACAGCTGGGACAGGGTTTGGAGCAGCTGGGACAGTGGAAGGTGTCCCTGGCCATGGCAGGGGGTGCAGTGAGATGACTTTTAAGGTCCTTTTCAACCCAAACCACTCTGTGATTCTGTGATTAGGGCCATTCCTAGAACCAATCCCAGTACAATATCCACTGCATCCTGGAACACAACATCCATTTAGAGAAAGCTCTGCTAAAAGAAAGAACAGAGCAGATAAGGAGAATAATCAGGGCTGGATGGGTTATGAGACTTTATGGTTGAGTTTTTGCCTCCTGCATTCAGAGACACTGCACTCACTCCTGTTGGATGAATATCCTCAATTCAAGGGAGTTTTCCCACTATCAGAGATGAAACAAGCAGGGCTGCTCACCCAGATTGACCACGTTCTTGGCCCAGAAGGTGGGGTCACAGTGGAAGCGGATGGCGCCGTTGGCAGCAGGGACGGGGTCACAGCGAGCCTTCAGGATGTGCCTCAGCTGGAAGGTGATCTGGGAGAACACAAAAACACTGCTGCTGACAGGGAAACCAGGAATGAGAAACAACTCTGTGTTTAGGCCATGGAACACCAACAAGGACTGGCAGCAGCAAGTTTGGTTCACAGCCTGGGAAATTCTCAGTTTGTCAGGAAAATCCCACATTGGACAATTTCTTTACTCTGAGGATTGCAGAGCAGCACTGTTACACCACAACATTATTGAAATGAGTCCAGGGAAACACCAAGGTGCCTTCAAAGAGCTGACCCCATTCCTTCCACACCAACACTCCCTAAACCCTTCTGGTAAAGAGTGCATTGTTGCACAATGGCTTGGCTCTGCTCTAAGATCTGAAGATAGGGTGCCATGATGGACCCACATGGCAGAACTGGGTGTATCCTTTGGATTACCAACATTTGACCTCATTTGTGTCCTAATCTCACTATGGATATATTTGATTTCCCTGCTCCTCTGTGTTTGTGGCTCAGGACACGTTCCCAGACTGGCAAAGTTATGGTGAGCACATCCCTGGGCCTGCAGGTGCAGAACTGGGTGTATTCATGTCAATAAAAGTGAATTATCCTGCTGGTTACCAACACTTGACTTTGTGTTATATCCCAGTCTGGGTATATTGGAGCTTTTTCCCTCTCTGGACACAGAGACTGGGACAGAATTGCACAGCCAGGTCTGTGCAGTCACACAAGGAATGGCTGAGGGCACTTTGTTCCGCTGGAGAAGAGGAACCCGTGGAATTCCTGACTTGGATTCCTATCAGAGAATGCTTTGTGACATTTTTTGAGCTCTCAGTTTAATTATTACCTATGTGACTGTCTCTTCAAGTGTGTAACATTTCTAAGCTTCACAAGGTTGTGTTTTGGGAGCCTCACTGGGGGGCTGCAGCTTCTTCCTCAAAGGGACAGCTCTGATCTGTGAGCAGGGACAGGACCCAGGGAAGGGCTGGGGCTGTTCCAGAGGAGTTTAGGTTGGATTTTAGGGAAAGATTCCTCCCTCAGAGGGTTCTGGGCGCTGCCTCAAGGCTGCCAGAGCTCCAGGAGCATTTGGATGCCCAGGGTGGGATTTTGGGGTGTCTGGCAGGGCAGGGGCTGCACTGGATGATCCCTGTGGAAATCACACATCCCCTCAACAGAGACAGACATAACTCTCTCCCAGGATTTTCCTGGGAAGCTGTGAGAAAGAGAAAAGAATGAGAAACAATTCTTATCTCCACTTGCTGCACCTGTTGTTGTGCACATGTGGAATGTGTCATGGACATTTGTTTACCAAACTTCTTAACTGGACAGTGGATGGTGTTTGGATTGATTGACCAATTATGTAAAAGCTGTACTGGACTGTCTGGAATGGGATGAGCTTCTTGAGAAATATAATATAGTACAATAAAGTGATTGATCAGCCTTCTGTAATTATTCCCTGATTGTGGAAACCCAGGGCACACAGGGAATATTTCTCTGTCTGCTCTGGGGTGCCCTGACCCCAGGGGAGCACTGACTTTCACCCTCATCCATGGAGAAAGTTTCCTACGCTTCAAGATAGACTGGAATCCACAAAAGTGTGAAATAGATTATACAGAGTAGTGTAGGTGTGTCACTTGCTGAGAAATTGAGGTTTTAGGATTTTTAGTATGTGGTGGATGGAAGCAGGATGGAGGGCACAGGGTGTCATCCTGGGTTTCCTCTTCTTCCTCCTTCTCCATGGGTTTGGGTGGCATTTTGTAATTGGGTGGAAAAGTCAGCGTTGCAGCTCTGTGGGATCAGTTATTGGGTTAAAAGGGAAATAATCCAGGTGTCAGTTCTTAATTGGATGGTTTAGTTTTAAAAGACCTTGTACCAAGAAATTGGCCATTTTGTGCCTTCTAATGAAAAGCTGCTGAGCTCACAGCAGTGAGACTGTTCTAGTGATAAGAAATAATGAATATCTGAGTCTGGACATGAACTACCATCTCAAATGCCTTCAGTGCAGACCCAGGGAAGCCCAGAACTGGCACCCCCACACTGGTCAGTGCTGAGGCCTCACCAGGCGCTTGCTGTAGAGCAGGGCAGTGCTGCTGCCGCTGGCAATGGCCCAGTTGGTGAAGTTCATCACGTGCTTCACTTGTCGGGACAGCCCAGTGATGTCGTTCTGCTGCTGCAGCAACTTCATCTGCCTCTCCTTGGTCACGTTCTGCAAAGGAACACAGGCTTTGTTGCAAGAAATTAACTGTAAATTGTAAATAAAGTAATTCGTTACAACGAGACTTTTAGATGTAGGAGGAAAATGCAAATTGCTGGCAGGCCTTGGATCAAAAGGGAAATGTCCCAAGGAAATTTTAATTAATGCTAAGTAAATAAGAAAAGCCAAAGTTCATGCAATTTTGCATTATTTCTTTTACTAATGATCAAGTTACTCTATTCTTCCAGGAACATTGGATTTCCTTGCCAAATTAATGTTCCTTAACCAGGAAAAATCTATTGTGATTCATCTGATCTTAAATTTTTCATGGCATGGCCATATGCACTGAACCAACTTCTTACAAATGATTTCCTCTTTCAGACAAAATTTTCATGGATTTTAATAAAAGTCACAATGCAATTATTCAGAACATGCCATCTGGAAAAGATGCTTGAACTCATGGTCTCTAAATTGTATTACACAACTTTAAATACCAGCATTACACCTCCATGTACAAACACTGCTCTGACTGTTCTTACATGAACATTAAAAAGCTATTTGAGGGAATTATTAAATCATACACACCTTAGCATTATAATACAGAAATATGGCAAACAGAATATGGAAAGTGGATTTTCAGCCACTCCTGCACAATGAGCCCAATTTTGAATATGAGGCACAGACACAAAACTGAAGGAGCTCTGATGAGAGGAGAAATAAGAAATTTAACTGCAGCACATCCCTCAGGGGCAGTTTCAGTGCTGCACCACCTGCAGTCACACCAAACAAACCATTGGCAAATATTTCCCCTCAACACCATCATTGCTTTTTATTTCAAGTGTACCTCAAGGTGCTGTAGCAGAGATTTTCCCTTTTTATTGATTTCATTGATGAGGGTGAATATGGCCACTTTGATTTCCTGTTCTACTCGTTTGTTGGTTTCATTTACTTCTTTTATCCTAAAAAACAACAACAAAAAAAAAGCAATGGATTCTCAGTCACTTTACACTTCACTGCCAAATACAAATTTACAACTTGTTTTACTACAAATAATATGAAAGTCCTTGTAGTTTACACACTTTATACAGAGAAATAACCAGCCACAACCACATGTGTCTGTATGGACATTTATAAATTTATATCCAAATCGTGTCACTATGAAAAATTTATACCTGATGCTTTAAACTTTTAAGAACATTTATATTAACCAGAAATCAACCCTGAATTTCAAATTAATTCCTCCCTTGTAACAAAAACAAATTATTACAGACCTGTAATTAATAAAGAGATAAACATTTCACTAATGATGTGCCTGATATTAGTTTAGGTTATTCTCCTGTGCTTTAATACTACAGGCTGTCAGATTTTTATCTCTCTTCATCACTGCCATTTCTCCTCAGTTTTAGTGCATTTGCAGCTTCTTCAGATTCAAGCAAATCATCCTGAGCTCTGGCCACAGAATTTGAAATACAGCATTTCTTAAACTCCTGGAAATTCTGCATTTATTTGATCCTACACTGCCTTAATCTAACAAGATCAACTGCAGCACAATTCTTTGCCATGAGCCAATGTGAAGGCTTAAATTGTCATTTTTTAAAGATTTTTTTTTTGCTGCCAGGTTAAGGATTTGATGTCACCCAGCCACAGGACCAACAGTGAGTGCTGGAGTCAGAGCCCTTGAAGGCACCAGGGACACACGAGGTTTTTGTGACACCACAACTCCAAAAAACACCCAACCAACCCCTCATTAACTCCCTGGCATCCACCCTTGGCTTTGGCACCCAACAATTATTCCAGCAGAGCTGTTCCTTCCACACTTTCATGCTCCACCACCACACATGATGGTGATTTTGTGCCAACACTGACAACAAAATTGTAATACCTTGATTTTTCCCATTCCCTGAGGTTTTTGGGATGATGGATTTTGTGTCCCACACACCAGCAAAGCAGTGGAATGAATTGTGTCACCTGCACCAATTGAGGTGCAGGTGACACAATTCATTCCACTCAACAGAAATTGAGATCTCAGCAGAAATTGAGATCTTGACACAATCCCAGCTCAGAAATTCTTGGGCAAAAACCCCACCATTACAATGTGTTAATGCCATCCCCCATTCCTGGCCTGGAATTCCTATCAGAGAATATTTGTGGCATTTCTTGAGCTCTCATTTTCATTATTCCCTATGTGATTTTCTCTTCAAGTGTGCAATTTGAGGGAATTATTAAATCATATACACCTTAGCATTATAATACAGAAATATGGCAAACAGAATATGGAAAGTGGATTTTCAGCCACTCCTGCACAATGAGCCCAATTTTGAATATGAGGCACAGACACAAAACTGAAGGAGCTCTGATGAGAGGAAAAATAAGAAATGTTTCATGTGGGGGTGTGTTTTGGTGTTTGTGTCTTTTTGTGTTTGTGTCTTTTTGGTTTTGTGTTTGTGTCTTTTCAAAGACTTCCATGGAAAATCAGCCCCTAAAATACCAATTTTCATTGCTTCCCTCTTCACACATTTGCCTCGGTCATGCTCTGTGTTCTTCATCCCTTACAATGCTTTTTTTTTTAAATTCCCTATGTGATTGTCTCTTCAAATGTGCAATATTTCCATGTTTCACTGTGGTGTTGTGTTTTGGTGTTTGTGTCTTTTTGTGTTTGTGTTTTTTGGTTTTGTGTCTTTTGTTTTTGTGTTTGTGTCTTTTCAAAGACTTCCATGGAAAATCAGCCCCTAAAATACCAATTTTCATTGCTTCCCTCTTCACACATTTGCCTCGGTCATGCTCTATGGTCCTCCCTTACAATTCTTTTTTTTTTTAAATTCCCTATGTGATTGTCTCTTCAAATGTGCAATATTTCCATGCTTCACTGTGGAGGTGTGTTTTGGTGTTTGTGTCTGTTTGTGTTTGTGTCTTTTCAAAGACTTCCATGGAAAATCAGCCCCTAAAATACCAATTTTCATTGCTTCCCTCTCCACACATTTACCTCAGTCATGCTCTATGTTCTTCATCCCTTACAATGCTTTTTTTTTTTTTTTAAATACAGATGGCACCACAAGGAGTTAAAAATTTACATCAGAACTTCTCTTTCTATCTCGGTGCCCTGTACTTTCCAGCCCAGCTGCTGTGTCATTGTGAGGTGACCTCAGCAAACCCAGAGAATCGGGGTGGAATTCCCTGAGCTGCCTCTGCCTTGGTGCTCAATGAGACGCTGAATTTCAGCAAACCCTGGAAATCTGAACTGAAGCCACCTAAAAAAAACCCCAACCAAAACCCCACAACCAACCACAGTTTCCTATTCAAATTCACGCTAAGTTTTTGTTGCACAGTTATCAGAGGCCTTCATATGAAACAAAAATATATTAATATTTCAACTTGTTACAGTTGAATATTAAAAAATATTTTAATATTTCAACTGTTACAGTTGAATATTAAAAAATATTTTATTATTTCAACTTGTTACACAGTTATCAGAGGCCTTACTATGAAACATAAAAATATTTTAATATTTCAACTTGTTACACAGAGGCTTTACTATGAAACATAAAAATATTTTAATATTTCAACTTGTTACACAGATATCAGGGGCCTTACTATGAAGGATAAAAATATTTTAATATTTGTTACAGTTGAATATTAAAAAATATTTCAACTTGTTACACAGTTATCAGAGGCCTTACAATGAAATATTTCAACTGTTACAGTTGAATTTTAAAAATTCTAATATTCCAACTTGTTACACAGTTATCAGAGGCCTTACTATGAAACATAAAAATATTTTAATATTTCAATTGTTGCAGGTGAATATTAAAAAATATTTTAGTATTTCAACTTGTTACACAATTATCAGAGGCCTTACTATGAAACATAAAAATATTTTAATATTTCAACTGCTACAGTGGAATATTAAAAAATATTTTAATAGTTCAACTTGTTACACAGTTATCAGAGGCCTTCATATGAAACATAAAAATGTTTTAATATTTTCACTGTTACAGCTGAATATTAAAAATATTAAAATATTTCAACTTGTTACACAGAGGTCTTACTATGAAACATAAAAACACTTTAATATTTCAATTGTTACAGTTCAATATTAAAAATATTTTAATAGTTCAACTTGTTACACAGTTATCAGAGGCCTTTCTATGAAACATAAAAAT
Organism: Zonotrichia leucophrys gambelii; assembly: GCF_028769735.1. Classification (NCBI taxonomy): domain Eukaryota; kingdom Metazoa; phylum Chordata; class Aves; order Passeriformes; family Passerellidae; genus Zonotrichia; species Zonotrichia leucophrys. The sequence goes on from NC_088195.1 coordinate 4,448,641, forward strand.
ATTTTAATATTTCAACTGCTAGAGTTGAATATTAAAAAATATTTTAATAGTTCAACTTGTTACACAGTTATCAGAGGCCTTCATATGAAACATAAAAATGTTTTAATACTTTAACTGTTACAGTTGGATATTAAAGAATATTTTAATATTTCAACTTGTTACACAGTTATCAGAGGCCTAACTATAAAACATATAAATATTTTATTATTTCAACAATTCTGTCACCTAAAGCTAACTTAAAAGAAATTACAGGATGGGTTTTTCTTGTCTTTTTTATTCATCTTTTTCTCCCCCACCCCCAAAGTGTAATGAATTAATAGAACCAAAGGTGTGACACAAAGCTGTCACAAAAACCACAACCTTTAATATTTATTTCTTATAAGAACTTATAAGAGATGCAGAGTCTTGTTCATAAAAATTACAAAAAGTAATTAAGATACAGAATTAACCCTACTGTGTTATTTTAATCCCACCATTCATTTTGCTGTGTCTCATTAAAAAACCAATGTAACAGCTGATTATTTTGAGGAACTCACCTATTTTGAACTTGGGCAGCTGCAAAATTTACATAATTCTTTTTCTCCAGGAGTTTGGCCAAGAGGTTCTCGATTGCACCCTTCTGGTTCTGAAAAGCTTCTTCCAGGAACTGGTACCTTTTCAAGAGGCAAAAAAAAACTGATTAAAGGGCTGAAACTCAGGTGCAAAACCGTGAAATTTGGAAAAAATATGACAGAGAAAAAAAATAAAAAACCACAGAGAAAGAAAACACTAAGAAAAATCAGACTGTGATTTTTTTTTAAATTTTAAATTTTAACTGTTACAGTTGAATATTAAAAATATTAAAATATTTCAACTTGTTACACAGAGGCCTTACTATGAAACATAAAAATATTTTAATATTTCAACTTGTTACACAGATATCAGGGGCCTTACTATGAAACATAAAAATATTTTAATATTTCAATTGTTACAGTTGAATATTAAAAATTTTAATATTTCAACTTGTTACACAGAGGCCTTACTATGAAACATACAAATATTTTTTAATATTTCAACTGTTACAGTTCAATATTAAAGATATTTTAATATTTCAACTTGTTACACAGCTATCAGAGGTCTTACTATGAAGGATAAAAACATTTTAATATTTCAACTGTTACAGTTGAATATTAAAAAAAATTTAATATTTCAACTTGTTACAAAGTTATCAGAGCCTTAACTATGAAGCATAAAAATATTTTAATATTTTAACTGTTACAGCTGGATATTAAAAATATTAAAATATTTCAACTTGTTACACAGAGGCCTTACTATGAAACATAAAAATATTTTAATATTTCAACTTGTTACACAGATATCAGGGGCCTTACTATGAAAAGAAAAATATTTTAATATTTCAACTGTTACAGTTGAATATTAAAAAACAATTTAATATTTCAACTTGTTACACAGTTATCAGAGGCCTTCATATGAAATATTTCAACTGTTACAGTTCAATATTAAAGATATTTTAATATTTCAACTTGTTACACAGCTATCAGAGGCCTTACAATGAAATATTTCAACTGTTACAGTTGAATTGTTAAAAATTTTAATATTTCAGCATGTTACACAGTTAGAGGTTTTACTATGAAACATAAAAACATTTTAATATTTCAATTGTTACAGTTGAATATTAAATAATATTTTAATATTTCAACTTGTTACACAGAGGCCTTACTATGAAACATAAAAATATTTTAATATTTCAACTTGTTACACAGATATCAGGGGCCTTACTATGAAAAGAAAAATATTTTAATATTTCAACTGTTACAGTTCAATATTAAAGATATTTTAATATTTCAACTTGTTACACAGCTATCAGAGGTCTTACTATGAAGGATAAAAACATTTTAATATTTCAACTGTAACAGTTGAATATTAAAAAATATTTTAATATTTCAACTTGTTACAAAGTTATCAGAGCCTTAACTATGAAGCATAAAAATATTTTAATATTTTAACTGTTACAGCTGAATATTAAAAATATTAAAATATTTCAACTTGTTACACAGAGGCCTTACTATGAAACATAAAAATATTTTAATATTTCAACTTGTTACACAGTTATCAGAGGCCTTCATATGAAATATTTTAACTGTTACAGTTGAATTGTTAAAAATTTTAATATTTCAGCATGTTACACAGTTAGAGGTTTTACTATGAAACATAAAAACATTTTAATATTTCAATTGTTACAGTTGAATATTAAATAATATTTTAATATTTCAACTTGTTACACAGATATCAGGGGCCTTACTATGAAAAGAAAAATATTTTAATATTTCAACTGTTACAGTTCAATATTAAAGATATTTTAATATTTCAACTTGTTACACAGCTATCAGAGGTCTTACTATGAAGGATAAAAACATTTTAATATTTCAACTGTAACAGTTGAATATTAAAAAATATTTTAATATTTCAACTTGTTACAAAGTTATCAGAGCCTTAACTATGAAGCATAAAAATATTTTAATATTTTAACTGTTACAGTTGAATATTAAAAATATTAAAATATTTCAACTTGTTACAGAGGTCTTACTATGAAACATAAAAATATTTTATTATTTCAACTTGTTACACAGATATCAGGGGCCTTACTATGAAACATAAAAATATTTTAATATTTCAATTGTTGCAGTTCAATATTAAAATATTTTAATATTTCAACTTGTTACAAAGTTATCAGAGGCCTTACAATGAAAAATTTCAACTGTTACAGTTGAATTATTAAAAATTTTAATATTTCAACTTGTTACACAGAGGCCTTACTATGAAACATACAAATATTTTTTAATATTTCAACTGTTACAGTTCAATATTAAAAATATTTTAATATTTCAACTTGTTACACAGAGGCCTTACTATGAAACATAAAAATATTTTAATATTTCAACTTGTTACACAGATATCAGGGGCCTTACTATGAAAAGAAAAATATTTTAATATTTCAACTGTTACAGTTAAATATTAAAAAATATTTCAATATTTCAACTTGTTACACAGCTATCAGAGGCCTTACAATGAAATATTTCAACTGTTACAGTTGAATTTTAAAAATTCTAATATTCCAACTTGTTACACAGTTATCCGAGGCCTTACTATGAAACATAAAAATATTTTAATATTTCAACTTGTTACACAGTTATCAGAGGCCTTCATATGAAATATTTTAACTGTTACAGTTGAATTGTTAAAAATTTTAATATTTCAGCATGTTACACAGTTAGAGGTTTTACTATGAAACATAAAAACATTTTAATATTTCAATTGTTACAGTTGAATATTAAATAATATTTTAATATTTCAACTTGTTACACAGAGGCCTTACTATGAAACATAAAAATATTTTAATATTTCAACTTGTTACACAGATATCAGGGGCCTTACTATGAAACATAAAAACATTTTAATATTTCAATTGTTACAGTTGAATATTAAAAAATATTTTAATATTTCAACTTGTTACACAGTTATCAGAGGCCTTACAATGAAATATTTCAACTGTTACAGTTGAATTTTAAAAATTCTAATCTAATTCTGATCAGTGTGTAAAATGTTGAAAAAAGAATTTTGGTGTTGGCCAGGAGATTGAATCTCTGTGGGAAATGATCAATTCCAACCACACAGGGATGCGGTGCCTCCTTTTTTTGATGAGGAAAAAAACCCCTAAATTATCCCAAATTCCCCAGTTTTTCAGCTCATGTTGGACTGAATTCGTTTAATCTGAAGAAAATTTTCCCTATTAAATAAACTTCGAGTTTTTTCCACCTCTGCTGCTTCCAAGTGAGGAATTTGAATTTTCCCTTCCAAGCTCTTCAGCTGAAGCTGCTATCAAAGGTACTTTCCATTACTGCATCTGAAAAGAGGGTAACTACCAACACTGAGGGAAAATAACAAAATTTGGTGCCTTTTCCTAAAATATTGCAATTAAGAATGTCACAGAAGCAAAATGCTTTTACAGAAAAATGGCCAAGGGGAATTAAAATTAAAGCAGCTCCATGGATTTCTGATCAACTGCTCAAAATCCAAGATTCCTGACTTGCTAAGTTTTGTCTTGGAAAGAAATAATTTTTATAAATTATTTTATATATTTTTTAAATAAATAAGTTTTGTCTAGGCAATAAATAAATAATCCTGCTTCTGAAATGTAATTTATTAACAATAGGGAAAACTTAATGTCCCAGAACACCTTGGCAATGTTTTGCCAAAATTCAAATTGGCAGAAAATTGCCAATATTCAAATTACCAAAAAATTGCTGCAATTAATGAAGCATTCTATAAGGTGCTTTAGAAACAATTTACAGCATCTTCCAAAGAAAATTAAGAAGAAATCAGTGTTGTCTTCAGTCACAGTGTAGAACATTACAACCCAAAATAAAAGATTGTCTGGATTGTCAGCAAACTCAGTTTTTTATTTAAATGACTCACAAGCATGAGAACAGACAAAGAACATCATTGACAACAAAAACAACTCCACTCCTGTTAATTCAGTTTGTACCAGACAAATCTGAACTCCAAGAGTTGAGATTCTTCATTCTCAGTGGTGGAATTTTGCTTTTTCTAAGAACAGGTTAAAGTTCTTGCAGACAGACAGACAGACAGACAGACAGCAGCACAAGATTTTAGACACTGAAACACAAAAATGCAGCATTCCTAAAGCCCAGAGAGAAAAACTTGAAATGTTTGGGAGCTGCTGATTTTCTGAAATTATTTTCATTAAGTTCAAAATTATATTTCCACTTGAAGGAGAAGTGAAAAACCTACTTGCAGCTTGTACTGCTAAAATTTATCTGTAACTCTTTTTACAGCCAAAATCCTTTTCTTTTTTTCAGTATTGCACTGAAAAAGTCCCAAGTGCCCAAATTCAGGAATCTCACAGCATCAGGTGCTGGAATTATTGCCAGCTTTCCACAGAAGCCCAGCAATCCCTGCCCTGACAGGGGAACTGGGTGATCTTTAAGGTCCTTCCAACCCCAAACCATTCTGGAATCCTAAAATTGAGATTCTGAACTGGAGGTACAGAAATGGTGATTCACCCTCCTTTGGGGTAAAATATTAGGATATTAAGAAGAAAACAGGGGATTAAAATCAATTTTTTTGCCATTTGCCATGATTCTCCCTGAAATCTCAGCTGCACTTCAGGCAGTGCCTTAATCAATGTAATTCACACCTGCACTCAGAACCATATGGAAAGAACATTCTGCAAAAAAAGCACATTAATCACAATAAATTCTCCTTCTGGAAGAGCACAGGTAAGCAGGGCAAGATCCAGCTGTTAATGCAGAGAACAGAGGCAAAGAAACCAACAGTGAATAAATCCCAGGAGAGCACCCCTGTGACAAGGGAGTCACCCAGGATATGAAAGAACAGAGCAGGAACATTTGAGGGTGTTAAAGAATAATAAATAAAATAAATAAAAATAATAAATATAAAATATAAAATATAATAATAAAATAAATAAAATAATAATAAAATAATAAAAATAATATTATAATAATAATATAAAATATAATGAAGTAATAATAATAATAATAATAATAATAATAATAAAAATATAATAATAATAAAAACCTAATAATAAAATTATGATAATAATAAAATTATAATAGTAATAAAAATATAATAATAATAATAAATAAAAATATAATAATAATAAAAACCTAATAATAAAATAATAATAATAATAAATTATAATAGTAATAAAACTATAATAATAATAAAACTATAATAATAATAAAACTATAATAATAATAAAAACCTAATAATAAAATTATGATAATAATAAAATTATAATAGTAATAAAAATATAATAATAAAAACCTAATAATAAAATTATGATAATAATAAAATTATAATAGTAATGAAAAATATAATAATAATAATAATAAATAAAAATATAATAATAAAAACCTAATAATAAAATTATAATAATAATAAAATTATAATAGTAATAAAACTATAATAATAATAAAACTATAATAATAATAAAACTATAATAATAATAAAAACCTAATAATAAAATTATTATAATAATAAAATTATAATAATAATAATAATAATAATAATAATAATAATAATAATAATAATAATAATAATAATTCAAAGTAACAGTTTTGAGGGTGTTATTATTATTGTTGTTATTTCAAAGTAAAAGTTTTGAGGGTGTTAATATAATAATAATTATTATTATTGGCATTTCAAAGTAAAGGTTTTTATTATTATTAAATAATAACAATAATTGTTATTATTATCATTATCATTATTATTTCAAAGTAAAAGTTTTCCACAGGCTGCTGTAGCAGTCTGAGAATAATCACTATTCTGAGAAAAACAGAGTCATTTTTCTAAAAAAAAACAAGAAAAAAAAAAGAAAAGCAGAACACAATTCAATATTACACCTTTAGAGAGATGAGTTAAGGAAAAGCAGTGGTGCAGGGGTTGATAAATATGAATTATCCCCAGATTCTCTTTTATAACACTGCAAAATATTTGTTCAGACATTCAAACAACTCCATGACAGAGCTGCTAAAGAGCAGAAGTTGGAATGTGAATTAAGGGATTCCAACTCCTTTTCTAGCAGAAGCAAACCCAACATTTCCTTTTAATGAGGTAAAACCTGGAACTTTTACCCAACTAAACCCAAATTTTCCCCCTCTGCACCAGAAGAATACACGAATATAAAAGGCAAAATTTAGACAAAATTCCCCTAAGGACTGCTGCACTACACCTTTAGAGAGATGAGTTAAGGAAAAGCAGTGGTGCAGGTGTTGATAAATATGAATTATCCCCAGATTCTCTGTTATAACACTGCAAAATATTTGTTCAGACATTCAAACAACTCCATGACAGAGCTGCTAAAGAGCAGAAGTTGGAATGTGAATTAAGGGATTCCAACTCCTTTTCTAGCAGAAGCAAACCCAGCATTTCCTTTTACCTGGAATGAGGCAACTTTTACCCAACTAAACCCAAACTTTTCCCCTCTGCACCAGAAGAATACACGAATATAAAAGGCAAAATTTAGATTTTCCTTTACAAAATCCCCCTAAGGACTGCTGCACAACCAAAAAAGCCCTTTCAGAAAATTCATGACCCCAGCCATGACTCCCTCTATCACTTTTGCTTCTTTCACAGCACCAGGTGTTCAGGGCTGCAGGAATTTCCAACCCAGTCCTGACCACAGAGATTGCACTGGGAGCTGCCAGGCAAATGAGCACCTGAATCACAAAAACCTCCTCAGCCCATCTGGGCTTAAATCTCATTTTAGGGGACTTGACAAAGCTCAAGTTTCCATCATTCACACAGGTTTCTCTGTCACCTTCTCATTTTTTGAAAAATCTCTTTGCCCAGGATTTCTTCTCCTGGGAAGCTGAGAAGCCTCAGAGAAAAATGAAAATAATAATTATCTGATTTGTTTCTCTTTTGGAATGTGGTTTGGACATTGTTTACCAGCAGGTGATTGTTTGATTGGTTTCATGTGAGTTGTTTTGATTTATTGGCCAATTATGGTCAAGCTGTGTTGGGACTCTGGAAGGAATCACAAGTTTTTCATTATTATCTTTAAGCCTTCTGTCTGCATATTTCTGTATTCTTTAGTATAGTTTATTACAGTATTCTTTAATATATTACAGATCACAAAATAATAAATTAGCCTTCTAAGAACACAGAGTCAGATTCATCATTCCTCCCAAAAAACACCACAGTTTTCTGCAAGGCATGGCTTCATTCCAACCAGGAGTAAATGCAGCAGAATTTCCAACACAAGCAGCTCCCATCAAAGCCACTTCACCCTCTGAGACAGCACAGGAGTTCAGAAATATTCAGAATATTTGTGTATCTGTACCTGTGTTCTTTGTGCTCCAGTAGCTGACAGTCTCTGCACGTCAGCCTGTCGCAGGTTTCACAGAAAAGCTTTAACTGCTCTTGTTTGTGGACAGGGCAGAAAACAGGACGTTGACCAGATGCTCCCACGGCTTCTGTTTTTAAAAAGAAACCATTTGTGCATTTTAAAATTAAATGGAGACAATGTGAAGAGCAAAACAACCCAACTAACTTCCAGCAACAACCAAGAACTTGCAAAGGCACCTCCAGATGTGCTCTCAGGCTGAGGCTCCTGTGAGAACTTGGATTTGATGAGCTCAGAGCTCTTTCCCAACCTCCAGGGCTCTGGGATTTACAGTGCCAGTGCTTTAGAGCTGTTTCCATTCTTTACTCGTTCATTTTGCTTTATTTATTTATTCATTTTTTCTCATGAGCACCCAAAAGGCCCCGTAAGACTGCACACAAACACCAGCGCAGTGTACGTGTGGTTATAAAGATTTATTTCATCTTTATAAAGATTTAATTCCATATAATTTCAACTCTGACACACTGAAGGATGGCTCAACCCTTTCAAACCTTTTTAACCTTTTTTTAAGGTTTTTTAAAACCCTTTTTACCTCATGGATTTTCCAACTTATCCCTTCAAACACCTCATTTAATCAAACACAACTTTGAAGTGGCAACTGCAAAGCAAATGTTGCCTGTGTTAAAAGTTAATTAAACCCCCAAATAACAAATAATGGCAAAAAATAACTCTGGGTTTTCTAAATAGAAATCTGTACAGTGTTGTGAAGATGTTTTGAGCTCAGCAAAGAGGAAAGCAGCCTTTGGAAGGTACAGGAGTTTAAATGAATTTCCTTCACTCTCCAGTGTTTCTGAAGCTGGTTATATCCTGCAAGTTATTGTAAAGAAAGAGCTGATGAACCTACAGCTGCCACTCACTGAGAGAAATTTAAAATCTCCAAAATTTAACATCTTTGAGTCTAAGAAGAAAAAAAAAACAATCACCAGCCCTTCCCCACAATCACAATAAATACAATTTCTGATGGAAAGTTTATTTTATAAACTTTATTTTAAAACAGTTATTTTATAAACTTTATAGTTATAAAATATTTTATAATTTAATTAACTTATATTTAAATATAAATATATATTGTATATTATCATTATATTATATAGTATATAGTATAGTATATATATATATAGATAATATAGTATATTATCTATATATATATACTATACTATATATATATAGATAGTATATATATATAGATATATATTGTATATTATCATTATAATATTGATATTATTACAATATTATAGAATTGTATAATAATATTATTATGTTATTATTATATTAATATATATTATAATTTAAAATTTTATATTTTTATAAACTTTCTGGTTTTGGAACAGTCCCTTTTCAGCCCCCTCCCAGCAGGTATCAAAAGGAAAGCTGAGCTGTAATATCACATTTAGCTTTCCTTGTAAAAACATCAATAATTCTTTCTTGGGCCTTATAATTTGATTGAATTTAAGGGTTTCTCACCTATAAAGCTTAATATATTTAATCTTAAATGGATAATATTTCTTATTAAAAATATTCATTAAGACATAAAGAGAAGCCTCTCCAAAATGAGGTTTATTTGATAGAGCAAATGAAATAAAATCCCTATCTAAAGGAACTAAGCTCAACAGCAAACTTTTTAACTATTAAACAATTTTTAAAAAGAAAAGTCGTGTTTGGTCCTTTGAAAGGATACAACAAGACAATTATGGAGATCTTAATTAATTTTAAATACATTTAAATGAAGACAGCAAAGTGTTGAGATCTCTCTTCCTCAACGTTATCATTTTCAGACACATCCAGATTGTGGAGAACCTACAAATCTTTAAATCAGAACTTTTAACCCATGTACAGACAGAATTTTCTAATCTAAAATCCAGATACCCCGGACCTGTTTGGAGAACATTTTCCACATGACCTCAACAGGCACAGATGATAAAATCCAGATAGGCTGGACCTGCTGTGAGATGATTTTCCACATGACCTCAATAGGCTACACATGATATATGATCAAACAACAGCTCAAGAATTTATTTCTAATAAGGCTGCACACCTGAAAAACCTACACAAAATTCACGTATTCAATTTTGCTCACTGAGAGATTAAACCTAAAACAGATTCAAATTCTACATTTACTCAGTAATATCAGTACAAAATAACAGAATATATTGAAGGTAACTATATAAAAGATATAGTTATAACTATATAAACTATATAACTATAACTAGGTAATTACATAAAATATATAGTTCTAACTATTTAACTATATAAATTATATAAGGTAAATATATAAAGGTACTAAGGTAACTATATGAAGGTAACTATATAAAATATATAGTTATAACTATATAAACTATATAACTATAACTATGTAACTACATAAAATATATAGTTATAACTATTTAACTATATAAATTATATAACTATATAAATTATGTAACTATATAAATTATATAACTATATAACTTTAAAAACTATATAACTATAACTATGTAACTACATAAAATATATAAGATTTACTAAACTAAACTATTAACTATATAAAATATATAGTTATAACAACTATATAAATTATGTAACTATATAAATTATATAACCATATAACTTTAAAAACTATATAACTATAACTATGTAACTATATAAAATATATAGTTATAACTAACTATAAATTATATAACAATATAAAATATATAACCATATAACTTTATAAACTATATAACTATGTAACTACATAAAATATATAGTTATAACTAACTATAAATTATATAACAATATAAAATATATAACCATACAACTTTATAAACTATATAACTATAACTATGTAACTATATAAAATATATAGTTATAACAACTATATAAATTATATAACTGTATACATTATATAACCATATAACTTTATAAACTATATAACTATGTAACTATATAAAATATATAGTTATAACTATATAAATTATATAACTATTTAACTATATAAATTTTATAACTATTTAACTATATTAACTGTATCAATATAACTATTTAACTATATAAATTATATAACTATATAAACTTATATACATGTTTCTACAGGGAGAACTATAATTGCTTCTCCTAACAAAATACAACAAAATGGGTAATTTAATTTCCTTGAACAATGGATAAGATTTATAATATGTCACTGTTCTCCATATTCCAGCCCCTCCATTTAGATACTTGTTCTACTAAACAATCTAATTCTACTAATTTATTAATCTAGAATTCTATTATCTAGATCTAAATCCTTTCCAAATGCACAAAGTATCACTGTTATAAATTTAATTCTTCCTCTATTTTTACAGCTTCTAATTTTGCACGGGTAACTTTTTTACTGCACTTTTCCCAAATCCTGGGGGAAAGGAAACCCACAGAGCTGGTTGTTACCATCATCCTCCCCCTTTTTTTTAAAATAAAATAGAAGAGGCTTTTGGAGCAGGCAGGACAAAGGGACACCAACACCCACCTGAGGACACATCCTCTTTTTTCCGGATCATGTGGTCCTTGGTGAACTTGACCCGCTGGTGAGCCTCGATGCAGGTCTTGCACAGCCACTCCCCACACTCCACACAGAACCCCACAGCACTGGCATTGTCCTCACAGCTGGTGCACACCTGGGGGCAACAGAAACCACGGTTATCCTAGAAAGGTTTGGGGGAAAAGGCAGCAGGATTGGTCTGGGGAGCACTGATAAACCCAGAGAGCAGAGCAGGGATGGGGAAAAGGCACCAGAACTGTTTTAGGGAGAGCTGACAGACCCAGAGAGCAGAAAGGGTTGGGGGAAAAGCCATCAGAATTGTTCTGGGGAGAGCTGACAGATCCAGAGAGCAGAAAGGGGAGGGAAAAAGGCACCAGGATTGTTCTAGGGAGAGCTGACAGACCCAGAGAGCAGAGGAGGGATGGGGAAAAGGCACCAGAATTGTTTTAGGGAGAGCTGACAGACACAGAGAGCAGAAAGGGTTGGGAGCAAAAGGTACCAAAATTTTCCTGGGGTGCAATGGAAGACCCAGAGATCAGAGGAGGGGTGGGAAAAAGGCACCAGAATTGCTCTAAAGAGAGCTGACAGGAGCAGAGAGCAGAAAGGGGAGGGGAAAAAAGGTACCAGAATTGTTCTAAGGAGAGCTGACAGACCCAAAGAGCAGAGCAGGAGTGGGGACAGCCATGAAAACTGTCCTGGAAGCACTGACAGGACCAGGGAGCACAGGAGGGGTGGGAAAAAGGCACCAGAATTGTTCTAGGGAGAACTGACAGCCCCAGGGAGCAGAAAGGGTTTGGGAAAAGGCACCAGCATTGTCCTAAGGAGAACTGACAGAACCAGAAATCAGAGGAGGGGTGGGGAAAAGGCACCAGAATCATCCTGAGGAGCACTGACAGGACCAGAGAGAAGAAAGGGGAGGGAAAAAGGCAGAGGAGGGGTGGGGAAAAGGGACCAGAATTACTCTGGGGAGCACTGACAGACCCAGAGAGCAGAAAGAGGAGGGGGAAAAGCACCAGAATTGTTCTAGGGAGAGCTGACAGCCCCAGAAAGCAGAAAGGGTAGGTGGAAAAGGCACCAGAATTGTTCTAGAGAGCACTGACATGACCAGAGAGCAGAAAGGGGAGGGGGAAAAAGCACCAGAATTGTTCTGGGGAGAGCTGACAGACACAGAGAACAGAGCAGGGTTGGGGAAAAGCCATCAGCATCATCCTGGGGAGCACTGACAGCCCGAGACAGCAGAAAGAGTTAGGGGGAAAAGGCACCAGAATTGTTCTAGGGAGAGCTGACAGGACCAGAGATCAGAGGAGGGGTGGGGGAGAAGTACCAGAATCATCTGGGGAGCTCTGCCAGCCCCAGAGAGCAGAGGAAGGGTGGGGAAAAGGCACCAGAATTGTTTTAGGGAGAGCTGACAGACCCAGAGAGCAGAAAGGGGAGGGGAAAAGGCACCAGGATTGTTCTAAGGAGAGTTGACAGGACCAGACTTCAGAGGAAGGTTGGGGGAAAGGCACCAGAATTGTTTTAGGGAGAGCTGACAGATCCAGAGAGCAGAAATGGGAGGGAAAAAGGCACCAGAATTGTTCTAGGGAGAGCTGACAGACCCAGAGAGCAGAAAGGGTTGGGGGAAAAAGGAACCAGGATTGTTCTGGGGAACACTGACAGGACCAGAGATCAGAGGAGGGATGGGGAAAAGGCACCAGAATTGTTCTGGGGAGAGCTGACAGACCCAGAGAGCAGAAAGGGTTGGGAGCAAAAGGTACCAAAATTTTCCTGGGGTGCAATGGAAGACCCAGAGATCAGAGCAGGGGTGGGGAAAAGGCACCAGAATTGCTCTAGGGAGAACTGACAGCCCCAGAGAGCAGAAAGGGGAGGGGAAAAGGCACAGAATTGTCCTGGGGAGCACTCTCAGCACCAGAGATCGGAGCAGGGTTGGGGAAAAGGCACCAGAATCACTGTGGGGAGCCCTGGCAGCCCCAGAGGGCAGAGGCCGGGCCAGGACAGTCCTCACCTGCTCTGACTTCTCGTCGGAGCTGCTGGGGCTCTCCGAGGTGTCCTTCACAAAGTAATTGTCCACCAGGTCGATCTGCCGGCACTCCTGGCGGCAGATGGGGCACCTGATCACCCCCACTGCAAAACACAGCAAAACACAGGCTCTGAGGGCAGCAAAACACAGAAAAACACAGCAAAACACAGGCTCTGAGGGCAGCAAAACACAGCAAAACACAGGCTCTGAGGGCAGCAAAACACAGAAAATCACAGCAAAATACAGGCTCTGAGGGCAGCAAAACACAGAAAAACACAGCAAAACACAGGCTCTGAGGGCAGCAAAACACAGAAAAACACAGCAAAACACAGGCTCTGAGGGCAGCAAAACACAGAAAAACACAGCACAAACAGGCTCTGAGGGCAGCAAAACACAGCACCCCACTGGAGCCCCACGTTTCTCCTCACAGAGAAAAGCAAGGCACAATTCTTCCCAGGATTATTTCTGGGTTTCACATTCTCAGAACATCAGAGAGAAAAAAACCACAATTCTTATCATTTGCTGTGCCTGTGTTTGTGCAAAAGTAGAATGCAATATGGAGATTGTTTACCCACAGTGAGGGTGTTTTGTTTCCTTGGCCTGTCAGGGCCAGGTGTGTGTGTGTGTCAGGACTGAGGGTGAAAATCATGAGATTCTGGGCAGTGAGTGCAGGGTTGAGTGCTTGGCAGATTCAGTTTTAGATGTACAGAACAATATAGTATAATAAAGTAATTAATTAGCCTAGAATAACGGAGTATAATAAAGTAAATAAGTAAATAATATTATAGTATAATAAGATAAATATAGTATAATAAATATAAATAAATATAGTATAATAAAGTAATTAATTAGCCTAGAATAATATAGTATAATAAAGTAAATAAGTAAATAATATTATAGTATAATAAGATAAATATAGTATAATAAATATAAATAAATAAATACAGTATAATAAAGTAATTAATTAGCCTAGAATAAAATAGTATAATAAAGTAAATAAGTAAATACAGTATAATAAAGTAATTAATTAGCCTAGAATAATATAGTATAATAAAGTAAATGAGTAAAGTAAATAATATTATAGTATAATAAAGTAAATATAGTATAATAAATATAAATAAATAAATACAGTACAATAAAGTAATTAATTAGCCTAGAATAATATAGTATAATAAGGTAAATATAGTATAATAAATATAAATAAATAAATATGGTATAATAAAGTAATTAATTAGCCTAGAATAATATAGTACAATAAAGTAAATAAATAAAGTAAATAATATTATAGTATAATAAAGTAAATATAGTATAATAAATATAAATAAATAAATATAGTATAATAAAGTAATTAATTCGCCTAGAATAATATAGTATAATAAAGTAAACAAGTAAAGTAAATAGTATTATAGTATAATATAGTAAATATAGTATAGTAAATATAAATAAAGTATAATAAAGTAATTAATTAGCCTAGAATAAGATAGCATAATAAAGTAAATAAGTAAATAATATTATAGTATAATATAGTAAATATAGTGTAGTAAATATAAATAAATAAATACAGTATATTAAAGTTATTAATTAGCCTAGAATATAGTATAATAAAATAAATAAGTAAATACAGTATAATAAAGTAATTAATTAGCCTAGAATAATATAGTATAATAAAGTAAATAAGTTCAATAAAGTAAACAATATTATCATATAATAACATAAATATAGTATAATAAATATAAATAAATATAGTAAAATAAAGTAATTAATTAGCCTAGAATAATATAGTATAATAAAGTAATTAATTATTAATTATTAATAATTAATTATAAAAGTAATTCTGATATCCATGGAGTCAGATGCATGATTTTCTCTGCCCTTTGTAGGGACACTCACAGAACTGCAGTCCCCCACAGGCCCTAGGGCAGCAAAACTCCCAAATCAGCCTGCCCAGAAGCACCAAACACATCTAAGCACAGAAACACAGCACACCCAGCCCGCCCAGAAACACCAACACAAAGCAAACTCCTCCTCTCACCTGGGCAAAGGATTCCAGCTTGGCATTGCCATTAAAAACCAGCCATTACAGGTGTGGAACAGCTTTCACCCCAAAATACACTCCCTCAACTAATCCCAAAATACTCACAGATCTCTACAGAAAAATCCCCACCTAGCTGGGGATTTCCCTAATTTTCCTAATTTCTACATCAAACTCAAGTTTTTCCTACTTATTCCTTCCCCCAAAAAATCCTATCTTTTCAGCAAAGTAATTTGTTGTCCCTAAATAAATATTTAATTTTTTCCCTGTTGATTTTAGATAAAAAAAATTCAAGATATTTGTGGTTTTTAGATTATTTTTTAGAACGGTCTATGGTCCAGCCTGTCTCAAGCATTAAGAGGGCTGTGCCCAGATAGCTGGGGTGACTTCAGGGATGTCTCAGTGTTCTCCCAGGTAGATTTTAAATATAATTTATTTCCATGAGGTCAGGGAGGCAGATGAAGCAATAAAACACCACCATCCTGCTTTGTTATCCTCTGTAATCACTAAATTAGTTTTAAATCCTCAGCAGAGCTGCAAAGGAGTTACCACATGAAGCAAAATTGACATTTAAAGATGTCTATGAACAGCCCCCATAAAGGTTTGAAAACCTATTTATAACTTAGGTAGTGGCTCACACTTCACAGAAGTGTCATTGGATCTTAAATCAAATTTCTATACAATTTATTGAGAATATAATCTTCAAGAAGCTTTCCAAGCCATTGGGTATTTTCCCACACTAAAACAACGTTGAGAAGTGTAATTAAATGATGCTCAGCCCCTTTGTGGGTATTCAATTAGGACAGCAGGACTTATTTCAGGGAGATTAATTACATTAGTAGTGGAGTAGCATTAATTTTTTCAAGTGCTAAAATTAATGACGGCTTCAGACCACAGGAGATTCACTGCAGAGCAGCAACAATCCAACCAAAAATTCCCTGTCTCATCTCAAAAGCAGGGTATGAAAAATAACAAGTTCTGCAGCAGCAACACATCCAAGAGCTTTCACACACAGTGAAACCCTCCCCATATGCAGAATTTTGAGGTTTTCTGACAACTGAGAGACAAAATTCTCTAGGGAATACCAGCTGAAAGCCATGCAGCAGCTGATGTGTATAAACTTACAAAACAAAAATTTCTGATATTTACCATTAAAACTACTCCATCAAAACCAAACCTAAAATTTGATTTTTAGCGCTGTCTTGGGTCAAACAAACAAAATATTTCAGGAAAACAACAAAACAGAAGAAGCTCAAGATCTGTAATCTCTAGACATCAGAAAATTCAAATTCTACAGATGAAAATCCCTTCCTGTAAGGCAACTTTTGGGTTGGTTTTAAAGTAGCCAAACCAATGAAAGCTTAAAAAATCAAGGTTTTAATCCAAGTGAGAGCCCACAGGTTGATTCTGGCCAGGGGTAACCCAACACCCAATTTCTGCACCTCCACATTCAAATAAAACCTGCACAAAATGCCCCAAGAGTTCTGCACAAACCTCAAGAGATCAAAACTCAAAACTCAAATTCAAGGCTCTGCCATCCTCATTTAGCACATTACACTCCTTTTTCACATCTCAACACCCTTTATTTCCAACAGCAGCTTTCCAATAATACATGAGCCACTAAACATCTCATATCCTGGTCTTTTAATCTAATAAAAACCAAATTACTGCAGCAGCATTTGTACTAGAAATGAATGTACTGAAAAGATACAGATGTGGCTAATTTTCTAAGGCAGGAGGGAAAAGTGGAGAAAATCACACTGAAATAGCATTTACGTAGAAAAAAAGATTCTTAGCTGCCAAAACTTGAGATAATTTGGGAGCTAACAAAGTTTACTGCAAAAAGTTTCTTGAGAATGTATTTTAGGACAAACTAAGATTCAAATGTTTATGTAACCTCTGTGAAAAACAAGTTTTCACTGTCGGTTTCAATTTAAAAAAATAATCTTATAGAAGAAAATAAAAGTAAAAACAGAAGCATCATCCTATTTATACTCCAGCAGAACTCACTACGATTTGTTTGATGGAGAACAACAACAAACACATTAGTGTTGGTACAAACATTCCCACTGTACCTCTGCCTTCCAAAAGCATAGTAAAAACTGTTTAAAGATCAATTTTATTTTTCAGCTCCCAGGTGAATTAAAACAAGACACATTCACACAAATTCTGATGGTCAGACTGGTTTATGATCTCCCTCAAGCCTAACCATTACCATGAAGATTTCCAATGGCCTCAGAGATGGCTTCGTTTGATTTTTGAGCTGTGAATTGTTGCTGCAGAGGCCAAGAGCAGCAAAGAACTGAAGCAGAGAACTGAGAAAAGGGGAAGTTTCTCTCAGGAAGTTGTGACCACACCACGTGAAGCCCTTGGTGCAGCAGTTCCTTTGTGCCTCACAGAGCTGTCACCAAACCCTGCCCTCAGCATCAACTGCAGCAGCACAGCTCTGCCCCACGGCCTGAAAAACAACAACTCAGCACCCTGCAAACAGCACCAGCCACCCCCAGGTGCTGCTCAGAATGAAGAAATTCAGGGAGAATCATCCTCTGGACTTTAAAGGCCACAGGAATTATTTTACAGGAGCTGCAGATGACAGGAATGGGGTTTCAATCTTCTTTAGTTGTACTTTAGAGGACGAATATTGCTCATTTTTCCATTTGTTTCTATCACAAGACCTGTAACAACCATGAGCTCCAACCAAAAGTAACACCACCACCACCACCAATAATAATAATAATAATAATAATAATAATAACCACCAAAAATAGTCATTACTTTTCTTCCACAACTCTCTGCACCACATTTCCCTTCCCTTACATCCTATTCCTAATTAATGATGCAAAGTTCAGATCAGATTCTGCTTTTGGTCCCACATTTCTGCAGAACAGCCAAAATATTTCCAATCACACACATTCCCTGTCCCCCACTGCTGCCACACACAGCACTCAGCCCAAATGGAGTTTGGTTTTTTCCTTTCACCCTGCCTAAAGGGAGAAACAGGAATAGTTTCCTATCCAATTTTGGGGTTTTTTTTCCAGTTTTCCTGTCAGGAAATTTGGATTGCCAGTCTCCAGCGGGGCGGGCAGGAAAGCCTGGCACTGCCAGCCCTGCTCCAGGGGAGATGGGTTTCACCTCCTCACCTGAGCCATTTCCCCCTGCCAGGAGATTCAGGGAGGAAAGAGGAGACTCCCATGGGGGCTCCTGAGCCCTTCAGGAGCTGAGGAGCCCGCACAAGCGAGAGATACAGGATTCGTCAGCATGATCTGTGGAGTCCAGTACTGCCCTGGGCCCGCAGAGTCACTGAGAGAAACAGGATGTGCTCAGGGATGGACTGCAGAGCCCAGAACCTGCCCATGGGAGCAGCACAAAGCACTGAGAGAAACCCAGGAATGTGCTCAGGATGGATCTGCAGGAGCTCCAGGAACCTGCCCATGGGATGGGAGCAGCACAGAGCACTGAGAGAAACCCAGGAATTGCCGCCTCCGGAAGAAGCCGATGTGATCTGTTGAGAGCTCCAGGAACCTGCCACATGGGAAATGGGAGACTAGCTCCAGATGCATGGGAGGCATGCTGAGGAGCACAGCCCACACTGCTGTAAATGGGAATTTTGGGACATCCCAGCAATGCTCCTTGGCCCACTGGGAGCCCAGGTCGGGAGGAACGAAACCAAAAACAGAACAAGAACGTTCCTGGAGCTCCAGGACCTGCCCTTCCCAGCCCAGGAGCCCAGGAGAGGGTTCTGTCCCAGCAGCACACGGATTTATTTCACTGACAGTTACACAACTGCAGGCACATCTCCTTAAACTGCAAATGAGATCTCCTGATCTGCCCAAGACTTTAAGAACACTAATGAGAGCAGCATCTCTGTAATCCTTTCAAGTGCTTATGGTGGAGATAAAGCACACCGAGCCAGAGCACAGACATCAAAGCACGTCAGAAAGCACCAAACTGAGGAAAACTCAGGAGGAAAGTTGATTTTGTTTTCCTAAAAACAGAAAGGCTGCTAAAAACCCTGCCAAAAATCCAGCAGCAAATCACTGTGGAACACTGCAAAAACCTTCAGATTTCAAGGGGAAGCTGCTTTTAATCTACCAGTCCCAACTCACACCTAAAGCTGCAACACAAGTATTTTTCTTAATTGTAACTCAGAATTCTGTTAATATCTTTATTATACCTTTTTATATATTTAAGCTCAGCACTTCCCAAGGGTAAGTATATTCCTCTGAATGCATCTCAAAACAGGTAATTTTTTCAACAGTTTCATCTTGAATTAGTTTCAATAAAACAAGTATTAAAAACCTGCTTAGAATTGCTTTCTCCAGGCTGACATATCAATACCAACAATACTAAAACACTGCTAAATTTCAAGGACGGTTGATTTTTCTGTATTTCCAGTGTTGTAGGATCAAAACAGAGACACTCATGTCAACTCTGCCTACTGTCCCCACTCCAGCTTGATATTCAGGAATTCGATGTGTGTTCAACCCATTGATACCCATTGATTTAGCACCAGAAAAAAACTGGAATTTTCTGAGTCTTCTTTGCTCCCCACCCACCCTTCTGGGAATTTCCTTCTGGAATTCCCTCAGATGTTTGGGACCAGCTCTACAAGATTCCCTGAGCCACTAAGAATTAACCTGTTCCCCCACCAAACCCACCTACAGCCACCCTCTGATCTGGATTTTTAGATTTTCTTTACAAACATTACAGAAGCCTCCAGCCCTGAGAGAGAAGGGAGAGGTGAAAGGAAAGGGGAACACACACATGGAGCCAAGGAAATTCATCTACTGCCTAAACCCAAAGCAAAATAAGGAACTTTTAGAACAAGCACCACACTGAGAGCTCCAAATTCACTTGTTGGCTTTCAAGTCCACGCTGACTTCAATCAACTTAAAATAAACACATCACAGCCCAACCTAACCCCACTGAAACCTCACAAAGATTTCAAAGAGAAAGAGATTTCGAGAGAACAAAAAGCAATAATGGAATAATTAAGAGAGTTATTGATCTGAATGATGGCGTGGATCTGATGAGATCATGGACATGAACAAGGGAGGGCAGGTCATGCACAAGATGTATGAAATCCAAAAATCCCTTTGCACCTCAGCAGCACCCAATGGATCCTCTCCATCACTGGGACATCACAGTGAGTCTTTCCAGCAGTTCAAATTAATAAATTCAAAGTTTATTCTAACATTGACCCCAAACACTTGTGTTCCTAAACACCTCTACTTACACACTAGAATTCCTGCAAGATTCAGCTCTGATGTGTAGCACAAAAATCTTTATCAATTTTTTAGATGCTTCATAACACTTGGAGTACTGAAACTATAAAAAAAAGAAGATAAATAAGTAAGTTTGACCTCAATACCCTAAAATAAAATGTTTGAAGTATTATGGACAACAAATTGAACAGGAGCCAGGAGCAGATCCTTCAAAGGACAGCAATGTGTCCCAGGCTGCACCAGCAGGACAAGGACAGCCATCCCTCCTTGTGGGAACCAGAAAAACAGAAACCTCCACTCAAGGGTTTGATCTGCAGCCTTGGGAGAAGCCTGGATTGATGTAAAAATAAAATACACATGTATTTAGCAGAAAAATCATAAATTTCTGTTTCTATAGTTGTAAGTAAGAACATGCCTTAAGTAAATGAGAAAATTTATGGATAAAATTGTGAAGTGTTTATAGTGTAGGGGTGTGGTTGTACAGAATTAACTGAGAGTTCAGAAGTTCTAACAGAAACACAGGTGGGCCTGTGAGTAAAAAGCCCATTAGATAAAAATATCTGCAGGTGATAGGTCAGGAAAGCAAAACAAACCCTGTTTATTGGGTTAAAAAGTTCTATATTATCTTATAGCAAAAAAAAAAAAAAATCTCATGACTGCTCTTTAGCTATGGCTTATTTGAAAATAGTTTGCAAATAGTTTGAAAATAGTTTGAAAATAGTGCCATCCCTTCATTTTTAATGGTCAATGATGCCTCCTCCTGCTCAGCACTTCAGGAGACCACACTGGGCCAGCACAGGGCTCCCAGTTCAGCTAAATATCTGTGTATTTTAATTTTACATCAATCCGAGCTTCTCCCAAGGCTGCAGATCAAACCCTTCAGTGTCTGTGGAAGTTTCTGTATTTCGGATTCCCCCAGGCCAGTGGCAGCAGGAACGAAGGGATTTCTGCTCGCCAAGGAGGATGCTCAGCACTGCTCACCCTGCACAGCTGGAGCAGCTGGAGGGACCTCCTGTCACCGCTGTCACCAGAGCAGCTCCGGGCAGGGCTGGGCACACCCGGCCCTGCCACCCCACGAGATGCCCACTCCTGTCCGGTTTTCGGCTGTTTGGAGGGCCTGGAAAGGCCCGGGGTGGCCTTGGGGCAGCCCGCGTATCAAAGGACGAGAAGAGGCTTCAGTTCTTTTCTCGGTCTCGGTGTTTATTAATTGTTTATCTAAAAGATTTTCTCTCGGCCCGACAGAGCTCTGCTCAGCAGCCAGCCATGAGCACACTGTGCTGTCCTCCGGGCGGTCACCTATCTTTATACCCAAAGTTACGTGTACAATATTTATCATTTTTCCCCAATACCTTTCACCCTTATTGACCAGTGCACTTTTAGTAAGACCAATCCCAAAGTGCCACCATCACCACGGAAGATGGAGGAGAAGAAAGAAGAGAAGAAGAAGAAGAAGGACAACACGCCCCAATTCCTCCATCTTACTTCTCTAAACCCCCCTGTACAGAAATCCTAAACCCTGTGTTCCCCTCTAATTAACCAATCCCTTCACCATTCACCCCGGTGAAATCCTCCTATCCTCATACAGGTGTCGTCTCCCATGTAGGATCAAAGTGCAGCCACCAGACACTTCTGGAACATTCCAGGACTCCCGAGCCCCCCAAGGGTGGTCTCGGTGACACCTCAGTCCTGAGGTGCTGAGATCCCACACACTCCAACCAGTCTGTGCCACAGAATGGCTTCAAATTCTGCTGAAACATGGGAGACACAATGAGCAAAGGCATGAAACCATCACATCATCCCCTGACAATCAACCTCCCAAAACCCAAATTCTGCTGAGCAGCAGCACCATCTGAGACACACCTGGTTCCACACACAGCCCTGGGCTGGGGGCAGCACCACAATGATTCCCCCACAGAAGGACTGAGTGGCTGACAGATAATTAAAGTCCTGTCTGTCAGATGTTTACACTGTTACAACTGATGCCTCACGTTTGGCTTTTGTATTTTTCAGGTTCTGTGCTGCTTTAGTGTGTGGGTTTGGGTTTTTTATGAGGGGATGGTGAGCTCTGTGCACAGAGTGGGGAGACAAAACAATTCCTGCTCCAGCTGGGGACCAAGGACAAATGATCCAAATCTCAGCCCAGGAGCACAAACAACATGGGCTGGAGAGAGAAAAACAAGGATGGGACTGCATGGGATGGAGATGTAATTGGACAATGAACTCCAAGATGCAAATAGAGCAGAATTGATAAAAGTGAGAGGCCCCGTGACCAGTTGTCCATTTTGTGACCATTTTGGTTCATTTTGGGTTCATTTTGTGACCATTTGGGTTCATTTTGTGACCATTTTGTTTCATCTTGGGTGCAGCCCAGGCTGGGCTCTGGTGCTGCCCAAGGTGGATCCACTGAGGATTTTAATAAATCCCAGCTTTATTCTTTAGCTCTGTCGGGTCTCTGTTCCAGCTCAGCCTGCTCAAGGCATCACAATGACAACGAAACTTCCCAGTTGAGGAAATATTTGCAAGCACTTGTGCAACCCAGTAACTGCAGGGGCTCAGGCTGGGCAGGAATCACCCTCTCAGGAATGAATCTCTGCCAGGTCCCATTGATTGGGTGACAACTCCAATAGTAGTTACTCCATAATATTGTCCATAATATTTATTTCTCTTAGCACTGCAAGGGTCCAAGCATGTTTCTGCACAGCCATACATCAAAACCCTGCTCTAATTTCAGTGGTTAGACCTTGAAACAAACCCTCACAGGTCAAGGGAGTGATACAATCAGATTGAAATCTGTCAGAGTAAAAATACATTTTAAAAAATTACCTGCATTCAAGGTCTGCTCCTAGCTCAGCTTTTTGTTTTTTGAACAATCCTTGACTATACTGCAATTATCACACACTGAACTGACAATACATCATATTTAACAATAATTTTTAAAATTACAGCTGCCACAGATATTCGTATAAAAATAACACATACCTTAATGTTGTCTGATGGAAATATTTTACAATACACTATTAATTTAGACTGAAATTTAAGTTTCACAGCAAGATTTTTACTAAGTCCAGAATATGAACTGAATATTTTCCAGGACTCAACATATATTCTTGAGCCTCACTTATGAGCACAGGAGAAAAGTAAAGAATCAAAGGAGTTCAGGTGATGTCTACTCACATCCAGTTTAATAAAACTGAAGGTGCTGCATTTACACAGCTTAAAGAGCCTTATTTGATGCAGGAATTTTCATTCTTTTGGACTGAAAATACAATAACCACCACCAAACTCAGTGTAATGACATGCCACATCCTCATACACATTAGACACATTTTTTCATTTGCTCCTTTCACAGCAAATTAAAAAAGCAAAAAACTTCGTGTGTGATTAATACAACACAGCACCACTGGGTACAGGAGCTGAATTCAGCACATCAAACCCATTTCTGGGTAGTAAATGTGTTGTTCCTCAGTTTACACACACACACAACCAACTGTGGAGGTTTTGCAGCTCATTTGTGGAGGTTTTTCGGCCTAATTGGAATTGTGGCATTCCCAAGGAGCTGGGAGAGCCCCACGCTCTCTCTGCTGAGATAATCTTCTTTAGAGAGATTGGGAATATCTCATCCACGCAGTGAAACCACAAAACAACCTCACCTCCAGGAGCAGCAGTGGGTGCAGGAAAAGTTGTTTTGCAGTTTCTGTTACAGTCTGAAATCTGGGTTTTTTTCAGAATACTGTGATACAAATGCAGGCATTTCTTTAAATAAACTACTCAGCCTAAAAGGAGGAGTCCAGAGGACAGCTGAAACACCACTACAAAATCATCCATCCACCAAATAAAATGCACATTCCCATAACCAATTTAGAAATTAAACTGAATATATGATAATTTTCATGTTAAACAAATGCATATTTTTTAAATAGATGAAACAAGAATCTATTTTTTCTCTACATAAATGTAATTAACATCCATCCACCAAATAAAATGCACATTTGCATAATCAATTTAGAAATTAAACTGAATATGAGATGCTACTTCTCATGTTAAACAAATGCATCTGTTTTAAATATATGTAATAATACTATTTTTTTCCCTACATAAATATAATCAACACCAAAATAAACCTTTTTCACCAGAAAAACAGGTATGACCCGCCAAGAACTTGTTTGTAATGCAGCAAACCACAACTTCAGATAATTATTTCAAGCTTTAGTCAGAGGCTCTCTAACTTTTAGAAATTGAGATGATTCCTCTGCCTTCTTTAGCAGTGGCTCTGAAGGGAGTGGGAGCCTGGCAGGGGCAGAGATGCTGATCCAGACCCAACTCTCCAGGAGGTGCTGTCACCCAGAGCAGTTTTTCCACAGTTTTTACCCAATAAATACACATATCTACCGTTTTAAATCCTGACAGCTCCCACTGAGCAAACTCTCAAACTAAGAAAGCAACCAGGAAAATATCATTTGTACTTTTCTGGTTTATGAGAAGAGATGCAGAAAAATATCAGGGACACAATCCAGCAGCGAGAGGCTGCAGCAAAGTGCAACCTGCCTCAGGTACAGCTACAGGTGCCACTTCTCTTTAATTCTTCCCTCATGAAAAAGCACCTGCTCGTCATGAAGGAGACTTGAGAATCAGCAGAAGTGGAAGTAACACTTCACACTTTGTGACTGCCACAAGAGGGAAGGAACCTGTGTGACTAAGCACTGTGGTGCCTCTCAGGAGGCTCAAAAATGTCCATTTTCTGTCTGATTTACTGGTAACCCATCTCCTGTGCCACTCAACTGATTCCACGCTCAAGGTGCACAGAGCTGCCCACAAAAATGCCTCTGCTGGTCCATGGCCCATCCTTAGCTGAGGATGAGCCAATCCTACCATATTTCAGGGTGTACTTTTAATCCCAACTGGAAAAGTACCAAATATAAAAGAAACAAATTTCTCCTCATAAGTCCTCGAGGAGATTCCCTCTAGAAATTGGAAATATTTGACTCCAGCCAAATTTTGGCCCAAGAGCATTTCCTAAGGAAACAGAGATTAAAGCTAAATACCCAGAGACATCAGGATGTAGCTGCCAGTTCCCGTGCTCGTGCAGGCTGAGGTGGCAGCACAGCTGGATGCACAGCTGGATGCACAGCCCTACAACAGCTGGGGTTGGAAGGCACCCGTGCAGATCACCCAGTCACCTGGAGCAGGTGACTCAGGAATGTGTCCAGGTGGGTTTGGAGCGTGTCCAGAAAAGGAGGCTCCACCCCTTCCCTGGGCAGCTGCTCCAGGGCTCTGCCACCCTCCACAGCAAGAATTTCTCTCTCATTCAGGTGGAACTCCTTGTGTTATAATTGATGGCCATTGCTGCTTGGCCTGCCCTGGGCACCACTGAAAAGAGCCTGACACCATCCCCTGACCCAGCCTGGAAATATTCCCACACATTGATGGGATTTCTTCAGTCTCCCCTTCTCCAGACTAACCAGGCCCAGCCCTGCAGTCCCTCCTCACACCAAAGATGCTCCTGCACCTTGCTCACATCACCTAAAACTTTTTATTGAACTCTTTCTACACCAAAGCACACCAAGAAGAACACACAACACAGAAGCACACACAACAAGAATTCTTACAACGTGTACAACAAGAAGTGATATTCCAGTTCGCACCCAGTGGTTCCCGCACCTGTGGGGAAGGCACCTCCCACAGACACAGCAGGACTCAGATAATCCTGCTAACTGCTGACAAAATAAACCCTGCTCCCAAGTTCTGTGTATGCCACTGGCAGATCACTGCCCTGGCACAGGGTGCCCAGAGAGCTGGGGCTGCCCCTGGATCCCTGGAAATGTCCAAGACCAGGTTGGATGGGGTTTGGAGCAGCCTGGGACAGTGGAAAGTGTCCCGGCCATGGCAGGGGTGGAATGGATGGGCTCTGAAATCCTCTCCAAATCAAATCACTCTGTCACTCTATGATATAACACAAAATGTAAAATCTGGATTTAAAAACATGGATCCCAAAACCATCTGAGTGTGCTGGCAAACTGTATTTAATACATCATCCTTTTAACACCAATGAACTTCCTAAGATCACATCCTAGATGGACTTCTGAAGAGTCTGGATGAAAAAATCTCTACCAAGCCAGGTTAATTCCTTCACTGGGGAACACAGGAAGGGCTTGAGTGTAAAGATGTCACCAAACAAGGTCTCCCTGACCAGAGAGCCCATTTAGGACCTGCAAAACCACTTACCAGGGCCCTACTTTGCTCTGTACACACAGCCCGTGACTCACCCCATCTAAAGCTCCCAAAGCTTTTCAATTCCATCCCTGAACTTATATTAGAAAAGAAAAATCAAACCCAAGCTGTGGTTCTGCTAAGAGCAGGTGGAAGGAGCAGTGTACTCCTGTTCCCTGGTACAAATTCTGTAGAGGCAGAGCTGACAAACAGCTCTGGAGGTTTTATCTCAGTGCTCAGCAAAGCAGGGGCAGCGCACACGGCGTTCCCACCTGGGCAGGTAACACTGCAACACGAGTGAATCTCAATTTACCCAGACACGTTTCACCCCAGCAGCTGCCCACCCTCGCTGTGTCACCAACCCAAAACACACAGCGGGAGAGAATGACAGAATATTTGGGGTTGGAAAAAGCCTTTAAATGTCATTAGTGCAGCCCCCCTGTCACAGGCAGGGACATCTCACATTCGAGCAGGTTGCTCGGAGCCTGGTCCAGCCTGACACTGAAATGTTTCCACCACCTCCCTGAGCAATTTGTTCCGATGTTTTAACACCCTCATGGTAAACATTTCTTCCTTACACTTCATCTAAACCGATCCTGCCCCAGTTTAAAACCATCGCCCCCAGTCCTATCGCAACAGGTGCCGCTAAAAACTCTGTCCTTATTTTTATCACCGACTCCCTTTAGGCACGGGAAGGGGCTGAGGGGTCTCCGTGGAGCTTCCCTTCTCCAGAACATCCCAATGCCCTCAGAGCAGGGCTGCTCCACCCTCCCACCAACTCTGCCCGCTCCAACAGGTCCGGGACGGAAAGCCCCGGCCGCGATCCGCGCTCCCGCTCCCAAGAGCTCCCGATCCCCGCCGATCGCAGCCCCCCGCGCTCCCAGGGATCCCCGCGCTGCGTGCGGGATGTCCCGGAGGAGCCCCGCGCTCACCTTGCTGCACGTCGCCGTTGGCGCCGCCGGGCACGGGCACGGTGAGCTGGCGCTCGGGCTCGGGCAGGCAGCGGCGGCAGAAGGAGTGCAGGCAGGGCAGCAGCTTGGGCTCGGCCTCCCGCCGGCTCTGCAGGCTCTGCGCGCACACCGCGCACGTGTCCAGCAGCGAGAACGGCCCCGGCGCCGCGGGCGTCAGCGGCGGCACCGGGCTGGGGCCGGGCCCCGCCGCCGCACCGGGCCCCGCCGCCGCCTCGGCCTCGGCCTCGCCGCCGCCGCGCTCCGCCGCCGCCGCCCCGGGGCTCTCGCGCTCCTCGGGAGGCGCGGCGGCGGACGGCGAGCCGGCGGGAGGCTCCAGGGAGCCGCCGCCGCCCGGCGCGGCCTCGGCGGCCGCGTCCCCGCCGCCGCCGCCTCCTTTGTTTTCCGCCATGTTTCCTCCTTTGAACCCGACCCCGCTCCGCGCACGCTCCGCGTCACCGCGTCACCGGGCGGGACCGGGCGGGACCGGCGCCGCGCACGCGCGCGCGCTCCCGCGGCAACGGCGCGGCCGGGAGGGCGGCTCGTGACGTCACGGGGAGGCGGGGTTCTGGGCCCAGGGCTGAGATTCTATTGGGCGGTGGCGGCGGCAGGGGCGTGGCCACGCCCCCTCGGGAACGCCCCCGGGAACGGATCACCGGGAATAGGGAATAGCGCACCGGGAATAACGCATCGGCAATAGCGCACCGGGCTGGGAATAACGCACTGGCCTGGGAATAACGCAGTGGGCTGGGGAATGCCCCGTCGGGAGGGGGAATAATGCAGCGGGAACAGCGCACCAGGCTGGGGAATAACGCACTGGGCTGGTACCGGGAGGGGGAATAACGCACGGGGAACACCGCACCGGGCTGGGAAATAACGCACTGGGCTGCGGAATGCCCCATCGGGAGGGGGAATACCGCACCGAGGTGGGGAATAACCCTTTCGGACGGGAAATGACACACACGGGCTGGGAAATAACCCACGGGGGAGGGGAATAACCCACGGGGGACGGGGAATAACGCGTGAAGACGGGGAATACCCATCGGGGTGGGGAATACCCATTAGGAGGGGGAATAACGTCCCGGGAATAACCCGTGAGGACGGGGAATATCCATCGGCATGGGGAATACCCATTGAGGTGGAGAATAACCCACCGGGATGTGGAATAACGTCATGGAAAGGGGAATAACCCACTGGGACCGGGAATAATGCACTGGGACGGGGCAATGGGGCACTGGGACAGGGAATAACCCATTGGGATAGGGAACAAAGTTCTGGGATGGGGAACACACATGGGGAAGGGGAATAGGACACCAGGATGGGGAATAATGCACTGGGATGGGGATGATGGACCAGGATGGAGAACAGGGCACCAGGATAGGAAATAGCAGACCTGGATTGGGAATATCCCATTGGGATGGTGATGGGGAATGGCACATTGGCATAGGGAAAAGGGCACCAGGACATGGAGCAGTGCATCAGGATGGGAGTCAGAGATGGGGACAGAGGACAGGGCAGTGGGAGCAGGAAGATCAGGAATTGTGCCCTGGGATGAGGAACAGGGCAGGAGGTGGCCACAGACAGCAATACACAACTTTCCCAGCCCTTTCTGGGGAAGGCTGTGAGGACATATACAATATTTGTATATTATATTTGTATATTATCAGTCTATAAAAGCAATGGATTTCTTAATAATGATATAATAAGGAGATTGATCAGCCTTCTTCGAATCATGGAGTCAATGCTAATTGTTACCCAGCTGGGCCTGCTGCAGTGGAGTCTCCCCTGTGGGCACTGCACAGCCCCAGTGCTGCAGAGACACCTCCCCACCCCAAATTCCAGTTTCCCCCCATTTCCCTTGCAGGGGATTCTCGGGATCCACCTGGCCCAGCCATCTCCTCCACAGCTCTGGGCTTTAGACATGAAGCAGAAACCAGAGAAATAGCAAAACAGGATTTATTAAAGGTGTAGGGGAAAACACAACACAAGCTCCTGCTTTAAGAGCTCCTGCTTTAAGTATATAAAAAGTGAAACAATTCACAGTACATTTAGTGGTGGCTGTGATACATTTAAACAGGATGTTTAGAGTCCACTCTACCTCCTCCTAGAATTTAAAACAAGGAAAATAAATGATGGAAATATCCTTTTACCACCTCACACACCTGCAGCTAGAGGTGTCTACAGACACAGCATCTCCAAAGTGTCTGGTTTGTAGTTTTTAACACATGCAGCACTAAGGTAAGTCAGGATTAATTCACTGAAAGTCTTGCTGGATATTCTCCTTGTTTGCCTCCCCATGCTGCTGTTTGATTTGTGAAATTTCATTTTCCAGCTGCACAATGGTTCGTTCAATCTCATAATTTTTACTGACAAGAGAGACCCACCTGGAAGGGAAAAGAAATAAAAAGAGCCTTTAGGTTTTATGTAACACTCCTCTGGAAAAAAATCAAAGACACCATTGCTCCAAAGCAAGCAGAAACACCAAATAAAGCAGTATTCTTCCTAACACATGACAATCCTTAGTTGACATCAATGGTCATTGGAACAACCAAACTGACAATGAGTAATTATTAACCCTGTTGAACCTGAAAACACAAAAATATTCATGACTAGACTCATCCACCAACTGCCAATATTGAGATAAAAAGAGTTTAAGACAATTTAGGAAATTTGAAGCAGCTAATAAATATACCCTCTTCCCACCTGTTGATTCACTCAACCTCAGTAAATACAATATGGAACCAAACTACAAATACTTTAAAACACTTCCTGCAAAGCAGCAGTATCCTACAGCAGCTCCAAAGAATCACTGAATTTCAACTGGAAGAATAATTTCAAGTAAATTTGAAGCAATGGAGAAAGCTGTGGAAGGGTTAACAGAGAAATGTCAACACTCACGTGGATTCCATCTCTCTCAGCTTAGCCCCAGCTGTGAGCTGCATGTTCTTCCTCTGCCAGTTCAGGTCTTGAATGTTTTTCCTGGGGAGAAAAAGCTGTATTTTTATTTCCTCATTTCTTTGGCATTTGCAGTACCTGTTGCTAATTTCCAAGTACACTCAATCCCTAGAAGTACTGCCAGAAAATATTTGTGTAGCCAGGACTGTAATGACAACATCCAGATGGACAAATCTCAGTACAGGGCTCACAGAGAACCCTGAGATAAATAAAAATAAAAGGTTAAACCAAACATCAGGGAAGATGTTCTTACAGAGACAACTACACATTAAATTATCAGTAGTAAAATGAAATTTTACTATTGGTAATTTCAGGGAGGATTCCACAAATCCAGAGCAGAGGTTCAAACAAAGCAAACACAGAATTTTGAGTAGAACAGGCATGATGAGAGCAGGGTCACATTTCTTAATTATTGTTTTTACTGGGTCTTTTTCCCTGTGACCATGGCAGCAGCCAGCACATACACCTTCCTCTGTATAGCATGGATGGGAGGGAAAGGTTCACTTCCAATTTCAGTACAAAAATCTAACTAAGAATGACCCACCTCAATTTCTGAAGCTCTTTCTGGGCTTGTTCTATCATATGAACCAGGTGCCTGATGACAGAATGCAAGCAAAGCATTAAAAACACACAAATGGTAAATCAGCCCCATTTCACCTGACATTGAACTTCTCAGAGTTCAGGATCCAACAAGTCCCTGCAGCACCTTGGCCCAGCCAGCAGATCCTTTACCTGCTTCCCTTCTCCTGAGCTCAGGAGCCCCCTGCCTTCTCTCAGTTTGGAATTCCTTTAGCCTACTCTTTTATCTAAGGCTCAGCCAACCCTTCTCAAAAGTGAGCATTAAAATTCTCTGTCTGGAATAGCCCCAGTGCTTCCTGCAGCCACACTCTACAACCTTTTCTTGGCTTTTGCAGCAGCTTTATTACAGCTCCAGGCTAAGCCCAGGATCTGTAGTAACTCATCTTCATTTCCACTACTGAGTTATTCCTTCACAGGCTATCACTAAGTTTAATTAACACCCACTATCATCAACAATAACCCACAACACTCAAGGCAGGGATGTATTAAAACACACGCTGTTTCTTGGCCACAGAGGGGACCTTTTGTAGATCATCCTACTTCTCTTTCTCTTACAAGGGGTTCATACCTATTTCCTCCAGGTACTACATTCTAAAGAAACCCCCACTTAGTATTTTAATCACCATAATTAAATATTACACCAATAAATACAAACACCAGAACTGGTTGCTCAGCAGAGCAGCTGAGGCCTTACTCGTTGTACACCTTCCAGGCATTGCAGCCGTGCTGGGACATGAGCTCCAGGTTCTCGATGCGCACGGCCTGGTGCTCCAGCTGTGCCATGGAATTGTTCACACACTCCTGCCACGCCGTGATGTCGTTCTTCTGCCCCGAGGAGGGGGCGGGCAGCTCGTACCTAAAAAGGGCACGGGCTCACCCGGGGCACCGGCACAGCTCATCTGGGGCACCGGGCACGGTTCACCCGGGGCACCGGGCACTGCCCTGCCGGCCCCACTCACCTCTTCATACTGAGCAGCTCCAGGGGCTGCCGGGCCGCCAGGCGCTCGAACTCGTTCCGCATGATCTCGGTCTGTGGGGAAGGCAGCGGTGAGGGACATGGGAGGAACGGGGAGCGACACAAGCGGGGTATGGTGGGGAGAACGGGGACAGGACACAAACGGTAACGGGAGAGAGACACAGGAGGGGTACGGCGGTTGGCACAGGGGAAGGACGGGGACAGGCAGGGTCAGTCCCAGCCAGGTTACCAAGGGGGACAAGGGCGCTATGGGGGTACGGGGAGCTCTGGAGCCGCCTCAGCTCACCTCGAAGGCGCTGTAGTCGTGCGCGGGCAGGTAGCTCAGGTAGTTCTTGGTCGGTCGGTACCGCCGCGTCTCCTCCTCCACCAGCGCCGCGGCCTAACGCACACGGGCCGTCAGGCAAGCGGGCAGCCCGCCCGCCGCCCCGGCCCCTCCCCGCCGCCGCCCCGGCCCCGCACGCACCGCCTCCCGCACGCCCGGCGCCTCGTAGCCCTGGTCGAAGTAGGGCAGCGCGTCCACCACGACATCGCCGGCCACCAGCCCCGGGCCCGACATCTTGGCTGCGGCCACTGCGCGTGCGCACTCACGTCACGCCCGGTGGGACCGCACACGGCTCGGGCGCAAACCCCGCCCCCAACGATCAAACCCCGCCCCTGCCCGGCCCGCCCCTCAGCCCAGGCCCCGCCCCTCCCGGTGACTCCAGCCCCCGTCCCGCCGCTCCCGGAGCGTTTCCAGCCCTGCCCCGCCCCTACCGGTGTAATTCCGACCCTGGCCCTGCCCCTCCCTGCCCGGTTCCGCCTCTCCCGGAGCGACTCCACCCCTGGTCCCGCCCCTCCCCGCCAGGCCACGCCCCCTTAAGGAACTGAGACACATGAAGGGTTGGATCGATGAGCTGTTATTGATCCATGGAACTGCTTATCGGCCTATGGAACTGGTTATCGATCCATGAGCTGTTATCAGTCCATGAAACTCATTATTGATCCATGAGCTGTTATCAGTCCATGGAACTGGTGATGGATCCATGGGCTGCTATCGATCAATGGAACCCATTATCAGTCCGTGAGCTGTTATCGATCCGTGGAACTCTTTATCGATTCATGAGCTGTTATCGATCCATGGAACAGGTTATTGATCCACGAGCTGTTATCAATCCATGGGCTGTTATCCATCCATGGAACTCTTTATCGATCCACGAGCTGTTATCAATCCATGGAACTCATGGATCCATGAGCTGTTATGGATCCATGGGTTGTTATTCCCACAGCACACTTGGAGCCCCCGGCCCAGCCTGGCCCTCCTGGGGCCCAGCTCAGTCCTCCAGCCGTTCCCCGCTCCGCCGCTGTCCCGCAGCAGCACCCAGTCACTTCTTCTGGAGGAATTTCATTTTACTGCCTGCAGAGAAAAAACAGCATTAGGAACTTTAGGTGAGGGTAGGGACGCCCTAGCACAGGGTGCCCAGAGCAGCTGGGGCTGCCCCTGGATCCCTGGCAGTGCCCAAGGCCAGGCTGGACAGGGCTGGGAGCAGCCTGGGACAGTGGGAGGTGTCCCTGCCATGGCAGAACTGGTCCCTTCCCACCCAAATCATTGTGGGATTCTGTGAGCTGCAGACACTCCAGGACTCATCAGGCTGAGGAGCTTAAGGAAAGCCACACATGGGCACCTCTGCCAGCAGACACAACTTCTGTCTCCTGGGCACATCCTCAGCCAGGACCAAAGTTAAGGAACAAGCTCTCAGAGCAGCAACTCCCACAAATTTTATCTAAAGATTCAAAAGCTTAAAAAGAAAAGAAAAATCTTTATTGAAGATGGAGGGAGAGACCCAACTTCCTTGTTCAGCATCTGACTCCGGTTTATTCAATCAATCAATCAATCAATCACTTTTTATAACTGTGTTAATTAAGTTCATGCATATTGCAAACCCGAGCTCACAATAGGTCAGAGATAACACACCAACTCCTCCTTATGTTTCCAATACCAAGATTTGGGTTCTCAAAATTATTTTTGCTTTCCCAAAACAGCCAAAGACAGAATATCTACTTGTTATGAGAAAGCTGTCTGAGAACTCTGGTATGCAAGGTTCTCAAGGCCTTCATGTTTGTCACTTTTACTTGTAATTAAAAACAACCTGAGAACCTCTGCTGTTTACAGAAACAGGCTGTGAGAACCTGTCCCCCACAGCTGCCTTCCAAGCCATTTCTGAAAAAATCTCCAACAAATCTTATGCAGTGTTCAGTGTCCCCTGAAGGAGTAAATGTAAACAAGGGAACCCAGGTGCAGAAGGAGAGAAAGAGCCTTCCTTCCCCTCCTTTGTAACAAATTAATTATTCAATAGCTACAATTAGTAAAAAAAAATTAACAATGAACAAAAGGGTTGTTCCTTTACCAAGACTTCGAAGGATTTTGTTCATTCCAGTTCGCTCCGTCTCTGGAATACGCTCCAAATACTCCAAGGCACGAATCTCAAAAAGGCCTAAAGAGAAAAACAAAATGAAAAATTAAAAATCGCTCACCAAATGAGTTACTCCATCTTTTAGCATGTGGCATCATGATTAACAAGGCCACAAAAGGAAATCCTGTATGCAGTGTGTGTAAGCTGCATGATGAAGGAGAAAGGAGAGAGATGCACAAATTCTTTGCTTTATAAACTGAATTATTTTGATTAATTACAAGGGCACAGGGCATGTGACATTCTCACTAACCAATCTAGTACAAGATACAAATCCTATAGCATTTACACACAGCCTATAAGAATCATTACATTACCATACTGAGTTACATTTTAAACCCTAAAAACTCCTCTTTGGGCCCCTTCTGCCAAGCTGTAGGGTCTGCTCTGACCCTTGGGCCTGTCTGCAAGCAGAGGGTGTTGTTCCATCAAAAGGGGATCACCTTCAGCTGGCCATGCCATTGTTTTCCAGTTGTTCAGTAACTGAGGGATCTCAAAGCTTGCTTTCATTTCAATCTCGCTTATAGTTTCCATATTCTCAAAATCTTTTGCCAGACAATCATATTTATAAGGCTTTCCTGTTTCATCTTCCCCAACATCAGGAAAACCCTGGGAGACAGCTCTCTCTGTTCAGAGGATATGTGGTTACCACATCTGTTCAGAGGATATGTGATTATCACATTTGTTCAGAGGATATGTGATTATCACATCTAGACTTGTTCTAGGTGAGGCTTTGTAGCAGGCCCAGGTCCTGCAATGCCTCCGTGGTGCTCAGCAGCCTAAGACAGGAAATACCAAGTCATGGTGAATGGGCTAGAAGCCCCTCTCTTCCACCTCTGGACCTCTGCTTATCTCTCTGTAACCCTACAGGTCACTTTCCTTTAACCCTTGCTTTTGGACAATTTCTGATCCCCCTGTACCCTCTATAAAGAGCTGCTTTTGCCCAGCTCAGGCAGAAGAGCTGTCACTGGGAACCTTCACAGCAGAATCAACAAAGATGCTCCTGTGGAACCTCACACAGCCTTCTGTCTCTCCTTGGGTCTATCTAAGGCACCTAGCAAGCTGGAGGGCTGAAATCACAATGTGCAGTGGGGAGACACTCTCTGGTCCTGAGGGCACCTAGGCTGGTCACCTTTGCAGCAGAAGGGACACCAGAGACATTGGCAGAAGATAAAAGGGCTGACTCTTAGCAGGGGTTAATCCAAGGTTTTATTCCAGGAGTCCCAAAGGAGCCCCTACACCTCAGGGGGCTCCTGATGAGAGCCTGGAAGATGTGCCAAGGTTACATTTAAAGGGAGGTGGAAACCCAAAGTAGAGAACATTTACTGACCAAAAAGTGACCCTAAGGGATGGATACTGGGGAATGGACATTTAGGACAGCTTGAAGGGTTGACCCCTGGCC
This sequence comes from Zonotrichia leucophrys gambelii, assembly GCF_028769735.1. Classification (NCBI taxonomy): domain Eukaryota; kingdom Metazoa; phylum Chordata; class Aves; order Passeriformes; family Passerellidae; genus Zonotrichia; species Zonotrichia leucophrys. The sequence continues at coordinate 4,484,854 of NC_088195.1, forward strand.
TCTGGCTGATCACTCAATGTTCTGGACTGAAACTTCTAGATGGAGGGGATGGGATGCTGAGAGATTGACAGAGAGCCAGGGTGGGGATTTGGGGATGATCTCAGCCAAGGAAAAGGATTACACAGGTAAAGGGAGGGGGTACAATCTGGAATAAACCATTTGGGAAAAATATGGGGGTACAAAACCAAACTATTACAAAGTATTACAAAGTAGAAAAACACACTACAACAATGAGCTGATAATCACTAAAGAGCTGATAATCACTAAAGAGCCCCCCTTCCAGCCCTGCCTGCTCCTTCCACCATCCCAAGCTGGAAAATCCCCCAGGACTGGGATGTTCTGTGCAGGCAGTGCTGCTTTTCAGTGTGGACTTGGTTTGATTCAGCACAGGGAGCCCTTCCAGGGCCTGTCCAGAGCTCCAAAGCCAGGCTGGAGCAGGGAAAAAGCTCCAGAGCAGCAGCTGGGGGGCGAGGTGGCTCTGACATGCAGGGAGTGAGGCTGGATGGTGGCAGGAGTGAGGACAGATGGTGGCAGGGAATGAGGCTGGATGGTGGCAGGGAATGAGGCTGGATGGTGGCAGGGAGTGAGGCTGGATGGTGGCAGGGAATGAAGCTGGATGGTGGCAGGAATGAGGCTGGATGGTGGCAGGGAATGAGGCTGGATGGTGGCAGACAGGCTGGATGTGGCAGGAGTGAGGCTGGATGGTGGCAGGGAGTGAGGCTGGATGGTGGCAGGGAATGAGGCTGGATGGTGGAAGGAAATGAAGCTGGATGGAGGCAGGGAATGAGGCTGGATGGTGGCAGGAGTGAGGACAGATGGTGACAGGAGCAAGGAAGGTTGTGTATGGCCGAGAACCGCTTGGGAGCTCGGACAGCCTGTCCCAAACAGGACTGTGCTATCTGTGACCCCTGCACCCTGCTGGGGACACCCCCAAACCCACAGAAGGCCACAAGAAGGCTCCACAAGGCCTCACCTTTGGCCAGGCTCTTGCTGAGCTCGCGGTCCTGGATGAATCCAGCAAACATCTGTGTCTCCATGAAGCAGTGCAGGAAGTGGCGCACGGTGCGCGAGCCGTGGCTCTTGCGGAAGGGCTCGCGCTGGAACACGCGCTGGCCCTGCTCCGTCACGCTCATGTGCAGCGAGTAGTGCCCCACAATCTCCACGAAGAACTGCACAAAAGCCTCCGAGACCAGGGAGTTCAGGCTCGTGGCACCTGCGGGGAGGACATTTGGCACGTTGGTCATTGCTCTCTGTCCCAGATTGCAAGGCAAGATGTCAAGATGTATTCTGTTTGCCATCTGTCTTTTGTCAACTGGGCAGTTTTCCTTATCTCTTCCACTCCTCCCTCCGGGGAGACATCTGCTGATAGCAGCTATTGAATGTCCCTGCATGGCTGATAAGAACTATAGCATCCCATTGGGAGATGGGAGCCCAGAGGGAGGAGCCAAGCATTCCTACCCGGATATAATCTGGAGATTCTGGAACACCAGCACAGCTTCTCCACTGGATTGCCCAGAGGAACAGCAGCTGCCTCTCCTTCCCCTGGATCTCCAGAGGCAGAGACTGCACCTTTCTCCAGGATCCTGCTCCAGCAGAGCCAGCCCTGACACTGCAGGAGGGCTGAGCCACAATTCCAATGGGACTGCTGCCAGCAGCCTGACCCACAGGGTGTCAGGTTGGGTTCTGACTCTGGCAGTGTTGGTTTGGTTCACTGCATTGTTTATTTTATATTTTTATTTTCTTCCCTATTAAAGAACTGTTATTCCCGCTCCCATATTTTTTACCTGAGAGCTCCTTAATTTAAAATTTATAGCAATTTGGGGGGGGTTATATTCTCCATTTCAGGGGAGGCTCCTGCCTCCCTTAGCAGGCACCTGTCTTTCCAAACCAAGACATTCTCTATCAGCTGCCTTGGGTCTGGATTGAGGGCACTTGAGAAAGTGGTTCATGTTTGGAGAGTGGTTCAGGTGTTCATTATTTCTTATCAGTAAAACAGTCTCACTACTGTGAGTTCCACAACTTTTCATTAGCAAGGCACAAAATGGCCAACAATCTCTTGTTACCAGGTCTTTTAAGGCTGAATTATCCAATTAAGAAATAACACCTAAATTATTTTCCCTTTTAACCCAGTAAGTGATCCCAAAGAACCTGCAGTGTGCACTGTTCTGTCCAATTACAAAATACCACCCAAACCCATGGAGAAGAAGGAAGAAGGAGGTAAAGAAGAACAACCTGTCTCTGCCCTAAAACCTCCATCTTGCTTCATATTTGTTACTATATTCTAAAACCCCAAACTCTACATTTTCCACCCTGTGACATTACACACTTCCAACCATCTCCACACCCATAATCCCAGTGCTAATTATCAATTTTGGAAACCTTCTCCACAGCCTCAGGTCAAATGTTCTCTGGTGAGTCTGTGCCTTTCAGCACAGAAAGTTTAAAATTCTCAGCATCCAGGGTTCAACTGGATACAATAAAATTCAAAGCACAAAGGAACTGATGCTGCTGGCCTAAAGGAAACTACAGTTCTGCACACACTAATTGTAAAAAGAGGAACTGTCAGCACAACAAACTTCTCACACATTCACAAGATGTTCTCAGCAAGACCACAGAGAAACAGCTAAAATGTCACTTCTTAGCATTAATTTCAACTTGCTCATTTTTATCAACTCCATGGTAGAGATCTGCTAATGGGAAAACATTTTTTCCACAGAAATTTTTCCACAGAAAGTACCTTGTGTGTCATTCTGCTCGTGTGACAGGATTTCACTGCGTTCTTCCAGGATTTGTACAAGAGCAGCCTGCAGTTTGTGGGGCAGGATCTCATCCTCATCTGATACCTACAGACACAAACAGCCAAGGAAGGACTTCTGTGTTATTCCCATCAGCAGGAAAACCAGGGAGTAGATTAGAAATATTCATATCATGCCTAAAGCAGTTAGAGAGGAGTTATTCTGTGATATATCTTAAGGGAGACAATGTATTTATCTTGCAGCCACAGAAATTAAAACACATTTGCTCAGCATGCCCCAAGTAGATTTTATTAGAGTCACACACACAACTGGCCACCACACAGACTCAGGCTTATTTCACCAGTAAAAAACACAAAACCAATAAAAATTTGTTGAGAAAACACAACAAGTCTCAATAATATGGTTTTTAAAATCCCCCATTCCTTTAATACCTTTCTCCAGTTGCAGGCTGCAATGCAAAACAGAACAGTGAGGCAAGGAAAAGGAGAAGCAAATATCCTGAGCTAGTAATGAAATCCCCAGCACTTTTATAGCAACTTGTCTGGGGATGCAGAAGCACTTTTGGGGAAGTTCAGCAGAGAAGCCCAAGTGAACTGAGATCATTTGTTCCCTAGACTGTCACTCCTGGGGAAAACAAGAACCCAAACCAACAAACACTCCCCAGCTGGATGAGAGCGGAGGAAGTGCTGTACAGAACAGGGAGAGACAGACAAAAAGCAGCAGAGAATCTTAGGGATCCCCTTCACATAAAAAAACAAGTAAGAGTTTTTAAATTCAGCTTAGCTAAGCAGAGCTCTCCACCTCAAACTTGCAACAAGGATTTGTGAGCCTGTTCCCTTCTCTGTCAGTTCAAAAAGATTACAAGGTATTTCTTCAGCCACTGGAGTCTCCATATGAACATCAGCTTCTCCTCATTTTTTTTAAAGTTTTTTTTCCTGGCATAAACCCACAAGTTACTGGTACTGTTATTTCACTCACCTCTTGCAAGAACTTGTCAGCACAAAGATCAACAATCAGAACCTGGGGAGACAGAAAACACACTGACTCATAACCAGGTATGTTGCTGTATGGAAAAAAAAAACCAGGTTTTAATTTGTTTTTTTAGATGTGGGATGTTTTTTAAATAGGGCTGTCACACACAAAACCCAAGTTTTGCATGGGTGCAGCCTGTCTCTGAGAACAGTAAATATGATTTATTTTTGACAGTGCTGGAACATCCTGATATTTATCAAATTCACCAAGCGGCTCAGAGAACTTTGAGAGTTTATACTCAGAGAGAATCCAGAGATTATTGCAGAGAGATGCTCACAGATGCTCACCTCCTCTATGGGCAGGTCCCAGAGCTGTGGCAGGGAGCAGGAGAGGATGCCAATGAGGAACGGGGTCGGAGAGCACACGATGTCGATCATGGAAGCTGGCAGCACAGGGATGTAGGTGTGCTGCCAGGTGAAGGGGTAAAGGGTTGCCACTGCAGCGTGCCCACATTTAGACAGAGTGCTGGAGAGGTGGGAGAAGCACAGGGAGGGTGGTCAGTGTCTCCTTCAGGGCAGGCAGGTGTCACTCGTGTACAGTCTGTGCATCAGCAATAGCCCCATGCACCCAGCTCTGAACTCAGTTATGGGGAGCTAAAACCACCATCAAGCCAAGCTAAAGAGGCAAAAAGGAAACATTTCCTTATTTCCTCTTGTGTAAACAGCATAATCCAAATTCTAGGCATGCCATGCTGTGTGGGGAGTGCAGAAGGTTTTCAACTGGAACTGCAAAACTAGACAAGCTTGGACGTGGGACAGGTCCAAACACAGAAGAAACAATAACATCCATTGACAGCATCCCTCAGACTCATCTTTACCTTAAGTTGTCAGCCACAAAGATGACCCTCCTTTCCAGCAGGAGGGAGGCAAACACCCGGATGGTGTGGGACACGCTCAGACACTGCAAGAGGCACTCGAAGTCCACGTGCTCCAGCCTGGAGTCCAAGGGACGGCACAGCTCCATCACCTGGAGCACACAGACATGGGGAGAGCTGGGGAGCAGCCCAGAGAGGGACCCCAGCATGAGGCAGGGCCCACCAGCTCCTTCTGAGGGGAGGACCAGGGACAGGACCCAGGGAAGGGCTGGAACTGTGCTAGAGCAGATTTAGGTTGGATTTTGGGAAAGGTTCTTTCTCCAGAGGGTGCTGGCACTGCCCAGGCTCCCCAGGGAATGGGCACGGCCCTGAGGCTGCCAGAGCTCCAGGAGAGTTTGGACAAAGCTCTCAGGGATGGGATTGTTGGGGTGCCAGGAGTTGGGCTCAATGACCCTTGTGGATCCCTTCCAGCTCAGGATATTCTCTGAATCCATGATTTTAAAGAGAATCCCATGACCCAGACAGCTGGGGCAGCACAGAAGAGTGCCCCAGAAGCTCTTCATTAAGAAGCAGGGAATCACTTCCATGGCAGATGATTCCACAGCAAACACCTCTCTGGGACACCCTCCCTTTCACCTCCAGGATGTTTTCCTCACACCAGGGACAGGACCCAGGGAAGGGCTGGAGCTGTGCCCAGGGGAGTTTAGGTTGGGTATCAGGGAAAGGTTCTTCCCCCAGAGGTGCTGGCACTGCCCAGGCTCCCCAGGGAATGGGCACAGCCCTGAGGCTGCCAGGAGAGTTTGGACAGCACTCTCAGGAATGCACAGGGTGGGATTTTGGGGTGCCAGGAGTTGGACTCCATGGGCAAGGGGCAGCACAGAAGAGTGCAGCACAGAAGAGTGCCCCAGAAGCTCTTCATTAAGAATCAGGGAATCACTTCTAAGGCAGGTGACTCCACAGCAAACATCTCTGGGACAGCCTCCCTGTGGAGAGCTTGGTTTAAACACAGCTTAAAGAAAGAGGCTATAAAAGGACTTAGCTAAGAGAAAAATAAAAAGCAGTTGTAAAGCAGTAGTTTTTAGGTTTGATCTTGTAAATAATTAAGTTTTTAGCTACTTTTTATATAAACAACAAGATTTTTAGACTGTTTTTTCAAAAATAGGCAATATTTTGTTTTTAGCTGCTTTAAGAACAGATAGCTGTTCTGAGAACAGATATAAAAGTTTTGAGAACTTTTCATATCATAGTGAGAACACTGATCTTAGTTTCAATAAACAAACTTCAGGTATTGTAAACAAAAGAAAGAGCTGAAGTTTTCTCTACAGCCTATCGAGAACTCAAATTTTGCAATATGCATAAAGTGAATTAACACTGTTATAAAAAGTGCCTAGTTGATCAATAAATCAGAGTCAAATGCTGACTAACAAAATGAGTCGTCTCCCTTCACTTCAACACCTCCCTTCTAACTCCAGGATGTTTTCTTCACACTAATTATTTCCAGGCACCACTGTGCATTTTGCCAAGAGCCTCTGTGCCCCAGAGAGCCCAGAGAGAGCAGGCAGCTCAGCCTGACCTGTGTTACCTCATCTCCTGCTCCTGGCAGGAAGCTCCTGACGGTGATGGTGCGGCCCGGGGCGGGGAACGGCGCCTCCATCACGCTGCGCATGAAGGGGTGCACCAGGGCTGGGGACATCTCCCTCCTCTTCTCCACCTCGTCCAGGATCTGCAGGGACACACACAGAGCCTCGGGTCACTGCTGCTGCTGGTGGCATTCACACTCTCTGAAAAAAATCCCTGCACCCAGGGTTTTTCTGCTGGGAAGCTGAGAAACCACAGAGAAAAGGAAAACAATTCTTATTTCATTTGCTTCTCCTGTGTTTTGCTCATGTGGAATGTGTTTGGAGATTGTTTCATTGATTTCATGTGAATTGTTTTGACTCTTTGGCCAATCAGGGCCAAGCTATGTCAAGACTCTGGAAAGAGTTTTCATTATTATCTTTTAGCCTTCTGTAAGTATCCTTTCTGTATTCTTTAGTTTAGTTTAGTATAGTTTAGTTTAGTATAGTTTAGTATACTATAATATAATATACTATAATATAATATAATATAATATAATATAATATACTATAATATAATATAATATACTATAATATACTATACTATAATATATTATACTATAATATAATATACTATACTATAATATACTATACTATAATATAACATACTATAATATAACATAATATAATATAATATAATATAATATAATATAATATAACATACTATAATATAACATTCTATAACATAACATAACATAACATAACATAACATAACATAACATAACATAACATAACATAACATAACAATAAATTAGCCTTCTGAGAACATGGAGTCAGATGATCCATCATTCCTCCCTGCCATGGGACACCCCACAAATCTAACACCAACCTAAATTTCCCTTGGTGCAGCTTGAGACTGTGTCCTCTGGTTCTGTCAGTGCTGCCCCTCCTCACATGGACTGGACACAGAGCCAGGGGCAGCAGGGCCATTCCAGAACTTTATCACTCTTTCAGTAAAAAACTTTTTCCTAATATCCAACCTGTAGCATTCACATTCTCTGTAAAAATGCTTTTGCCCAGGATTTTTCTCTTGGGAAGCTGAGAAACCTCAGAGAAAATAAAAACAATTCTTATCTCATTTGCTTCTCCTGTGTTTTGCTTGTCTGGAATGTGTTTGGACATTGTTTACCCACAGGTGATTGTTTCACTTGGATTCTGGTGTGAGCTGTTTTGACTCTTTGGCCAATCAGGACAGAAAATCTCCAGAAAATCAGGAGATTTTGTTACTACAAGAAAGTGGACCAGGATTACATGAAATGCAGTGCAAAGGACAAACCATGCCAAAACTAACCTCACAGATGTTGCAAAAGCAGAGGGAAAATCAAGGAGAAAGACACAACTTTGAGAGGAAGATAGAGGGACATGGCATGGATACTTAAAAAAAATAAAAAATCTTTGCCAAGGGGAAAGCCATCAAAAGGCATGGGATGCCATCAAGTGCAGGGACATGGATCAAAGCTTCTCCAATTGATCCCCACTGAAATCCAAGATTTTGTTTCCCTTCCCAAAAAGAAATAACATTTCCAAGCTGTGTTGAGACTCTGGAAAGAGTCAGGAGTTTTCATTATTATCTTTTCAGCATTGAGTAAGCATCCTTTCTATATTCTTTAGTATAGTATAGTATTCTTTAATATAATATAGTATTATAAAGTAATAAATCAGCATTCTGAGAACATGGAGTCAGATTCATCATTCCTGCCTTTGTCAGGGCATTCCCAGCAAATACAAAAGCTGCTGAGCAGAGGGGAGAATCCATCAGAGCATTCCCATGGAGAAGGTTCCAGCACAGACCCACTGCCCTCTCCCACCTCGCCTGGGACCCCTGTGAAATTCATCTCAAATGTCTGAACAGTCAAACAGGAACAGCTTCCTGTGAGCACAACTCTCCAATCTCCTGCTACTGGAAGGAAATGTCTTGTATGTAGTAATCAAATTCTCATTATTTAGAGGGGTTAGGAGGAGCAACATCCATCCCTCTCAGAAACCTTCCTGAAATGCTGTTCTAGAAACTCTGTGCTTCAACAATCAGAACCATCTTTCATCAAAGCTTGTCTCTGTACTCTGCTGCAATAACTGCCCTTTATCTGCAGTCCTCACCTCCTTATCTCCTCTCCTCGTGGTGCTACAAAAAGCCAGGGGAGATCCAACCCCATCCCAAACTGATTTTCCATTTCCAAATCACAGAAGAAGAGGATGAAGGGGCACCCTCAGTAACACCAGGTATTAGAAGGCGCTTCCTGCAGTAACTTCTGAAGGATTTGTGCATTGACTGACAAGGCTCAGCACCGGGATTTTATTTCCCTGCTCAAAGCAAAGCCAGGGAGGAAGCACCACTCTCCTGGGATCAGCTGCAATCACTAAGCCTGACAGAAGCACCCAGTCACTCTGGGGAGCCTGCAGGCTGCCAGGGCTCAGGAACAGGCTGTGCCAGCTCACCTTGGAGAAGAGGTTGAAGCAGCCCAGGCGGCTCACGATGCAGTACACCTCGGGCAGGCGCTTCCCTTTCCCTTCTGGCTGAAAGGCAACAGCAACAGCTCTGCTGAGAACAGGGGGGCAAGGAACAGCCCAGCACCCACACTGCAGCTGATCTGCAGATCTCCTTCTGCTGCAGCCCCCCCTACACTTATGACTATGAAGGTTCTCAAGGAACACCCAGTTCCAGGAGCTGGTTCATCCCAGAGCCCATTTCGCTATTTCTGGGCACCATCGTGACTCTTCCCTCTGCATCCCAAGGGCTGGCACCACCACAGCAGCACAGGATGGGCAACCCACGTGGGAAAGCAGCCCTGAGTCGTGTCCTGACAGTGCTCCCTGTACCCCCAGCCCTCCCAGAGATGCTCACCAGGAGCTTCCTGCAGTACCCGAACCAGCGGCTGCCGTCCTCCCCTGTCAGCACGAAGGAAAAGGTTTCACTGGGGAACAAGGCAGAGTCAGGGTTAAATTCACCACACAGCTCAGGGAACAGACTGACAAAGCACACACACTCCTTCTGGTCATGCTGACAACAGCTAAGGCATGATTACGAGGACTTTGAGATCTGTTCAGGGTAAAAACTTGCACCCCATGAGCTTTTCCAGCTCTCCTACTTGCCAGCTCCTCTCACTGAGCTTTTGCATCTCTCCTTTTTCCCAGCTGCTTCTCACTGAGCTTTTCCAGCTCTCCTCCTTCCCAGCTCCTCTCACTGAGCTTTTCTAGCTTTCCTCCTCTCCAGCTCTCTCACTGAGCTTTTGCATCTCTCCTTTTTCCCAGCTGCCTCTCACTGAGCTTTTCCAGCTCTCCTCCTTCCCAGCTCCTCTCACTGAGCTTTTCTAGCTTTCATTCTTCCCAGCTGCTCCTCACTGAGCTTTTCCATCTCTCCTTTTTCCCAGCTCCTCTCACTCTTTTCCATCTCTCCCTCCTTCCCAGCTCCTCACAGTGAGCTTTTCCAGCTCTCCTCCTTCCCAGCTGCTTCCCCATTCAGCCAAGGAGCAGCACAAGCACTTCCAGCCCCAGCAGCTGGCCTTGGACAGATTTTTCCTCCTTACAGGAAAGGCAGCAGCTGCTCTCTAGCCCAGCTCCACACCTCATCCTCCCTCCTACCACAGGGATTTCCTGGATCCTTTCCCCTTTTTCCCTGCTCTGGCTGCAGCTCCTCTGGCACAGCCCAAAGCTTTCAGCATTGCCTCTCTCAGTCACAAGTATTCAAAACCAAATCTTTACCTTTTAAGGTCTGATGAAGGGAACCAGTCTTTGGGATCTGGAAAGCAGAATTTGGGAATGACCTTTAGCCTCTCTTCAGTGTCCTTTGATGGTCTGAAGGGATGTTCAGGCTGGAGGGGTAACAGATGCATTTGAAGTCACTCAAGTTGGTGCACAGCTGCAGCATTTAAAATACAGAAAGCACTTTCCTGACACTTCCAAAGGCTGATCCAACCCATAACTAATGCATAGGTACAGGAAAACATGTTCTGACTATTAGCAGATTCCCAGTTCCCTCTTGCATTTTTCCTGCTGATTGGACCTTTGTGAAATGGCCCAGCTTGGTAAGGATGGATCTTTCATAAGGATCTACAAGCATGGCTAAGTTAATTGGAAAAATAATGTAGAAATGAGCCCCCAAATGATGGCTGGGTCAGCCTGCCTTGGTTCTACCCCTGGGAGATTTAAAAAAACTAATAGGAACAGGAATGTGTTCAGCTTTTGATGAGCAGATCACTCATAACTGAAATGCAAAAACTGTCCCTGAATCACACGTTCCAGCCACACCACATGTGGGTTCAAATCAAATCCCCCAAGGATTCAGGACACTTTCCATGATCAAAATAGGGCAAAAGAAAGGTGTTCAGATAAGAGGCTCCATAAGAAAGGTAAGGAAATTTTACACATTTAAGTAGGAAATGCCCCTGGGAAGTGGAAGGTTTATTGCATGAAGCTGATTTTAGGCACTCAGCACATCCAGGCTATTCCAGTGTCCCAGCTGTGACAGCACAAAGTGTTAGGAAAACAGAACAGCATTTTGACAGAGTAACAGTTGTACCAAAGCTTAGATGTCCTTGGGCACACAGCCCAAAGCAGAGGGTGACAGCAGATTACTTGGAAGCAAAGCTAATATTAGAATGGAGACACCCAACCTGACCCACTGTCCCATCTAAGCCACTCACCAAAACACTTTCCCTTGAGCAGAAGATAAATAAATCTGAGAAAATAATTTTTTGTGTCAGTGCTTTTACAAAAGCCAGTAGAGAGCAGGAGGGGAACCCAAAGGCAATGGACAAACTGAGAGGTTGCACCAAATCTGCTGCACTCCTTTCTTCCTCCCAACACCCCAAAGTTTGCATTTTTAGCAGATATTATTTGGGTGTGTTCAGTTTTACCCACTCAATTAACACTGTGCACTCTTTCTGGATGTAGTTCCTTATTCATCTTGTGAACCCAAGGCATTCCCACACTCAGGCACTGGAGTTATTTGCACACAAATCCTTTAGGCAGCAGGAACTGGGACACTGTGGGACCTGCTGGGGTCCCACACAACCTCCCTGAGTGGATCTGACATCTCCTGTGTGTGGGTGCCATGCAGATTCCTCAGTCACTCCTGGCTTTCTGAAGGCACAGCCAGAATTGCTGGCTCTGTTATTTTCGGTGGAAGGCAGCAGGTATGAGCCCAGACACTGAGAACTGAATATTCATCTCAATCTGGTACCACAGAAACACCAAGGCTCCATCTCAGCTTCCCAACTTAGTTCACTGAGCTATAACTCAGTCACACACTGGTTTTGTGCTGAACAGCTTATTTCAAAGGCCTTGGTTTAGCTTCAACTCCCACAGCTCCCCTGGTTTTGGGGGTTTCTACAAACAGCTTTGCCATTTTATCATCATTCTTTTCCAAAACAGTACAAATAAGCATAAAAACCCTGGGATTCCAGTTCCTGTGCAGCATCAGTGCCTCACTCCTTGTTTGTAAAGGACAGACTGCCAGGATGAGGACAGAGCTCTGCACTCCTTCCTCTCCTTCAGCTGGTATCAAACACCCCATCATGGCATCATGAAATTTGAATTAAATAGGAAAAAAGCAGTTCAAAAAAGACAATAAGCTCATTATGAAGACACATATTCAACAACCTCCTGACACCACACATCAGGTATGTAACACAGCAAACCCAGACCCTGACCAGTGCAGCTCAGGAGGGCAAACAGAGCTCAGCAGCTCCCTGGGCAGATTCCCACAGAGCTCCTACCTTGCTGGGGAACTGCTGGATGATGTGTGGTGTGTAGGTGACCTCAGATGGCTTCTTGTGCAGGGACACCACCACGAAGAGCTCGAAGAGCCTCTGCTCCTGGAGCTCGATGAGATCCCTCTCCAAGGTCTGGTAGTGAGGGTTCCTCTTGGAGGGAGAGCGCCTCAGGCACCTGGGGCGACCTGGGGAGAGCAAAAAACCGCAAAGCAGCTTGTGGCTGGCACTGCCACACACCTACAGGGCACAGGAGAGGACTGAGCAGTGCAATCAGATGGGGAAAAGGGATGGGTGGATTTGCCCAACATCCTAATGGTCCCTGTGGGGTATAAAACCTGTGTCAGCTCCTCGTGCACAGAGCTGATCTTCCCCCAGGCAGGAAGGAAATAACCTCAGATTCCACTGGAGGAGGTTTAGATTGGATATTAGGGACAATTTCCTCACTGGGATGGTTGTTATCATTGCAGCAAGCTGCCCAGGGCAGTGGTGGAGTCACCAGTCCTGAAGGTGTTTAAAAAATGTGTGGATGTGGTGTCAGATGTGTTTTCTGAAAAATCCTTTCCTTAAGATTTTTTCTCCTAAGAAGCTAAGAGACCTCAAAACCAAAATGTAAACAATGATTATCTGCTGCTGTAAAATGCAACAAGTAAATCTGTGATTGGTCTCATGCAGTTATTTCTAATTAATAGCCAATCACAGTCAGCTGGCCACAAGCCACAAGCCTTTGTTATCATTCCTTCTTTTTCTATTCTTAGCCAGCCTTCTGATAAAATCCTTTCTTCTATTCTTTTAGTATAGTTTTAATATAATATATATCATAAAATAATAAATCAGCCTGCTGAAACATGGAGTCAGATCCTCATCTCTTCTCATCCTCAGACCCCTGCAAACAGTCACAATGTGGCACTTGGGGATGTGGTTTAGTGGTGAGCATGGTGCTGCTGCTGGGTTGATGACTGCACTTGATGACCTCAGAGGTCTTTCCCAACCTTAACACTTCCAGGATTCTGTGATTCAGACAGGAAGCACTGGCCTGCAAATCCAGAATCCTGCAAATCTGCAGCTCTGCAAATCCCCCCTGACAGATACTGAAATTTCTCCTGCTGCCCTGATGTTCTTCCACATCTCAGAGTGGCACAAAGGGGTACCAGGGGGTGAAGGGCAGCTGCTCCATCCAGGTCAGGAGCTGCCAGGACTCAGGGAGCCACTCCAAACACCAGGGGCACTCAGGAGAGGCAGAGGCACCCCCAGGCTGGGCTGTCCTGACAGGCAGCACAGGCTCACAAGCACAGGCACAGCCCTCTGACATCAGGAATTCCTGTGACACATTCTTGACACTCTCAAACAACTCTTCCATCAGGCAGTGACTCAATCTTTCTGAAGAAATCTCAATATTTCTGCTGAGATCCTTCACTCTCCACTGCTCTCCTTAACATAAAGAAATGGAATTTCACTTTTCATTCTAAGTTAAAGCCTTTAGAATGTTTCCCTCCACGTAAATGAAATACCTAAAATAAAATCATAGAATATAATCATAGAATTCTATCAATGAATTCTATCTAGAATTCTATGAATCCTTGAATGGTTTGGGTTGAAGGGACCTCAAAGCTCATCCAGTGCCACCCCCCTGCCATGGCAGGGCCACCTTCCACTGTCCCAGGTTGCTCCAAGCCCCATCCAGCCTGGCCATGGACATTCCAGGGATTCAGGGGCATCCACAGCTGCTCTGGGCACCCTGTGCCAGATCTTTCTGTTTAATCTTCCTTCACATGGAAGCTAAAAGCACCTAAAACCAAGTAGGTGTTTCAGGTCTGGAGTTTGGGTCTATGATCCAGCTCAGGACAAATACCCAGGTGAACTCACCCCAGAGGAAAGGACATTTCACAGCATTACATAAAACAGAACCAAGGGAAGGAATCAGGAGGGAAATAACCTCAAGCAGCAGCAGCAAAGGTGATCAAGAACAACCCAAAAATGACTCTGCTTCTGCTGACTGCCAGATTAATGGCATTAAACCTCAAGGGCTCAGGGAAAGGGCAGAAACAGAGGCTGGTTTGTCACAGCAGCAGCTGCCAGACTTGGCCATGTCTCAGCAGATTCCACACATCAGCTCATCCCAGCAGGGCCTCAGCCAAGGGTGCAGTGCTGTGGGACAGGACCAGCCCTGTGATTCACTCACTTCTGGGCTGATTTTCCGTATCGCTTTCGTTGCCGCTGGTTTCACCTGAAACACACACAGTTTTCACTTATTAACCATGCAGAAGGAAGATGGGCAACACCCAAAGTTGGGAAAGAGACACAACCTGAGACTCATCACATCAACATCCCTCAGGGCTGCCCACCAATGCTGCCCAAAGCATCAGCCAAGGGCAGCTGGGAAATGTGTGACAACAGCACATTGCAAAAAGCAGAGCTGATATCCAGCCAGTGGTGACAGTGAGTGACCTGCAGGTCAGCTGAACATGGGCACAGAACACAAACCAGGTTGGCTGAGGCTGCTATAAAATTTAACAGAGCTGCTGAACAGAATAACTACAATAAAACCCCTATAACTATAAATAAAGACCCTAATATAAATATAAATAAAGACCCTACAGTCAGAACAAGGCACACAGATAATGAGTGCAGGAGTCACTGGTAGCTCTCATAACAAGTGGTTTTCTGAGGAATTTTTGCTTTAATCTGCTTTTTTGAAAAAGCATTTTAACCCAGGCTCAGAATCCTCCCCTTGTGGCAGTGTAAATTTGGGTTAGGCAGGTGTTTCTTGAGCTGAAAGTTCAATTCCAGCCACAAGTGTGGGGTTTGCACTGCTGAGTCAGCATGAGGTGCTGGTGCCAGGCCAGGGCAGAGGAATTGAGCCACTCAAGGAGTTCAGAGCACACACAGTGACACTGCAGACCCCAGTACCTTTCACTGGAGCTGCTTCTCTCCCAGCAGGACTGAGCAGCTTCACCTTCCTCTTTCCACGCTTGGAATCAAAGATCTCCTGTATTTTCAGTACCAGCTGAAACCCAAAGCAGAAGCAGAGGTTAATGTGGGGGTCCAGAGAAGGCTCCAGGTTCCCAACAGCCACCACCAAACCTGGGGGAGCTGCCCAAACCCTGCAGGAACCCTGGCTCAGAGGTTCCTTCTAGCCCAGCTCACTGCATAAAGAATGAGCACAGATTTCTGCTGCAGCAGAGAGATCCCTGTCAGCACAGCTCAAAGCTGACACCAGACTGTACAGGCACTCTGGAAAATGTCACACTTGCCTTCCCAAATAGAAGTGACAAACTGTCAGGCATCAGATCTCCATTTTCTATGTACTTGCAAGAACTTCTCAAGCCCTGCAGCACAGAGGACTCAGAAAATGCTCCCCAACTCAATCCAAGCCCAGAAAAAGCAGAGCTCTCTCACTCTAGCTTGGGGGTTGGGTTTTGGGTTTGCTGCTGTGGTTGATGTCAGCTCTCCTGAAGCACAAAGGAGCTTAAAGCACAGGCCCTGCCCCAGGAGTTTGCTGGAATGAGAGGGTGATGGACTCAGAGCACCCTGCTCTGCTGGAAGGTGTCCATGGCCATGGCAGGAGCCATTTAAGGGCCTTTCCACCCAAACCATTCTGGGATTTTGCACAAATGAAGCCAGACACTGGGACAGAACAATGCTGCAGGACCACACAGCTGGCCCAGTGGAAGAAAAAAGCTGGGTAAAAGCCCAGCCCAGTGCAGACTAAGCACAGACATGAAAGAAGGGTCAGCACTTTGACTGGTAATCCTCCTTCCACTGGTCACAACAGCCTTAAGCCAAAGTCCTGACACTTTCTGTGTCCCTGCTTTCTGCTTTTCCCTCACCTGCCAGTGCCCCAGGGGCTCCTGACTCCCCACATCAAAGGCTCTTCATGGCAGGAGGGATTTACCCTAAATGCAGGGAGCAGGTCAAGTTCATTCCTGCCTCAAGAATTCATTAAACTGAACACAGGAGGGTGGGGCCCAGCCATTTGTCATCACAAATACAGCATAAAAAGAAATATATTAAACAGAACCTGTTTGTTCAGCTTAAGTGTTTAATCCCCAGATCAGCAATCCAGGCTTAGGTTCTGCTTTTTCAATGGATTTCTCTCCATTTTCTGCCTCAGCACTGAGGCATTGAGAGCAGTGCTCCTCCTGCCAAACTTGCCTTCTTTGCCTTTTTACCCAGCCTTACCTAGGAAATCTTCATTTCTGTCCTGATTTTTGTGCAGCTGAGTCACCACCCTGGGTGTGTTTAAGGCAGCCATGTGTTTCTTAGGCAAAAGGTTTTGTCTTTTTAGACCCCAGTCCTTTTCTCAACCTTTGAAACAATCTTGGCTCAATTCCTCATGAGCAAAGAGAGTAAAGTGCTCTTCCTGCATGTAAATTGTTACCAGATTTTTGGAATAGGTTTGCTTTTGGAGAACATTTTATTTTCCCCTCTCCAAATGAGATATACTCTCCATCACAGCATTTTTATAATCTTGCCATCTCCTTCCTGATTTTCCAGACCCAGAATTTGTTTAAAAACACAGACAGAAGTTACTTGATACTCCAAAGCACTTTAAAGGTTTGAAAAGTCCTTTGCAGCTGTCCAACTCTACCTCACAGCCTTGTGCAATCTGAGCAAACACACGTGATTTTCAGATGAAATAAAGATCTGCTGCAGTGAAATGATTTTACCACAGCAAAAATAAATCTTTCTCACTACCACAATCTGAGTCCCGTGCACAAAGTGCCACCACAGCTGCCCTTCTACAGCATGTGGTGCCTTTTGTTACAGAGGGATGTGAGCTGGTAACCAACAGAAGGATCTAGAAGCCTTCCCAAGGCAGCAAACTGAACAGCTCTCTGTGTGAAGGTGGATTAAAAGCCTTCCTCACCCCTCTGGCCTCAGCAGCATAATTGTCTTTGCAGCCAGGCAGGAGGGAGAGGCCAGAAGGGACAGCTGGATGAAGGCTTTGTGAAAAGCTCTTCTCCCTGAGAGCTCCTCTGCACCCTCAAACTGTGAAACAGCTGCTCCTGGTGCCAGCCCAGAACTCCTGGCCAACATTCCAACAGCTATCCCACACTCAGGAACTGCAGTGAGCACCAGGACCAGCCTGGGAAGGCACTGGGAGCAGGGACATGTGCACACAGAGCTGCTCCTGGAGCTCTCCCAGAGCACAAACCCAGCACCAACACTCCATGGAAACACTGGGAACGAGGCTTAGGTGACAAAGCACCAGGAAGGGCTTGTGCTCACACACATCCAGGCCAACTCTGAGCACTCTGTCTGCCCACAAAAACACCACTGTGATTCCTGACCAACAAAACCAGCACTGTCCCAGCCAGAGCTGGCACTCAGACCCCCAGACACCAGCCCTGCCACTTGGAGAGGGACTGGCTGGGGCAGCAGTGCCAAGCAGCAATCACCTGCCTGGCCCACAGCCCTGTGGCCTCTCACAAAGCAGCAAGAGCTTGAAATGCCAGGCAAGAAGTGAAGTTTTACATTTGAATCTCACCCAGGGCAGGTTCTTTCTCCTGCTGGCAGCCTCCACTGCTCGGAACAGCTTCCACTCAGACAGAGTGACAGGCAGGGAGGTTTCCTTCCCCACCTTCCCTTGGAAATTTGTCTGGGAGGGCTTCAGCTCCAGTGATTTACGGCTGAGGAAGGGAGGTTTGGGGGGAGGCTGGAAAACAGAAGCAGAAGAGAGAGCTAAGCATGAGATCCAGCTTTGGTCCAGGGTCCCAGGCAGAGGAGTCACACTACAGCTGGTAAATCTGCTCTACCAAGTCTCCATCCCACCTCCCCACTCAAGCCTCTCACCAAATCTCTCTTGTTCCCACTCTGTTGCTCCTTAGCAGCTTCATCAGCTGCCATGGCTGTTCATTATTTACATCATGTATTATTCACATTAATAACAAGCAATAAAATAATAAGGCAAACCAATGACTTGCAGAGTGGAGTGTGAGGCTGAGCACAAATGAGGGCTCTTGTGGGAATGGTCCTGCAAACCCCTGACCCTTTAATGTCCCCAGCCCACCTTGGGAGCTCTGCTGATGCTCCGGGGAGGGGGCAGCTTCCACACAGATGGGACCTTCCACAGGGGCAAGGGCAGTGCTCTGATATCTTCATAGGGATGTTCTTTTGTGGGACCTGGAAAAAAGCATTGGATGGGGGATTTATGAAAGGAGATAAAACCCTGTAATTTCAGCCAGGGATATAAGTGGGGAGAGCGTGCCAATAACAGGGTCTGAGAGACCTGTTTAAAGTTGGATCCTTCTAACCCACTGCCATCACCTTGGCAAACTGCACATGGACTCAGCAGAACAAAACACTTCTTCCCCTGCACAGCAAGCAGCTCTATTGCAAAGCAGCTCATTTTGGCAGTGCTCACACTGATCTCTGTGCAACACTCAAGCAAAGCATTCCAAGGGCTAATAAAGAAATCACTTTAGCACAGGCCAACTCCAGTGACCTCCAATGACATCTGAAATCAGGCTGTTCACGTGCAGATGGCACCAACACCAACAAAGAACCCCAGATGGGGAAAACCTTAAAAACCCCAGAGCCGGAAAGGGCTCAATCCATCCTCACCTTCATCCCCTCCCTCCCCAGCACAATTTCCACCCTTAACCATGGTGAGGACACCCCCAGAAGCCCAGGCACATACAGATAATGTCCTCGTAGATGTTGTCCTGAGACTGAGTGCAGAGCAGCCTGGATCCTGCAGAGCCATTGCTCTCCTCCCGGGGTCTGTGGCAGCCGCCGCCCGCCGGCCGCCTGCGGAAGCCCTGGATGTCCTCAAACTCAAAAGATTTCCTAGAGGAAAAGCAGGGGGATTGCCTCTAAAGGAGCTGCTGTCTGCAGTCAAACACAGTGTGGCCCTCCCTGGCACCATCCAGCACATGGATGCTCCACTCTGGGCCACATTTCCAAGGCAGCAGCTCAGCCCCTCACTCCCAGCCCGTGGGATGGGGGAGAGAATCAGAGGGTAAAGAGAGAAAATGGGTTGAGATAAAGACGGTTTGGAAGGTAAAGCAAAAGCTGCACAAGCAAGGAAAGCAAAACAAGGGATTCATTCCCTATTTCCCTTGGTGTTTGGCCACGTCCAGGGGTTCCATCATGCATAACAGTGACTTGGGAATACAAATTCCAAATTTTCCCCCTTTCTGCTTCTTCCCCAGTTTTTACAGCTGAGCAGAACATCACAGGGTCTGGAACATCATTGGGGTCAGCTGTCCCTGCTGTGTCCCCTCCCAGCTCTGTGTGAGCACTGCTGTGTCACCAATACTTTCATCACAACCCCCAAACACAGCAGCACACAAGATGCCAAGAAGAAAATCATCCCAGTCAAAGCCAGCACAGCAAATCCTGCTCACTTACTCTGGGAGATTCATTAAGTAAGAAAAGGAGCTGGAGGCTCCATGGCCAAGCACACTCCAAGCAGGCAGGGCCAGCCCCATCCTGTCAGAGGCAAGAACCCAAACCATGTTTGAATTCTTGCAGCAGCTCAGAACCAGGGCACTGCTTCCTCCTGGCCTCTCCTACTCGTGCTCGAGGTGTTCATGCATTTGTGGGCTGGCATTTCCATCCACTTGGCCACTATTTTGAAATTAGGGCACTGAGGTCACAGAGGAGCTGGCAGGGATTTAGCCCATCCTGATCATCAAATCTGGGTTGCTGCTGCACATTTTGCCACAGTGGAAGGTTTCAGAACATCTCTGCACACCAGTCCAGCACAGACAGCTCACCTGTGAGCAGGATTTGCATCAAGCCACCTCAGAAGGGTATGGGAAAAAGGGAAAACCAGCCAAACCTACTGCAAGAGCAGTACCCACAGGCTCCAGCCTTAAGCAATAAGAGAAACTTTCACTCCCAGAAAAGCCAAACACTCAGCAGCCAAGGGAAAGCCACTCTGCCATCCCCAAATTGCAGCTGAGGGCAAGCAGCAGGCAGGGAGCAGGCAGGTCTCTCCCTCCACTCTGTTCTAAGGTGTGGGCTGAACTTCTGTTTGGAACCTGGAGCCCTCTTTGCAAGACTGTCAGCAGCAAAAGCAGGATACTCTCACCCAGGAACATTCCCTCCCCATGAAAAGAGGCATCACCACTAGCAGCACTCCACGAGGACATCATGCCAAGCAAGCTGCTTAAACCCACCTAGAAAATAATTTCAATAAATATTTCAGACATGAGAGATGAATTATGTACCTCTGGGCTCTCCCTCTGATCCTCCTGCTGGCTATTTTCTTCTCAGGGTTGTTGCAGGATGACACCACGTCCCTTCCACAGTGTTTTTGCAGGGGACCTTCCCTGGTGGCACTGGCAGCTCTACGACCCCCAGCACCCTTCTCTGCCAGGTAGCGGAAAGTCCTGCGGGGTTTGGGAGGTGGATCAGGAGCTGCCTCCTCCTCCTCCTGCCCCTCAACCTCAGAGTAAATGTTCCTCAAGCTCCTCTCTGCCCTGCAGAGAGCGTCCACTCCTTTGATTTGCATTTCTCTTTCTGGGGAGCCAGCGCTGCCTCGCTTCCTCTGGAGGTCCGAGGCACCAGGAGAGGTTCTGCCAGGCAGGGCGGGATCTGCTCTCCTCCACAGAGCTTGTGAGGTATAGAAGTTCCCTGGGGGCAGTGCCACCCCTGGGGTCAGGCAGCCTGTTTGTGCCTCTCCTTTCTCCTTGGCTGGGCAAGCTGGGCCACCACAGCCTCTGGTTTGCCAGCATCTCCGCGCATCTTCCCTAAAATCCAACCCCAGGCTCTTGGGATCTTTACCCCCAGCCCTTGTGCCGTTCTCAGTGCACTCTGCCTTCACTTTGGGCAGTGCATTGTGGCAGCTGGGGTCGTATTTTACCCCAAAGTCCTTGAGCTGCTGCCTGTCCTTGCTGGGGCAGCCCCTGGCCCTGCCCTCCCACTGCGAGATCTTCTGCCTGATGTTGCGGCAGTGGCTGCGGGACAGGGTCTGGCCCTGCAGGGCCCCGCGGGTGAAGCTGCCGTCCCCGGTGCCCACGGGGTGCATGGCAGTGCCAGGCGGGCTCACACGCTGCCCATGCCCAGCCCTGGCCACGGCCTGCCCGGCGCTGCACGCATCCAAGCTGGCACCAAGGGCCCGGCGGGGTCACGGAGCGCGGGCCGGCTGCTCCCACCTGAGGGGAAAAACGGAATCCGTCAGCTGCAGGCTGTGGTAAGCACAAAGTATGGGGGAGAATGGTGAGAACTGGGGAAGAAACAGGGGAAATTTGGGAAAAAACGGTGAAAATTTGGGAAAAAACGGTGAAAAAATGGTGAAAATTGGGGGGAATGGAGAAAAACTGTGAAAATGGTGAAAATTGGGGGAAATGGAGAAAACAATGAAAATTGGTGAAAATTTGGGAAAAAACGGTGAAAAAATGTTGAAAATTGGGGAAGGAGAAACTGTGAAAATGAAAATTGGTGGAAAAATGTGAAAAAATGGGAGGTGAAAATTGGGAAGTGAAAAATGGTGAAATGGGGGGATGGAGAAACTGGAAAATGGTGAAATGAGGAACGGAAAATGGGAAAATTAGGGATGGGAAAAAACTGAAATGGTGAAAATGGGAAATGGGAAAACGGTGAAAATTGGTGAGAAAAATGTGAAAAAGGTGAAAATTGGGAAAAAAAAAATGGGAAAAAACTGGTGAAAAAATGGTGAAAATTGGGGGAAATGAAAAATGGTGAAAATGGAAAAACGGTGAAAATTGGGAAAAAAAGTGAAAATGAAATTGGAAAAAACGGTGAAAAAATGGTGAAAATTGGGGGAAATGGAGAAAACGGTAAAAATTGGTGAAAAAATGGAGAAAAACGGTGAAAATTTGGGAAAAAAACAGTGAAAATTTGGGGGAAAAATGGTGAAAATGGTGAAAATTGGGGGAAATGGAGAAAATTGTGAAAATTGGGGGAAAGTGGAGAAAAACGGTGAAAATGGTGAAAATTGGGGAAAAATGGAGAAAAATGATAAAAAATTGGCAAAAAATGGAGAAAAACTGTGGAAAATGGTGAAAATTGGGGGAAAATGGAGCAAAACTGTGAAAATGGGGAAAATTTGGGGAAAATGGAGAAAATCGTCTAAAATTGGGGGAAAATGGAGAAAAACAGTGAAAATGGGGGAAAATGGAGAAAAGCAGTGAAAAATGGGGGGAAATGGAGAAAAACAGTGAAAAATGGTGAAAATCGGGGGAAAATGGTGAAAAACGGGGGAAAACAGGGAAAAAAGGGGAAAAACAGGGGGAAATGGGGGAAATTGGGGAAAATTGAGAAAAACTGTGAAAAATGGTGAAAATTGGGGGGAAATGGAGAAAATTGGTGAAGAAATGGAGAAAATGGGGTTAGAAGTGGAAAAAAGGGACCCCAAACCCAGCTCCTCCACCTTCACGGTGTAGATGGCACTTCCTGGGAAGAAAATCATAAAAATGGGGAAAATTTTGTGAAAACTGGGTTAAAAATGGTGAAAAAATGAGGAAAATCAGATTAGAAATGACCCAAAATTGATCCCAAACCCAGCTCCTCCACCTTCACAGTGTAGATGTCACTTCCTGAGGAGAAAAATCACAAAAATGGGGAAAATGGTGAAAGCATCCTCTGAACAGAGAGACAGAGATGCCACAGGATCTTCCTAGGAAGCTGTGAGAAAGCTCAGAGAAAGAATTAAAACAATTCTTATCTCAATCCCTGCACCTGGCAGGCAACCTCTGTTTGTCAAAGATGTTTACAAGGAGGAGTTGTCCCTTCTTGACCAATAGGTGAGAGAAGATTCCTGAAGGCCAATCAGGTCTTAGAGCCACCATTGTTTCTGTAAGAACTGTGGATTTCTAATAATAAATATATAATAATAAAGTGATTTTTAAATGTTTTCTGATGATGGAGTCTCTGTACCACCTTTGTCCCCAATGTCCCATCTGCTCCTGGCAATTGCTGCAGAACATTCCTCCCCAAATCTCACCCACCACATGCTCAGGACAGGCTTCCAGAGCTGCCTCCCCACAGGGGCTGTTTGTGCACACATGGAAAGGGAGCTGAGGCTCCAAAAACAAACACAGCAGGCACAGAACACCCTGAGGGATCCCAGGCATGCAAACTGAAGGGAATTATTTAATGGCAGAGGAACACAGCAGTGTGGATCTCAGCCAGCCCTTTTACAGGAGTGCAGTAGAGATAAATCCCTGTGGCACCTGAGCTCCACATTCAGCAGAGACACACAGCACACGAGGAAAAAGGAAAAGGAGCCACATCTGCCTCTCCAGAGAGGAGCTGCTGCTTGACACAGGATTTCAGAGCTGGGGAAGAGTGCATCCTCCTCCCAGGAGTGCTCTCTTGCTCCACAGCACAAGTGAAAACCTGCCTGGTGCTCTGTTTGCCAATGCCTGACCTAAATTTGCCATCCAAGAGACTGGAGGGCAGTGGTGCCCAGCCTGTGGAGTTTCAAAAGGCAGAAGAAATGGGTGAATTTTCATCTTCAAGTGAAAAATCACTCCATGTTGGGATCAGCAGAGAAGGAATGCTAAAGGAACACTCTGGCTTCTCCTAGCCAAGCAGAGCCTGCACAAACAGGAGCTGTGCTCTTTGAGACTTCCCACACGTGGAATCCAGGGGATACAGCACCCATCCTCCAGAAAATCCAGCAAGGAATGCAGGGGAAACCACCAGGGAGAACTGGGGTGGCTGCACAGAGCCAGCACCTGCAGGCCAGCATGGTTTCAATACAGACATCTCATGTGTGGAATCCTCAGCTGTAGCCATGATATTTTCTGAAAAATCCTTTCCTTAAGATTTTTTTCTCCTGAGAAGCTGAGAGGCCTCAGAAACGAAATGTAAACAATGGTTATCTGCTGCTGTGGAATGCAATGGGTGGATCTTTGATTAGCCCATGTGGTTGTTTGTAATTAATGGCCAATCACAGTCAGCTGGCTCAGACTCTGTCAGAGACACAAACCTTTGTTATCATTCTTTCCTTTTCTACTCTTAGCTAGCCTTCTGATGAAATCCTTCCTTCTTTTCTTTTAGTATAGTTTTAGTATAATATATATCATAAAATAATAAATCAAGCCTGCTGAAACATGGAGTCAGACCCTCGTCTCTTCCCTCATCCTCGGACCACTGTGAACACGGTCACACCATCCAACCTGTTAGAGCCCATAGGCTCTACCAAGCCCTGTTCCTCCCTTTCTCTGGGCAATTATCCCATTTCAGAAGTTCCAACCCTCCAGCTGCATTTAACAACCTCCCTTTGCTAAGGAGACAAGTGCTCAGGGGCCCCTCTGGCTCTGGTAACATCCCCTGGCACCAAGAAGCAGGGAAACAGCAGAATTCCACACATGCACAAAAGCAGAGGATCCCTGCAGAATCTGCAGGTGGGACCAGGGCCCAGAGTGACACCAAAGCTCTGCTCCAGCTGCCACTGCCACCCTGGGCACGTGTCCTGCACAGCCAGTGCCACCACACCCGGCCAGCACTGAGTCAGCACAGGCTGGCAGAGCGGGCAGAGCCAGGGATGGGCACCAAACCACGCTGGGAGGCACAGGAGCCCAAACCTGCCTGGCAAGGGGTCATGCCCCACTCTCCAGGCTGGGTGTGGAGAGCCCCCAGCACAGCAGACCCACACCCTGCCCGCTGCTGGCACCACTCCTCCAATTCCAGGGCTCAGGGCTACCCCTGGAGCTGCTGATCTGCTTGGCAGAGGCATCTGCAGTGCAATTAAAATCAAAGAACTGGCCTTGGCAGATCTCTTTGATAGCACTAGTGAGAAAGCTCACTGGTCAAGGACATGCCAGGGATGGTTTGGGCACACATGGCACCAAGCCCTGGCTCTGCTGCACTCTGCCAAAGCAGCACAGTTGCTGTGGGAAGCAGCTCCCTGTCTCCAGTGTGGGTTCCTGCAGGCTGGAATGGCTCAGCCCATTGTCCCACACAGCTGCTGGTAACTCAGCAGTGAATGGGATAAACTTGGACAATCTGGGGAAGCCCAAAGCTGAGGATATTTGCTCCATCATCAGCCCTCTGTCCCTCATCAGCATTCCAGCCTGTCCCCAGTGCTTCTGCAGCCACTGGAGACCCTCTTCCACAGCAGTGAGGGGCCCCTGCCCTCTCCTATAAATAGGCATTGTTGCCAAAACATCCTGAGGCAGAGCAGAGCCATCCTTCCTCCGTGTGTGTCTGCACAGCCCTGATTAGCAGGCAGGAAAGCAGCTTTCCCTCTCTGTGCCACTCAGGACCCAGGCAAAGGGACAGCCGGGGGGACAGGGCTCCAACAGCCTCCACACCAGGATCCTC
Organism: Zonotrichia leucophrys gambelii; assembly: GCF_028769735.1. Lineage (NCBI taxonomy): Eukaryota > Metazoa > Chordata > Aves > Passeriformes > Passerellidae > Zonotrichia > Zonotrichia leucophrys. Next base: position 4,510,025 of record NC_088195.1, read on the forward strand.
CAGGGCCTGCCAAGCCTCCAAACCCAGCACTGCTGGATGCAGGAGTGGCACAGGGAGCAGCACCTGAAGGATCCCATGGTGTGGAGCAGGGTTTATCCCAGCACTGACCCAGCCCAGCACCTGCACTCACACAGCCTGTGCCCACAGCTGCTTTAATTCTAACAGCACTGGCTGATTCCTCCTGAATGCTCCAGCTGGGAGCTCCTGTGGGAGCAGCCTGGCAGAGAATCATGGAACACACTTGGAAGGGAACCACAAGGATCACCCTGTCCAACTCCTCCTGGCCTTGCACAGGACACTCCTGCAGCTCTGGGCATTCCCTGGGGAGCCTGGGCAGTGCCCAGCACCCTCTGGGGGAAGAGCCCTTCCCTGACACCCTCCACCACCCATGAGGACAAATGGCTGCCCACAGGAGGCTCAGGAGCCCTGCACAGCTCTCCAGGTGGGTCCACCCTCGCTGTGCCCAAGCTGGGCAGCTCTGCTGGCTGCCAGCCCACCCCACATCCTTCCTGCCACAGCTCATGTTGGGAGGGCTGCAACAAAAACTGCCTGTGCTGCAGCTTCCTCAGCCAGACACACAGACACACAGCCAGACAGACAGAGCCATTTCTGCTTCCTCCTCTCAAGCCATGGCTGAAGTCAAGGCCTGATTCTCCCACCCTCTCCCACTGCCCAGGTCCCTGCTCCCATGGTAGGGCACAACCAAGAGCTGAGAAATGTGGAGCAGAAGCTCAGCCTTGGCCAGGACATGGAACTCCAGAATCCCAGAATGGGTTGGGTTGGACTGGAAGGAACCTCAAAGTTCATCTCCTTCCATCCCTGCCATGGCAGGGACACCTTCCACTGTCCCAGGTTGCTCCAAGCCCCATCCTGTCACAGACATCTTTTACGGAAAATCCTTTCTTTAGGATTTTTCCTCTTGAGAAGCCTCAAGAACAAAATGTAAACAATGGTTATTTGCTGCTGTGGAATGCAACAGGTAAATCTTTGATTAGCCTATGTTAGTTGTTTCTAATTAATGGCCAATCACAGTGAGCTGGCTCAGACTCTGTCTGAGCCACAAGCCTTTGTTATCATTCCTTCTTTTTCTATTCTTAGCCAGCCTTCTGATGAAATCCTTTCTTCTAAACTTTTAGTATAGTTTTAATATAATATATATCATAAAATAATAAATGAACCCTTCTGAAACAGGGAGTCAGATCCTCATCTCTTCCCTCATCCTCTGACCCCTGTGAACACAGTCCCACCATCCAGCCTGGCTTTGGACATGCAGGAATGGGATCCACAGAGAGCTGAGCACAAGCCTGAAGTTCTCCCTGCTCAGAGCTGCTCCCTTGGACTGTCTCTCCCAAAATCTCCATCCAAGGAGGGAGGAATGCAGCTTTTCACCTGCCCAGGCTTGCTATCAAGACCCAGGCATTTGATCTGAGCTCATCACGTGAGCCCAGGCAAGGGCAGAGGCTGATCTTTGGTGAAGAAAGAGCACACACACACACAGTGGGGTGGTGTGATCCAAGTTAAGTAACTCCTAAATGCAGCCCAGGACAGGCTAAAACACAGCTCAAGGACACAGAGCTGGCAGAGACCACCTGGGTCAGGCAGCCAGCACTTGTATCAAGCACTGCACAAATCATTCCTGTCACAGAATAACCACACTTGTGACTGCTCCCATCCCGACCTCCCCTTCCAAACTCCTTCAGTGGCCTCAATGTGCTTCCCAAAGTTTCCAGAGAAGCCAAATTCATCATCCTTACTGCTTGGAGGAGATCGGTGTAGTTAAGAATAGTGAATTTTTTCACTGGAAGAGGCAGCAGTTTGGGAGAGAATTACATAATTTCTAGACAAAACACCACCCATTTCTGCCAAAAGCCTGCCTCTCTTATCCATGCTGTTTGGAAGCTCCCAAAGCAGAAGAATAAGGCACGTTCCCAGCACATGACAGGTAGCCCTGACTCTTTTTCCAGCCCTGAAATCCAGCGAGCACACTACACATTTTCCATGCAAAGCCTCGAGACAATTCCATTTCCTGAAACCACATTCCCAAGGAGAGAAAGCTGCCAGCTGTGCTGTTCCAGAATAAATCCCTGCCTAGTGCTGAGGTCAGTCCTCCCCTCCTGTGCTGCTGGAACCCCCAGCTCCCCGAGCACCCTGCAGCAGAGGCACTGACACAGCACCTTACCTTGTCCTGGGAACACAAGCACTGCCTGGACCAGCTGGTGCAGCTCTGAGGCAATCCCAGTCCTTTTGTGAAAGCTGTGCAGTCCTAAACCACCCCAGAGCCTTTGTCACCAAGCCTCCTGTGTGTTAGCAGCCAAATAAAAAGCAGCTTCTGGTCTTGTGGAGCCTAGGGAAGCTGGCAGCTCGTTCCTGGAGGGAAGGGAGCCCTTCCAGAGCTCTCAGCTATTCCCATCCTGTTCCTCTCCAGAAGAACTCTGATGCTCCTCTGAACAGCTCTGCCATGCTGATGCCTCAAAGACATGGGCAGTAGCAAACAAGCAGATTTTATATCAAAACAAGTAACTCTCCAGGAATGCAGAGTGCTTAGTCATTTCCATCTCGATACAAAGCTACTCTAACCACGAGGTATTAACTCCTTCCATGCTGCTGCAGCTCCTGCTGAGGAGCAGCTCTGCCTCATTAGATCAATGGCCACAGCCCCCAGACACAGAAAATGTGCTGCTAATCCAAATTACACAGCAAAAGGAGGTTAACTCTGACCCTCACAGGTCCTAAAGCTTTTCTACTGATTGTCCTTTTCTAAAGTGATGAAATTCAACTTCCTGAAAGCAAGTTTTTCCTCAAGATATAAAAATACCCAAACCAGACCACTTCCAGCATGCAAGCCCTGAAGGCTGCTACAGCAGAGTGCCCATGGACAGAACCCACAATGTACTATTTTTAAAGTCGTGGGTTTTTGACCTGACTCACAGGATCTGAATGCCCAGGGCAGCAATACTGACAACAGCAGTTGACTCAGCCCCTACACCCCGGGCAGGCTGCCAGCCCCAGGAGTGCTGCAGCTGCACAGCACCAGAAATGAGGCACAAGCTGGGCATGGAGTTAAAAATCAGGCACAACTTATCCTGGAGCACTTCCTCGGTGCCACCATCAGAGGTGAGGTTCCAAAGAAAGTCACAAAGCCTGTGTGGCTTTACCCCAGGCAGGCTGTGTGGGGCCACAAGCAACCACTCATTCCTTTGGGAATGTCTCAGCAGCACCCAGGAGGTTCAAAGGGTGCAGACTAAGGCAGCACCAGAAAACCTCTCAGACACCATTCAGATAATGTGTTCCAGAGCTGCCCACTGAGTCATATCCACATTCGATTATTACAACTGGAAGACTGAGATTAAAATTTTGCCCAGCAGCAACGGACAGCAAGGTCACATCCAAGTCAGATCCTCCAGCCACCAGTGCTCCAATACACATTTCCATTTCCAGGGGCTGGTTTTCCTACAGCTTCTCTTCTACTTTCCTTCCATCACTGATGCCAGTCCCAGCTGGGAGAAGGAATTGCTCAAGCAGTGCTGGGCTCTGTCACAGCCAGGCGCCCTCCCAGCCAGGTTGTGTCACTGGAACAGAGGGCTGTGTGTATGCAGGGGGCTGGGGAAGGCAAGGGGAGACTGATCCAGCGTGCCCAAGGAGCCCTGTATCCATCCAGCCCCTCAGTGCAACAAATTACAAATATCCAGCGAGCCCTAACCCAGCACAGCCCAGCAGCGCGTACAGCTCTGTACAGAATAACAGAATGGGGCAATGGGAGAGACCCTCTGCAGATGTGCCAGGTAGCCCTGACTTTTTCCAGCCCTGAAAACCAGCGAGCACACTACACATTTCCTATGCAAAGCCTCGAGACAATTCCATTTCCTGACACCACGTTCCCAAGGAGAGAAAGCTGCCAGTTCTGCTGTCGGTGCCCTGCTCGATGGTTTTGGCCATCCCCGCGGGCAGACAGCCCCGGGCAGCCCGCGCTCCACCGCCCTCGCGGGAGAAGCGCTCCCCGACGGCCAGCGGGGCCCGCCCGCCTGTGCCCACCACCGGACACCCCCGGCTGGGTTCCTCCGGCACCCTCCCCTCAGGCATCGGCACGAGTGGGGGAGACGAACCCACCCAAGCCCGGCTCCCCTGTGAGCTGCGTCTCCTCCGGGCAGTTGGAGCAGCACCTGCTTCCTCCGGCCCGGCAGACACGGGCAAGATGCTGCACCGCCCGCTGCCCGCCTGTCCGCAGCCGGGACGCGGGGACCCCGAGCCGGGCCCGCAGACTCGAACCGGGACTCGCGACTGCGAGAAGCCACAAATCCCCGGGCGACCCACTCGCCCTCCCGGCGTAGCCCCTACCCGGTCCCGCCGCCCCCCGCCCCGTCTCACCGCGGCCTCGGCCCGCTCCCGGCCCCGCTCCCGCAGGACGCTCCCGGCGGGCACGGAACCACCTCCCATTGGCTGATGTAGCCATCACTCAAGTGGTGATCCTGCCTTCTCCCCGCCCCGGAGCGCCCGGAGCCGTTTTCTGTTGGTTAACGTGGCCGTCACTCAGAAGGAGGTCCCGCCCCTGCCGCGCCCCGTCCCGTCTCTCCGCGGCCTCAGCCCGCTCCCGCAGGACACTCCCGGCGCTCACGGAGCCGCCGCCCATTGGCTACTGTGGCCGTCACTCAGACCGAGATCCCACCCTCGCCCCGCCTCAGGGCGCACAGATGCACCGCCCATTGGCTGGCGTGGCTGTCACTCAGGCGACAGTCCCGCCCGTTTTCCCTCAGGCGCTCGGATCCGCTTCACAGACGGGGTTTTACTGCGCTGCTGCCCCGAGGCCGCGCAGTCCGGCACGGCCCTGTCCCGACCCTGGCTCCCCTCACAGTCCGGCACTGCCCCGGTCCCGACCCCCCTCACAGTCCAGCACGGCCCCGGCCCCGCGGTCCGGCCCCCGCCTATTCGTTCTTCAGCCCCTCGGCGATGAGGTTGAGCTCGTAGCACCAGGTCTCGTAGCGATAGGCAACGCGGATCTGAGCCACGTTCGTCTTCCGAATGTCATTGCCATCGGGCCCGTCTTCCTGGTACTTTTCACCCAGGAACTTCACTTTCTCCTGCCAGAGGCAAAGACAGCAGTACCGACCTCAGAAGCTCCGCTGGCAGCGCCCGAGAGAAGCCCTGAGCCCACAAATGGAGCTGGTGCCATTCTCAGGCTGTGGGCAGGACCAGCCCAGAAGGACACACATGTCGTAGGACAGGAGACACTGCAGGACTCCCCTGCGTGAGACAGGACACCCACGATGTGGGAGGGGACACACCTCATGGGACAGGACACACTGCAGGACACCACTGCATGGGGCAGGAGACACTCGTGGGATATGAGACACTGCAGAAAATGGCATCTTGTGGGATGGGACACATCCCTCATGGGACAGGACACATGGCAGGAGACACCTCATGGGATATGAGACACTGCAGAACACTCAGCTTGTGGGACAGGACACACTGCAGGACACACTTCTCATGGGACAGGACACCCTTCATGGGGCAGGACACACTGCAGGACTCATCCCTCATGGGACAGGACACCCACCTCGTGGGACAGGCCGCACTGCAGGACGCTGTTCCTGGCGATCTCACACATGTCACAGGTGCTGAGCTTGAACACCTGGGCAGCGATGGCGTACTCCTCCATGAGGGGCTCCTGCAGCGCAGGGTTAGGGGTCAGCAGCCTCTGCCAGCACAGCCTGTGCTCTGCAGGGGCTGTCCCACAGCTCACTGAATCATTGGGGCTGGAAAAGTTCTCCAGGATCAAGTCCAACCTTCAACCAACACCCCCATGCCCGCTAAACCAAATCACAAAGAGCCACATGTTCTCATTTTTTGAAAACTTCCAGGCACCACTGCCCTGGGCAGCCTGCTCAGATGCTTGGCCACTGTTCCAGTGAAGAAATTATTCCTAATATCCCACCTGGACATCTGCTGGTGGAGAGGGAGATGGTCCAGCATGTGCTGGACCCCCTGCAAGTGCCACTGGCTTCCAAACAAACCGAGGCCCACAGAGTGCCAGCCCCACAGTGCCAGCCCCAGTGCCCAGCTCACACTGTACCTTGGTGTAGTGGAACTGCATGGGGTCATCTGTAGAAAGGGACACCATGAGCCCTTTCTGGTGGAAGTCAAGCAAGGGATTCTTGGCGTACTCCAGGAAGAGGCTGTTGTTGCTGAGCGGGGACATGGCAATGGGAATTCTGGCAAGGAAGTACAGGTACTGCAGCACTGGGCTCTGCAGAGAGGAGCAGAGGTACCCACGTTAGGGAAAAAGTTCTGCACCTTCCACCTCTCCAGGGTCAGATCAGGCTGGTCCCATCCAGGGAATTGTGGGCAAGGAGAGAGATGGGCCAGGCAGCAATCAGTGCTTCAGGGTAAGGAGCACAAGAGGCCCAGTGTCACAGACATATTTTATGAAAAATCCTTTTGCAGGATTTTTTCTCCTTAGAAGCTGGGAGGCCTCAGGATCAAAATGTAAACAATGATTATCTGCTGCTGTGGAATGCAACAGGTGCATCTGTGATTGGTCTCATGTGGTTGTTTTTAATTAATGGCCAATCACAGTCTGGCTGGCTCAGACTCTCTGGTCAGTCACAAGATTTTATTATCATTCCATTTCTTTTCTAGCCTTCTGATTAAATCTTTTCTTCTATTCTTTTAGTATAGTTTTAATATAATATATATCATAAAATAATAAATCAAGCCTTCTGAAACATGGAGTCAGATCCTCATTTCTTCCCTCCTCCTGTGACCCCTACAAACACCACCAGAGCCAAGGAGCTGTCTGATATCAAACTCAGCTGGCTCCAGTGATAACAATCATATTCTGTGATGGGTCTAAACCCCAAAATCTAATACACTGCTCAGCCACATCCCCAAACATGCCTGGAGAAGCTCGGAGAACCATTTAACATCTGCCCAAACCAGGCTGTGTCAGTGTAAAGCAGTGGCACAGGTAACTGAGGCAGCTGTGAGCCCTTCTCCCGCTCTGCCATGCTGGGCTGCTCCTGGCAGCCTGCCCCACGTACCTTCTTGAGGTTGAGCCCATGGGAGATGTTATCAGCTGTCATGAAGGCTGCCAGCAGGTGCGTGAGGGCCCCGGCCTCGCCGCAGTGCGGGCGGAACAGGAACGTGTTCATGCCACGCTGCCTGGCACAGGGAAGGAGCACTCAGAGAGCAAACAGAAGGTTGGGTTCCTGGACCCAACTTCAGGCCCAGCAAACAGAGGGTTGGGTGCCTGGAACCAACTTCAGGCCCAGCAAACAGAGGGTTGGGTGCCTGGACCCAACTTCAGGCCCAGCTCTGCCCCTATTATGAGTCCCCAAGATTCCAGCTTGACTCTGAGGAATGCTCAGAGCAGCAAACAGCAGGGCTGGGTGGCTGGACCCAACTTCAGGCCCAGCAAACAGCAGGGTTGGGTGGCTGGACCCAACTTCAGGCCCCAAACAGCAGGGTGGGTGGCTGGAACCAACTTCAGCCCTCAAACCAGGTTGGTGGGCGGGACCCAACTTCAGCCCAGCATAACAGAGGGTTGGAGTGGCTGGACCAAATTTCAGCCCAGCCCACAGGGGTGGGTCCTGGCCTCACTTCGGGCCAGAAATGAGGGTTGGGTGCCTGGACCAACTTCAGGCCCAAGCAAACTGGGGTTGGGTGGCTGGACCCAACTTCAGGCCCAGCAAACAGAGGGTTGGGTGCCTGGACCCAACTTCAGGCCCAGCTCTGCCCCTATTATGAGTCCCCAAGATTCCAGCTTGACTCTGAGGAGCACTCAGAGCAGCCAAACAGAGGGTTGGGTGGCTGGACCCAACTTCAGGCCCAGCAAACAGCAGTGTTGGGTGCCTGGACCCAACTTCAGGCCCAGCAAAGAGAGGGTTGGGTGGCTGGACCCAACTTCAGGCCCAGCAAACAGCAGGGTGGGTGGCTGGACCCAACTTCAGGCCCAGCAAACAGAGGGTTGGGTGCCTGGACCCAACTTCAGCAGCTTGCCCTATTATGATACAAGATTCGTCTTGACCTCTGAACTCAGAGCAGCAAACAGAGGGTTGGGTGGCTGGGCTAACTTCAGGCCCAGCAAACAGCAGGGTGGGTGGCTGGATCCAACTTCAGGCCCAGCTCTGCCCCTGCTATGAGTCCCCAAGAACCCAGCTTGACCTAGGAGCACATTACTCCTTCTCTTCTCTCCTCTGTGTGTGCAATAGATGCATCTCTGCCACCCCTGAACTTTCTCCCCAGTCCATCACCCCTCCTACCCAGGGGGTCTGGGTTGCTCTGGGATGTGATGCTCCAAATACAGAGCAAGAAGAGCCCCCATCTTCCACACCAACAGTCAAAGAACTGAGGCAAGGCACGAGGCAGGTCCCAGGCCTCACCTGCGCAGGTTGTTGAGCACCAGGATGTTGGCATACATGTAGTAGATGTAGTAGGTGTAGGATGGGTTCTTCTGGGAAGTCCACTCCTCTGGCTTTGGGCTTTTAGTGCTGAACATGTGTCCACTGTGCTTGGATTCATCATCCACGCTGTCAAAGCCTGTGATCTGCTTGGCAAAAGGAGCAAAAAAGGTGCATGTCACACTCCCCACCTCATCAATCCCAGGTGGGCTCACTCTGCCCCACCACTGCTCACCAGAGCCTGGCTGTGCCCCTGTGCCCCACAAGGGCAGGGTTGGGCAAGGCTGCAGAGCTCACTCTGTATTTATAAGGATTATCACAACCCCCAGCACTGTCCAGGAGCAGGAATAAAGCTCACACCTCCCCAGGAGATGGGTGCCCAGCGATTCCCAGCCCCACAGCAGCCAGCCCAAGCAGTCTGACCCCTCCTGCCCTTCTGGCCACACTCCCCTTCCCCAGAATGAGGCAGAGCCCTCTGCCCCACTGATGCCATTTTCCTGTCAGGGCCAGCACCCCATTTCTGGTGCACAAACAGGGATGTGACTTCTCCCCACACCTGACAGCATCACCGGCTGACACTCACGTGGCGTAGAAAGACACTCAGCTCTTTGTGGGCTTGGGGATTGACTGTTGCCTCGAACACAGGAACAAAGATACATTCCAGCATTTTCCCAAAGTGGGGGAGGAAATTCTTAGACCTGAACACATCACTGTGGACAAAGACAGGGATTAAATGCTACCAGAGGGACAACACAGCCCCACTGTCCCCACAGCCCTTTCAGGTATGAGGGATCTATAGGGCTCAGTGCTCCCTCAGCCCCACAGCACATACTAAATCCTGGGCACTTGGATCATCCATTTCATGTTGGGGGAATAGACCCTGTGGGTGTTGAACCAGCTGGCCAGCCTGGCCCACTCCTCAGGCGACCGCCCGTAGATGGAGAGCCGGGGCTCCGTGTGCTGGTACTTGGCATCCTCCAGGTCAGAGCCAACCTCCTGCAAAGCACAGCACACCGTGGCAAGGGAAGGCAGAGCAGCAGCACAGCTTCACCCCGTTCTCCTGCCCTCTCTCCATACCTTGATGATGGTAGCAAAGTACTCGCCGTGGATGGCGTTCTCTGTCTTCAGGTAGAGGTCCCTGAGCTCGCTGGCCCCCACGGGGTTGTACTTGTCATTGAACTTGTCAAAGCGCTGGAATGTCTGCCGGCCCTGCAGCAGGGAGCTCAGGCTCAAACACTGCCCTCTCAGCCTGGCAGGGAGCAGGGACTGAGCCAGACCACCCAAAACAGCATCACCAGGAGCTGCTGCACCCTGGCACAAATATTAGTGCACACAACAAGTGTGGCTGCATAGGGAAGGCAAAAGCCATGGGGGAAGAGTGGCCCAAGAGTGATCTTACATTAAATATCCTACCACTTACAGCATGGACATCCAGGGAATCCACTGTCAGGTCGTAGGGGTGCAGTTTGAGCTGCTGGAAGAGCTGTTTCAGGGTGAGCTGTTTGCCCTTGGCGTTGTAGACCACGCGGTCGGCGTCCACACGGTAGGATTTCTTGATGAAACGCAGAAGGTGCTTCTGGTTCATGCAGGCTGCAGCATGGATGTGTGTGTCCACCTGGGAAAACAGGGACAGCTTCAGGCTGGGATGCTCGGGTACCATCCCAGGGGGGTGAACAAACCCCTCAGGTGAGCACATTGTGTGTGAGCAGGGCTCAGCCCAGCAGGTGAACACAGCCAGAGGGCACAGCTTTGCCAAGGCAGCACATCCCACTCAAGGAGCAATGCTGCTGCTCAGACATGGACTCTAACATCCATCAGGGTGGGGCAGGCACCATGACAGCTCCTCTCTAGGGTCCCTGGAGCTCTAAGCCTTGGCTTTTACCTTCCTGCAGTTGTAGAAGTCACGGTGAGGGTTGTTCTTCAGCTCCTTCATCTCCTCCATCTCATTGAGCATTTCATGCACTTGGAACTTGGATGAGAGGAACTTGAGGCGCCGGTGAGCGTAGGTCTTCCTGGTGGGAGCAAAGGGCAGAACAGGCACTGGGCTCCTCACCCCTCAGCACAGGGACACACATTCCACCTGGGCTGGAGGAGCTCGTGCTGGCCAGCCCTGCTCCCCTGAGGTGCCTCCCCTGGCCCTATCCCAGAGCTCTGAAGGAAGGCTGGCCAACTGGGAGACAACCTGCAGCTCCTGTCTCCAGCCCCTGAGTGCTGCTTTGCTTGAGACCCAAGCCAAGAGGGCTGACAAGCACTGAGGACACTTGTGCAGCCAGGTGTGTCACCAGCAGGTTCCTGAGGGGGCTGCCCTGACCTCCCTCGGCCCTCTGAGGCAGGATCTGGTGGGTTGTGCACTTACACAGGCCCCTGTGCAATGAGGACCAGGAGGAAGTTCATGTCATCAATGAAGCTCTCGAGGCTGGGGTAGGGCAGGTCCTTTGGCTCGTTTCTCTCAGCCGCTGCCTTGTCTGCATAGACATAAACTATCCCATCCTTCATCTGCACGTGGTACCCCAGGTCCTCAGGGAGGTTCCCACTGTCCAGGGGGTCCTGCCCATCCTTCACTGGCGGGGTGAACACTGCAGCAAAAGGAGAATTCCATCAGGCTGCCAGGCCTGCCTTGCTCCCCCACCCCACCCCTGTGACACCAAGGAGGGACCTGGGCGAGTTCCTGAGCGCTGCCCCGTGCTGAAGGCACCTCCTGGGGTGGCTGGATGTACCTGGGCCAGCGTCACTGGGTTTCCAGGGCTCTCCCTCGATGGCACGCAGGTACTGGGAGGGCGTCTTGGGGAACCTCTGCAGTGACTGCTGCATGTTCTTCTCCCGGATGCACAGCGCCCGGTACAGGCCCCTGCACACCACCTCAAAGTCTTCCACTGTCACCTGCAGGGGAGGTGAGGCTGAAGGCAACCACACAGCTGGAACAGGGCACACCAGGATGCGTCCAAGAAACACTCAGGTGCAGGGAGATTTTGGGCATGGCAAGATAAATGTCAAGAAACGGTTTGGGCTGGAAGGGATCCTAAATCTCATCTTGCTCCAGCCCCTGCTGTGGGCAGGGACACATTCCACTGTCCCAGGGGGCTCCCAGCCCCATCCAACCTGGCACTGAGCACTTCCAGAAATGGAGCAGCCACAGCTTCTCTGGGCACCCTGAGCCAGGGCCTCCCCATCCTCAGAGGAAACAATTCCTTCCAAATATCCCCTCCATCCCTGCCCTCTGGCAGTGGGAAGCCATTCCCACTTTTCCTGTCACTACATGGTATTGTAAAAAGTCTCTCTCCAACTTTCTTGTCATATCATATAATCTATTATTACCACATCATATAATCATATATTTCATATATCTCATCATATGTGCCATATCTCATATATCTCATCATATGTGTCAGGGCCTCCCCATCCCCACATGGAACAATTCCTTCCCAATATCCCATCTAACCCTGCCCTCCAGCAGTGGGAAGCCATTCCCTGTGTCCTGTCACTACCTGGTATTGTAAAAAGTCCCTCTCCAAATTTCTTGTCATATCATATAATCATATCATATCATATCATATCATCCTATATCTCATCATATCTCATATCATGTATCAAATCATATCATATCAATGTCCCACTGCTCTGCCTGAGCAGGGTGAGGAAGGGATGACAGGCAGAGACCCAGGCATGACAAAGGGAAGCTCCTGTTGCAGAACCAGGGAATTCTGATGTCAGCCCCTCTTACATTCCTCACTGCAATCAGTAATGGACCCTGAAATGGAAGCCAGGCCTGGGCAAAACATTAAAGCTATTTTTGGAGCCCAGGCTGAAACTGAAGCAGGAACAACAAGATGCACTAACCCAGGGTGTCAGTGATTTTTGATTTACTGCACTAACAAATGTTTTGGGCAGTCAGGAGAGACTGGAGTGGAGTCAGTCACTCCCAGCTAGGACAGTCATGGCAGGGGGAATGTGCTCAGTGCAGGGAGGGATTTCCAGATCCCCTCTGCTGGGCAGCTCCAGGCTGAGCAGCCTTCCAGCAGGCTCTTAGAAGCAGCACAAATGTAATAGGAGGCTGAGGAGGAGAGGGAGGCAGGATTAGCACGGGATGTGATAACAGTCCTGGTCAAATGGCTCCAGGTGACCCTGCCTGTACCAGGGCTTGGTGACTTTCCCTCAGCTGTTGTGGGATCCCTGGGTGTGCACAGAGCTCAGACAGAGCTGTGTGCAAGCAGAGAGGATGTGACAGAGTGAGCACAGCCCGCTCTGCCCTGGAGAATTCTGTGGGAATATGCAGCACCCCAGAGCCCCTGCTAAGGAATTCAGCTCTGGATCCCCAGGGGTGCAGCTTGTGAGGCACAGTGGGGACACTTTCCCAGGTACAGGCTCCTGTAATAGACCCTGAAACGGGGCATGGGCCCTGCTGAGGGGCAGGCAGGTACAGAGGGGTGCCCAGAGTGCAGAGGGAGCAGCCCTGGCAGTACGTACCCCAGAGGCATAGTCCCCAGTGATCTGCACCCGCTGGAAGGGGGGCACGCTCTGGTACTGGGGGCAGGTGGAGCTGGCCTCCTCGGTGACAGCCAGGCTGGGGGCAGCCCCCGGGGCCACGGGCGGGGCCAGCACTGTGGTCTGCATGCGGATCAGCTTCTTCCTGCTGCGAGGAAAGGCTCGGGCAAACAGCCCGGTTCCATGGTCACACACAGCTGCAGGGCCAGGGCACTTCCCCCAGCTGTGTTCCAGCTGTGCACACCGTGGTGGGCTCACTGGTGATTTATGAGCACCAGAAGCACAGGCCACAGCACACAAAGACGCCACAGGCTTGTCCCCAAGTCTCCCTCCCCAGCAGCTCTGTGGCCATGGCTGTGCTGGCACCCAGGGAATGGGCCAAGGGCATCTTTCTGCCCAAGCAGTTGGAGAGGAAATCCTGGAGTACCTGACAGATGCCCTGGGATTATCAAGGATTTATCCCACAGGTGTGGTGAGGGCTGATTTCCATCCCCCCTGTTTGCTGTGGCCAGGAGGTGCAGGCTGTGCTCCATCCCTGGGAGCTCACTCACCGCTTCTCCACCGTGGAGCTGGCCTCCTGCAGCATCATGTGCACCGTCATCTCCTGCCGGGAGATGGGGCAGCTCTCTTCCACGTCAAAATGAGAGATTTCCCCCCTGACCTCCTCATCCTTCACCTCGGAGGCAAAAACCTTCTCGGCGAAGGAGCGCAGGGTCTCGTCCATCTCTGCAAAGAGGAGTTTCAGTGTCCCACAGGGAGGGGATTCCCAGCAGGCGCCCCTTGCAGGCAGCTCCGTGCTCAGCTGCCCTTTCCTTGTGGTCTCCACACTCTAGAGGAGAGTCTGAGCCACCTCCCAGATTTGCAGCAAGGTTGGGCCACTCCTGGTGGGCTGGAGACATCCCCTGATACCCCCAGTACAGCAGGAAAAGGAAACACAGTCCAAGAGTGCTGCCAAAAGGCCCAGAGAGAAGCAGGTCCTTGGGAAGGGCAGTTATGGGAACATGCACTGAGGGAAGTTGGCAGAGCCCTTAGAGCTCCAGGGAGCCCAAAATCCACTTGCTGCAGCATTCAGGGGGACACAGAGGCATGGATGGGGCAGAGCTGGCAGCCCAAGCACTCAGCTCCACCATGCCAGGGCATTCCCAGCTGGGCACTGCCAGCCCACCACGTGCATTGTGCTGCAGAGGCGCCAGGGCCACCACTGCCACAGGGCTGGCTGGAGCTTTATGGAGGAGGGAAGGAAGGGTAAAAGGCCTTCCTCTGCCCACAGAGCACCATAAAACAAGAACCCAAGGGTTCTGCTGAGAGCAGCTCCCAGAAGCAGGTGTTGGCATGGCAGCACAGGGGCTCTGACAGCGGGTTTTGGCAGCTGGACACAAAGCAAGGTGGAAATCAGTGCCCAGGGATGGACCTCACCATCGAGTGTCACACAGATGAGCACCAAAGCAGAGCAGACACAGGGTTCTCAACAGCACTCAGGGTGCAGAATGATATTTAACAAATTGCATCTTTTGGTGCTGTATCAAAGGACCAAAAGATGGGACCATTCTGTGTAACACTGATGGGCAGAGCTGGCACTGCCAGGAAACAGCATTTCCCAGCTGCTGAAGGATCACCATGATCATGATCTGCATGATCTCCATGATCTTTCCACATGATCTCCATGATCTCCATGATCATGTAACTGCTGCATGGTTCCAGAGATCATGTCTAGGCAGTAACACAGCAGAGCATAGAGAAACCCAGCAATACTCACGTTTCTGTTCTGCTGTTTGAGATAAAACAGAGACAAAATAAAAGTTGTTGTGATCAGCCCCTCAAGATCTGAGCCCTTTAGCTTTGTCACCATCAGTCTTTAAAAAGGAATTAGCAAAGTACAAGTTTAACCAAATCCTTCCACTTATAAAAGGATCATAGAATCATAGAATGATTTTGGGTTGGAAGAGACCTTAAAGCTCATCTGATGTGCAGGGACACTTCCACTGTTGCTGCTCCAAGCCCTGTCCAGCCTGGCCTTGGGCACTGCCAGGGATCCAGGGGCAGCCACAGCTGTGCCAGGGCCTGCCCACCCTCACAGGGAGGAATTCCTTCCCAATATCCCATCTAAACCCACCCCCTTTTGGCTTAAAACCATTCTCCCTTGCCCTGTGATTCATGAGAAGTCCCTCCAGCCTTCTTGCAGCCCCTTCAGGTGCTGGAAGGAAAAGGCAGAGCAGAATTTGTCCCTTTGAGGAGCACAGAGGGACGTTGTGCACTGCCTGTCCCACGCCAGAGCCTCGGTGGTGCCTCAGGGTGGAACCAAACCCAGTGCAGGTCCCTCCCTCCCAGCCAGCCCAGCCTGGCTCTGGGAACATCTCTTCTCTGGAAGTGGAAGAATTTGGCTAAACTTGTACTTTGCTCCTCTGCAGGAGATGTTCCCTTTATTTGACGGGCACAGCTTCAAAACAAGCTGGGTGGCAATTGAGAAATTCTCCAGAATTTAGGGAATTTTACCCCCCCTTCCCT
This sequence comes from Zonotrichia leucophrys gambelii, assembly GCF_028769735.1. NCBI lineage: Eukaryota > Metazoa > Chordata > Aves > Passeriformes > Passerellidae > Zonotrichia > Zonotrichia leucophrys. The sequence continues at coordinate 4,525,408 of NC_088195.1, forward strand.
GTTATTCCCCAAAAACAAATTTTCCTCCCTTCAACTGCAGAGGTGCAGCACCAGGGCAAAGCTGGGATGATGGTACAGCTTTGGTCTCCCTTCCTGCTGATAAAATTTCCCTGCAGTGCCCAAGGTGGAGCATCCTGCAGAACCCAGATGCTCTCAGCCACACCTGGCAGGCAGCGGTGCTGAGCTGAGCCAAGCTGGCCTGGAAGGGCTCTCCTGCCCCTGCAGGGACACCGGGAGGGCAGCCCAGCCTTCTGCTGACCAGGCAAGCAGATATTCCACCCTCAGAGCACCAGGCTTTGCTATTTTTTGCCCTTGCCTGCCCTCCTCTGTGGCGCCCAGCATGGGTGGCCATTTCAGAGATGCCGAGTTCCATGGCCCTGTGCTCACAGCTCCCGTTATTCCCAGCAGGATCAGGCAGCTGGGACACTGCAGTCCCACCCTGACAGGGTGGCAGCAGCACTCGGAGCCTCAGCCTTTGCCCTTTTTCTCTGACCCAGCAGCTCAGGCTGCAGCTCTGCCCTCACAGCTGCTGATTCCTGATTCCCAAAGCCCAGCCTGAGGAACACACGCTCCAAAATCCTGACTCCACATATTCATCTGCCTGCAAATGTTTAGTTTGACCTTTCATCTCTTTAGTGGATGGAAATTACGCTCAGGAAGGTTCAGAGCCTCCCCCTGATGGTGCAGGGCAAGGTTTTAACAGCAGCTCCATGTGCTGGGCACTGTCTCTGACAGCACAGCCCTGCAATTCCAAACATGCTCTTATCAGGGCTGTTTGGGGCTGTTATCACTCAGGGCTCTGCAGTCCCCGGCCACACGTCCCCCTGCACTGCCTGCAGAGCCTGGCTGGCCCTGCTGCTGCCCCCATCCCCTTGGGGCTCCCCACGGCTGAGCCTCACCAGGGGCACCAGAGATTCCTGAAATCCCTCACCAGGGTGCCCAGAGATTCCTGAAATCCCTCTGAGCCCTTCCACAGGCATTTAATGATGTCATTTCAGGACACATCACACCCAGGAGAAACAGGATTTTCCTTCAGTACAAGCAGAGGAAGGTTTAAACCATAACACAGTTTCTTCACTGCACTGTCCAAAACCATCTCCAAGCAGGAATTAAAATGCCCAGAGGTCCCCTGGACACCACACATCCAAACCTCTGAGGCTGTGGGGCTGGAACCTGCCCTGTGGCCCCTTGGCTCACACTTGGCTTTCAGACCTACCTGGAATTCTCACCCGAGACATCTCAGCAGCGTTTGCAGAGCCTCAGTGACACCCCAGAGTCCCCGGGCACCAGGGGCCAAGTGACTGCCTGGCAGCTCAACACTAATTTTACTGCTTTCCCTTCCCTGTAATCAGACTCTCCCACTCTAAAAGGAGAGTGGAGATCAACTGTGGGACTATTTAAAGTGCAGCCACAAGCACTTGCACTGAAACAGGTGAAAGCAGGGCTCAAATTTAATTAAATTTGATTTAATTAATCAAATTTAATTAATCTTTTTCTTTAAGTCAGGTTTGCATTTTTCATTTTGTGAAGTGTCAACTGGTGTCTGGCCAGATTTCTGATTTCCAGGGCAGCTGCTCCTTTCTAATGTGGAATTCAGTTTTTAAAGAGAGACTAAGAGAGACTGAAAACTGATGTCTTCTATGCTGAACCAAAGGTTTAAAGGAAATTCCCAATCAGAACAGGGGCTGTGGATAGGTACAAACCATGTGCTCCCACAGAGGTGTTTCCTGAGGGAGGGATCTGTTTGAAAGCCTGGATTTTACCCACAGGGCTGCCCAGAAGTCCTCACTTCTTCACAGCTGAACCCCATAATGCTATTTTCCAGTGTGGGTGAGCTAGCCTTACATTTTGAGTGGAAATGAGATCCCCAGATTCACTCTTGTTCCCCACTGGCAATTCCTCCAGTGTGGCATCTCTCATTTGTAAATCTCTCATTTCTAAAGGTACAAAAAGTCATCCCAGCTATAGGAAATCTTCCTTTTGTCCTAGCATGGGGAGAAAGAAATCCCAGCTTGCAAGGAAATATCTATTGGTTCTCCTCAATGAGTTTCTCCAAATTGAGTTTCATTTCATTTCCTATTTATATTCTGGAGCCACAGTTTGTTCCTGAGCTTATCTTTGTGTCATAATGTTGATCTGATAATCAGTTGTGGTGAGCCCCAGCTGAGGTGAACCTGACAGAGAGCAGCTCTCAGGCAACCCAAGGTGGGTCAGGGAGCTCCTGCCTTGGCTTGGGTCTGGCTCAGTGTCCGGTTTTCGGCTGTTTGGATGGCCTGGAAAGGCCCGGGGTGGCCTTGGGGCAGCCGCGTTTCAAAGGACGAGAAGAGGCTTCAGTTCTTTTCTCGGTCTCGGTGTTTATTAATTGTTTATCTAAAAGATTTTCTCTCGGCCCGACAGAGCTCTGCTCAGCAGCCAGCCATGAGCACACTGTGCTGCCCTCCGGACGGTCACCTATCTTTATACCCAAAGTTACGTGTACAATATTTATCATTTTTCCCCAATACCTTTCACCCTTATTGCCCAGTGCACTTTTAGTAATGACCAATCCCAAAGTGCCACCATCACCACAGAAGATGGAGGAGAAGAAGAAGAAGAAGAAGGACAGGACACGCCCCAATTCCTCCATCTTACTTCTCTAAACCCCCCTGTACAGAAATCCTAAACCCTGTGTTTCCCTCTCTAATTAACTTATCCCTTCACCATTCACTCCAGTGAAATCCTCCTGTCCTCATACAGGTGTCGTCTCCTGTGTAGGATCAAAGTCCAGCCACCAGACACTTCTGGAACATTCCAGGACTCCCGAGCCCCCCAAGGGTGGTCTCGGTGACACCTCAGTCCTGAGGTGCTGAGATCCCACAGCTCAGCAGCTTGGGAGGCCCCTCCTGCCTTCATCTGAAGCAGTTTGTTTCCAGCAAATTGCCTTTTGAGGGCTGTACCCTCCTTTGGGGTGCCCCCAAACCTCCTTCAGATCCCACCTGCAGCAGGAAATCACCTCCTGTGTGAAGGGAAAGGGCAGGGTTTGGTGTGTCCTGGTTCAGATTCCTGGTGGGCAGTGGTGAAACTGAGCAGGTCAGGAGGATGAAAGAGTTTTGAGGTGAAGAAAATTCTCCCTGTTTGTGCTTCTATTCTTGATGGCATTGAAAAGCTGCTCTGGAATAGGACAAAGCATTTGGGCTCTGCTTTAAAGGGTGGCTTTGGTCAGAGCATTGAAGGGAACAGAAAAAAACCACCTGGAACAGAATCATTGTTTGGAATTCTGTGTGCATCCAAGGGATTCCTGTGCCACGTTTTGCAGGAGGAGCTATGGAAAGCTTTTGTCCAAGAAGAAAGCTGCAAAAATAAAATAAAATAAAATAAAATAAAATAAAATAAAATAAAATAAAATAAAATAAAATAAAATAAAATAAAATAAAATAAAATACAGAGCTGGGAATAAAAAGCCATGGATTTTGAACTTAGGAGCACAGGAATCCAGTGAGGTGAGACCTGGAGCAGCTCCTCCAGCTGAGATCATTTCCACAGCATGCAGAATCTCTCTGGAAGAGATGTTCCCTTTATTTGATGGGCACAGCTTCAAAACAAGCTGGGTGACAATTGGGAAATTCTCCAGAATTTAGGGAATTTTACCCCGTCTTTGCTCTTATTCCCCAAAATTATAAATTTTCCCCCTTCAACTGCAGAGGTGCAGCACCAGGGCAAAGCTGGGATGATGGTACAGCTTTGGCCTCCCTCTCACGCTGATAAAATTTTCAGGTTCTGAATTCTTCTGGTTCTCACCCATCCCCAGGTTTGAGGTTCTCCACACCACATTATTGTTTAACTGTTCATTCAATGCCCATAAAATCCTCTTGTTTGCTCTCCCACAAGGACTAAACCAGCCCTTAACCCTCCTTGAGATCTTGGGATTCACATCTGAAACCAAAAATGACCTTTAGGATCCAGAGGTCAAGAGAATCTTGGTCTTTTGATCCCTCAGCTTTTTTAATCACAGGCTGAGCTTGGGTGGGCTCATGGTGGAAATCTGAGTAAAGCCTGGGTGTGCTGTGCTAAAGTTAGATCCAGGGCCTGTGCAAGCTCAAGGACTGACACCAACAGCCTCTCTTCCCTCTCTTTTTCAGCTGGATTCACACCCAGAGGCTTTGGAGAGCCTCTGAACACCCCCCCTTTATCCTCTGAGCTGCCCTGGTTCCATCCAGAATGGTTGGAGCAGAAATTTGGGTTCTGAGCAGGATCCTCCTCCAGCTTGCACCCACAGAGACCATGGGGGAAGCTTTGCTAGAAAATGGTTTAAATTCCTGAAGAGGAGGAGTCTGAGCAGGAGGATAAGGTGCATCCCACCAGGGCATCCTGGCTGTGCTGGGGCTTTGATCAACCCTCAGCAGATTCTCCTGTCCCTGCCTTGTGGTGATCACAAATCCTCTGAGCACAGAGACAGAGCTGGCCCAGATCTTCCTGGGGAGCTGGGAGAAAGCTCAGAGAAAGAATAAAACAATTCAGAGAAAGAATAAAACAATTCAGAGAAAGAATTAAAACAATTCTTATCTCAATCCCTGCACCTGGCAGGCAACCTCTGTTTGTCAAAGATGTTTACAAGGAGGAGTTGTCCTTTCCTGACCAATAGGTGAGAGAAAATTCCTGAAGGCCAATCAGGTCTGAGAGCCACCATTGTTTCTGTAAGAACTGTGGATTTCTAATAATAAAAGTGCTTTTCTTGCCTTCTGATGATGGAGTCTCTGTATCACCTTTGTCCCCAGCACCCCTTTGGTGACAATTGTATTTGTGGGGTGCCCCGTGGCAGGGAGGAATGATGAATCTGACTCCATGTTCTCAGAAGGCTAATTTATTATTTTATGATACTATATTATATTAAAGAATACTATACTAAACTATACTAAAGAATACAGAAAGGATATTTACAGAAGGCTAAAAAGATAATAATGAAAACTCCTGACTCTTTCCAGAGTCTTGACAGAGCTTGGTCCCAACTGGCCAAAGAGTTAAAATAATTCACACCAGAATCCAATGACACAATCACCTGTGGGTAAACAATCTCCAAACACATTCCAAAGGAGCAAAACACAGGAGAAGCAGATGAGATAATTATTGTTTTCCTTTTTCTCTGAGGCTTCTCAGCTTCCCAGGAGCAAAATCCTGGGCAAGGGGATTTTTCCAGAGGATGTGAATGCCACAGGTGACAGCACCTTGCTCTGTCATCCCCTGCACAGCCCCCAGGGCACAACCAAAACCAGTTCCTCTGCAGGGAGCTCCTTTGTAGGAACAAACCCATGGCAGGGAAACCTTTCCAGAAGCCCAGGAACTCTGGGGTTCTCAGCACTGGGAATGCTCTGGGCACAGGCAGGACCTGCATGGCAGGAACTCTGTGTCCCTGCTCCTGGGGGTCTGGTTTTAAATTCCTGGCATAAAACCCACGTTGGACTCCAGGTTTCAGATGCCTGACACGAGGTCTGAGGAGAAATAACCCTTGGAGCACATTTATTGACTGTGTGCTCTGACAAAATTTGCCTTCCTGCAGAGGGAAGACAACAGGGAAGTTGTCATGGTTTGAGCCTGGCACACTTCTTCCTGGTCAAACCACCACAGAAGTATTTTAGAAGACTGAATCAAGCAATTTAAAATGCTAACAGAGCATGATTTGGGCACAGCAATAATTTAATAGCTGGTTTGCTATTGGAGTATCAAGTAAATAATTGATTTATATATTTTTTTATGTAAATCAGCATGAGGGACCCCACTCTATACAGAGATTCAGCAGCAGCAAGATTGAAACTGGACAGGACCAAGCCTGTGGCACAATCAATGTCCCTCTCACTGCTCATTGATGCTCAGGGCACATCTGTGATAGAGCTGGGGCTGCCCCAGCACAGAATGGAGCAAATCCCACCCCACAGACAAAGCAGATAAACCTCCTGTAACTCTTGGATCCTGCACCCAGAACCCAAAGAAAACAACCAAAGAATTCAAAGTTTATTCTTTTAAAAAAGTTATTTAAGAAGCAAAATAATTTACTTCAATCCAAACCAAAAAGAGATGCATTATTGAAAGCAAATAATTAAACAAAGTAACAACAAATTAGCCCTTGGGTTAAAAGTCCAGATCCCAACATTCCCAACCATCCTGAGGGTTACCACAGGCACACACTCAAGGTTTGGGGTTTTTGACAGAATGTGATCCTCCACAGGCCTGAGGCTGCTTGAAATCCAATTCTAAGGCTGAGCTGCACTAAAAGTGATGGCAGCTTCAAGATCCTGCTTAAAATCCTGGTTAAAGGGACAGGGACAGAATCTGAGCAGTTGTTTGAGCAAGAGCACAGAGTGAGGACACAGAGAAACAACCCCAGGATGCACTGACCGAGCTCAGCCACACAACACAAACATTTGTTCCAGTCATTGGCACTTGGAACTTCTGAAAAACAGCTTTACCCTTTTTTAACATTTTAATATTTTTGATATTTTACCTCAAAAGTTGTTCATGTCCGTTGTGCCTAGTCAAGGCAGTGAAATCAGCTTGGCACTAGTGCAGAGTTGTGCTGCTGTAAATAACAATATTTGGACCAAATCTACTAAACCACCTTTTCCAGGGACCAGTCTTGTGCAAAACCTTCTGTGCTTATCTTCTAAATAATTTCCCCCAAAGTTCACAGGGTTTGTCCTTCCAGTTCTTGGCTGCCACCAAACCCAGGTTTCTCTGAGGCAGCTGGAAACAAATCACAACCATTCAGTTCACTCCTGATAGTACAACACCCTGATTTTGTATTTTCTGCTGGATTTGGGAGTATCACCTGTGCAGGTCAGCACCCAAAAAACGGAAAAAAATTCCTAAAAACCATTCTAAAGGTTCCAAAGGTGACACGAATACAGACCTACCCTCAGCAGGGCTTTTTCCCTTTTATGGAGCCCAAGAGAAAGGGAACAGCAAAGAGCAGCAGATGCATTTTCCAGTCAGTTCCCACACATTGCTGAGAATTCCCAGCTACAGCTGGTACATTTTAATGCCAGAGCATGCTGAGCAGTGTGGGGCATTGCTATGATGCAAATAATTCTCCAGGTTGAGCACACATCCTTCAAAAAAATCAAATACCAGAGGCTTCCCATGGCCACGAGCAGCTGAGCAAATTCCTGCATTTCCCAAGAATTCAGTGGCAGAATGTCACCATTCAGTGTCCTCACAAACCCCACACTGCCCTTCCTGCTGGTTCTCTGTGCATCCCAAAAGCTTTTCCTCCTTTCCCAGGGGTGTTTTTATTAACTGGCTGCCCCACAGCTCCCCAGCAGCAGCCCCACTGAGGTTTTCACAGAAAATCTTCCTGACAAAGCTTTCCCAGCCCTGGCTGTGCAGGGTGGCAGCTCTGCCAGGTTTAACCTCTGCACTCATGGAATGGTTTGGGGTGGAAGGGGCTTTAAAGCTCATCCCATGGGCAGGGACACCTTCACTGTCCCAGGCTGCTCCATGCTGGCCTTGGACACTTCCAGGGATGGGGCAGCCACAGCTGCTCTGGGCAACATCAAATAAACTGAATTTGAGCCAGTGGTCTCCACAATTTGCCCACCATTGTGTGTGTGTGTTGCTGGAAAATAATATTTTATGTTCAATTTTTTGTGGATTTAATTCTTATCAGTCACATCAGTCAAAGTTAAAATAAATTGAAAACAGTATTTATAAGGATTATCACAGATAAAGCAAATGTGATGCAGATTGATCCTCTTCATTCCAAGAAGAGAATTAAGACTGTAAGTAGTGAAGGAAGCAACATTAAAAGGAGAAAATTCTTCTCTCTCTGTTTACTGCTCTCCAAGGTCCATTTGAAACTGAGCACTCCAAATTAAGATGTGTGACTGAAACCAACAACCTGAAACTGAGCCTCTGCATCTGCTCTGCTGGCCTGGCACTGACCAAATGCTCCAAATGCTCCCTCTGTTGGCTGAGGGCTCCTTCCTCCTCCTCCTCCTCCTCAGAGCCGGATTCGGGGCAGAACCAGCCCAGCCCAGGGACAGGGTGAGCACAGCTGGCACAGGGAAGCAGGGCAGGGTGCTCTGCTCTGTTCTGAAGCTCCCTCAGTTCAGAGGGAAGGGTTCACAATTGCAATTCCCTCGCTCAGAGCGAGCCCTGAACTCCCCAGTCTGTCCCCACCTCCTGAGGAGCCATCCCTGAGCTCATCTCCTTCCTCATTTTGCAAGGATGCTGCAATCAGAAGCTGGCTCAGGTGCCTGTGGCAGCTCTCAGCTTCCTCCCCTCCAGCACAGAACCCCAGGATGGTTTGGGTTGGGAAGGACCTCAAATCTCATCCCAAACACCCCTCCCATCCACCTTAAATCCATCCCATTCCCTGCCCCAGGCTGCTCCAACCTGGCCTTGGGCACTGCCAGGGATGGAGCAGCCCCTTCCTGCACCCCTGACAAAGAAACTCCAATTTTACAGCCTAGAGACATTTTGAAGAGACTCTTTACAGTCTGTGGTAAGAAAATAATTCAGAATAAAACAATTTGCAAGTTACAGAGAGAGCTGAATAGCAGCTGTCCAAAGCAACCTCCAGTTACCAGATTAATTAGTGAGAAGCTGCCCAGAAACGTTGGCAGTTCATGTTAAAAATGAACAGCTGACAGGTTTGGTCCAACTTAGAAGAGATCTGAATGCTGCAGGAAAACAATACAGAATATAAACTGTTCCACCCACAAAGAAAGTAAAACACAGATGCAGTGTGTCCCCTCCCTTGTCCAAAAGTCTCTCAAGTGCCTGCTGGACCTTCCAAATTCCTGCTGGGGGATCCTGCCAGGCCCAGATCACCCACAGCACACTTGCCTGCTTGACACAATGAGCTCCCAAGAAATTCCACTCCTTGGGGGTTTTTCCTCAACCCAAGGGACAACTCCAAATCTTCTTAGCAAACAGGCACTTAGTTAGGAAAGGTTTTCCTTTTTATTACAGCACTGGAGGGTCAGGCAGGCGGCACTCCTGGCACTGGAGATGTTGCATTTGTTTTGCTGTACAGGTGCACAGAGAGCAGACACCCAGCCGGGAGGGGACAGGGTGGCACCACCCCGTGTGACACCAGCACTGCATGGATTCCAACAGACAGGGGACACACAGCACTTCTAGCTTTTACTCTAGAGGTAAAGTGTCATCTTTTTCACAGCATTTAGTCTCTACAGTTCACTTCTGGGGCTGGTTTCCTTCTGGAACAAAGCCAGGTGACGGTGAGAGAAGAATCCCAGCACATCCCGAGGTGCTGCTGCTCCGTGAGCTGAGCAGGGAGGTAGATGCCATGGATGTTCTCTTCAGATGGAGCTAATTAATTCTCTTCATCTTGTGCTAATTCATTAACTCTGGTGCTCAGAGTCTGTCAGTGGCACCCAAACACTGCAGGGAGCAGCAGGAGAGGCAGCACAGATCGAGGCTCGTCCAGCAGCTGCACCTGAACCACGTTTTCTTGGCATCTGGAACAGAAAGGCAGCTCCAATTAGCACTAATTAGCTCTGGGCTGGATGGGCAGTGCAGCAGTGCTGAGCTGGCCTGGCTGTTTCCATAGCCATGAGCAACATCTTCAGGGAATGGTTGAAAGGAATTTCCCTCAGTTGGGAACTCAAATTTCATTATTTTATGTGGTTAATGGGGAAAAATTCAGAAATAGATGGGAATAAATCTGGGAAAAAATGAGAAAAAAATATGGGAATAAATGGGAAAAAATATGGGAATAAATGGGAAAAATGTGGGAAAAAAATGGAAAAAATCTGGGAATAAATGGGAAAAAATCTGGGAATAAATGGGAAAAATAGGGGGGAAAAATGGAAAAAATCGGGGAATAAATGGGAAAAATGTGGGAAAAAATGGGAAAAAATCAGGGAATAAATGGGAAAAAATATGGGAATAAATGGGAAAAATGTGGGAAAAAATGGGAAAAAATCTGGGAATAAATGGGAAAAATTGGGGAATAAATGGGAAAAAATCTGGGAATAAATGGGAAAAATGTGGGAAAAAAATCTGGGAATAAATGGGAAAAATGTGGGAAAAAATTGGAAAAAATGGGAAAAAATCTGGGAATAAATGGGAAAAATAAGGGAAAAAATTGGAAAAAATGGAAAAAAATCGGGGAATAAATGGGAAAAAATCTGGGAATAAATGGAAAAAATGGGAAAAAAGGAAAAAATCGGGGAATAAATGGGAAAAAAATCCAGGAATAAAATGGAAAAAAATTCAGTAATAAATCCGGGAATGGGAAAAAATGGGAATAAATGGAAAAAAATGGGGAAAATCCTGTGGGAGTAAATTGGTAATTGGTTATTTCACCATTTTATTTGGTTAATCCTGGAATCAGCATGTTCCAGAGGAACACAGCTCATGGGGAGCTGCGCAGGAGTCAAACACTCAGGTGAGCACACCCCTCTTTCAAGGTGTTTCCTCAGAAATTACACCTTCTCCAAACAGTCCAAATGGTTTCCCAAAAGAAGGAGACAGAAAGGAATGACACAGCAAATCTCACCATTGGAATTGGTGGAAATCATGGAATGCTTTGGGTTGGAAGCAACTTAAAGATCATCTTGTTCCATCCACCCATCAGCCAAAGGAGTGATGTGAATGAAAATTCCTTTTCTTAAGCTCTGCCACCAAGTTAGAGGGGAATTTTTCTTTTTTGAGCATTAAAACATTGTAGGATCCAATTACAGAATCCACTGCAGGATCCATTGTAGAATCCAATTCTCTGGGAATCAATATGTGTCACAGACATATTTTATGAAAAATCCTTTTGCTAGGATTTTTCTCCTGAGAAGCTGAGAGGCCTCAGGAACAAAATGTAAACATTGATTATCTGCTGCTGTGGAATGCAACAGGTGCATCTTTGATTGATTTCATGTGGTTGTTTTTAATTAATGGCCAATCACAGTCCAGCTGTCTCAGACTTTTTGGTCAGTCACAAGATTTTATTATCATTCCTTTCTATTCCTTTCAAGCCTTCTGATGAAATCTTTTCTTCTATTCTTTTAGTATAGTTTTAATATATAATTTTCTTTGAATATAATATATATCATAAAATAATAAATCATCTCTTCCCTCCTCCTGGCACCCCTGCAAACACCACCACACTTGGTGACCCCGAGTGAGGAACATTCCCACAAATACGTTCTGTAAAAGGGGAAAACCCCACCTAGAGCAGGCAGCATTTCTAACCACGCTCAGGAGCTGCTGGGAGGCAGAAGAGGAGTGCCCAGTGAGGTTCCAGCTCACCTTCTCACATGACAAGGCAGGACAGTCCCATGCAGCCCTGGTTCCCATCCTCGCTGCTGTTCAGCTTCTTCATCCGGTACTGCCGGATCTCCCTCACCAGCGTGTAAAAAGCATCTTCCACACCCTGAGTGCAAACACAAGGTCAGGCATTTTCCTCCCTCAAGCTTTTGAAATCACTCATCTGTCCACAACATCACTCATCCCAGAACCCCTTAGAGGATTTGAAAGTCACAATTCTGCAGAAGAGCAGCACCCAACTGATCCCGTGGTTCCTCCCATATGGATGTCCCAGCCTGACTCCTCCTGGGATAGCAACCACTAAAATAAACATGGAAAACTGCATCTCAGGGAGGCTCCATGCAGGAAACCAGCTGCTCCTTGCCTAATTTTAGAATTCTTAGAATTCAGCTCTTCAGGATTTTCTGGCTGCTGCTCAGTAATTGCACCTTCCCTGCTCTGTTCCCCTGCTCCAGGCTGGCCCACGTGGCCAAGGAGGCTTTGGAGAAGCCCATTAGTCCAGTCTGGGGAATTCTGTCTGCAATCATAATCTGCTAATTGGCTTTCATTAACGAGCCAAGAGCACCCAGCAGGTCTGGGCTGAGGGAGCTCAGCCTCTGACACTGCCCAGGGAGAGCAGCTGAAACTCTGCTGCTCCTCCTGCCAACACTGCAAGATGCTGAAACTGGCTGCAATCAAAATTTAAACATCATTTGAAGCAGTAGAAAATAGCTGGGTTTCTTTTCCTTCTGTGTGTTTTGTGAGATTTGATAATAAGGTATTAATTTATTATAGTTAAAATGTGTTTTTTATTTAAGACATAAGTATTATTTTTTAGGAATTATTTTGCAGCCATTTGTTTCTTTTTGGGATTTTTTTTATAGCTTTGGAGGTTTATTAAGAGGGTTTTTTGGTGGTTGCATTGGAATGTTTTGATAGCAAAGGTGAATTTTAACATATTTTTGGGCACGTGTTATTTTTTCCTTGTTACGTAATTTTCCACAAAACCACTGTAGGTCTCTTTATCTCTACATTTACTGGTATCAGTTATGTTTATTATTTTGAGTATTTTTTTTCCTAGTTAGTTTTTAAGTTTTATTTAGTAACTTCAAGGGAGTTGAAATTTTTTTTATTCTCTGTTATTTATCAACCTGACCCACTTGAAAGAAAGTCAGGGTGAGTCTGAAGTGATTCCTGCACTGGCCCAGCCCAGAACTCTTGAAATAGTGAGCGGGGAAATAAAAGCAAAAAACTGCAAAGGGATTGAAAAAACGCTTCTCCTGTAAATAAGGCAAAAGCACAAGGGAAAATGTCCTTGCTGCATTTCCCAGGAAGGAGTCAGGCCCTGGGGGAGCCCCTCACCTGTCTCGTTTTTGCAGAGGTCTCTATGAAGGGGATTCCGTAGCTTTTTGCCAATTCTTGGGCCTGCTTTGTGTCCACTGTTCTTGTGGGCAGATCACACTTGTTCCCCACCAGCACCATGGGCACATCATCTGAGTCCTTCACTCTCTTGATCTGTTCTCTTTAGGAAGACAAATTATTAAAAAAAAATAAAATTAGGAAGTATTTTCTAAACAGAAAAACCGGTTTAGTTCAGTATTCAAACAACCTTGTGCCACAAAAACACATTAAAGGTGAGCAGGGCCTCAGGGGTCAGCAGCATGGGCAAGCACTTTGTACACTTCATTTTCTGTCCATGGATAACTCCTGTGGATTTCTCATTTTCTCAGAGATGACATTCTGTAGCTGCAAATGGCATCTGATTCACAGAATCCCAGAACAGCTGGCCTTGGAAGGGAGATCACCCAGCCCAACCCCTCTGCCAAGGCAAGATCACCTGGAACAGGCGACCCCATCCTGGAGGGTTTGGAATTTGTCCAGACATGGAGACTCCACAACTCCCTGGCAGCTGCTCAAGGCTCTGCCACCCTCATAGAAAGAAGATTTTCCTCACGTTGAGGTGGAACTTGTGGTTTAGTTTATGGCCACTGCTCTTTGTCCTGTCCCTGGGCATCATTGAAGAGAGTCTGACACTGTTCTCGTGGCGCTTTTGGAGATATTTATATGGATTGATTTAAAAAAATTAATAAAACTGGATAAAAATCATCCCAGTCTTAACTGACTAAAGGTGGTGCTGAGGCCCTGGCACAGCTGTGGCTGCCCCTGGATCCCTGGCAGTGCCCAAGACCAGGCTGGATGGGGCTTGGAGCAGCCTGGGATGGAGGAAGGTGTCCCTGCCATGGATCTAAATTCTCTAAAGTCTCTTCCAACCCACCCCTGTCTGTGATTCCATGCACTGGCAGAGAACAGTGACAAAACTTCCTGAAAGAAGTGGGAGATTCAACATTTGTCCATTCCTGAGCTTTCACTGAGGCACTCCAGCGCTTCGCTCAGCCAGTGTCCCTGCTCCCTGTCCCTGGGGCAGCCCAGCTGTACCTGTAGAGGTTGATGTCAGCGAAGGATTTGCTGTTGTTGATGGCGAAGACGCAGAGGAAGCCCTCTCCTGTCCTCATGTACTGGTCCCTCATGGCGCTGTACTCCTCCTGCCCCGCCGTGTCCAGGATGTCCAGCAGGCACGTCTCCCCATCGATCACCACCTGCTTGCGGTACGAGTCCTGCAACAACACACGGCCACTGAGCCCTGCACTGCTCCTGCCGCCCCAGGGGCGCGGGGGAAATGGAAAAATAATCATCAAAACGCAGGAGGAGCTTTGGTAGCTGTTCTGCAGAAGATGTGGCTGCCCTGGATGCCTGGAAGTGTCCAAGGTGAGATTGGACAGGGCTCTGAGCAGCCTGGAAGGTGTCAGGGTTGAAACTGGATGAGCTTTAAGGTCCCTTCCAACCCAAAGCAGTCTGGGCTTTGTGATTCTCATCCATTTGTGATTCTCATCCATCTCTGACGAAAACCCACCAGACCTAAAACTACACTATTTTAAATATTACCCACACTATCACATTTTAAACCATGCCCAAACTACCCCATTTTAAATGAGACTCTAAGCCCTCTCTCATCCTTTGTTACAAAACACACAACTCCTGTTGCTTTAAAGAAATTCCTCCACAGGAGCAGAAAATAAAGAACAATCACAAACACGAGCAGAGCCCCCGCCCTGCCCAGCCCCGTGCCGGCCTCTTTGGCTGCCTGTGGCTGCTTTAGGAAGCCCGAGGGGAACGAACGGGGCAGGAACCGCTCCCAGAGCCCCGGGCCGGGCCGGGCTGCGGGCACCGGCGGCGGATCCGCTCCCGATCCCCCCGGCCCGGCGTTCCCGTCCCGCGGCCCCGCGCACCTCGATGGTGGGGTCGTACTCGTCCACGAAGTGGTTCTGGATGAGCTGGATGGTCAGCGCGCTCTTGCCCACGCCGCCCGCGCCCACCACCACCAGCTTGTACTCGGTCATGGCCCCGCGGCCTCGCCGGGCCCGGCCCGGCCCCGCCGCCGCCGCCGCCCCGCGATCGCCCCGCGCCGCTTCCGCCTCCCGCCCGCGCGTCACCGCCCGCGCCGCTTCCGCACACGCGACACGGGCGCGACACGGGCGGGACACGGCGGGACACGGGAGGGATACGGGAGGGATACGGGCGGGATACGGGAGGAGCACGGGAGACATACGGAGGGGACACGGCGGGACACGGGGACGGGAACAACGGGCAGGATACGGGGGGACACGGAGGACACGGAGACACGGGACTACTGGAACAGGGCGGGACACGAGAGATACGGGAGGAACACAGGGACGGGATACGGGAGGAGCACGGGAGGGACATCGGAGGGACACAGCGGGACACGGGACGGACACGGGCGGGACACGGGAGAAACACGGGGCACGGCGGGACATGGGAGGGACACGGGAGAAACACGGGGCACGGCGGCACCGGCACCGCGGCTCGGAACCGGAACGGAGCCCGAAGCACGGGGCTTTAAATGGCACTGGCCCCGCATGGTGGAGCTTTCAAGGGGGAACAGCACCGGGCCCACGGCCCCGCACGGGGAACGGCACCGAGCCCGTATCCCGGGGCTTTGAAAGGGGAACGGCACCGAGCCCGCATCCCGGGGCTTTGAAAGGGGAACGGCACCGGGCCCGCATCCCGGGGCTTTAGAGCGGGAACGCCACCGAACCCAGACCCTGTGGTTTTTAAACTGGGAATCACAGCGAGCTCTCGAGATTTGAAAAGGGAATAAAGTCAAGCTTTGTACTCTTAAGTTGTTGATGAACAGCTGGAGCTGGGCGGTTCTGGGTAGGGGACTGCAGTGGGAGCAGCCTGCGCTAGGATTGGTTTTTGTTTAAGTGACCCCGATCGAAAGGGAGGGTCTGGCTCAGAGCCTGGGACAGAGCAGGAACCCCGGGGAAAGGGAATGGCAGCAGCGGGGGAACAGCTCTGACCCTGCTGCCAACAGAGCCCGCCAAGGAACAGAACTGAGCCGGGCACGGATGGGCACGGGGAGGGCAGAGCTCATAAATGGGGTGGGCACTAATTAGAAGTGATGTAATTTGTAACCAATGAATGTCGCTGTTGTTATAATGCATAACTAGTGCAGGGTAGATGATGGGGCCTTTCAGACTGGAAATAAAGCACAGAATTCCCTCATGGTGGTGTGAGAACTGGAGGCACCAGGACGGAGTCTGTGATGGGGACAACACAGGGCTAACACAGCCCCCGCTGAGGAAAGAAGAGGCTGAGCACAACAAGGCTTTTTTCAAAATCAGTAAAACTTTATTCTATTTCCATTCTTTGCCATTAACAGAAAAAAAATTGGAGAAAGCAATGTTTTGTTTTACAAAGATAATGCATCTCCCAGAGAAGAAAACCCTAAATTGAGAATAGAGGTAACATGAAAAAAAAAAAAAAAAACCAAACAAAAAAAAATTAATCAAAATAAAAATAAAATTAAAAACAAAACAAAACAAACCCAAACCAAACCACAGTACTGCCCTCTATTCCAAAAAGTAACTCCTGATCTTTTTGGTTACAGTAATACTTAGACCAATCATTCAGTTTTCTTGCTTGATAAAGTGTGACTGGGGAAATGGAGGGAGGGGGGCAGGGGAGAAAAAAAAAAACCAAAATAAAATAAAACCAAATAAAACAAACAAAAAAAAACCAAAAAAAAAAAAAAAAAAGCACACAGACATCAACTAGTCACCTTGATGAAAGTCTCAATACAGCTATGGAAAGCCTAAGTATTTATTCTCTTACAGTACACTGGGTGCCGGCTGCAAAAAGAACAAAAAAAATGTATCCACTTCAGGCACAACTTCTTTCTTTTTAAATTTAAATCAGTAAAAGAAACTGGGTTTAGAAGCTGCAGTGTTCTAAGCAGCAGCAGATTTGTGCATTGTTTTAAATATATTTAAATTACCACACTGATGGCACACCTCAGCCTTATGAAATTCTGCACTGTCTGTTCCAGAACACTACAAAATCCACCGACCCTGGGAGAGACTTGCACTGAGCTCTAAGGACTGGCTAAAGGAGTCAAGTTAAATGAACTAGGAAAACACTGTAACATTTGGCCATCAACTCAAGGTATCTGAATGTTTGTGGAGATCTGATAGAAACAGAACTTATTCCACCCTCACACGTTCCTCAAAATTTGAGCAGAGTGAGCTGAAGTGAGTCTTCCCTTCCACTCGGGAAAGGAGATAATGCAACTGAGCACTAAGGCATAATAAACCTTGGCCAAAAACAAGGATAAAGCATAATAACTGTAGTGCAGAATTCCACAAGGTCTGCCCGAGCAGAGCTGTCTATGTTTACTCACAGAGGCAATGGAGATTGCAGTTACCAGTTGCGTTAAATGCACCATTCAAAACAAGCTTCTAAAATGTGATACTATAAGGCGCCACCTTAAAGTTCTCCAGAATGCAACTGTGCAGAAATTTAAAATGGTTTCGTAAATTTAATTTTAAACATAACATGAGAAGGTGTTAAAACTGGTGGAATAGCTTCTGAGAATTTGGAGGAAGGGGTGAACAGGGAGATATTCAGTACCCTTCGGCAGCCCCACCGCACGGCCCAACGCCGCCGTGGGCTGGGGATCAGTCTATAACACCAGCCTGGCGGATCTTTCTCTCTGCACCAAATCCCTGCAAGCAAAACAAAACACACTTTTAGCATCACACAACCATGGTATCATTTAGGCTGGAAAATTGTCATGGGTGTATTTTATGAAAAATCCTTTCATTAGGATCTTTTCTCCTGAGAGGTGAGAAGCTTCAGTTTCTTCATGTTTTGCTGCTTTGGAATGTGATCTGGAGAATTGTTTACCCAGCACGTGAAATTGGTTTTACTTTATGACCTATGACAGCCACCTAGGAGCTATAAGCCACCAATGACAGGCTATGAGCAGTCACAAGATTTTATTATCATTACTTTCTATTCCTTTCAAGCCTCCTAATGAAATCCTTTCTTCTATTCTTTTAGTATAGTTTTAGTATATAATTTTCTTTTAACATAACATATATCATAAAATAATAAATCAGCCTTCTGAAACATGGAGTCAAGATTCTCATCTCCTCCCTCATCCTGGGACCCCTGTGAACACCACCACAGAAGATGATATAAGGGTCTCCTCAAGCTCTTGGAGATCTGTATCACACCCAAGATAACTCAGCTACCTTAGAAGGCATAAAATCAGCAGGATGGCTTCTGTGGCAGTGTTGGAAACAAAAAAGTTCTAATAAAAGGCAAAATAACAAAACTCTTTATAGAGAAAAACCGAGACAGGTGCAAGAAGTTCTTGCTCCTAGTAAAACATCTCACAAAAGCCATTAGTTTCTGTGTTTTCTTCTTTTTCTAGCAAATTGCTCAGGCAAAACTTTTTGGCTTCTATCCAATTGGCTATCCTTAAGTTTGAGGTAAAGTCTCCCAGGTCCTATGAGGTGTCTTTTTTGCAAATTGAAGAAAGAAGTTCCTTTTTAAGGAGACAAAGGATAGTTACATCACTCCATCAACAGGAAGCACATTCCTATAGGAAAAGGAAAATCATCAAGTCCAACTGCGAACCTGGCACTGCCACTGGGCTTTGAGGCAGAGCCTGGTCTGTTCCACCCAAGCAGTTCCCTTCTAATTAGTCATGTTTGTCTTCACAAACAGAGACAGCAACAAAACAGGTTCTCTGGGGTGTTCTTTGTAGTCCAAACACAACAGAGATTCCAAACACTTTTCTCCTGCTTATCAAGAAGTGCCAGAACGTTGTGTGAAAGCCACGTCTAGGTAAACAGACTTCACTTGCTACCTCTGAGGTTTATAAATGAAGAGCAAACTACAACAGACAAGACAAACCATGACAAAAAGGTTCCAACCCAGGCAGCAGTGGGTTGCTTCTCTCTCCTGTGCTCTTCTGAAAGCACAGCACACAGGGCACAGCGTGACCGTGTTCACAGGGGTCTTAGGATGAGGGAAGAGATGAGGATCTGAGTCCATGTTTCAGAAGGCTGATTTATTATTTTATGATATATATTATATTAAAACGATACTAAAAGAATAGAAGAAAGGATTTCATCAGAAGGGTAGCTAAGAATAGAAAAGGAAAGACTGAATAACAAAGGCTTGTGCCTCGGACAGAGAGTCCAAGCCAGCTGACTGTGATTGGCCATTAATTAGAAACAACTGCATGAGACCAATCACAGATGCACCTGTTGCATTCCACAGCAGCAGATAACCATTGTTTACATTTTGTTCCTGAGGCCTCTCAGCTTCTCAGGAGGAAAAATCCTAAGGAAAGGATTTTTCATAAAATGTGTCTGTGACAGACACAGAGCACACACAGCACACAGCAGTGACACAGGGCACACACAGGGCACACACAGGGCACACACAGGGCACACACAGGGCACACACAGGGCACAGCAGTGACACAGGGCACACACAGGGCACACACAGGGCACACACAGGGCACACACAGGGCACACACAGGGCACACACAGGGCACACACAGGGCACACACAGGGCACACACAGGGCACACACAGGGCACACACAGGGCACAGCTCACAGCACAGACACAATCCACCCTCACACAGCACCGCTCCCTACAGAACAGCAGCAGCCACAGCTCAGGCCCCCCCAGAGGCAGCACTGTGTGTTCCCCTGGGCAGGCAGGCCCTGCAGGGCTCTGCCCTGCCTGTGTGGGTACCTTTGAGTTGTCGGGGCCCCGGGGCTGGCGCAGCACCGTGAGCCGCGGGGCGTTGGCATCGTCCAGGTTGATGCTCTTTAGGCGGTTCACGAGTCTATCGGGACGCGGAGCAGCCACGGCCTTGGCGCCTTCGCTGCAAGAGAGCACAGGCAGGGCAGGGTCACCCCGGGCTGGCCAGGGCACCCCAGGCTTTGCCAGGCCTTGGGCACGGTTATTTATTGTGCAGGATTGATGCTGTGTGACAGCAGACCCGGCTGGTGGGCTGGCACTGCCCCAAACCTTGCTGTCCACGCTGGGCACTGCACTAGGGGAGCTCAGTGATCTCCAGAGGGTGTTCTTTAGGGAGCACAGGTCTGGTATTTACTCTCATGCACATCTAACCAATGTTTCCTAAGTTTCCATTGCCCAGAGAAGCTGTGGCTGCCCCATCCCTGGAAATCTCCAAGGCCAGGCTGGATGTGCCTGAAGAGCAACCTGGCATAGTGGCAGGCATCCACAGCAGGGGTGGAACTGAGATGGTTTTTTAGGTTCCCTTCCAACCCAACCCATTCTGTGACTCAACTGCAATAATAAAGACTTGCAAGTTGCCAGCATATCATGGCAGAGCATTAACATCTCTGAAGATAATGGGCACAGAATTTTGAAACAAAAACATTAGCTTTCTGTTATTACTCTACTGCTATCTCAAGCTTAAACAAAATACAAATTATGCAGTCTTCTTCAAGTGTATATATAAAAAACCCCCATCACTTGTAAAAAATGCCATGCCAAAAAGAAGAGTCTCTAAAACATGAGTTTTCTATTTAAAAATTAAAGCTGCTCTTAAGGAAAGAGATGGCAGCACTGTGGAGTGTGCTGGCCAGTGGCCAGCATCCACACAGGAGAGCCATCACTTTCCTTATCATTAACTTCCACTTGCAAGCCTGTATCCAAATTCCTGCTACAGGGGGAGTTTAAGAACAGGTTAAAAAAGGAACAATGCATCTGTAATTAGAAGAGCTGGGAGTGCTGCTGCTGCCTGCACTGGAAGAGCTGGGAGCTCTCAGGTGTCCTGGAGGCAGCTGGAACCCAGAGCTCCTGCTGCAGGAACATCCAGCTCAGGCAGACCAGGCTGCAGGGCCCTGCTGGGATGCAAACACTGGCCAGGGTCACTCCTTCCATCCCAGAGCCTCACCAGACACGCCACACGTTGCAGGCACTGCATTTTCCTGTGCGCTGGTTCAGGATTACGGAGAACTCCACTTCATCCCCAGCCTGGAGCTCCACGCCATCCTGGACTTCTTTGACATGGAAGAAGAGCTTTTTGCTGTCACCAACTTCATAGTTAATGAAACCAAACTGAAAAGCAACACATCACAACATTACTAATTTGCTCTGCTCCAGACAAAGGCAGTAACTTACTCATCACTGTAGTTTAACTACTTCTAAATAAAACTTCCAAACTGTGCTGCCTACTAGAACTGGAAATACAATTTCTGCAGTGATCAGAACATTCTGTATGGAAACAACATTTCTGGAAATCCAGGCACTCTTCCTGGCACTGTAAAGTCACATTTAAATCCTGAAGTCTATAAAACAAGTTTTGAAAACTGCCCCCAAGGGCTGGCAGCTGCATTAAACAGAGAAGAGCAGTGCCTCAAGCTCTGAGACTCCACCCTGAAGTTACACAGCAGCAATCACTCAATTTTAGGCCTGTCACTGGGATAAGAAGCCATTCACTTCTGTTTTCCATTCTACTCATGTACAAGCCAGGAATACTCATCCAGCCTCTCCATAAATGACTGGAGATTAGTGCTGCATGGTATCTGTAAAAACAGACAGCATTTGCAGCATTTAACTTTTTAATCATTCCAAGATGCAACGAGGGCAAAGATCAGCCTTTGCATTTCAGATGAGCTGTAATCACTGACTGCTCAGTGCTGTGAAGAAGCTCCTTCCAGAAGCAAAGTACGTGCATGTTTTGTTTTTCTGAACACTTTTTAAACACACTGTGCAGCAGAAACCAGTTAGAGCAATTTCTAAGACATCTCAAAGCCAAATCTTCAGAATTATCTGCTGCCCAGCAATTCTGATGTTTCAGCACCAAACCAGGCTCTGAGCCCACCTTTACTCAAGTCCCACCAGGGTGGGTTACACCACCAGCTCCCTGGAGTCCTGAGCAATCTGTCTGGGCAGAGCTGCCTCAGTTCCAGCACTGAGGTGGTTCTGAGCTGCTCTGTGCCAGCTGGAGCAGTGATTCCCATGCCCAGGCCCTGTGCCAGGCTCACTCACCTGGTCCTTGACGCACTCCACGGTGGCCCTGCGGAAGGGGGTGATGTTCACAGCCATGGTCTGCGCGTTCTGGCCCAGCACACACAGCTGGAACTTTACTGTCTCCCCCTTCTGCAGACAGTCACCTTTGTTTGCCATGCCAACAATTCCAAAGGGATAGACCTCTCCTTTCATTTCACCTGGGGGGGGAAGCAGGAGACACAACTGAGAGGCCTTTGCCACTTGATATCAGATTTCAAATACTACAAATCAGCTTAGCTGTGTGGATGCAGTTTGCAGTGTGAATAAAGTCCTCAACAGCTCTTTTTACAGTGCATTCAACTTGTGCTTTTGTGGAAAGAACACTTAATTAAAAGGAACCAATCTTACCATCCTCCATGACTTCAATCATGCCCTGGTACTCTGTCTGTGTGGGATCTACACTCCTCAAGGGACGAATTACTTTACCAGAGTAAACAGTTGGATCAGCTTCTTCAGTGATACCATTCACTGAAAAGAGACAGAGAATAGAGGAATGGGATGTTTTAATCATAGTTTATTTTAAAACTGATTTAAATAAGTGATTCAGACTGACCAGGAGTCAATGTTTTGCATTACATGACAATGAATCAAAATCATACTGATATACCATACATGGAGGTAGAAAAATTTTTCTCAAGAAACTTAAGGTCAGGAAGCTTGAAAAGCAAATCAAAGTGTTTCCTTCCTTTCTCTTCCACATTCCCTACTCACTTTATCATCCAATAATGCTGGAGAATGCATTTCCCCCCACCCCCAAGTCCTCAATACCCTCCCCCACCTGCCCTGCTCCTGCCATCTTTCCCCTGTGAGGAACAGCACAATGGGTGCAGGTACTGATCTGGCCAGTTCTGCCATTCAGCCTCTCCTTATAACCCCTAATGAGGAGGACTGAGGACACTAAAGGTTCACAGAATTGCTGCAGTGCACAGAACTGTTGGTCTGTGCTTGTGTGTTCTCTGCAAACACAGGCAGCAGCTTTCAGGGAACCAGTGACCACCCCACACTGAGCATCTTCTTGCTCTCACTCCAAGTGTAAATGGATCATGAACAAACTTCACCCCCAGCACGTGCCAAGAGCCCTGCAGACAGAAAATACCAGGTACAGCCTTACCTGCATGTGTTTTATTTACTTTCTCTGCACTAACTTTGTTTCCTTTGCCTTTTGACAAGCTGTATTCCACAGTGTCTCCAAGTTCCAGGCTATCGATATCACCACAATATTCACTACAGGACCAGAATGAGAAACAGTTTTCCTTTATTTCCATGACAACAGTGATGCTCACCCAACATCCACATCAGTTATCAGAAATTATTTAAATCCCTCATCAGTTCACAAGGAACCTCCATTCAGGAAAATGAAGCATTTAAATACATAACACAACTGGTTTTCTTGGCTGGGAATTAGAGGCACAGAACACCAGGAGTGCTGACTAACAGAAAAGCTTGAACCAGTCCAACAGAGATGATAAATAAAACTGTAAATATTTAAGCATATATATAAATATATTATGTGTGTGTAAAGTGCAAATGGGTTCAAAACTCCACACCATCCCACTTCCCATACACAGACACATCATGAAATAATAAAACTGTCATTCACCTGTAGTGGAAGAAGATCTCCTTATCATGATTGGCTGTTTCAATAAACCCAAAGTTATCTTTCAGGGCTGCCACATAGCCCAGGAGCCTCTTGGAGCTGTAGTTGCGTCCCAGCATCCTGACAGAAACAGCCGTCTGCAGCCCGGTCCTCTTCACCTCACACACACAGAACTCAACCTGGGGGGACAGGGCCATCAGTGCCACACAGAGAGAGGCAAAGAAAACCAAACACATTCAGAAAAATGCAAAGAAAACCAAACACATTCAGTACCAGGCAGAAAAATGCAATGAAAACCAAACACATTCAGTACCAGGCAGAAAAATGCAATGAAAACCAAACACATTCAGTACCAGGCAGAAAAATGCAATGAAAACCAAACACATTCAGAAAAATGCAAAGAAAACCAAACACATTCATACAGTAGAAAAATGCAATGAAAACCAAAAACATCAGTACCAGCGAAAATCAATAAACCAAACACATTCAGAAAAATGCAAAGAAAACCAAACACATTCAGAAAAATGCAAAGAAAACCAAACACATTCAATACCACACAGAAAAATGCAATGAAAACCAAACACATTCAGAAAAATGCAAAGAAAACCAAACACATTCAGAAAAATGCAAAGAAAACCAAACACATTCAGAAAAATGCAAAGAAAACCAAACACATTCAGTACCAGGCAGAAAAATGCAAAGAAAGCCATGACCACCAAAAAAACCCCCAAATTCATTTTGAGGCTGTGCAGCTCTGCAGCAGCACCTGGTCTCTGCAGGAAAGTTATTTCCTAGTCAGCTTTCACCCCTTAACCGTGAGAAGTTTTCTGTCCCTGGGGATCAGCTCCTCTCCCTACACTGCTCACCAGTGGCCCACAGTGGGATGTGCCTCACTTCACTCCTTGTTTCAGTTTTTACAGACAATAACCAGTAACCAGAATGGCTCCTGAGGGTTTTGTTGCTCTTCTTAATCTCCAAGCTTTTTCCCTTTCCATTGTCCCTCAGGTTAATATGCTCATGAGGGAATATTCCCCTTCTTTAATAACCATCTTAGTCTCTATGCTAATAATTTCCTCTTGACAAGCAGTGTCCACTTAGTGATAAAAATTCTTTGTTAAAAAAACATCATTTAGACAGTAAGACATTATTTCCACCTATACATCACCAGGTTGGAGGGTATTTTTTACTCATTTAAACACAACATTGCAGGTGATGCCACACAGATGCCTTGTCCTCCATTTGTTCCAAGTAAAGGCAAAGAGAAGCTCACACTCCACAATGCCCAGAACAGCATTTCCCAATAGTACACTTAATTCTCTTACCTTATCTCCTATCTGGGGATTAGTAGATCCTTCCACATCCTTGGCCTGGTAAGGAATGGTCAGTTTTACTCCACAGTCATCATACACAATTATTCCATCTTCAGCTTCCTGAAAACAAGAGGTCAGAATTCAGCAATCAATTCAGTTTCCTACACACAGCTCAAGCACTGCTCACTGGAGTTTCAGTGGTTTTACAATAACTGCTCAAAACCACAACCAAACTCTGGGTAAGGAGATTTAAACGATGCCAGACAGTATTTTAAAAGGCAATGAAGTATTGCCACCAGTTCCAGCAAGCATTTGTTGGAACTTTTAAGTGTTCTGGCATTGTTTAAAAAAGCAGAACAAAAACAGTAAGACTGTTCCTATGAAACTTAAATAATTCTATCAAGAATCTTGTGTACTGAGAGGCAGAAAGAAACTCCCCATCAATTTCCTGGAAATGATCCTCAACAACAATATGATCATTAATGATTATCAACAATATTTTTATTATCTTCTTCAGAGCAGTTCATTTTCACTGACTGCTCTCATCAGCTGTAGTTCACTCTATACAGAATGAACAGTGCTTCAAACCCAGCTGAACTAGAGATCTGAAGGAATCAGCCTGAGTCTGCAATGGCAGGAATGAAGGGGAGCAGCATTACCTTCTCTTTGCCTTTGTTTGGGCTAGTGGCTTTGGCTGGAGTGGCTTCTTTGTCTATAGTGCCCACAAAGCGATGCTCTGACTGGGTGTGGAAGGAAACCGTGCCCTTGGGGAGCTTTTTGATCCTTATGGCATGGTTCCTTTGGGCAGACAGCATATCCTGGAAAAGAAATCCATCAGGTTACAGACACACTGGGCAGAATTCCCTTAACTGCTGAGATTTTATAGGAGTTGAAATCCCACTTACAGGAACGACGGTGAACTCTACTTCATCAGAAATATGGAGCTGATTTCCATCCATGATCTCACTGAAGTGGAAGAACATCCGAGCATCCCTGTCCACACATTTAATGAAGCCAAAGCCATCCCTCATTGCTGCAATCACACCCTGGAAGAGCCAAACCAACAGTTACAGTTTCATGCCTGGTATGTGACACCTGTCCAGCTGCTCCATGGGTCAGGAGTGGGCAGAAAGGCCTGAATCCTGGGAAAACACTTGGATTAAGCAATGTCCTTCCTTGCAAACCCTGCTGCTCACAGCTCTAGTCAAGCTGGAAGTTCTTCCCACCTCATTTCTGAAGTCAACTCCAGATAAAGAGTGCAGTGGAGAATATTAATTCAAGGACTGAAGTTAAAGAATCTGCCAGTACAGAGGACACAATGGGGAGCTCTGCAAACACTGTATCATCTCTAGGAGAATATGAAACACACAAACACACACTAAAGGTACAACCATCTATAAAAACAGGAGATAAAATCAGTGTTCAGAGGAAAGTTTAAGAGAAAAACCATCAGATTTCCAGTCACAAATGAAGGAATGATAAAGAAGCTGTTAAACAAGACTCCCATACCCATGGGTGTGTTTTGGGAACACACTCCCACGTGACACAGGAGTTTAGTGACCTTCCTGATAACCACTAGGAATGGAATGCTGAGTGATAAACAGAATATACTGACAAAAACCCAAACCCTAGTCTGGGTTTGAATTCCAGATGCTGCCAGAATGAAGGCAGAATTCATTAACACATTGCCTAAAACCCAGTTAATACAGAATTCAGCAAGGCTTAGGATAAACTCAGAGGATCTGAATCACAGTGTACCTTTCACCTTTAGGAAAATTCCTCTCTTGAACAGCTTTCACAAACTCCAGCAAACCACCCAACCTTCCTAGAGGCTGCCAGCACCTATCACCCCCACGGGAGCTCAGCTCAGGCAGGCAGGTGTATGCAGCCAGAGCAGAAATACAACAAGTCTATAGGATAGAAACCCAAAATCTCAAATTATGAAATCACAACTCAGGGTTTTTTAAAACCAAGGGACAATAATTCACAGCACACTGATGTGACAACACTAACTGAACTCCAAATTGCAAAGGAAAGCAAAGTCACAGTCTAGCTGGAACAGAACCAACATTCCAAGTTACAGGAATGAAAGATATTCTGTAATGCTCATTAGCACATCCACCTTAGTCCCTGTAATCCACAAAGAGTTTCTTGTACTGAGAGAACTCTGCTCTACCATCCTTCTGCTTGACTCTCAGATTGGCCAAAAAACTTGAAATACAAAAGCTCAGAGTCTCTCCTCCAACTGTTTACACTTTTCACTATCTGAACCAGGGTAGTCCCAAGGTCTCCAGTTTTCCAAAGAAAGATGAGTATTTTCCTCTTTACACTCAAGTATGTGAATTTTTAACTGTCAGTTCAAGACTACATCACTTCTGTCTGCTACAACCAGCCAGCAATCCCATCCAAGCTCTAATTTCCTAATATAATTTCACTTAAATGTTAAAAAGTAGTTAAGACTTTATTCTTTTAAGGCAAAGATGCAGAGCATTAATTCTGAATTTTCTGCTTTGCTTGCACTGCAGGTCCCAGACCTGGATTTCAGAGCAGGCAGTGGAAGACATGAGTGATTTTTCTATCTATTGTAGAAGACAGCCCCCAACTCATGTTTTATTTCACTTCCCCTCAAGAATTAGAAACATTTAGGTACTTGCCATTTCTCTGGTTTCGTTAGTAAACTGGAAAGTGTTGGGGAGAACCTCAATGTTGGTGGCTCGCTCCAGTTTGTCGCGCCTGTCCGTGGAAATGTTGAACCGCACGTGGTCGCTCTCCAGCAAGGTCACCTTGGATTTTGTGTCCTTGTCCCCAAAGGGAAGCTCCTTAGGAATCACAAAGTCCACTTTGATGCGACCAGGTAATGGATCACTCTGGGGACAGAAAACAAGGGAAAGCTGAGTTCACCTGCAGGGCTCAGCACAGGGGTCCTGCCAAGTCCTGCTGGACTCAGCTCTGCTTCATCTCCACCACTCCTCATCTGGAACTTGCCCAATGCAAAGTGGCTTTTGGAGCTGAAGGTTTTTTAAGCCCCCACCATGTCCTGCTGAAGGAATTCTCTATGTCTCTGTTTGCTCTGGGGACAGAGAACCCAATGAAACCAGAGTTCGCCTGCTGGACTCAGCTCTGTTCCATCTCCATCACTCCTCATCTGGAACTTGCCAAATGCAAAGTGGCTTTTGGAGCTGAAACTTGGATTAAAGATTTTTTAAGCCCCAGCCATGTCCTACTTAAAGGAATTTTCTTTATTTCTCTATTTGCTCTGGGGACAGAAAACCCAAGGGAAAGCTGAGTTCACCTGCTGGACTCAGCTCTGTTCCATTTCCACCACTCCTCATCTGGAACTTGCCCAATGCAAGGTGGCTTTTGGAGCTCTTGGTTGGCTTGAAAGTTTTTTAAGCCCCCACCATGTCCTGCTGAAGGAATTTTCTCTATTTGCTCTGGGGACAGGAAACCCAAGGGAAAGCTGAGTTCACCTGCAGGGCTCAGCACGGCTGAGTTCACCTGCTGGACTCAGCTCTGCCCCATCTCCACCACTCATCTGGAACTTGCCCAATGCAAGGTGGCTTTTGGAGCTGAAGGTTTTTTAAGCCCCAGTCATGCCCTGCTGAAGGAATTTTCTCTATTTCTCTATTTGCTCTGGGGACAGAGAACCCAAGGAAAGCTGAGTTCACCTGCTGGACTCAGCTCTGTTCCATCTCCATCACTCCTCATCTGGAACTTGCCCAATGAAGGTGGCTTTTGGAGCTGAAACTTGGATTAAAGATTTTTTAAGCCCCAGCCATGTCCTACTTGAAGGAATTTTTCTCTTTTGCTCTGTGGACAGAAATCCCAAGGGAAACCTGAGTTCACCTGCTGGACTCAGCTCTGCTCCATCTCCACCACTCCTCATCTGGAACTTGCCCAGTGCAAAGTGGCTTTTGGAGCTCTTGGTTGGCTGGAAATTTTTTAATCCCCAGCCATGTCCTGCTGAAGGAATTTTCTCTATTTCAAGAATGAAGTTTAGAACCATAACACTTCTAAAATGCAGGCACTTTCTTATTAAGTCTTCAAAACACCCCAAAGTTTCCCACAGTAACAGAGACTCACCTAAAACCTCAGTGGAAGTGCTCATGAACGCTCCTCCAAGTCAAACACTGCAGCCCAAAAGCCTCATTAATTGTTAATGCTCACAAGAATCCATAGATCTGGCTTATCCCAGCAAATATTTTTCCCTTTTCCCCTAGTCTTGCTTTAAGGATATGTCTAACTCCACAAAAAATATAGCAAGTATTTGGAACAATAAATCTGAAACATTAAACACACACTCCATCATGTACCACTACCCTAACTCTTCCTCTTTGAATTTGAAATTAAGAAAAAGAGCAAATCTTAATTCTGACATGATGCTTATGCAGCAAACAGGTACTGGGAAATGGGAACAAATGTTTCCAGTTATTGACTGGAATTCAATACAATCAAACCAGCATTACACAGATTTATTTAACTATTGAAATTCACCTGGTTTTTGCTGGGTACTTTTGGAATTACTTTGGTTACAGTTCCTTCAAAATGTTCAATGCTGATATCTTCAAAAATGACAGTTCCTTGAGGCAGCAGTCTAACATCTGTTGCAACTTCTTTACCCTAAGAGCACAAAATCAGTCAAACACCCAAAGAAAAGACAGAAAGTACCAGACATTTCCCAAAGAACCTCAAAGAACCTCCTCCCCCCTTTTTCAGAGCTGGGAAAGCAGAGAGCTGTGCAGTTATTCCCCAGGACCTTTGCTTCCGTTTTACTGGATTTCGTCTTACATTTCTGTCTTTGATTGTAAACTCCACATCATCACCAGGCTGTAAGGTTTCTAGGTCACCTTTAAATTCACTATAATGAAAGAATATCTCCTTCACGACATCACCTCTCTCAATAAATCCAAAGGCTTCCTGTCAACAGAAAAAAACAAAAGTGTTGAATTGTCCATTATTGAACATACCAATAAATCATCTGACAGGTTCTGGTAAACACAAAACAATCTCTGAATCCCAGCACAGCACTTACAGGTGTACACAGCTGACTGCCACAAGAAATATATAAACAGAAATAAATGGAACTTTCTTTGTTAAGAGGAGTATCAGTATCAAAGATGAGCTGTTTAAACCATTTCACACAATTTACACCTGCAGCCCAAGCTGTTAACAGCTCTAAACAACTTAAATATTACTTTGAACAGCACTCTTCAAAATAGCATTTAATTGTCAAATGAAACTTAAAATCACTTACTTTCATGGCACAGACTACTCCTTGACAGCGAGCTTGTTTCTTTTTTAAAAGCATAATGTTACGAGCACTTACAGCACCAGTACTAGAGAAAAATAAAAAAATAATAATCTGTAAACTCAAAACTGAAACAATAACTAAGACTGTACTTCATATAATAGTTCTTGAAATATGTATGAGTTCTGCCTGACTACTAAAAATATGAAGCCAGAAAAGTAATACCAACTTACTGTTTATTTGTATCAATTATAAAGTTTATTTTATCTCCTGTTTCCAGCTGTACATTTCCTTCAACATCCTCTGGGGTGTAAGTCAGGTAAAATACTTCCTGTAAATTAACATTAATTAAAGTTATTCTATTTGCAGGGTAGTTGTTTCAAAGAACGATGAACACAATTGTAATAACATTATCTGCTTAATTTAGTGAGAAAATCAACAACAATAAACATGGCATGCAAAACATTCTTTTTCTGTCGTGCTGTTTTGGTGAGTATGTAACGAGCAGCTTAAGTTGAAAGGTTTTGTACATGACCATTTTAAAGGCCAATTTCTACAGGTTAGAAGTTCAAGATAAGGATAGATGAACTTCACCAAGTTTAAAAGAGAACAATTATTTGGCTCTAGGAAGTTCTCCACAGATACAAGCAAGCAAACTGTCTCAAAACCTTTAATTTTTGTAGTAATTACCAAAGCATGCTTTTTTTTTTTTTTTGCCAAAAACTGCACAGTTCAGTGCAGTGCCAATTACCTACATTAAATTGCTTTTTTTTGTTGTTTTATTTTGTCATAGACCACAATGATGGACCAGTGAAGAGTTCAAGTAAAATACGCAAGCTTTACCCCATTACGTTCGTAGCAAACACTCCCTGTTGGACTTTGACCCGGGGCAGCTGGAGATTTACTCTCTAAATTGTGAGGAACAGCACACACAACCTACCAGTCAAAAAAAAAAAAAAAAAATCCATTGCTAGTCATTTCAGGAGTGGCATTGTTGTACATAAAATTAATCTCAGTATCCTTTACTACACACTCAGGGAATGCCACATTGCAAGTTTTCAATCTCACAGAACCCCTCCTGGCTCTAAGAAGTGTTTGGAGCCAAGTAAGAGCTCAAAATGAAAATTTGAATTTTTAACAGAGCACACTGAAATATATTTCAGTGTAATTATGGTAGTTAATACCCAGTCTCAATTAACCCAGTTTTCTGTACTGGAGAAAAGAAAGGAAATGATGTAGGTATAGAAAACAGGCACTAACTTGTCCATTTATTCGTTCTTCAGGTAATATTTCTGGCTTTATCTTCACCAATTTAATAGCAATGGGTTTTCCAGTTCGGCGGTCAGAAGACACTTCAAACTCAACATCGTCTGCAACACAAACAGGGCAATGCTGAGAGTGCTGCCTGGGATTGGGGTTTTTACAAAAATCACCAAATGGCTGAGTTTAATTCACTGTTGTAGCCAAACACAATCAAGTAGAACTCAGGTCCTTTTGTTACACATGATTTGCAAAAATTTTCTGGTTATTCTGTTTATTATCTCCTGTTGCCAGTGAACAATTCCAGTGTAATTCCACAGCAATTCCCTCCCCCTGCCTTGCTCCCTGTACAGCAGACTCTGAAGTTCAGACAACACAAACAAAGGCCACAAAACAGCTCAGAAACTTCACTCTCATGGTGATTATCAGCAAGAGGTTACAGCCTCCTCATGCTGAAAAACACCATCCTCAAACTAACCAAACAAACAGGGAGCACAAGAGGTGAATTCTCCCTCAGTCTGAGTGCCTGCCTCCATCTCAGCTAAGTTTGACCTAACACTGCACAAGTTTGTACCACAAGCTGCACCAAGTGCCAGAAAGGGCTCCCAGCAGGAGCAACAAATTATTCACAGGTGTTTTCTTTACATTACCAGTGAAAAAGAACAGGTTGTGGGGGAGGAAAAGTGCTCTGAAGAGTTTGTTTTGATTCTTATGACTTCTTTTTCTTTTAGTTACTTTTAGTAAAATCTTTATATTCTTTTAAAATTTTAAATCTACTTTACCTTTCTCCTAATTCTATCTAACAACAAGAAATAAATACCTTAATAATTAACCAACACAAGCTCACCACACTCACTAGCACATTAATGAGGAAATCTCAAAATTAGCAAAAACTGAAATCAACAAACCAAAAACCACCTGGCCATCCTCAAACTAACTCTAACCAAAGAAAAAGAGAGCACAAGAGGTGAATTCTCCCTCAGTCTGAGTGCCTGCCTCCATCTCAGCTGGACAAGTTTGACCTAACACTGCACCTTTTCCTTCTCCACAAGCTGCACAAAGGGCTGGAAAAGATTCCCACCAGGAGCAGTGAATTATTCACAGGTGGTTTCTTTACATTATCAGTGAAAAAGAAAAGATTGTGGGGGGAGAAGTGCTCTGAAGAGTTTGTTTTGATTCTTACTACTTTTTTCTTCTAATAAAATTTTCTTTATACCCTTTTAAAATTTTAAACCTACTTTACCCATCTCTCAGCAAGAAATAAACACCTTAATAATTTGAAGTTCACCACACTCACCAGCGCATTAATGAAGAAATCTCGAAATTAGCAAAAAACTGAAATCAACAAACCAAAAACCACCTGGCCATCCTCAAACTAACTCTAACCAAAGAAACAGGGAGCACAAGAGGTGAATTCTCCCTCAGTCTGAGTGCCTGCCTCCATCTCAGCTGGACAAGTTTGACCTAACACTGCACAAGTTTGTACCACAAGCTGCACAAAGGGCTGGGAAGGGCTTCCACCAGGAACAGTGAATTATTCACTGAGTTTTTTTCTTTACATTATCAGTGAAAAAGAAAAGATTGTCTGGGGGGAGAAGTGCTATGAAGAGTTTGTTTTGATTCTACTTCTTTTAATAAAATTATCTTTATACCCTTTTAAAATTTTAAACCTACTTTACCCATCTCTCAGCAAGAAATAAACACCTTAATCATTTGAAGTTCACCACACTCACCAGCGCATTAATGAAGAAATCTCGAACTTAGCAAAAACTGAAATGAACAAACCAAAAACCACCTGGCCATCCTCAAACTAACTCTAACCAAAGAAAAAGAGAGCACAAGAGGTGAATTCTCCCTCAGTCTGAGTGCCTGCCTCCATCTCAGCTGGACAAGTTTGACCTAACACTGCACAAGTTTGTACCACAAGCTGCACAAAGTGCTGGGAAGGGTTCCCACCAGGAGCAGTGAATTATTCACAGGTGGTTTCTTTACATTATCAGTGAAAAAGAAAAGGTTGTCTGGGGGGAGAAGTGCTATGAAGAGTTTGTTTTGATTCTTTTAATAAAATTATCTTTATACCCTTTTAAAATTTTAAACCTACTTTACCTATCTCTCAGCAAGAAATAAACACCTTAATCATTTGAAGTTCACCACACTCACCAGCGCATTAACGAGAAAATCTCAAAATCAGCAAAAACTGCAATTAAACCAAAACCACGAGACCCCAGAAGCAGCAGAGGGGTTTTTTGTGCCCAAGCTCAGGTACCTCCTACTTTGAGCTCCTGCAGGTTGCCGTTGTACTGGGAGCAGTGGAAGAAGAGCCGGGCCTGCCGCTCCGAGCACTGGATGAAGCCGTACGAGGTCAGCAGCTTCTCGATGACCCCGGTCTCGCGCAGCGCTGCCGAAGTACCATTGGGGTACCCGTTGTGTCCATTGTTGTGGAGCAGGTTTGGATCAAAGCTCATCTGGGCCACACAAAGCAAACAATACTGAGCATCAGATTCCTTCACATCCTGTCCCATTTTATTTGCCATCTGCATGGCAGCTGTCTTCTGTTCAGTGGGCAGTTTTCCTTATCTCTTCCACAACCACTCCTCCTTCCAGGTGGGATAATTATTATTTTAATATCAGTAGATAATTTTAATTTTAATAATATTATCTGCTGATAACAGCTATTGAATGTCACTGCTTGGCAGACAGGAACTACAGCATCCCATTGGGAGATGGGAGCCCAGAGGGAGGAGCCAAGCATTCCTACCCGGATATAATCTGGACATTTCAAGCATTCCTACCTGGATACAATCTAAGATTTCAAACATTACTACCTGGATATAATCTGAAATTTCAAACATTCCTACATTGATATAATCTGAGATTTCAAACATTCCTACACGGATAGAATCTGGAGATTTCAAACATTCCTAACTGGATACAAGCTGAGATTTCACACATTCCTACCCGGATATAATCTGGAGATTCTGGAACACCAGCACAGCTTCTGCACTGGATTGCCCAGAGGAGCAGCAGCTGCCTCTCCTTCCCCTGGATCTTCAGAGGCAGAGACTGCACCTTTCTCCAGGATCCCTGCTCCAGCAGAACCAGCCCTGACACTGCAGGAGGGCTGAGCCACAATTCCAATGGGGCTGCTGCCAACAGCCTGACCCACAGGGTGTCAGGCTGGGTTCTGACTCTGGCAGTGTTGGTTTAGTTCACTGCATTGTTTATTTTATCCTTTTATTTTCTTCCCTATTAAAGAACTGTTATTCCTGCTCCCATATTTTTTGCCTGAGAGCCCCTTAATTTCAAATTTATAGCAATTGGGAGGGGTGGGGAGGGTTTACATTTTCCTGCCTTCCTTCGCAAACACCTGTCTTTCAAAAACATCCCCACAACACAGTAAGAGCTTGTGTAGTTACTGACACCTTCCTAAAATGTGTTTTAAGAATGTTCCTAAAATGTGTTTTAAAACCAGCAAAAGAGTTGAGCTTTTTTAACACAGTAATCCTTAAAATTTATATAGGCAATATATTTATAAAACAAGCCAGAACTGTAACACCAAAACAAAGCTTGCTTACAACAAAACAGACTTCTGGAATTTTTCAAGTATTACACCTCAAAGTACTCCCACATTCGCTGTTTCACACCAGAGCCTGAAAACATCTGAAGTATCTGCTCTTCCAAATTAAACAGGTGATTAGGAAAATGCAACAGTTCTGAATCAACACAATTAGGTTCAAATCCCTGCATAGTTTCTCCCTAGTTCATGTGTTCAGCCTTTCATACTAAAAAATGCTTTTAAGTAATTAAACAGTTTTGCACAGTTATGGAATTAATAACCAGAATTTAACATTCCTGTGGCATAGAAGCTCAAGTGCTAGAAAGACACAGAAAATTTGAAAATAGCACTAAAGGTGTAATGAACTCCTAAATTAAATGACATATTTTATGGGGCATTTTTTCTTTTCAAGTCACAGATTCACCCTTGAAATATTCCCAATCCCTTTACCAACTCATTGGCTTTTTTGATGTACAAGTCTCCTTTTTAAAGCAGAGCACTTGGACTTACAGGCTAGCAATTAAATCAGTGAAATGTATTATACCTCACTGAACACTGCAATTCAAGAGAGCCAACTGAAGCAACCCTCTTCCCTCCAAACATCTCAAAATATACAGGATTATTTATTAGTTTCCAGAGGTTTTAATTTGGAAACAGAATGAGATCATATCAGTTTTCTGCTTTCCTGCTGCAACAAGCAGAGAGCTTAAAAATTACTCAGCAATGTGTTTAGTGGAGATAAAAGACACCTGAGCAACTTGTAAAAGGGTCTTGTTTCTCACCCTAACACAGCCAATGAGTTATTCAATGCATTAGAAGGCACAGCATTCTTATTCTGCTGTTTGGAAATCAGTTTAAAGGTGATCAAAGAGCACCAAAAAAACACCTGCTGTGAAGTTCTTGGGGAGAAATTTTTGGTTTTGGAGACTGACATTAAAAAAAATAAAATTGGAAACAAGAAC
The DNA here is from genome assembly GCF_028769735.1 of Zonotrichia leucophrys gambelii. NCBI lineage: Eukaryota > Metazoa > Chordata > Aves > Passeriformes > Passerellidae > Zonotrichia > Zonotrichia leucophrys. Next base: position 4,561,001 of record NC_088195.1, read on the forward strand.
ACAAAGTAAAGATTGGCAGTGTTTTGACCTCCAAGAGGAGGAGTCTGCTTCAGACCCACATGGGGCAGATGTAAATGAAGAAAAACACAAATAACAGAAGGTGGGGGAGTGATCTGAGGGGGCAAAGGATGCCAGGACAGTGTGTAATGGTGCCCATCCCACAGCACTTCCACACCACACTGTTACCACCCAAGGCTCTCTAAGAATTCCCTGAACTGCTCAATCTGCTGTGATATCATTGCTGTAACACACACTGCTTATTTCCTTGCTCTGCATCTCACTTTTCTGTCCCTTCAAAACCAGTAACAACCTCTTAATTTCAATCAATGCTGAACTCTTATTCTTACCTGTCCAACCTGCAATAAGCAGCATAAATCAATACCCTGAACATGTTCAAGTCATGAAATAGTGCCATGTCAGAAAATAATGAATCAGAAAATTAGAGACACACAGAGAGCTCCAGCCCATCCCTCCTCAAAGGCCTCCTGCCAACAGAGGCAGCCATGGCTTTGTCCAGCTGAGTCCTGGGGACCTCCAAGGACAGAGGTTCCACCTTTCTGGGGTCACTGTTACCTCAGCAAAGATTTCCCTCCCCTCCTGTCCAGCCTAAGCTGCTCAAATGACAAAAGCCACAGCATCAAATCTCTTTTATGCACTAGATTATGTTTAAAGGACATTTTCTCTGAGTATTTAACAAAAAACACTTAATAAATCTGTTAAGATTTACTGACTAGGTCCTGCCTGTCAGCATCATGCCATGATAATAATCCTCATCTTTTGAGGAAGGCAACCCCAGGACACTCCACAGCAGAAAATGTCCTTGTGGGAACAAAACAGCTCAAGTGTTTTAGGCTATCCTAGAGTCTGAAATACTTTTCAAAAATAAACTGGTCCTGCAAGTAGGGTGGCTGGAAGAAGAGAAAATGATATGTTATTATACCTTCTGCCAGGAGAATTACAGGCCAGAGCATTTAACCCATTCTGGAAGCTGGAATGAGCCAAAGGCTCCTGTGAGTCACCAAATGGCCACCTCACCTCTGACACAAGGGAAGCAGCAAGCAGACACCATGCCTCACACATGAGCTAAAGTTACATCAGAGAGAGAAAATGGCAAAAATCTGGATTAAAACTTGGCTCAGAATAGCCTCTGTTAGGGTTAGAAAGCCACAGTGCTTCACCTCCTGCTCAGGCTACCCCTGCATGAGATCATTTGAACTGTCTGAGTTTAAAGGAGCACAGCACAAAGAACTCCTCAATCCTCTAAAGCCTGACAACTTCAGTTCAAACAAAGATTCCTCAGGTGGCACTGAAACCTCCTGTACAAAGATACTATTATAAAGTATCAGCTTTTCCAGATAATTGTCAAATTCCTACATCTTATAACAGGAATATGAACTATTAACCCCATCAAAAGAAATATTTAGAGAAAGAAAAAAAACAACTGTGCTGTAAGATTAAGATACTAAAGAGAAGTTATTTGAGAAATGGGATGGAACCACAAACCTACTGTTACTAAAAGAGAGAAACACCAATAATCAGCTCTCAGGGTTATAAGTATTGTTACATAGAACCACACTGCAGCTACTATGGATTCACCAAAATAAATGAATGTAACAGCAAAGAGTCATGGAACCAATGAATGGTTTGGGTGGGAAGGGGCCTTAAATATCATTCTGTTTCACCCCCTGGCATGGGCAGGGACCTTCCACCATCCCAGCCTGCCCCAAGCCCTGCCCAGCCTGGCCTTGGGCACTTCCCAGGATGGGGCAGCCCCAGCTGCTCTGTGCCAGGGCTTCACTATTAAATATTTATTATCAAGAAATATTAAAAAAACCCTCACCAACACCACCCCCTTCTGTTAAAAACTTAGTAAGAACCAAGCTCAAAACCACAGCTACAACTCTTTCCCCAGCATGTGCACCAACCTCGCAGTGATATTCAAATATTGCACTTTCAGTAGTATTTGCCGATTCCTCTGTTTCAGCACAAGTTTCTAAGGATGAAGACTGCTATTCTTTTAAAAAAGGGAACAAAAGGAAGAGAGACAAAAAGAGAAAGAAAAAGATAGCAAAAGAAGGTGATCTATCAAGCTCTAGAGAATACAAGTGCTGCTGCCCTGGGCAGTTTCACTACAGCACTGGAGAAAACAAAGACTACTATAGCAGCGTCGGGACGTGCTCTTTTGAAGCTGTTGAGTAGGCACAAACTTCTTGTTTCAGATCAAGCCTTGTATCTTCTTCAGTGTAAGTTGCCTCTTCTTTGGTCTTGAGTTGTTACAATGTGGTATACTTAGATTCTTTTTCCTGATCTGAACTTGAAGCAGCAGTTTCAGGTGGTAAATTCTGTTCTGTTCCACTTCATACTGGAGAAAGGAGAAAGACACACACACTGAGTATGACTGTGAAGGAAATTCTCATCAAATCACAGAATGGATTGGTTTGGGACCTTAAAGACCATCTACTTCCAAACCCCCTTTCACATCAGTTCTAGGTCTTAATAATAGGGACATTTCCCCTACAGGAGGTTTAATCCATATTAATAAAAGTTGTTTTACAGATATATTTGGCATTCTCACTTCCAGTTCTGTTTTCCAAAAGATTGGTTGACTCCAAGCCAGTGAGATGGCATTTCCCACTCTGAACTTTTCAGACACACTTAAGACATCTCAGGGAAGGTCCCAGTGTGTACCATTAAATGTCAACTTCATTTTGATCATTAGGATTTGATCCATTAGCAAACCTTAGTGCTCCCATCAATAACTTTATATGAGTGCTTATTAAATTATAGCATAATTTATATAAGTGCTCACAAAGATCCTCAGAGGAGCAATAAGATGTATATATACATAGGAATTAAAATTTCCTGATTACTTCTGATCCAAAGTTAAGGACTAGTGATACCTGAAGCACATTTAGAATTGTATAAAAATTAAAGGAGTTCTCAATTATGTCTACAGGCACTGCATGTACAATAACACAGAGCCATTCTCTGGACTTCTGAAACAGTTTTTTGTAAAATGCTGATTCCATATGATGATATTTGTGCAGCTAACACCAGGAGAAGCCTTTCTGCACCAGTTATTAATTAGCAATTAATTCCCTCCTAAAGTTTTCCAGTGCCACTTTGTCTTTTCATGAGAAAAGCAGTTTCAGCAAACTACACAAAACAAAACCTTACAGAAATAGAAACCTTCCTTGAGAAGAAATCAAGTTTGGAGTTTGTTGTTTACTCAGTGGATAAGGGGAAAAAAGGGAGGATATTTTTGTGGACAAAAGCGGGTGAGAAACGCCACAGCTCTGTCCTCAGAGATACACTGGCAGTTCTGCACTCATCTACAGGCATGAAAACCAGAGCACAACTCTTCCCCAAGTCATTCCACAAGGCCCACACCAAAAGAGAAAAAATATGGACAGAGCCCATTCATTTCTCCAGTGTGGCAGGAAAGTGAATTTCACAACTTACACTGAGCTTTGAACTCCCTCTGGTGATTTCAAAGAGTCATTTTAAGTGACTGAAACCTGAATGCAAAGATACTTTAAAGTCTCACCCTCACCCCAGTGAAAATGCTGAGTGAAGGCAGCTATTGAAAGAACCCCAAATGTGCAAACTCATCTCCAGTTTTACTGAAGTTTGTACTTCAGTGATTTTCCCCAGCTGAAGCATCTCCTTCACTGAGAATTTCCAGCTGAAATGAGTTTTCCTGTCACACACATAAAATAGATTAAATAAATTGGGTGAGGGCTGTTCAAATCTGGTGTGAAAGGTTTGCACTGAAAGATTAGATTATAAAATATTATAAATTAGAAGACACAAAGCTATTGCAAAGATAACAGTATCACTGCTTTTCCCTCACCTCAGCATTACACTGGGGCAACTGTTACCACAATCTTCCAGGACATGTTATTTTGGGGCAGCATTTCAGCTCTCAAATGAGCACTCTGCATCCCAGGAACTGCTCTGACACACTTGGAATCTTCTCACATATTTTATCTCACTTAATTAGACCAATATTATTAGAGCTCTCCTAGAGATGTAACTCTTGTCATATTGCATTTATCATTTTTTGGCCATAAAATATATCACTTTTTCATTTTATAATCAAAACACCTCATGTGATCAAATAAGACTAAAGCTAATTATATCAATTAAAGTATTAAAGGAGTAAAGGCATAAACTTTTCCATTAAAACCCAATCTGATTTGATAACAAGATGGGTTTACCCCATTTAAGTTCTTTAAAAAAAAGCTCATCAAGCAATCATAACACAAGCAAAAAGAAATCTCACTGTGCTCATCTGCCTCAAATTCCTTACTTTTTAATTCAGCTACTATAAATACTCCTCCAAATGGTAAACACCCTGAGCAGCTGCCCAGCCCCCAAGTCTCAGTGCCTTCTGCATTTGTGTATTTACAGCTCAAAGATTTAATGTAAAGACAGGGAAGAGCTGGGCCCTGCTCCTGAGGCCTCTCCTGTGCAGATCCTGCTAAACGACAGCGGGTCACAAGCCAGAAATCACCGAGAGAGCCCCACACGGAGCCTGCCCCATGACAGCATTGTTCTGCTTCCCATTTTCTTCACAAAAAAGAGGCAACTGCAAGGACATGCGTTCTGTGCATCAGAGCACGTGCTTCCAGAAACAGCCTGAGATAAAATGTGATAAAGATAACACTTCGTCTTCTCAGTGTGTACACAGATCCGCGAGATCAGGCTCCTCCATCTCTTTTCAGATGGATGTTGGAAAGCAGCACTGAGCTCTGGGCACCCCAGTACGTGACAGCTTTGAGACGAGCCACCACCACAGCAGTGAAGTCCTTGTCATGTCAGGGAAAAATACATATATGGGGGGAAAGAATTAAAAACTACCAAGGACATCTGTGAAGAATGTATGGAGAAAATCCCAAAAAAGTCGTTAAAAGAAATATCGGGATTTTTTAAGGGTTCTGCGGTGCAGAGACGAGCCCCGCGCTGGGTATCGGTGCGGACAGCAGAGAACCGGCCCCGGACCGACGGAGCCGCCCAGGCCCGGTCCCCGCCGCGGCCGCGCTCGCTGCGCTGCACCAAGATGGAGGCGGCGGAGCGAGGGGCGGCCGCGCCGAGGGGCGGCGCCGGGGCCGCCGCCAGCGGGGCCGCCGTGCGCGGGGGCGGGCGGCTCCGGCCGGTGACAGCGCCAGGGCCGTTCGGGCAGGCCGGGCCGGGGGGAGCGCTCGCCCCGCACACAAAGGGGGGCGATGGCGGCCGCTCCCCGCACACAAAGGGCCGCGGCCGCGCTGCGCCGGGCGGGGCCGCGCGCGGCACGCCGGGAGCCGCCGCCGCCCCTCCGCCCGCACGGCCCCGCCGCCCGCCGGGGCCCGGAGCCCCCGCGGCGCCGCCCCCTCCCGGCGCGGCCCGCGAGCCCCGGCGGCTCCCGGCACGGCCGGTCCCAGCGCGGCCTCGGCGCCGCCGCTCCCGGAGCCCCGCGGAGCGCAGCGCGCACCCCGCGCCCCGCGGCCGCCGCTCCATCCCCGCACCGCCGGCCTAGTAGGCCGCACCCCCCAACCACCCCCCCACACACACCCCGCGCGCAACCCCGGCGGGGCTCCCGACGCGCTGCCCCGGTACGGGCGGAGATCCGCGGGCGCAGGTCCCGCGGCGCCCGGAGCCCGCCGGGGCGGGCGGGGGTGGCGGCGGCGCCCGGCCCGCACTCACCCCAACAGCTCAGCGCCCCCGCTCCAGCGCCGCCATGAGCAGCACGGCACGGCACGTAGGAGAGAAATCACGGCGCTCTCGCGAGAGCCGCCCGCGGACGGGGGGGGAAAGGGGCGGGGCCGCGCGTGCGCGCCAGGAGCCCGGCGGGTGGCGCTCGCGGGCACGCGCCAGAGGGGATGGGGGGGCAGTGAGGGCGGCAGCGCCCCCGTGCGGCCCGGGGAGGGAGAAACGGCTGAGGGAAGAGAGAAAACCCCGGGAGGGGAGAGGAACCCTGTGAGGGGAAAGAGAGCCCCGGCTGAGGGGAGACACGAAACCCGGGAGGGGAGAGGGAGAACCTCAGGGAGGGGAAAGAGAGCCCCGGCTACGGCACAGAGCCCCGTCTGAGGGGAGCGGAACCCCGTGAGGGGAAAGAGAACTGCGGCTATGGCACAGAGCCCCGTCTGAGGGGAGACGGAGAACCTGAGGGGAGAGAAACCTCATGAGGGGAAAGAGAGCCCTGGCTACGGCACAGAGCCCCGTCTGAGGGGAGAGGGAGAACATCAGGGAGGGGAGAGGAACCCCATGAGGGGCAAGAGAACCGCGGCTGGTGGCACTGACCCCCGCCTGAGGGGAGACACAAAACCTTGCCTGAGGGAAGAGAGCGAGACAGGCACAGAGAGAGACACAGAGAGAAAACCCCGGCTGAGGGGACAAAGTGAGACCGCTGAGGGGAGAGAGAGAGAAAAATCTCGGCTGAGGGGATCGAGAGGCAGAACCCCGGCTGAGAGGGGACAGAGCCTCAGCTGAGAAGTAGACAGAGAACCCCAAATGACGGAGGGAGAGCTCGGCCCGGGCCAGGCAGCGGGCACACCGCAGGCCTTCAGGAACTCCCTTTGGGGGGACGCCTCACTGCAGGGCTGGCAGAGCCTGAGGGGGACATGAGCCTTGTGCTCGCTGAAGAACCGGAGGATCAGTGGGAGACGCTTTGAGGACAAAGCAGAGCATTTCCAGTCCAGTTTCCAACACAAGTGGAGCAAGTTCTGAAAATGCCCAGCAGCCCTCAGGAACTGTGTACAACTGCCAGTCACAGATTCCAGTTAGAGATCCCAAATGGAACATGGAGCTAGCTGTGGCAGGGGTGTTTAGGGTGGATATCAGGGAAAGGTTCTTCCCCAGAGGGTGCTGGCACTGCCCAGGCTCCCCAGGGAATGGGCACAGCCCCGAGGCTGCCAGAGCTCCCAGGAGAGTTTGAACGTTGTCCCAAAGATGCACAGGGTGGGATTGTTGGGGTGTCTGTGCAAGGCAGGGAGTTGGAGTCCATCCCTGTGGGTCCCTTCCAACACGGGATGTTCTGTGAACATATTTGAACTTCCCTCACCTATTTTTGCTTGCTACTAATTAACAATAAACTCAATCAAAGCAACTGCTATTTAGTTCTGATTTTTTTCTAGGACCCAGCTGGAGGGATGTTACTTGACACTGAGAGAGGGAAGATAAAAATGCATCACAAGCATCCTGGATGATATTAATTTAAAAACCAGAAAATTCAATGTTTCGGTCATTGCAGTATTTCACTCAGGTGCAAAAGGCTTGGGAATATGCAGAATACATGGAATTCCCCCAGGACTCACAAAACACTTGAGCAAGTATTTCCCATTGGGTTTTTTATTCCCTCCTGAACAATTTCGAATAGAAAAGGACTGTATACAAGAGCACTCCTGTACAGAAACCCCTTATATCTACCTGTCTAGCTGGATATTCCAAATGTTCACAATGTCTCCAGTGTTCACTGTCCCTCAGTAAGCACAGGAACGAGTCACCTTCTGCATCTATCAAAAGTCTCACTTGGGGAAAAAATGCCATCAAAAATTTGAGCTAATAATGGACAGGAGATGTTTACCATTCTTGCAAGATTATTTTTCAATCACAGGTAGGCCAGAAATCTTTTATATAAAAATGTCATTAAAAATACCACAGTACTGAGAAACTCCCACAACACTGCACCTCTAATTCCACTCAACACAGGACCTGCAGTAACAATGGAACACCAGACTCACCTGTGATGTGACATTAAAATTCTGTGCATGAGGGTGGTTTGGTTTGGATTTGGTTTGGGTTTGAGGCAGACCTGAGCTCCCTCTGCCTGAACCCACATTTTTGGGAGGCCAAAGAGCTTTGATCTGCAGGTGCTGTGCTCTGGCAGGCTCTGAGCAGGGCTGGCTGCTAAATGGGAGCACTGGGAAGGCTGGGACAGGTCTAGCTATCAACAATGATTAATCCTTCAAAAAATGTGTGTGTCAGGAAGGGATGTTAACTCCAATCTTCACCCCTAAAACAAGGTAAAGTCTGCTCTGAATAGGAGTGACTCCTTCAGGTGCTCTGCTGGCATCTGCTGTGCTCTCAGCAGTGGCCAGGTGACAAAGCCAGGCCAGGTGACAAAGCCAGGCCATTCAGACACTGAGGGTCCCTCACCCTGCAGAGCCCAGCCAGAGCAAACCACATCCCTGCCTCTCACACTGTGGTTCCTCAATCATCTCCTGTTCCTTCTATCAAGCACAACAATCACAACCTGCATTATGTTCTCTAGCTACAGACAAGGTGGATTTAAGAGCCATCTGCACAGCTGGAATTATTAACTAAAGCTCATAAAAAATAACAAAGGGAGAGGAAATGAGCCATCACAAGGGAGGACACATCAAATACTTCAGTGTTAAGCATCCAAGTGCTGCAGGTACTAAGAGCAGGGTGCAAGCTTTTGCCATCAACACTTCAGAAAAATGCAGAGAACACAGCCCACACGCTTTATAGATAAAACAAATATACAAGGAAACACCTGGAACAACAAATCCTTGTCAGGTAGTTTCAAAACAGTTCCTGAAGGCTTTGGACATGAGGTTGGTGTGGCCTGGGCTTCAGTCTGGCAGATCTTCTCTCCCCACCTCGAAGGACTCCTTGCTGATCAACAGCAGCTCACGCAGCTCTTTGTTTTCAAGCTGCAAAATCAACAATTTTGCTGAAATAGAAATGAACTAATTCACAACTATCACAGAAAGGTGCTAATTTGTAGTTAAAAGATGCTGATCTTTAAACAGTCCCACTCCTTCACAGATACATAAAGTTTGTAATGCCAACATTAAGACAGTAGAACCACATAATTTAATACTGGAACCACATAATTTAAACCTTATCTTCTTCTGCCCTTATTTATTTGTATATAGATATATAAAAATAATATGAACATTAAAAACTTGAAAATAAACAATTGTGTTCTGCATTTCCTGACCCTCATCCCAAAATTTTTAGTGTTTTAAGTCCTTGACACAAACACAGAAAATACAGAGGAAGTCTGGAGACCCTCAAAGCTCAATTTATCTTCAGCACCTGGCTCTGTTCTTACCTCCAACTGAGCCAGCTTCTCCTGAACTTTAAAGAACTGCTCATCATCCACTTGAACAGCTTTTCTCATCACCTCTCCCATCTCACATATTCTGTCTATTTGACTTTCAATTTCCTGAAAGACATAAAATTAATACATTCAGTAAGTTCAGGCAAAAGAAAGTCATAATTTATTCCTTCTAAATCACTTACTTCCATTTTCCTGATTTTGGATTCTGTTTTGAATTTTAATCATTTTCTCCCAAGCACTTGAAAGCCTTTTTGCCTTGTATACTTAAGGATAAGAACTTGTACCTCATTTTCCTTTATCAGCAGTCCTTTATCAGTGAAAACAGTGAAGAGAGAGACAGCAGCCAACAAGATAAGGCACTCTGATCTAAAGGGAAATAATTTCAAGTGTGCCAAGGTCTGAGACAGCAGATTCAGGTTCATGTGAACATGATTAGTAGGCAGCAAATTTTATTTTGCTTTATTAGAAAAGCCTGACTGAATTTATTAAGACACCAAAAATAAATGCAAAGATGATTTCAAGTGTGGAGTAAACAACTTTAACTCAGAAGGACATCCAGCAACAAAACTAAAGCAAGTAAGACCAGAGCCTCCAGAGGCAGATTTTACAGAATCTGCCTAGATACAGCAATAATCCTCTTGAAAATGCATTTTGCTGCAGCTCAGAAATGCACATGGAACAAACACTGACAATTTCCAGTATGAAGCAACAGTTCCTGCTTGAAGAGCAATACATCACTTGACATGACAGGTGACAGGGTGGAGTTTCTTTAAGTGCCCATAGTTTTTCTACTGCCTCTGGAAGATAAATTTATCACAGAGCAGAGAATTCACTTTTGAACTCCATTATTCAGAAAGTATGTAAACAAATTGGAGCATCCAGAAGACAGCTGGAGAACATGAAAGACTTCTGGGAAGAAAGATTATTATTTTTCTAAACGATTATTTTTCTAAACAGGAAGATGGTTATACTAAGAATAGTTATTTTAAAGACATTAGCAGTTTGTTACTGTTCTCCAAATGGTGGGAAAAAAACCTCAAGGACTTCACCTGAAGTACAGAAGAATTTGCCTAGAAATTGAGATAATCAAGGGATATCCCTTCAAGGGTTCCTGCACAGCCCTTTCAGCTTTGCATTGTCAAGTTTTGTTCAAATGTAAAACCCTGATAAACAGCAATTAATGCACTCAGGGAGGCACTGGAAAGCAAACATAGCTACACCTTCAGAGGAGTTAAGCAACTGAGAAAAGAGAAGCAGTGAATTGCCACATATCAGTGCACAGAAACACATGACAAGAGTTGGCCTGGCTCCAGCTCCAATAAAAAAGATACAAGATATGAAATGTCACTGGGTTGAACCAACCTGCTGTTCTCTAACCAGATAAAAATGCATTTCAATAAAGGCCTAACACAATTCCTAAGTTTTAAATGGAAATTTAATGTTATTCTATTGTTACTCAATACCTAAATATGAAACAGGCAGCAGTTAGCAGCAGCCACATCCCAGAGTTTTGTACAAAACTGAACCCAGTGTGTACAAAGGGACACTTCAGGCCACTCCACACAGTATCTGGATTTAAAAACACTAGGGAGTGAAATCTCTTAAGAACTAAACATATACAGCTCACAGAGTTTAGGAGGGTTTTTCCCCTTTGTTACAGCTACTGAACAGGAATTATAACAACTTGGACATCCTTGATTTTACTACAGGGGATCAGGCATATTAAGCTTAAGCCAGGGAATTCAGCGCCTGGTTGAAAGAAAAAGGCTCCACCTGGGCTGTGAAGGGGTTGTGCCTTTCAGTGTTCTCTGGGAAAGCTGTAACAACCTGTGTGCTCCGAAAGGAACAGAGGGGAAAGTACCAGCAAAAATGTATTTTGGAGCTCAGGCATTGCAGGAATGGAAACAAAGATTGCATGACAGCGAGCAGGGGACAGGGGTCGTGAGCACTCTCCTGTCCCCATCTCACCTTACCCCAGAATTAGCCTGATGGACTTTCAGGACTGGTTCTGCATCTTCCCGTTTCCTCCCTTCCAGCAGCTGTAACATCTGCTTCCTGTACTTGCTCATGATGAGCTCCAGCGCATCCTGGTGCTCCTCCAGTGAGACCCACAGCTCTGCAGAGCACAGCGCATCAGGCAGGGCCACAGCGGGAGCCCCGAGGCGCTCGCTGGGTACCGGCTGCGGGACCGCTGCCCGGATCCCCTCGGCCGAGGAGACTCCCTGACCCACCGGGGCATCCAGCGACCCTGCTCTCCTCCACGGGACCCTCCCGCCGGGACAGCCCCGCTTAGCGCCCCACATCCCCCGGGGCCCCTCTGCGCATCACCCGCCAAGATCCGCCCCGGCCCCGCTCACCGCGGTTCTCCTGCTGCAGGTCGCGGATCTGCGTGTTCTCCTGTGCCAGCACCACGTGCGGCCGCAGCCGGGACGGGTCGGGCCGCTCCGCCGCGGGTCCCGGGCCCTGCCGGGGAGACACGGGGGTCGGTCCGGCCGCCTCGGGCCTACCGACACGCGGGGGTCGTTCCGGCCGCCCCGCCCGGGCCCTGCCGGGGGTCGGCCCGGCCGCGCTCACCTGGTCGGCGCAGCCCGCGCCCGCCTCCCGCATGGCGGCCACGCGCCGGTGCAGCACGGCCGACTGGTCGATGAGCGACTCGGCCGCCGTGTCGTGCTCCTTCAGCCGCTCCAGCAGCGTCCGCGCGTCCGTCAGGATCTTATCGATGGTGCAGCTCATGGCGGGCGGCGCTGCTCAGCCCCGCGGCCGGCCCATGTCCCTCGCGGCCCCGCCGCCGCTCTCGCCCCTCAGCCGTTCTGGCCCCGCTCCGGCCCCGCCGCCGGGCGCGGGCGGACGCGAACCCGCGGGGCCGGGACGCCGCTTCCGCCCGCGGCCACGGCGCCGCCAGTGCGCAGGCGCGAGCCGCAGCGAGCCCGCCGATCCGCCACGGGCTCGCCTGGCGGCGCCAGAGCGCCACGACCCGGCTAGGGGGCGGGGCCAGAGAGGGAGGGGCGGGGCCAAGCGCCGGTTGGGCGGTCTGGGGGCGGGGCCAGCCCCGGGAGTGCCCCCGCCGTTACCGGGGGATGCTCGGAGCCCCGGTGATGCTCGCAGCCCGGGGGATGCTCGCAGCTCAGGGGCTTTGGCTGATTTTGGGGTGTTTGGGGGCGTTTTGCGGCGAGGGACACCGCGCTCCCCCGACACATCGCGTCCCAAAGCCGCCTGCCCCGGTGGATGTGCCCCCTCCCCCGAGCCGCCCACGTCGCGGTCCCGCGTGTCCGATCCCCCCGTGCCCCGAGAGCCCCGGCGCGGCCGGGGGAGCCCGGGCCAAGGCCGGCTCCGAGCGGCCGCCGCTCGGCACGGGCTGTTTGCGGAGGGCGGGCGGCCCTGACCCCGGGGCCCGCTTATCTCTGCGGCTGCTCCCTCCCAGCGCGATCAATCCCGGCTGGGTCTGCGGGGCTCCCGTCTTATCTGATCCTGCTGTTTGTCCCTTCCACAGTAAACATCCGCCACTCGAAATAACAAGCTGTGCAATGCTGACTCGCTGCTTTGATTCTTATTTGCTAACTGGAGCTACTGTTGGTGATCCGGGCTGTCCTTGAGGCTTTGTGCCACAAAGTTTTGTTCAATAGCACCGACTTCATTAACAATGTTTTCAACAATAATATTTTAGCCTTTGATTTGAATCATCTTTTGAATTTAAATCCCTATTCACACAGGCACATGAGAAAACTCCAGGATGCTTTATCAGATGAAGATTCTTTATGATCCCAGAGATAATCAAGCCTGGTGCAGAAGTGCTGAATGAGATAATTTTATAAAAGCAACAATCTCAAAACATGCACACAATGCAAAAGAGGACAGGGCAAGCAGCTGCAGTTGGAATATTTCATCAGAATCAGATTAATTAGTGAAGTATGAGAGCTATTCTGCAAATTTGGGAAATGTAATCCTTCCGCTAGTTTGGAAATAAAAGCCCAGACCATGGTTATAGCATATTTCACCTTCTGGTCCTTCCCTATTTTTCATGCTATTAGAGAATACTAGAAAGTTAGGACAGTTTATCAGAATTCCTTTTTCCTAATAGGCAAGTCATGACCACTTGGAAAACTGACAAATATTGCTGTGTGAACCATCCTGGCTATGGAACAAGTTGGGTAAAGGTTGGGACAGTTGGGTCCTGTCCCAAAATGGACACACCATCCCTAAGCCGTGGCCAGGGCTGGTTTCCCCTGTCCCACTCCCACACTTGACCCCTCGTGTGCAGCTCAGCACCTGCTGCTGCCTCGCTCTGCTCCCATTCCCAGCTCTGTGCCTGCCTCCAGAGCCTCTCCCAGAGCACCCATTTCCCACAGCAGGCCTGACACAGCTCCATGGAACGAGCTCTGTGTGCCAGACCCATCTTTCCCTTTTTCACTTTATCCAGCACAGGGACTTCTGTGAAACCAAACTTGCAGTCCCTGAGGTTCCACTGGATTCAGGCACTCAGTGAGCCATTTGGAGATGGGGCACTGGCAATTCCAGTTCACATCCACAGGAAATCAGCTGAAGGAACCCACGGAATGGGCAGTGTGAATCATTTCACCCCTGCAGGAGCTGCACCAGTGTCTGAGCTGCCTGTTGTGCTCTTGTGTTTATAATTCTGATTTAACTCACTTCCCCCTGGTGTCAGAGGTGCCATCCTGGCCTTCCCTGCCCATAGGGGCAGGTGAGAGCAGCACTGCTGTCATTTCAGGATCAGCTCATTTCCTCTGGGCATTCTGGCTTCTAGGAATAAAATTCCAGAATGAGGGAGATGAGAGTCTACAGCGCCACTGCCACACTGCCCTGAGCCCATCTCAGCCCCTCTCCAGCAGATCTGGACTCAGAATCATTTCTCCAGCTCCAAGGGACAGCAGAGAGAGTTCCTGTGGCGCCAGGACACAGAGAGGATCCCGGCAGGACAAAACTCCTTGGTTTAAATGCTGGGAATGCTCCCCACCAAAACACTGAGTCTGTAGCAACAGAGCTTAAACAAATCAACAGATGAGCATTTCTGAGTAGGGGTGCCTTGTAATTCCTTTGGCTTATCACAGCAATTCTGTGTAAACTAAATAGAATGTATAAATTTGGCCTCTCAAACTTTTTAGTGTTTAACTTCAATTCGATTAAACACTTATGTGTGTGTACAAAGTGAAAAATGGGGTTACAGGAGGTTAATGTTTTAATGCTTTTAATAACTCTTAACCACATGGCTGTATTTTGTCAAACAGAACATGGGGTTTTTGTAGCAGAAGTGAAGGCTGGATAGCAGAGTATGGGACACAGAACAACAATGCTGCTGTAGAGCCCAAACTGCTTCCAGGCCATCTTTGGAAAATCAGAAATAATATTTCTATGGTGGGATAAAACCAGTTCTGAGTACAGCTGAGCAGGCTCTTGCTAACAGTAAGAAAATGACAAAGAAAACAAATCTAGATTGACATAAAGTGAACAAAATTGCTCGGGCACAGGAGCACCTCCCCTTTGGATACAGGCTGAGAGAGCTGGGGCTGTTCAGCCTGGAGAAGAGAGAGTTGTGTGGAGACCCCACAGCCCTTTCCAGGGTCTGGAGGGGCTACAGGGAAGCTGGAGAGGGACCCCTCATCAGGAACTGCAGGGACAGGACAAGGGGAAACGGGTTCAGGCTGAAAGAGTGGAAATTCAAGTGATATACATGGAAGGAATTCCTCCCTGTGAGGGTGTCAGGCCCTGGCACAGCTGTGGCTGCCCCTGGACCCCTGGCAGTGCCCAAGGCCAGGCTGGGCAGGGCTTGGAGCACCCTGGGACAGTGAAGGTGTCCCTGCCATGGCAGGGGTGGAACAAGATGGGATTTAAGGTCCCTTCACACCCAAACCATTCTGGGATTCTGTGAACAGACCGGTATCAAATGGCAAAGTCTGTGATAGATGGAGTGACATCTAGATGTTGGAAATACAGAAAAGAATGAAGGGCAAATTTCTAGGATACTTCTTGGATTTTCAGTAAAATTACATTAATTGTAAGTGCAGTCAGCACAGGTAGAAACATTGTGGCTAAGTGTCTGAAAGCACAATTCTCCCATGGTGATGCAGCTGGGTACAAGTTTTTTTAAAAATGAATATGACAATTCTCATTTCCATTACAAGTCCTTCCTTCAAACCCCAACTATTTCAGCAGCTCCAGCTGTTTAAAAAGCAAACCAGCCCCGTGTCACACCACACACCCCAACACTTTCTGACTGCTTGCTTTTCAAATGAAGCGGTAGTGTTAGACAGCTCTCAGCTACTGTCACAACTTCACTGGTATTGCCTTCAACAGAAGTGTAGCACAGAGAATCACAGGCCAGGAGCCCACAGGAATCTTCCTCCTGCACTTCCAGCCCAAACTTCAAGGTGGATTAACGTGGCATAGTGCAGAGTTGTCCTGTGACAAAAGTTATTACCAAGGAACTCAGTCTTATTGTTCATCCTAATTATCTTGCTTTGATAAATCTTGAGGAGTCACCCACTGCACCACAGCACTCACACTTATGAGTCTAATATTCTTTCTACTGTTAAAACAAATGTCCTCAAGATGGAATCCAGGCTGGAAAAAAGGAAAAACATTATCATTGATAAATGGACACATCCAGTTAATTCAGTCTCAGCAGCAAGACCACTGCTGATAAAATGCTGAGCAAGGCATTCCACAATAATTATTTTGTTATGCTTAACACAGTGTCAAGATCTGCTTTATGGAAATGAGGTTTTGGCTTCCCTTTGCTGCACCTACAAAGTCCTGCAGTGCCTGTGGAGTGTTCTCAATGAACTACCAACTCCTGGGATTGTAATCAAATTTAATTGATAGCTTTGTTTTCTTCCACCTTGCTGGAGCATTTTATTAACAAATCTTGGTCTTCCAGCCAAGGGGAAGCAGATTTGGCAGAGGGTACTGAAAGGGGAAGGTGTCAGGGTACCCAGGAACTTTGTGAAGGTTGAATGGATGGGTTTATTGTACCTACTCTGCCTTCAGGCCCTGCAGATTAAGTTTAAGAGAATAAACAGGAGAAACAGTAACACTTTGTGGGCCATCCTGAGATTTTCAGCGAGTTTAAGGCAGTTTGGCTCTTGGACTGAAATTTGACATCATGTTTAGTTCTTCAGGATTGGCCTTACAAGCCTGTAAGAAATGACAGGTGAAACTATCCAATGACTTCATGATTAAGAAAAAAAATCAGTCTTAAAAAGACCAAAATTGTTCTTCCTCTCTGGTCTGCTATTTCATCATTTAATCCCATGAAAACATTTCAGAATTTAACAAGAACTTCCATCTTCTCATGCAATTTGATTGTGAGGATTTGTCTGATACATTTGATGCAAAACAAAGAATATTTCTATTATCTGACACCAAAGAACTTCTCTGCAGGGCTAAATGGGAGCTGTTCACTGTGCAAGGCAACACCAACAGGCACAATCAGTACTTTGCAAAATCAGCTTTGTGCTGCTTCTCACCCAGGACTGAGAGCTTCATCCACACCCATGAAGAGCAATCCCAACAGTGTCAGCATTCCTGAACCTTTGGAAGATCTATAAATAATAGAAGAGAGAGGGAACAGAAAACTTGTGGGTTTTTTCATGAGTTCCTCAACAAATTGGAAAGGAAATCCAAGGTCTCAGATCACAAAACTTCTGGCATGGATGTGTCTGCCAATGTATTTTATGCCTCTGAACCATTTTATTTCTCTGACACGAAAATAGGTAAAGGTTGGATCATTTTGATACATGATCTGTATTGTTAATACTCAGCTTTCTGTAATATTGCTCAGAACAGTTTACCAACAGGAAAAATCTAATCCTGTAATGAAATAATCATTATTTTAATATAACCTTTCACTCACATAGAACAACAATTACTGTAATTAGCAATTAGTTTTCTGAGGGCTTTAATCATTGAGTATTTGACTCTTGCTTTCATCATTTAATGATTTACAGTAATGAGCTGGAACATCAGTATTTTGTACTGAAATGGCCAAAATAGTTGTCCAGGCATCCTTGCCCTCGTGTGACAGATCTCAGATGGCTTGGGGAGAAGTTAGCCAAGAGCAATAGACAATGCCATCACTTCTGCTTCAGTTCTACTGAAAAACAACAACAAAGTCACTGCTGTGCCTTGCAGGCAGGCTCAGTAGCTCTTGGAGGGCTGTTACTTTGCTGAGATCCTGCCCTTTGTTTGAGTTTTGTTTGACAAACGCTTTATAAATGAGCAGGAGAGGTGGTTTATGTTTCATTAATGAGGCTGATAGTGGTTAATTACTGAAGTTACGTAAACAATCCAATAGCAGATCAAGCCAAACGGGTCATTTATGTAGAGAAGACCCAGCTGGAGTGGATGTGATTTCCTTTAACTATTCAGTTACCAAATGAGTCCCAGACATCCAGAACCTCCAGTCCTGATGAACAAAGGATTGTGCTGACCTTGAAAATGGATTCTCTCAGCAGGTATGGACCCAGGGAAGCTCTTCCTTCATCCTCATCTTCCTCACCTATTAGCTGCCCAACCCACGGGGGTTTGGCTGCCCAGAGCTCCCAGTTTGCACTGAGGCTGCACAAGGGCTGCAGCAGTGCCCCAGATCTGCCCATTTTCTATGGAAAACATCTGTGTCCCTTATTCCCCACTTCAGTGCCACTTCTGGCTGTTGGCTCAGGGCAGGAACTCCTTCAGCTCCAATTTTCAGGCCATATCCATGAGGGACGCTTTGTTTACTCACTGCTAATAAAGCAAGCCTGGAGTTTGGTGTTGCTTCCTTTGCCACTGAAGCGGCTCTGGGCCTGTTACTGACCAGAGGCTTCAGCAGTGTTTCACAGAATTGATGGAGGTATAGAAAAATAACAGAAAACAGAGCTGGAAGAAAGCTTTCCAAAGCCCTTTCCAAAAAGTCCTCTTTACAAACCAAAGCAACTCAGAGAAAACAACTCTTGGGTTCAATCTGGTTGCCCAAACTGATCTTCAAAACAGAACATTGTACAAGGAACTTGCTCCAGGGCTATTTTTACCACAGTAATTGCTTTCTCTAGTTTGTAATTTAAATCTCCCTTACTCCTAAATAACCTTTCTGGGTTTTGATTATTTACAAGCATGGAAAAGAGTTTATTTTCCTCTTCTTTGCAGCAGTATTTTAGGTGACTCAAGTGTGCCCTCAAGTCTCCCATTTTTGTCATGCTAAGCTTTGAATAGGAGCAGTGATTTATTAAAATAATGTAAATATCTGTATTTACATAAATGTATGTATTTAGCCAGTCACCTGGTCTGAATCACTTCATGATTATGCAAAAGAGCTTCATTACTACAGTGTGGGAGTTAATTAACCTTGGGCTAGTACTTAATTACAGCAATTCATTTCTATTACAACTTTTATATGGTTATTTTATAAACTTATTTATATACTGATTTTAGAAACTGAATTTACCCTGAATCCAGCAGGCTTTAGAAACTGAACAGAACGGAGATTTGATGCTTTTAAAAACCTGGGCTTCAGGGTTAAATCCCCTGAAGTCAACAGGCTCTAAATATCCACATCCTATAGCTAATTTGAACAGCTTATCAGTAATGTGCCTTCTATCAGAAAAAAATGCTAAAAATAAAAGTCAGTAGCATTTAAAAGCTAACCCCAGTATTTCACAAATCTCTGCTTGTTTTTCCAGCTTTCATGAGAAAGGCTGGATGAAAAAGTCAATGGGATATTGTGAAAGAGATACTTCTGTGAAAAAAAGATTTGTTATATCAATTGTAAAATTTCAGTTTTACTATCGGAATTTTTTTGACAAATTGACAAGTTTCTGTATGAGGCTGCTTTTACCAGAAAGACAAGTGCTGAGCATAATTAAGCTTAGAACATCATTATCTTCATTTCTGCTGCATAATCACTGTGCTGCAGCTTCCCATCACCACACGTGATCAACGCAGGACATCTGAAAACTTAGAAAACCCCATCATGTGCTCAAATAACATTTATTAGTCAATGCTGTTTGTTCTTGAAAGACTCAACCATTCCACTCCACAGACAGAATCATAAATGGCACATGGAAATCAGCAGCTCTTCTCTGGAGCCCATGGAACAGAAATGTGTCCCTCCCTTGAAGGGTGGTGGCCATTTATCCATGAAAACCTGCTGTCCCAAAAGAGTATTGTAAGTGACTTTGCTCACAGGAAATGATATTTTCCTTTTCCCATCTAATTCCATGCAGTATCCAACAGGAGAAGTTTTTCCTGAGGTGAATGGAGAATTGATGTTACACAGAAGGCAGGTGAGGTCCTCCTGCAACCTGCTGGGAGCATTGGAACAACATGATAACCAACAAGAAAATTCCCTATCCAAAAAGTCACATCTACCTGGGAAACAATGAAAACACCAAATTGCAATATTAATTTATTAGAAGTTACTAATAAAGGAAATATTTGGGGGTTAAGGATGAAATTTTGCTGAGTTAATGGCAATGTGAACTGAAGTTCACTGAGGTTGCCAATGAACTGAGAGTGAGCCAGAGGAGTGTCTGGATCAGAACACAGAGAACAAGGTAAGTGGAGTTTGGAGGTCCTGGCCCCATCCAGACTTTCCAAATTAAATTCTTATATCATGTAAAAATCTCCAAATAACACTGCTGCAATATTTTCCCCACTTGGGAATTGAACATTTTCCATCAGCACCCCAAAATGTTAACGTGAAGCAACCAAAATGGGAGAATTTAGAATTCTAGCAAGAAAGCAGAATCTGAATGCTGGGCAGGCACTCAGAAACAACGAAGATGGGAGAATTTTGAATTCTAGCAAGAAAGCAGAATCTGAATGTGGGGCAGGAACTCAGAAGCAACCAAAATGGGAGAATTTTGAATTCTAGCAGGAAAACAGGGTATGAGTGCTGAGCAGGCAATCACAAGCAACCAAAATGGGAGAATTTTAAATTCTAGCAAGAAAGCAGAATCTGAACGTGGGGCAGGCACTCAGAAACAACCAAAATAGGAGAATTTTGAATTCTAGCAAGAAAGCAGAATCTGAATGCTGGGCAGGCTCTCAGAAGCAACCAAAATGGGAGAATTTTGAATTCTAGCAGGAAAGCAAGATATGAGTGCTGAGCAGGCAATCACAAGCCATCAAAATGGGAGAATTTAGAATTCTAGCAAGAAAGCAGAATGTGAACATGGGGCAGGAACTCAGAAACAACCAAAATGGGAGAATTTTGAATTCTAGCAGGAAAGCAGGATATGAGTGCTGAGCAGGCAATCACAAGCAACCAAAATGGGAGAATTTAGAATTCTAACAAGAAAGCAGAATCTGAATGCTGGGTAGGCTCTCAGAAGCAACCAAAATGGGAGAATTTTGAATTCTAGCAGGAAAGCAGAATCTGAGCGCGGGGCAGGAACTCAGAAGCAACCAAAATGGGAGAATTTTGAATTCTAGCATGAAAGCAGAATGTGAGTGCTGGGCAGGAACTCAGAAGCAACCAAAATGGGAGAATTTTGAATTCTAGCAGGAAAGCAGAATCTGAACGTGGGGCAGGAACTCAGAAGCAACCAAAATGGGAGAATTTTGAATTCTAGCAGGAAAGCAGAATCTGAACGTGGGGCAGGAACTCAGAAGCAACCAAAATGGGAGAATTTAGAATTCCAGCAAGCAGAACGTGAGCGCTGGGCAGGCAGGACTCTGGGAAGCGGTGACGTGAGGGTCCCCATGGCCTCTGTCCCTGATGACCCAGTTGTGCTGTGATTTATGTGGCTTTGCAGCTGCCCTTGCTCCGACCCCAGAGGAGCTGTGTGGGAAGTTGGTGTCTCGGAGCCGCGGCGTGGCTCTGCCGAGTGTCTGGAGCCCGGGCTGCGCGCACAAACTGATAAATAGGGAAAGGCAGAGGCCTGTGGGCTCCAGCTGCAGCAGAGCCGGGAGAGGAGCTGTGCCTGGAGAGGAGCTCCCTGCAGCCACCGTGAGTATTGCACTCCCTTCTCTGCATGCTCTGCGGTGAGAAATTGCCGCTCAAGCCATACATCAGTTTGCCATGTGAAAATATTCCTTTCTTTTTTACCTCCTTTTTTCTTTCTGTTTAAACATCTGACTAATAGAAAACAGCAAGCGTGCGCTTTTAAATCTGGTATTCTGCTGCCAAGGGTCTGTTCCAACAATACTTCATTTGACACAGAGTGAAGAAAAACAACTTTTAAAGTCATTTATCTGTTTCCATTCCCAAAAGTACCCAGAAAAATGTGAGTTTCAAACAACCTCTAACCTCTTATTTTAGAATGTATAAAAAAATATGCTTTTTGAAATAATTATTCACGGAATAACAATTCCAAAGGAAAATTTCAAGATAATTGCAAAGCAGTCCATTGGTGAAATAAGCCAGTTCCTATTGTGGTTATTATATGGAATATAATAAGTATATATAGAAAAGAATATAATATATATAATATAATAAGTATATATAGAAAAGAATATAATACATTCCTATTATTTTTATTATATGGAATATAATAAGTATATATAGAAAAGAATATAATAAGTTCCTATTATTGTTATTATATGGAATATAATAAGTATATATAGAAAAGAATATAATAAGTTCCTATTATTGTTCTTATATGGAATATAATAAGTATATGTAGAAAAGAATATAGTAAGTTCCTATAATAGTTATTATATGGAATATAATAAGTATATATATAAAAGAATATAATAATTTCCTATTATTATATGGGTTATAATAAGTATATATAGAGAAGAATATAATAAGTTCCTAATATTCTTCTTATTATATGGAATATAATAAGTATATATAGAAAATAATACAATAAGTTCCTATTATTGTTATTATTTGGAATATAATAAGTGTATATAGAAAAGAATACAAGAGGTTCCTATTATGGTTATTATATGGAATATAATAACCAGGGAGGAACACATTTAATAGGAAGAAAAGTGGAATTTCTTCAAAGAGCAGCTTTGGGGAGCTTCTTAGCACATTAAAACCAGGAGGAACAGAAAAATCTTTAATAAGTGTGTAAGCTGCACACAGGATCAATCGAGTGATCCCACAATTTCCCCTGCAAAATCATTCTGTAATTAAACAGTGATTACTGAATTGCTTGAGTGAAATTGAATAGATCAGCTGGCATCACACCTACTTGGCACTGATTATTCTCAGTTACTTTTTCTTTTTAGTTTTCTGTTGAAAATTTCACAAATTAAAAAAATATAAGCTTTGCCTTCCAGCTGCAGGCAAAGTGCAGTGATTAAACCCGAGCCTGAAACGTGCTCTGAGTTCCTCTACGTGACCACTACGGTGCCCCAAGGTGTGCTAAATAGATGGTGAAAACCTTCAGCTCGAGTTCCTAAAATTCCCTGTAAACAAGAAATTTCCCCATGACTCAACTATCAAAATATTTACGAGAGCAGCTCAAGCACTGTCAGTGCCGACCCTGAAAGGGCTCCCTGCAGCCCTGCTCCATGAAGGATGTTTTGTATCCCAATAAATTTGATAAGCAGATGATATGTTGCTTTATGATATGGGGGTTTATAGCAATAAAAATGATTAACCCCACATCTTTCACCATAAATTGAAATAAATAGATGTACAGCTCAGATTCTAGTCTGGACATGTACATTCTATTTATGGTTCTACTTTACTTTTATCAATCAGTGGCTGCTTTTTTTTTTTTTTTTCTTTAGTGAATCCCATTTTTGATAAATTGTCAAGTCTTTCAGTTGGGACTAAGAACTAAATTTCTGCATGGGATGGGTAACCAAGCCCTTGAATCAACACGTTCTGGTTTATCCTGAACGTTTGTAGTTCAGAGGATGAGCACTGACAGAACTGAGCCTGTAAAAGCACATTTTCAAACGTGCTGAAGCCACCTTGAGTGTAGATCACCTGTTCCAAAAAACACCATTCCCCTCACCTGCTCAGGACTTCTCATGTGAAAATGAGAAAATGTGGCCCAGCAGCAGAAGGAGAAGCAGGAGCAATGTGTGCTTTCCATAGGTGACATTTTCTGCCAGCTCAGTCTGTGTCACTCAGGGTTGCTCAAGGCTCCCAGTGTGTTACTGCTTGGGATGCTACAAAATAAATGATTTTAAAATTCATCTTTTGTTCCCACTTTTTAGTCTAAAGAACTTTATGCATCCTCTCTGGGAATGTATTTAGATTTTTCCTTCCTTTTAAAGCGCTCATGCACAAACATGGGGTTACATTGGGAATACACAGAAAAAAGGGGCACAAACCATTTTGTTTTGGGAATGGCATGGCTTCACCTGCCCCAAGCATCCAAACCCACTGCTCCATCCTTACTTCAGCTTTGTTGCAGTTACTGTTTTGGACATTACACCTGGGCATGTCTGGGACCTTGTGTCAGGAGCTTCACCGTGCTGGGCACGTGCAGAATTCCCTTGTCTGGATAAATCAATGTGTCTGTGTGGTTTGGGGAAGTGTCCCGTGAGGTGTGAGGGGTTTGGGATGGCCACAGAGCTTGGGGAGAGCAGCACATGGATCATGGAATCCCAGGACTGCTGCCTCACTCACCAGGGGGAAGCAAAAAACAACTCTCACAGTCACTCATAAATAATCACAATTTGTCTGGTCTAGGAAATGAAGTTCCTTCCTTATATATCTTATTCTCTTCTCTTTTTTTTCTCCTTTTTTGCTTTAAAATCCCAATGCTTTGTTTGATCAGAACAAGCTTGTCAACGCTAAATTCTCAAATGTCAGAAAATGAAACTCTTTATGTTTATGCACGTCTCATTCTAAGACAGTAGAGCATTCCTCAAACAACAATTGGCTTTACTATTGCCACTGTTCTAACATCCTCTTAATTCTCTTAATTTAAGATTTCAGCTTACAAAGTCTTAGTCTAAGCTGGAAATTTTGGAGGTGCAACTGGTTACTGTTATTAGCCATAAAAATCAGTAAGAAGGGCTGAATCCTTTCTCATACAATAACTAAGCTGAGGAAACTTTGCCTAAGGAAAATCTGCTTCCAAGTTTTAGAATGTTTAAGCCATCTACCACCTTACATTTGGTAATTCATCCTCCCAATATACTGCTTTTATTAGACTGGATCAGTGTAATTTTTTACCTACTATTCAATTATGACTTTTATTTAAAGAAACCACTGGAATTCAGAAACGCATTTCTTCAGCAAACACACATTTTTGGGAAAAAAATGTAGACTTTGCCCAGGCCAAATTGATCTAACTGATAAGGCCTCATGATTCAGTGACTTATTTTGCTCTCAAACAAATATTTACTAGCAGAGATAACAAACCCCCAGCATTCCGGCCTCACTGCATCCTTTCACCTTCTGCTGACAGCACGAAGTGAAAGTGGTCAGCCCTGGATCTCTGTGCACCCTGGGGGAAGGGATGTGTGTGTGTTTCACCAGTGAGGATTTCAGATTCCCTGGGGTGATTCATTCATTGTCTCAGCCCCAGCAAGGCACAGGTATAGCACAAACCCCTTCCTTCAGGGAGGGTCTTTAAACCAAACTTGCTGTAAATTCTGCAGAGAATCCTGTTGAAGGAGTAGGATTTGCTGTATTTTCCAAATCCTTCTGTGCCTTTTTCATCTTTTTTATCCTTCCTGTCTGCTCAGGGAAAGCTGTGAGTGGTTCATGGGCAAATTGTCCCTTACAGCCCTTGCTCAGTGGGCATCAGGCTCAGCAAAGCTTTAACTGTGCCCACATCCCACTCATGCAGAGGGACAAGGGGACAAGGAAAATATTCCTGTTTCCTCCTCTAATGGCTGCTCTGTTAGCTCTCAATTCAAAGCAACACCACAGGTTTGCTGTAGGTGTGAAACCTCAAACTCAGCTCATGCCACTGTCCATACAGACTTTTCTTTTTCCCCCTAAAACTCTTTTGAGAGTTTTTAAAGCACACATTTTCAGAACTCCGCTAAATTTGAATTTATAAGTCAAATTACTGAAAAGTGAGGTAAGTGTTGGACTCCAAGCACAGCAGCTCTTCTCACCATGTCACTGTGAGCTCTCAGTGCACTTTGTTTTTGGGAATGTTGGTGAATCCAGCCAGGAGCTCAGGCTCCTTCAGCGACCAAGGGGCAGTGGAAACCTCTTTAGAGGCAGCACATCTGGCCTCTGTTTACTATATCCTATATAAATCAATATTTTGGTCTTCACTGAAAACTTTGCACTGTAAAAGGAACTCAGGAAATGTAGTTAAGGCAGTGCTTAAGCAAGGCAAAGTTGAGTTTTACTGCATAAATGAGCACTTACATGATGAAGAACAGACATTCCATGCTGGCCTTTCCATGCTATTTCCCTTACTTCACCTCTGATAAAACATGAATTAAATAAACTCATTAAAAGCCCATCTTTGTGCATAAACAGGACAGCCCCACATATACACCAGAGCAAATGCTCCAATGCATGCCCAAAGCAAGTTTATTCTCTCCGTTAAGTTCCTTTTAACCTTCTCTGAATTAGAGAATTTACCAGTCCAATTCCCCCACATGGTTTTGTGTAAAACTCAGAATAAAACATTTCTAACTATAACTTGGAAACTTAGGAAAGAATTTTACCCTGAGTTTGTAATATCAGGACACTCAAACATTTTGTAATCTCCTTGAGGGTGTTATGTGACTTCACACAGACATCTGATTTTCTTATGGCCTGAAAACTCTGCCATATTCTGGAGTTTTCTGGCTCTGTGTCTACCCTACCCAGCAATTCCTTCTCATGGGTTGTTTCTCTTCCTTTCCCCTTTGCCCAGGTTGCTGTTTGAAGGCTGGTCCCGGAGCAGAGTGGATGAAGCAGTGCAGCTGGGAGCAGAGCATGGCCAACACCTTTGTCACCGTCCCTGACGGGTACGGCCTGCCCGAGCCCCTCCAGTACTACGGTGAGCAAAGCAAGTTCTGTACTCTGGAAATGCAGCAAAATGAACTCCTGGGGGAATGATTTTTTGTTTAATTCATTTTAATTTATCTTTAATGCACTTGAAAGCTCTTACTAAGCTCCTACTGAAAGTGTATGGAAATCTATTACTGTGTGCTCATACAGATTTTTAAGCACGATGGGATTATTCTGAAACATCCCCAGTGCTGTCTCCCTTTGACCTGCATGGAGAAGACACAGGTTTTATTACAGTATTCCAGATATATTATCAACAGATAACCTCTGTTCTATATCTTATGGAACTATAATTGCAATAACTAATTTGATTCTGGAAGACTAAAGGCAGGACCCAAAGCCCACTTAAAGGAAAAAATCTGTTTTAAGAAATCTTCCTTATTTGTTTTTATAGAGATTTTAATAATCCCAAAGGAAGACTGAAACATGATGCATGTTGCACAGGCTTTCTTTGGTATAGATGTGTGTATTTAAGGGAGGCTGGATAAAATTGAAACTCAACAGACAGAAAGGCAGGAAGAAACTCTCTTTGTAATTCTGTACCTACATTTTACTAAACTAAAATCTCATAACTGTAAAGACGTGTGAGAAAATACTAAATAAAACAAGTCTTTGCCTTTTACTCCTCTGAAGTTCAACTTTAAGACCCCTGTCACAGTAATTTTTAGTACTCTCTGATTTCTACACAATTTTTGTCAGACCCTTGTGCAACATTTTCAAAATGATGCCTGAGATAGGTATCAGTAACAAACACTTTATTCATTAAGAAATTCACTTGTGGAACATATTTGACTGTAGTGTGGACAAGTAATAAAAACAAGTGTAAGATCTGAAGGCAGCTGTGCCATCACAGTTGGTGATATCCAATTATCTACTAACACTAATCCACATGATATTGCCCAAACTGTTATTGAGCTATTTTTAAATTTAAACAGAATGTGTCAGATTGTCCCTCTGAAAATGTGTTCCTCCAATACTTATGCTACTAAATCTATAAAACATTTTTGTGACAGTGTTTGCAGGGGTCTTAGGATGAGGGAAGAGATGAGGATCTGACTCCATGTTTCAGAAGCCTTGATTTATTATTTTATGATATGTATTATATTAAAACTATACTAAAAGAATAAAAGAAAGGATTTCATCAGAAGGCTAGCTGAGAATAAAATAAGAAAGAATGATAACAAAGGTTTGTGGCTTCGGCTCTCTGTCTGCCAGCTGACTGTGATTGGCCATTAATTACAAACAACCACATGAGACCAATCACAGATGCACCTGTTGCATCCCACAGCAGCAGATAACCATTGGTTACATTTCGTTCCTGAGGCCTCCCAGCTTTTCAGGAGGAAAAATCCTAAGGAAAGGATTTTTCAGAAAATATCATGGCTACACATTTTCAAACTTTGGAGCAGCCGCTGTTGAGATATTCTCCAGGTGTTCACTGCACTTTCCATTTCCCCGGCACAGATGTTTTACCGGAGCACATCAACTACCCGCTGCAGGACGCGGATTTCCAGGCGGGCCCGTACTGCCAGTACTCGGCGGTGCCGGTGCCAGCGCTGCAGCCGCAGCCCGGCCCGGCCCCGTACGGGCCCTACAGCCTGGAGCCGCCCTACGGCGACGGGCCCTGCGTGGGCAGCAGCTGCGAGCTCAGCAAGGGCCCCTTCCCGGCTCCCCACGGGGAGGACGGGGCGTTCCAGGCGCTCAAGAGGCCGCGGTTGAACGCGGCGGTGAGGCTGAAGGGGCAGGAGGAGCTGTGCGTGGTGTGCGGGGACAAGGCCTCGGGCTATCACTACAACGCGCTGACCTGCGAGGGCTGCAAAGGTGAGCGGGGACGCGGGGCCTCAGATTTGAGCTGGTGTTACCACAGGGGCTTTTCATTTATCTAATGAACCCCCTACCTAACAACATCACTCCAAATTCACGTTTTTATAACAGTCTTTGAAGAAATATTTTCAGTCTATATTTAATACAAGCACTGTAAGCATCTCCTGTTTGCATTGATGAATCATTAGTATAGCGTTAGTGTAAGCACGTGCTGCTTTTCTCATGAACACTTCTTAGAGATTTGTTTCAGTGTTATTAATTTCACTTATTACTATAATTGAATAAAAGCAAGTAGTAATTATTTGGTAATCACATTTTAACTTGTTGGTATGGGAGCTGAGGGGCAGCTCTGATCTGTGCTCCCTGTGAGCAGGCACAGGACCTGAGGGAAGGGCTGGAGCTGTGTCAGGGGTGGATTATCAGGGAAAAATTCTTCCTTCAGAGGGTGCTGGGCACTGCCCAGGCTGCCCAGGGAATGGGCACAACCCTGAGGCTGCCAGAGCTCCAGCAGCATTTGAACACTGCTCTCAGTGATGCACAGGCTGGGATTTGGGGTGTCTGTGCAGTGCCAGGGGATGGACTTGGTGATCTTCGTGGGTCCCTTCCAAATCAGCATATTCTATGATTCCATGTATGGAAAATGTCAATTAATATCAGTCAGAAAGAACCAGACATAACTATGTTTTTAAAAAGCAGATTTAAAATCAAGGCAACTTTTCCATTTAGAAAACCCAACCATTCAAACCCGGAGGACACTTTTAAATCCTTATGAGATAAAGCTCCTTTGATTGCTCCAGCCATCACCTTGTTATAGATACATATTATAAAATTGGCTTTTCACAAATATTACAATGGATTTTATATGTGTGATGCTAAAGTAACTTTGCTACAAAGTGTTTATTTCTGTTGTTAATTAAGCTTGGACATAGTAGTGAAATAGCTGATATAAGCTATATTATAATAGCTAATACTATATATATTATATAGCTTATACTATCTATATTATATAGCCAATATAAGCTATATTATAATAGCTTATACTATATACATTATAATAGCTTATACTATATATATTATATAGCTAATATAAGCTATATTATAATAGCTTATACTATCTATATGATATAGCTTACACTATCTATATGATATAGCTTATGCTATATATATTATATAGCTAATATAAGCTATATTATAGTAGCGTATACTATATATATTATAATAGCTTATATCTATATTATATAGCTTATACTATCTAGATGATATAGCTAATATAATCTATATTATAATAGCTTATGCTATATATATTACATAGCTTATACTATATATATTATAACAGCTATATACGTGTGTTAAAATACCTGCTTGAATAAGATAACATCCAATGAACATAAGATAAAGACACCTTACAGATCTGCCAACTGTCAGCACTCACCATCTGAGGACACTGTGGACCAAGACCCAAACTGGATGTGATAAAGAGTTAAAACGACGGCCAAAAACCACACATGTTCTAAAAAAAGCAGACCCAAAGAGAAGCCTTGTAAAATACTCCCTGAAAAATGGAAACTAGTTTATAGATATACATAAGAGTCTATAAATATGCAACAGGCTGATGTAAGGGAAAAGGTCTTTAAGGGGTATCCCCACAAGTAACAGCGTTGTCTTAAATGAGTGCCAAGATGCACCTGGCCTATGATCCTTGTCTCCTATTGTCCTTTGTTAATCTTTTTACATTTTCCCAAGAAAGTAAGCGTGTTTGTCACAAGCTGGTGCTCGTTGCAGGCTTCTTCCGGCGCAGCATCACCAAGAAGGCGGTGTACCGCTGCAAGAGCGGGGGGCACTGCGAGATGGACATGTACATGAGGAGGAAGTGCCAGGAGTGCCGCCTCAAGAAGTGCAGAGCTGTGGGAATGCTGGCAGAGTGTGAGTGCTCCTTCCTGATGGATTCTTGACTAATCACTGCAGATAAAACCTTCTCCAAAGTCAATCTCTTCCCAGTGGTGCTGGTCTAAGCTTTGTTTGGCTGTAGGAAAATGTTGAAAAAGCTGGGGTTGTTTAGACTGGAGAAAAGGAGACTCAGGGGTGACCTTGTCACTCTCTACAGCTCTTGAAAGGTGCCTGTGCTCAGGTGGGGTTGGGCTCTTTCTTCAGGAACTGACAGAACCAGAGGACACAGCCTCAAGCTGCACCAAGGGAATATATTTTGGTGTGATGGTGTTTGCAGGGGTCCCAGGACGAGGGAGGAGATGAGAATCTTGACTCCATGTTTCAGCAGGTTGATTACTATATTATACTATATTATACTATATTATACTATATTATACTATATTATACTATATTATACTATATTATACTATATTATACTATATTATACTATATTATACTATATTATACTATATTATACTATATTATACTATACCATATTTGTTATGCTATACATTATGTATTATATTCTATTATACTATACGAAAACAATATATTAAAACCATACTAAAAGAATAGAAAAAAGGATTTCATCAGAAGGCTTGCAAGGAATTAAAAGGAATGATAACAAAATCTTGTGACTGACCAGAGAGTCTGAGACAGCTGGGCTGTGATTGGCCATTAATTAAAAACAACCACATGAGACCAATCCCAGATGCACCTGTTGCATTCCACAGCAGCAGATAACCATTGGCTACATTTCATTTCTGAGGTCTCTCAGCCTCTCAGGAGAAAAAATCCTAGCATGAGTATTTTTCATAAAATATATCTGTGACAGGTTGGGTATTAGGAAAAAGTTTTCCACGCAAAGAGTGATAAAGTTCTGGAATGTTCTGCCCGGGGAGGTGGTGGAGTCACCATCCCTGGGGGTGTTTAACAAAGCCTGGATGTGGCACTGGGGGCCAGGGTTGAGTTGTAGTGTTAGGGAACAGGTTGGACTCAATGATCTTGAAGGTCTGTTCCAACTTTGTAATTTTGTGAAAATTAATTTTGAGGATGGTGGCATCTTGGTGTGCAGAAGCCAGCAATGCTTGGGAAGTATCCCCTCACCTTAAGAGAACTGTTGTTCAAAGACAGTACAAGAGAAAAAAAAAGGTACTAGAAAGATAAGCTAAATATCCCCAGTCTTAACAGGACAGCAGTGAGCAGATCAGAGGAGCTTTAGGGTTTGAGGGAAAAAAATTAAATAAAAATGGCATGATGGGCTTTGGTAAAAATTCGGATGCCTGTGTGTCACAGAGCCACAAGGACAAGGATGCCTGCAGACCCTCAGGTGGCCACTGAACATCAGCTCACCTGAGAAGTAACAGGGCCACATTCTCTAGGAACATTGTTCATTATAGGTGACAGCTTCTGGGATGCAAGACTGAGTTATCTCTAATGAAAGTGATGACCTCAGACTGTAATTAATTAAAATGCAAGCATTGATGGCCACTTCACACCTCACAGGTTTGCTGACTGAAGTCCAGTGCAAGTCAAAGCGACTCAGGAAGAATTTCAAGCAGAAGAGCAGTTTCCTTTGCAACATAAAGCTGGAAGATGAGGGACTGAATAGTAAGCAAGTATCATCTACAACAAGATCTGGAAAAGTGGGATATTTTTCTATTTAAAATATTATCTCTTTTTATCACTTATTCTTACTCCAAATCGTTGTGATTTGATTGGTTTATTGTTTTAGCAGATATCAGAAAAGATGGAACTTACTCCAGGAGAACATCAGCTTCTTGACCACATTGTAGCAGCTCACCAAAAATACACAATTCCCCTTGAGGAAGCCAAGAAGTTTGTAGGTATCCAGCACCCCCAGCCTGCATTGCTGAGTCACTGCTGTTGTGTATTTTGGCTATATCCAATGTTCAAATGCTCTTTCTGCAGCTACAGGAAACTGCAAGCCCTGAGGAAAGTTTCCTCCACCTGTCTGAGACAGCTGTTGTCCATGTCCAGGTGTTGGTGGATTTCACAAAAAGACTCCCAGGTGAGTTCCTTCCTTTGGGGAACATTAGAGGAACCAAATCAAACTGGTGGCATGAACCAGAGAAAAATACAGGCTGTAAGAAAAGGCTTTAAACTGATTATTTGTACTTCTCATGTGTCATGAGGACAACCTAGAAACTTTCAGTTCAAAACTTTGCTATTATTAGATTTCTTCTCCATTTCTGACATGGAGTAGAGACATTTTCTGGAAGTACATGGACCTCAAAATACCACCTTGAGGGAATTACTATCTCACCACATTCTCTGAAATCCAGTTGAGTCTACAATTTATCATAATCACCACAGGAAAAACCAGATGTTCCTTCAAAGGAAAAGGCAGCACTGAAGGGACTAACCAGGTGTTCTTATTCATATTTTCCTTTCATAAAGAACAAGGGAACATGCAATTAAATTCACTCCATTTCAGTGTAAAGTTGACAAAATAACTTTGACAGGGAGGGTGATAACTTTTCTCTGTAAAACTCACTGACAAAGGTCAATCACCATATCTAAAGCAGGTTTTTGATGTAATTCAGCATCTCTGTGGGGCAGAGCTGAAGGAAGGGGTGAGCTGTCTGTTTGCTTGTGTAACATATCCTGCTTTGATCAGGTTTAAGAAAAAAATCACCAAAGTTCCTTTGCTCTTGAATTACAAGTCCAGACAATGAGCTTGTCAAAAGATGAACACGATTTCTAAAAAGAAAATAATGTAACAATTAATGGAGTATCCACAGTCACTAAACAATGCAGCAAATTTATCAGGTGTTAGGCCTATATTTATCGGGTATTAGGAAGAATGTTTGGATAACCAGTCCCAAATTTTTTACTTGTATCTTCCTGTGAATTTTTTAACACTGAAAACTCCCCCTCTTTTTTTTTTTAAATTGTCTAACCTGCAAACTAGCAAGAAAGATCCCAAGTCTTCAGCACATGCATCATTAAACTGTGGCTCCTCCTTTCCAGTAAAGATATTTATTTTAAAAAAATATTTTTTTTCACATCATGTTGAGGGCTTAAATGCAGCCCCAGCCTTCCCTGATTCTGAACATGCACCTTTCTCTGCAGGGTTTGAGAGTTTAGCCAGTGAGGACCAGATTGCTCTGCTGAAAGGATCCACAGTGGAGGCAATGTTCTTGAGATCAGCCCAAATCTACAACCAAAGAAGGAGCGAGTGCCAGCCATCAACCAGTGAAAGTAGGTCTGAAATACTTTGCATCATTGTGGGGTGAGTGGATTATGTCAGCTGTATTAATTACCTATTATACATTGTGTCAAATTTAACACAAGAGACCTTGACCAATAAAATGCAACCAAAGAACTTGGATCCAGATGCCAAAAAGGATTTTATACCTTTGTGGGTCTGGGGAAAATTTACACATTTTCAGCAATGATACAGACAAATATTTAAGATTGCTTTAAGCTTGACTGGGAACTGTCATCTGCCTTGTTCCAGGTCATGTAAGACTTTCTGATCACGGGACATGTTGTCATGTTCAAAGCCTTGATAAAAGCAATATTTATTCCATGGAAATGTGTCATAATAAAGAGAGGCCAACTTCTACTACTACCACAGGTAATGGAGGTCTCAGGATCTAAACACTGAGAATTTTTTGCTTTACTGGCCCTACTTTTCTTACACTGAGCTACACTATCCCTATGGTCACTGTTCCATCTCCGTGCCTCTCTTCTTCCTCTCTTCTCTCTTTCCTTCTCCTCTCCCTTGAGCTGCTCTGGCATTACCTCCTCAGATATTACACACTGGCATTACATCCTCATGGCAGGAAGGGGTGTCTTCATACGTGCTTATACTCCTTGGGTAATATACACATTCAAATAAATATACACTACCATAAAACTTTTGTTATTATTTTAGCAATTAACATTGTTTTCACAAAATTAGTTCACTATTTCATGCAATAGAACAGCCCCAAGCCTTAAAAGATTCACAGAATCATGGAACAGGTGAGGTTGGAAGGGATCACAGTCACCTGGTGCCACCTGCCTGGTCCAGCAGGGTCATCCCAGAGCACATGGCACCAGCTCATCTCCACATGGGTCAGGAATATCTCCAGTTAGGGAAACTCCACACTCTCTCTGGGCAATCTGTTCCCTCAAAGGAAAGTAGTTTTCCTCATGTTCAGGTGGAACTTCCTGAGCATCAGTTCCTGCCCGTTCCTCTGGTGCCATTGCTCTCCTTGCAGACAGGGACATCCAGGCCTGAGGGCCCCTCTCAGCTGGGGCTCCTCTTGAGGCTGAGCAACCCCAGCTCCCTCAGCCTTCCACAGAATCATGGAATCACTTAGCTTGGAAAAGACCTCTAAAATCACAGAGTCCAACCATTCATCATTTCCTCATAAGGGAGATGTCCCAGTCCCCTCACGAGTTCCACAGCCTTGGTGGGACCTGCTCCAGGAGCTCCATGTCTCATGTCCTGGGGAACCCAGAGCCGGACACAGTGATCCAGGGTCACCTCGCACCCTTCAGGCAAAGATTTGTAACTATTCCTGCACTGAAATAACATCCTCATTATTCTGCACCTTTGTTGGGGGGTTTTGGTTTGGTTTATTTTGTTTTGTTTTTGTTTGGTTTTTTGATTGGGTTTGTTTGTTTGTTTTTGGTGGGGATTATTTTTTTGTTTGGTTGGTTGGTTTTTTTTTAACCAAAAATTGTTGGGTTTTTTTCCATTTTCAAGGCATAACTGAGGAGTTCATCACCGCCCTATTCTACTTCTACAGAACCATGGGGGAACTCAAAGTGACCGAGACCGAATACGCTCTGCTCGTAGCAACAACAGTGTTCTTTTCAGGTAAGCTGGGACGGTGACAACAACGAGCTGTCACTTGCCCCGGGGGAGCTCCCGTTCGTCCCCTCAGGGGCGGCGGCGCCGACCGGACCCTGAGGGGCGGCGGCGCCCGGAGCATCCCGCTCACGGCTCTCTCCCGCAGACCGCCCGCTGCTGAGGGACAAGCGCCACGTGGAGGAGCTGCAGGAGCCGCTGCTGGGGATCCTGTACAAGCACTCGAAGCTGCAGCACCCGCGGGACCCGCAGCGCTTCGCGCGGCTGCTGGGGCGCCTCACGGAGCTGCGCTCGCTCCGCCACGCCCACGCGGGGGCGCTGCGCGCGCGGGACCCGCGCCTGGCCGCGCCGCTGCGCGACCTCTGGGACCTCCACTAGGGGGCGCCAACGCCGCCGGCCCGCGCGCCCCTTCCCGCCTGGGCCGCGCGCCGGCGCTTCCCGCCCTTTTCGCCCTCCCTCAGCGGCCGCCGTGAGGCGCCGGTGCCGGGCTCGCTGCTGGTGTCGGTGCCGGTGGCGATGTCGCTGTTGGTAGAAGTGTTGGTACCAGTGCCGGTGCTGGCATCGGTTTGGGTGCCACGCTCAGTGCCGGTGTCAGTGCTGATGTTAATGTCAGTGCCGGTGTAGGTGGTGGCGGCAATGTCACTGTCGGTACAAGCATTGATGTCGGTACCCGTGCCGGTGCTGGTGCTGGTATCGGTTTGGGTGCCATGCTCAGTGCTGGTGGTGATGTCAGTGCCAGTGCTGGTTGTCGCTGCTTGTGTCAGTGTCAGTATTGGTACCAGTGTTGGTATTGGTGCCAGTGGTGATGTCAGTGCCGGTATCAAGTGTTGGTGTCACCGCTTTTCTCCAGGCCCACCGAGGAAAGCCCGTTCAAACCACTCGTGTGGCAGTCCCTGAGCACCGGGCAGGGCCCACACCCAAAGCCCGGTGACCCCTTGGGCCGTGGGGCTGTGTTGGATCAGTGGTGCCACCAGCCGGCCCTGGCCTGGCTGCAGCGGGCAGGGGACACTGACAGGGACATGGGGACACTGCTGGGAGCCCCGGGCAGAGTCCTGACCTGAGCACACTCATCCCAGCCTGTCCTGGGAATGTTCAAGGCCAGGTTGGACCAGACTTGGAGCAATCTGGGATGATGGAAAGTGTCCCTGCCCATGGCAGAGGTGGCACTGGATGAGCTTCAAGGTCCCTCCCAACCCAACCCATGGTTCTGTCTGTGAAATTCGCTGGAGTCATTTCTCTGCAGACTGCCAAGACTGGTGCTGGAAGGAACATCTTTGACTTCAATTTCAAAGACTTCTGCCGTTATTCTCTATCAAGACTGAAGGAAATCATCTTCTCGATCATCTGCTCTGTGTTGTAGCTGCACATCACCGATGATAAATCCACGTTTGATGTGGGTGATTCAGCAGTGAGCAGTGCCCCACTTGGATGCTTGCACTGGCTTTGAAGTCCTGCTTACACCAGACCAAATGTGCAGTGGAAATGTTCTGTCACCACACTGAGAATTGAACAAATTATTGTTTCATGTTGAGGTTCCTTACAGAATATGTTTAGATTCAAACGTGATATTCTGACAGGAGATGAGTTACACTATTTATCCTATTTTTTTGTGACTTGAAAACCTTGTAAAATGGCATTTTCATGCTAAAACATAATCAGATGTGGTGTTTAAAACTACCCATGGGAGTAAAGAAAAAAATAAATATCAACTACTGGACTTTAAAGAAATTATTTTGCTTCGTGACTCCTTTATCATGCACCTGTGCTCAGATAGGCAGCAGCTGATGAATTCTCCTCATCAAAACATTCCACTCTGGCCTCAGCCTATAAAGCAAACTACAAAACACCAGTGCTTTGAAAAGCCACTGTGAAGTATGAAGCAAGTGAGTTCCAAAGCCATTACCAATATTGGCAATTTCAAAAATTGCAGGCAGTTGATTTATTAATTAAAAATCATATTTTCACATCAGCTGTAATTTTTTTTTCTTCTGGATTTTATAATCCTTTACAAATCTACCCATAGGAAACTAACTCTTAAGTTTGTGCAGAGTTTTAACAAATGCCCAGATGATGATTTTAATTTGCCATTCAGTCCCTGTACTGTGGCAAAAACAGTGATTCAGGTAAAACTAAAATAAATTTTACCTTGCTCATTCTTTAACATTTTTGAATATTGTCGAGTTTTAATATTCATGAGCAATCAAACAGTTTAGTAGCTGTAAATGTTAAATAGAGTTTCACTTTTAGGTTTTTTAAAAATACGTTGATCAAAATCACTTCATAGTTCAGATATGATTTCACAGGAAGTAAAACTTTGCTCTGAAGCAGATAAAGAAATCAGCTATGCATCAACTCTGCTTATCTAAATTCTCAGGGCCTCTTAATTTGGTCACAAACAGCTCCTCAAGTATTATTCAGTGGATATTTCAAGGCTAAATAAGAAGGCAAAGGGGAATAATAATTCTCTGTTTCCTGTTTGCAGCTGAATCACTTCGAGGAGAACTTTTGAAGATTACAAGAGGAAAAAGCATTACTTGAGTTTTGCACACTTACAGTCAGGTTCCACTGAGGAAATTTACTTTTCAGAACCTGATTTTCAATATCTTAAGCAATTTATACTAAAAGTATTTCTAGAATATAATACAAGTACATTTGATCTTTGTTAAAAATCTGTAAATATATGTAATAATTACATTTTAGTAGCATTTTTTAGTAAACATCCTATTTTTCTTAAAGTTGAATTGAAAATCCAGTTCAGAGAAGACAAATACTGAGCATTTCCCTCTTCTATTCTGTCCCACCTGGGGCAGAGTTTTACCTTTAGCATTATTTTGATGCTGGGTTGCTACTGTTCATCCTTGACAATACTCCAAGAGGCTCTGGATTGTCTTTGGTGCTAATTTGTTGTTTGTTTTTTTGTTTAGCTTTGCCCTCAGCACAGTGATTGTGTATCTCAGACCAACAGAAATATCTAGCACTTTCCAAAGAAATGAAACCAAATCCAAAGGGCTCTGTGGTCTGAGCCAAACAGCAAATAGGATTATGAAGTATTTTCAGACCATAAATGGAGATTGCTGGCATATGATATGCAACAAAGAGATTTGCTGTTTTACTCTGGGGTTGATAGGAAATGCTGCAGCTAATCCTAGGAAAGAAAGAGAAGAGCAGACTGTGAATCTATAAATTTGAGAGATGAGAGCTGTGTTTTGGGCTGTTACAGAGACTGGCAACAGGCAGATTAGCTTTGAAAATTCAGCAGCCACAGGCTGTTTAAATTCAAAACCTGGCAAAACCACTTGTTTCTATGGCAGCATATCAGGATCTTATTTCCTTTTATCAGTGGAGGGCTGCAACTGGATGGAGTTGGAAATAATTCCTCTACCAGAATACTCATCTTTCAGAATCTGGTTGGTTTTGTCTGTTTTTCAGCAGCAGAGCTTCTAATTATTGGTTGTTTGCAAGTGTGGACATGTTTTTACTTTACTATACTATACTTTACTATCTACAGCTGCATATTTCATGGAAATAAGAGTGGCCCTGCTCATGAGATCACAAAGTTTTGTTTTCTTTGTGTTGTACCACTACCAGGGGCAGAGAGAGTAGGAATAATGTCTGACAACTTCTCATTGTTCCTCCTTTTGTTTTTGGCACTGGTCAGTGACAGAGAATCCTATTAAATTACTGCTACATATGAGCTTCTGGTATGCACTGAATTTCTGTAGCCCATTACAGACACTCCTGGGGAATGAACCCAAGGATTTTATAATTACTAAATTCTGTTTACAGATATCACTTGAAGCACTTCCTGTAGAACATCAGCACACCATCATTCATTTAATGAAAGAGTAAAATCACTGATGTCAGGGAATGGATTGGTTTGGTTAACAGAAAGGTTAAAGATAAATAATTAACAGTGTAACTGGCTGTTCCAGAACAGGGCTGCAAAGCTGGGCTATAAAAGCACATTAAAAATTTCTATCACTGAGTCTCTGCAGGTCAGCAGGAGGGCAACCAAAGAAACAGATCCATGAGCACCAGACTGGGGGTGATGGATTTTAGGAAACTGCATGGAAGAAGCCTCAGGCACTCACAAATTGGGACACTGGACTTTGTTGTCCTGCCAGTCTTTTGTCCTGCTGCTCCCATAGCTCGTGGGATCTCACTCCCATCAGAGAGGTCAGTAGTGAATGCTCCATGGTCACAGCCAAAAGGACAATCCAGGAGGTTTTTTCCAGCTTGACAGTTTGTGTAAATGACTGAAGACATGTGAATATCACCCTTTTGATGGGCAGGATAACGGGGCCAGCAAGGGAAAGGAGCAGCCAGGAGTTTCTGTGCCCATATCAGCATGGGGCTGAGCTGATAAGCAGCACTCACACTGGTCCCCAGCTCCACTCAGAGTCATTTATTGCCCTTGCAGATAAATGAATTTTCATTCTTAATACCTGGTCAGGTATTTCCCCAGGGCACTGCAGAGTGTTCAGAGGCTGGGTAAAAACATGGCAGTGTTATATCAGTGAATAAAGGCACCACTGAGACCAAACCAACTGAGACCAAACCCACTGAGACCAAACCAACAGAGATCAACCAACAGAGATCAACCAACAGAGACCAAACCAACTGAGACCAAACCAACAGAGACCAAACCAACTGAGATCAGACCAACTGAGACCAAACCAACTGAGATCAAACCAACAGAGACCAAACCAACTGAGATCAAACCAACAGAGACCAAACCAACAGAGACCAAACCCACTGAGATCAAACCCACTGAGATCAAACCAACAGAGACCAAACCCACTGAGACCAAACCAACAGAGACCAAACCAACTGAGATCAAACCAACAGAGACCAAACCAACTGAGATCAAACCAACTGAGATCAAACCAACAGAGACCAAACCAACAGAGGTCAATTGAGACCAAACCAACAGAGATCAAACCAACAGAGGCCAAACCAACAGAGATCAAACCAACAGAGACCAAACCAACAGAGACCAAGCCCACTGCTGCAGTGTTTGATAACTGCCAGCATTCAGTGTCCCCACACTGGGCTGAGAGCTCTGAACCTCCCTGGCAGGGGGGCTCTGCACACATGGAACCAGAGACACTGCAGCTGTGCAATTGCCTTAACAACCATATTTGTAATCACTGCAAACAATGAAATTGGGTTTGTGTGGCATGACCTATTTTATGTAACATCAGTAATTACGTTTTCATCCATTAATTCTTTTTTGCTCAAATCCTGTATCAATTTTCTGTTATTTTACCTGGCTGGTGGAGAGTTACCTAGGTCAACACTTTTCCCTTAAATATTGCCATGTTTTGAATGTTTTGAAATTTCCTCAGTATTCCAGACTTCTTGTAAATGAGCATTAACTAGCCAACCATGTCGAGCTTAAAGTATTTATTCCTTATAAGATTTATTTAATAATTTGTGTTGCAGATCTGTGTGTGGTTGTTCAGTCACTGTTTTCAAAAGCACAAGTACTTTGCACTTACTCTGCATCAACAGCTTGCCTTCAGCTTATAATGTTCCCTGATTTTATTATTGGCCTCTGGCCTCCCAAAGTTTATTTCCTACTCTTCAGCTTCCTGGGCAAGTTTTCTGCATTTTCTCACCTCTAACAGATATGTTGTTGGTTTTACTCTAATTTTGTTGCTATAATTTTTATTGTTTCACTCTCTTTTTCATCTTTATTATGACTTTCAAGCCTTGTTACAATTTGCTACTGATATCCCTAAATTTTATTAAGGCAAATTCTAAAATTTTTTTTTGTATGTACCCTAATTTCCCTCTGCAAACTGGAGTAGTAGCAAAGTGAGTGTTACTCTCCTGTTGCTAAGTGAGGTGGACAGATGTTACAAAGAGTACAATTAATACTCTGCTGATGTGCCTAAGCCAGAAAGAGGTTTAAACAGAATTAAATTATATTTAATTCCAGAAAAATTATATGGTAGAAATTAACCCAGAATTAAAGACTCCATGAAAACAGAAGGTATTTGGCTAGTTTTAATTGAAAAAAACACTCTATTATGTTATCCAAAAAATGCTTGAAAAATTAGCCCAGGACACAGACCTGTGTGCAGCAGTCTGAAATCAGGAAAAGGAGACATTATTGTACAGGAATTAGCTGAACACCAATTGGGACCAACTTGGATCCCTCCTCCAACAGCTCAAAGTAACCACATTTACCACCTCAAACTCACGTTTTCCATGTTTTTTGTGGCTATGTAAATCAGGAGTGTGGTTGACCTGCATAAGACATCCATCAGATCGGATTCCAGATGGGAGTTGGGTGATGGCCTGGAAGGGCACGTGTTCCCAGGGCTGCAGGCAGGGAGCTCAGGGAGGGGCTGACACAGAATCGTGCCTTTGTCAGCCTCTTCTCCCTCTTGCTCCCCCAAATGTGAGTATTCTCCCCCATCTGGGGACATTGTTTCATTGGTATTGATGCAAAATTTTGTTTCTTACTGTGCTGTGAGGAATGGTTTTATAAGTTTATTCCCTATCAATCAATATTCAGTGAATTGCTTGTTGCTTCAATATTTGCTGAGCAGGTTCCAGGCCAGCCAATTTCTGTCTTTGCTTGAGCAGGTGAGTCAGGCTGTG
Source organism: Zonotrichia leucophrys gambelii (assembly GCF_028769735.1). Taxonomy (NCBI): domain Eukaryota; kingdom Metazoa; phylum Chordata; class Aves; order Passeriformes; family Passerellidae; genus Zonotrichia; species Zonotrichia leucophrys. Next base: position 4,602,131 of record NC_088195.1, read on the forward strand.
CCTGAGCAGGCTGCAGAGTGGTGAATTTGATTTCAGATTCGTTGCTTCCTGGGCACTGCACAGACTTAGAGAACCCCAGGATGGTTTGGGTTGGAAGGAACCTTAAAGCTCATCACACCATCACTATCCCAGGCTGGCACTTCCAGGGCTGGCACAGCCCCAGGTCCCCTGGGCACCCTGTGCCAGCCTGTCCCAGCTGTGCCTGGCAAGGAGCAAGCAGAATGAACCAGACTTTGTTAAACCTCAGCAAAACACAGGTGTAACACTCATCAGCTGGCATTCTGGAGGGCTCCATATCCATTCCAGCCTTCCTGCCATGGTGTTGCTGTCCTATGGAGCAATTAAATTAATCAATAATAACAACTTTTTAAAAGCACTGGTTAGTTTAAAAGCCTGAGGAGAGAATGACTGTTAATATAATTAGATTTCCAGCTCCAGTTTCCAGGTTAGGATATTATGGACACGTTTGTTCCTATCACATTTGCTTTGTGGTTCAGTATGAATTTTCAATAGATGACTTGGTGATAAGAAAGCAGCAGTTGACATGCAATTATATAAACAGTAAGATCAGCCTGGAATTAGCCTGGAGAGTATAAAGCACACACAGAGCTTGTGCTGGGTCACTGCCTCTCCCAGCTCAAGGCAGAATCAGGTTCCTGTAATAGGGAAGAATTCTGCTGACAAGAGGTTGGTCTGTCCAGATTGGTGTTGCAGCTACAGGGTAAAGCAGCCTGTGTAATGGATGGCTTTGCTATGGGAAATTGGCAGCTGGAAGAGACTGGAGGGTGATTGGTAGACACTGTCATTTAAAGTTTATCATTTAAAGGCTTTAGAGTAGTTCCTGAAATTGTCTTAAGAGCTAATCAAGGCTTTGTTCTCAGGATCCACCCTGCAGGTCTGAGAAATGAGGTCAGCACAACAGACAGATAAAGCAGGATTCATTGAGTTGAACTCTTTGCTGATGTTCTTTATTGTAATTTGCTTGAATCTATTATTTAGTTCTTGGCTGTGTTCCCATCTCATCATGCCTCTAAGCCACTGGAAATTGAAAAATCCAGTTTTATGCCTGATATGCACAGCCTTGTCTTTTTGTCTCTTTAACATTTTATAAGATGCTTTCTTTAGAAAATTGTTTTAAAGCAGTGAGATTATTTTATTATCTCTGCTTAATTCTAGAGCTTATGTTCTCTTACATGTCACACTTTCAAATCTTTCAGCTCCTCTTATTTGTTCTGTGTCAGGATTTTATCACTCACTAGTGAGAAATTCCATGTAATGTGCTTTAGTGGGGGGAAAGTGAATTTGTTCTATGTTCTTAATGGCCTCTTTGCCCTTGTTCTCTGTTTAATGGTCAGTATTAGGACTGAGATTGGAAAGAACTTGTCAGGCTGTAGCTAGAAATGTTAAGATTACTCCAGGTCTGTGGCTGTCCTGGCTGCTCCTGTCACATGCAAGGACATGGCTGGAAGGCACATCCCATTTTACCTGTGCTTTGCTCTGTTTGTTTGTTCTTCCCCATCCAGCATGAGTCCCTTCTTTGTGCTGTCTCTCCTCTTTGGCCTGATTTTCGGACAAGCAGCATCACTCTGTGCTCCTTCTGAGTACACAATCCACGTGGAGAAGCGGGAATGTGCCTATTGCCTGGCCATCAACACCACCATCTGTGCTGGATTCTGCATGACTCGGGTATGGGATGTTTCTGGAACAGCCACCACTGCAAACCTGCAAACCAAGGCTCTGTTCTCCCACAAAATAGTGTACAAATGATTTAATTGTAAAAGAGTTTATCACAGGCAGAGAAACTGCACTGTCACCATGTTTTCAAGTTGGCTTTTTTGCAAAGGTGGGGATGAAAAATGCTCAGTTTTGGGACTGTGGAGTTGATAACACCAGTGGCACAACAGAGATCTGACTGCTGCTGCCCCTGCCTTTGTGAGGGGCAGATTATATTGTGTCACTCTTAATTAATGTAAATAACGTAGGGAACTTCTGCTCCCAGTGCTGCTATCCCAGCTGGCTGTGGGGACAGCTCTGCAGCAGCCACACCACTCCTCACAACTTCACTGCTCAACACAGCATTCTCAGATCCAGCTTGGGCAGCAGGGAGCCAGAAGAGATCCCAAAGCACAGGGAACACTCTGAGCCATGTGGATTAATTAAACCAGAAAAAAGGGGAATGTGCCTGTGTGGGGAGGGAGCCCCAGTCACAACCAGAGCTCTGAACTCAGTAGTGCCAGAGCTGGGCTCAGGGGTGAGTTTTGGTCTCTGCACCTCACAGGACATTTCTGACACACGTGTGTGACCGTGTTCTCAGGGGTCCCAGGATGAGGGAAGAGATGAGGATCTGACTCCATGTTTCAGAAGGCTTGATTTATTATTTTATGATATATATTATATTAAAACAATACTAAAAGAATAGAAGAAAGGATTTCATCAGAAGGCTGGCTAGGAATAGAAAAAGAAAGAATGATAACAAAGGCTTGTGGCTCAGACAGAAAGTTTGAGCCAGCTGACTGTGATTGGCCATTAATTAGAAACAACCACATGAGACCAATCACAGATGCACTTGTTGCATCCCACAGCAGCAGATAATCATTGTTTATATTTCGTTCCTGGGGCCTCCCAGCTTTTCAGGAGGAAAAATCCTAAGGAAAGGATTTTTCCTAAAAGATGTCTGTGACACACACGTACCTCAGTGAAACAACACATTTCTTTTCTCTCTGTAGGACAGCAATGGCAAGAAGCTGCTGCTCAAGAGTGCTCTGTCGCAGAACGTGTGCACGTACAAGGAGATGCTGTACAGGACAGCGCTGATCCCGGGCTGCCCTCACCACACCATCCCCTACTACTCCTACCCCGTGGCTCTGAGCTGCAAGTGTGGCAAGTGCAACACTGACTACAGTGACTGTGTCCGTGAGAGGGTCAGGACAAACTACTGCACCAAGCCACAGAAGCTCTGTAACCTGTAAAGCTGTCAGTGGGATGGGGTGAAATGTACTGCTCTGCTCACACCTCAAAGAAATAAAACTGTTCATATTCGGTTTGCAACCTGCTGTGCACAAAGATTTATTCTGAAGGGGTATTGTTGGTTGTTTCAATTAATTTGGTGTACTGAGACAAGGAGAAATGAATGATAAAGGCTGTATGGTTGTACTGAGAACCCACATGAATTCACTTTGCAGATGGAGGAGACAGAACTGTGTGGATGTATCAGCCTTTGCTCACAAATCCCAGACATTTTCTGAAGAGATGCTCAGAGATTTGTTACACTGACATATTTCAGAATTTGATATTTATTTATATATTTGATGTTTATTTCAGAGTTCACCTATTTCACTTGATATATTTCAGAGTTAAAAAAGGGGCCATACACACTCTTGGTATTGAACTTTCAAAATAGATTTTGACACATACTTACAGCCTTCAAATTAGCAGCAGTATTTTTCCATCTATGCATTATTAATTTAAACACTGTAGGTCTGTGTCCTCCCTGCTGTTGTCCAGATGTGTGTTTATTGGGAATGCTTCTTTACATGAATGGTATAACCCCACATTCCCTGCAGAAACAGAGTCTGAACTACACCTGTCTCTGTGAGCACTGAGGAATCACTGCAGCTTCAAAGCTGCCTGCTCTGCTCTCCACAAGGGGAGTGTGCTGCCTTCAAATGGAAGGCAAAACTCAAAAAATCCCATTTTTCCCCACAGGTGAACAATTTCTCTGGGAGTGGAAGGAGAGCTGAGCCACCCTGTGTGCTGCACATGCACAGGTGAGAGTGCAGAGCCAGGAATAAGGAAAAGTAATGCCTGTAATTAATGTAAACTAAAAATTGCTTCCTTTCCACTGAGATTGTAGCTCCCAAGAAATTACAGAAACTCCATTCACACATTGCTTGAAACAGTAAATAAAGGAACCAGAATTCACAGGATACAAATATGAAATTTAACATTCTCAGAAAAATCCTGCTTTCAGGATTGCAGTTTTCATGGCTGTTCCTAGAATCTGATTCTCTGTTCCAAACACCTTTATTTTATTTAATCTGCAGCATAACCTGTGAGAAAGCCCAAGGGGAACTGCTGGTGCCCCCTGGAGCAGGGATTTGGACAGGATGAACTCCAGAGGTCCCTTCCAACCTCCACCAACCCATGGCAACTTGAATATCTGTCACAGATTCTATACAAGGTATGAACTCCAATTATCATGTGCTTTATTTGGCGATAAAGAAATACCTTCACAGGCAAAGTTTAAAGATTTAAATATTCCAAAAACAAGTCTGAAATTTACAGAAAATCCAGAGCATCTGCAGAAACAGTCCTACTTCTGTAAAACAAATCCCTTACACTTATGATTTAAACAACCCACTTATAGCTAATTTTATAGCTGATTGGGTACAAGGCTATTTCTAAAACTCTTCAGAGCAGGAGAGGTTAGTTACAATTAAATTACAAACACTTTCTGGTGGTGAGAATGTGGTATTCCCAGCCCCTTTTGTGTATCACACAGATGAGCTGTGGTCTCCCAAGCTCTCCAAGGAAGAGCTGCAACATGAACTGCTGCTCTCTAATTGATGAAGAGCACAGGAGTGGTAGAAAAAACTTGGGAAATTGGTATTTATTGAACAAAGCAGCCCTTATGGTATCTGGTAAATGCCAAAGAAACAAAGTGTTCAGCTTTAAGATCAACCAGAGCTTTCTTAAGGTGTCTGGACTGTTAAAAATGTTATTTAGCACAGGAAAATATAATTCTATTTACTATTAAGCAGCACTTGTACTTAGCAAAACAAAAAGAGGGTGCTTTGCTATTTAGAGTATCCGCAGCACTGCTAAGTTATTGTAATGTCCTTTGTGGCCTGACAGATTTGTCTTCAGTACAAACAAAACCCACGTCTACTTTTATGGTGAATGCCTATGGAAAATCATTGAGAGAAAATAACTAATGTGCCTTCTTTTACACTTTAGAAAAACCCACACTGAGACGTTTGCGTTGTGCTAACATATCTATTTAACCATACACTTCCATTCCCTCCAAGGACTGTGTTAAGCAGTTTTCATGTTCAAGTTTAAGACCTTCAAGCCCAGTGATAAATCCCTGTTCAGGTGATGAATCCCTCCAGACATGTGTTTGTTACGTTCCGTTTATCCCAAGACGGTTTCCACATAACTCAGCGATGGATTTGCGGGCAATCCAAACATCCTCACCCACGGTCCGTCCCTCAGCCCGGCTGGGGAGAGCACAGAACGGGCCGGGTCTGGAGCCGCGGCTGCTCCCGGCGCCCCGGCCCGCTCAGGTGCTCGGAGAGCCACAGACCCGGCCGCATTCACGCGTGGAGCACGGAGAAGGAAAAGCAGAAGCAGGAGAAGCAGGAGAAGCAGACCGCGCTACCCCCGGTTCCCCCGGCACAAGGAGCGGCCTGAGCTCCGCACCCGCGGGGGCTGCGGCGACACCCCCGGCCCGCAGGGGGCGCTGTGCCGAGGGCTCTGAGGGGAGGCCCCGCCCGTACCGGCCCCTGCCCGCCGGGGCCGCCGCTGTTCCCTCACGTAAAGCGGCGTGGGCGGCATTGGAGGGGCGGATTCTGCCCCTCTGCCCTGCTCAGGTGAGACCCCCGCCTGCAGAGCCGCCTGAGCCCTGAGCGCCCAGCACAGGAAGGAACAGGAGCCAGTCAAGAGGACCTAACGGGAGGATTAGAGGGATGGAGCAGCTCTGCTGGGAAATTGGAATTGTCCAGGCTGGAGAAGAGAAACTTCGGGGTGACCTTATTGTGGCCTTCCAGTACCAGAAGGGAGACTACAAGGGGGAGTGGCTTCACACAGACAGTAGGTTTAGATTGGATATTAGGAAGAAATCGTTCCCTGTGAGGGTGGTGAGGCTTTGGCACAGGTGCCCAGAGAAGCTGTGGCTGCCCTGGGATCCCTGGAAGTGTCCAAGGCCAGGCTGGATGGGGCTGGGAGCACTCTGGGACAGTGAGAAGAGCTTTGAGGTCCCTTCCCGCCCAAACCATTCTGGGATTGTGGCCCCGCCCCGCCGCAGTGCGAGCAGCCAATGGGGAGCGAGCCCCGCCCACAGTGGGCGGGGCCTCACGGGCACGCGGGTCCCTGAGGGGAATTCTGGGGTTGCCGGGTTTGGATCCCGGCGGGTCCCGATTCCGATCTTAATCCCAATCCCAGTCCCCATCCTAATCCCAGTCCCGGTCCCGATCCTAGTCCCGGTCCCCAGCCCGGGGCCCTGCCTGCCTCGCTGGCCGAGGGCTGCCCCGTCACCTGGAGCCCACCCGGTGTCCTGAATGCCGCAGGTGAGGGGAGGCAGCCCCGCGGTGCCCTCAGGGCCTGGGGGGGCTCTGGCCGCGCGGATCGAGTTCTCTCCGGGAGTCGTTTATTCCAGGTTATTTTTATTAGGAAGTTGTTTCAAATTCAAGACACACAGCCGATAAAACGCCACTTCGGAACACATCATAGGGAAGTGAAAGCGAATTTCAGCCACAGAGTTAAGTTTGTTTTCTTTCAAAGCAAGAGGTAATTCTGCCACAGATTTGGCAACATGAACCAAAATGCCAGTTCTGTCCAAAATCAGAATTTATGCTGTGCCATACACATTATCCTGGAAGTGGTTAGTGTTTTGGAAAACCTCGTGGCTGGAGCACCAATAGAGAGGAAAAAAGATTGAAAAGCTTTATTTATGTACATTTTCTATGAACAGCATCCACTGCTGTTAATCCATAGCCTGCAAAGGCTGTGCAATACAGCATTTGAGGGCTTAAGACAACTCAATTTCTTTTTCAAGACACATGAAACGTGTTTTGTTATAAAACTATCAGTATCAAGACAAGTGAAATACTACTCTTCATTGTAGGGAAGTCACAGGGCTGAGCTTCATCAGCTGCTGTGTGATTTCTCAGAGGTACCAAAACTGGCTGAGGTTTCCCTGTGACAAAGGTAGCTCCCACTGAAATCAGTAACTTAGAAAAATTAGACAAGGGAAATGTGAATAAAGATGTTTAGAGACACAGTAAGGGCATCAACAACTTACATGTTTATGCTGTAGAACAGACTGACAGGAGAACAAGAAAATGTGTGTGATGTGCTTTCAAAATTCTGTCACCTGGAGGGTTCTGATCTTTTGTCACTTTCCTCTGACACAGGTGCAAGGGACAGGATAAAAGGGTATTTTTGCTGCCTTATGTGGCAGTAGTGCTGAAAAAATATCTTCAATTACTAAGATGCAGAGAAAACTGCAATTATATTAAGCACCTCACAACAACAGGAAACTACAAAAGACCTTTATCCCTGGATTCTGTTAAAGGCACTAGTATATGAATAATATGTTGATTTCCAGCTTAATTTATACCAATAACTTAGAGAACTAAACCAGTAACAGGTATTGTCCTGTTCCTGGTATGCAGTGCAAGTATCCCCTAGACCTAAATAACTGCAACCCTAGAGCTTATGCAGGAATGCTCAGAAAATTAATGCTTTCTTTAGAGGAAGAAAAAAACAAATCACAAACCCAAAACACTTCAGCAGAAAGTTTGGTGGCTCTAGTCTGAATTTATAGAAAGTTTTTTTCTACCACTTTTTTCTGTTTTCCTAAGGCACTGGGGTGGTTTTGTACTTCTGGGGGAGTGGAGGGCTGGGGAAGCAACAGCAGGTTCTGCAAAAGCTGCCTTGGTATTCAGTGCATCTCCAGGCAGGAGTGGGCATCTTCCAAGAAATCTTATTCAAGAAATAATAAATAAAAAGATAAACTCTGGTCCTGTCATTACATTCCGGTGCTATGAGTTCGAGGAATGTGTAGATGTGTTTAAAATGAATGGAACACTCATTATGAGGGGGAATGCAACACAAGGAAATTGCTTTATTTGCAGTCAGTTTCTATCCCTGTAGGACAACAGTTCTTGGAACCTGAACCACTGGCTCTGGTGCTGTTTTTACTGATTTTCCTGGAAAGCTGGCTTGTCCTGAGTGGCAACAATGACACTCCACAAGAGTTCCTTCTTTCTGCCAGTACTACCTTGGGACAACACACCCCAGCTGGGCACTAACCTGTCATCTCCTCAGAGCACAACCACTGCAGGGACAGTCTCAGGTACACCTGGAGCCAGGAAATTGCTTTGCTGCCTGCTGTGTCCAACTGATTCCTAAGGTTCAGCTTGAGACCCTCATGGATTTGCTGCCACTGCTGTCTTGGGAACAAGCAGCAGATCAGGGCCCTGTTTCCTGTGCTGGTTCTTGCAGAATGAGGTTCCCAGGCCCTGTTTTTAATTAACATCCATTGCTAATCAGCTGTGACAGAGTGACACAAGCCTCACTCTTTTCTGGTGTGTGATTTCACGTGTCCCTGCCAGCCTAAAGCTCAGCCTGGACACAGCTCAGTCAGCAGTGCCTGCCCAGCTCTTAGTGCAGTGCCACAGCTCGTGGTTGGATGGTTGGAAAAGAGAAATCCATGTAAGAGACACCAAGATGTGTCAGCTAAACCAGAGACTTGGAGCAGCAGCACTACCCCAAGTCCTGAAGTGACAAAAAACTGATGGGAGTTTGAGTTTCTTTGGGGAATAAGAGATAAAAAATAAATAATAGATAAAGGGTGGTATATCCCACACAACATGTAACATATTTCCTGAAATCCCATTTTGTTCCACTGTGTTTCGGCAGAACAAGGAGCCCATGAATTGTAAATTCCAAGGCCTCTCAGACAATTGGAATGTGGAGTTTCACTGAACTTCTCCCCAGCATGGATGGAACAGCTGCATCAGGAATCTGAACTGGTCAGCACCAGATCTGCTGTCATGGGGGTATAATTAGCAAAAAGCTTTTCTCTGAAATGGTGAATTATCTTGAGTAAGCCGAAAATTAAGAGATCCTGAGCCTTTGATGTAACTTCTTTTTCTGGGGACAACCTTTCTCCCTTCTAGGCTGGTTCAAAAGGAACATTCTCTTATGAATAAATATGACAAATAGGAAAATTAAAATCTAGAAAAAAACAATGTAAACGCAAGCCCTGAGGTATTTCAAGCACACTGTAATTTTCATTCCTGACAATCTAATTTATACCTATGCAATCTGAAGGTGCCAGTAAGAGAACTTACTGCATGGCTCTGTAAAAATGTCCCATCTTCCTTTCCTGCCTTCTGCCCCAGGAAGGGGCAAGAGGTTGAGGTAAGAGCCCCATGGAAGCTGTGATAGTCACAGAAGCAGAAACTGAGGATATTAAAGTGCTGTGTGTCTTTTTCTGACCGCTTTCACTCTTTGTTTGGCTTCCACAGGCCAGTTAGATTCTCCAGAGATCTGACAAGGGGCTGCTTGTCTGGACCTAGGCTCCACTCCTGCACCAGTTTGTAGCCACAGTGAGGCTTTTGGGACAAATGTGGATTTTAGTGGCCCGTGAACTCACAGTTGGGTTTTTTGGTCTATCTCAGCCTAGCTTGGGAAGCTTAAGCACACTTTGCACTGCAGTTGGTCCCAAATGACTGCCTGGTCTTGCCAGCTTCCCACCTCCTTCCCCCTCTTCCTTTAGCCTGGATCTCCTTGGATGTGTTTTCTCCCCCAGAGCTTTCTGCATTTGCATGAAGGGTCCAGTCCTACAAAAAATAAACACCCAATCTCTGCATGACAGTGAAGGCAGTGGGTCTACTCTTCAAGTTTGCTGCAGCAGACCCTTAGGCATTAATTGGTTTTTTTTTTTTTTAAATAAAGTACAATTTTATTAGTTCTGCTCTGTTTGGGCTTTGGAAAATAAAGTCACAACATGGATCATAGGTCTTTTTACAATGGCATTTGTGCCTCTGCTAATTCTTGGCACACAGGGGCTCAGTGTGAGAGGGCTCTGAGCACTGTGTCCCTGGGGGATGTGCACACACATCTGTTCCATCTGCAGATGTTTACCTGGACAGCTGCTGCACATCCAGGGACCTGCTCACATCCAGAGGTGTTTGTAAGGAGACACATGCATGTGCTTACATGTGTAAACTCTTAATTGCACATATACAAACATTAAAAATCAAATTAGTCTTTGATGCACCTTTGCTCTTTTATCATTAAAAAGGACATTTTAAACCCTTTTTTTGTTCACTTCAGTTTTACTGTAACTAATACAATTCACCTGATCACCTAACGGGATATTTTCCTCTCAGTATGTTAAAACACTGATTAAAATGCATTACAATTATTAAATTGGGTAGAAGAGCACTTCTTGTAAGCTTAGTCTGGAACTCCTGGGGCAGAGTTGTGCAGTGACAGTTTTAGATCATTTCTCTCATGTTACGGATGGTACAGCACAGAACCATGCTGAAAATCATGCCAAAGATCTAGAAGAGAAGGGATGTGATTTAGGGATCCACTTACAAAACAGTTATACAACAATTTGCATATCAGACAATCTGAAGGTCCCTGTGGCAGAGTAGTGACTGCTTCCATCTACAAACCCCAAAACATCAGACAATAAACATGGAGGAGGTTTCACTGATTTTATCACATTGGTTTCACTGTTCTTAGTTCTAAATGTCCAGCCAAGGCACAACTGCCCCAAATATTCATGTTCCTAACATCAATTTAAGTCACATAATAACTGGTGATAATAATATTGGTGGTATCCTGGTATTTCACTGGAGTGTTCTGAATTTCAGAATGCTTCTACATGGAATAGGACACACATTAGAGTAAGAGCAGAGGGTGACTGCAGAGCCCCCAGAGCTGGTGCTGAGCTCTGAATAGTTCCTGTGCTCAAGAGCAAGGTTACACATTAAGTATAAGACTATATACATGAAATCTAAACCCCCATTTGTGTCAGGGAACTTGGTCAGCAGAGGGAATGATAAAAGCAGAGAACAGTGGGTGTTGGCAGAGCTCTGCTTTCTGCCACAGGTCAGTTCTCCACAGCTGCTGCCTCCTGAGGCTGCACTGCTTAGGGTGTGAGATGGGCATTAAAGCTCTGGGTTCCTGTCCCTAAGGATGGGCACAGCTGAGCCCTCACAGCCCAGCACGTGGCACAAAAACACAGAGAAAGGTGCAGGTGCATTTCTGCTGCTGAAGGGGTCGTGGTCACTTCAGGACCTTCACTGTGGCTGAGGTGGGGACCCAAGGGGAGATGATCCCAGTTCTGGTGTGTCCGTGATGTTACAGATCTCTGTCCCACCCCCAGTGTATTTCTGAGTCCCTTCCTGTTTCAGGCAAACCCCAGGACTGTTCAATATGCACAGCATGGTTTCTGTTACCTGCAGAAACCCTTCAGCTGCTTTTCAGTGTCCACTGTGAATGTCCTGCTCTTCCCAGCAGCTAAGGGAGTGTTTCTTTACTCATACTGTGGCTCCTCATGCTGCTGGTGTGACTCTGAAGGAAATCAGGGCACAGCTGTGCTGGAAAAGCTTTGAGCTAAAGCCTGGGGAGCCCCAGCCTGCCGGTCCTGCTGTGTCCTTGGGACAGGGTGACATCTATTGGTCACAGCTCTGGTGGCTACTCTCTATTCCTCATGGAAACTAAGGAATGTGTCCTAAAGGATTGAAAGCATCAGCCTGCAGTTGTTTTGGAATACAGTAAATGCTGCTACAGCTTTTTGCTTTTTAGTTTGGTTCATGTGCACTCTGCTCTCACAACAAAGGAAGATTACCATCACTTTGGAACCTGTCTAAGGACACAAAATGAACTTGAAAAGCACAGTCACACAGCTCTGCTTGCACTGATGGGGGCAATTCCCAGGGAGAAGACACACTGGAAGCAAGAAGAATTGAGGAATCTCACCAGTTGCTGCAAAACACCTTCCACAAAGCTTTGAGTAAGGGAAGGGTACTGGGCTCAAGGAGAGACTGGAGAAATGGATTTACTCACTGTGATGCTAGCAATTGCAATTCCAACAATTCCAACGAGGCGCAGCTGAGTATCAATTACATTCTGAATTTCAGTTAGGCAGTTCTGTTAAAAACAAAATTAAAATATTTTTTAATGCCTGGAAATTTATATTTCAATCAATTCTATCAGCTGTTCTCACTGAGCAACAAATAAACACAAAAATATTAGTGCAGTCACTGTCCTAATTCCTGCAGCTAAACGTTGAGTTTTGCTGGATAATTTTCCCAGCATCTTCCCTTTCCTGGTGAGGCATCTGTACCTCTTGCATGGAGAGCCAGACACATGCAAGTAATTTTCTTACACTCAGTTTTCTTCCTAAATTTAAACTCCTTTATATAACAGGCCATGCTAAATCAGGAGGTTTGGTGCTTCATTTTGACATTGAACTCACAAGCAGATTCCAGAAAAGACAGAAATGACAGAAATATCTTTCTTGACACCAATGAAGTTTCTAGTCAGGATGCTCCATGCATGACTAAGGTGGGCACTTGCTAAAATTCAATTTGGGATTTGGGATTTGGGATCCTGTTCTGTTCCCTCCTTCTCCCTTTTCCTTTCAGATGGTGCAATATTGTCTTGGCTACCATGGGATGCCACAAACACGTTGTCGTGACTGAGGGCGTTGTGACCTCCAGCTTAATTCTGCCTCCACTCTGCTCCATTCCATAAGGAATTTCATGCTGGAATTTGCAAGGTAAAAAGAACTTCTTCCTTTCTTTTCCTTACAGAATGTCTCCAATTTTACTAAAGACCTGACATGAAGAAGTGATTAGAACAAGCAGGACAGAGGACACTTGCCTTTGGCAGCTGGATGTTCTCTGGACAGGGCAATCCTGTTTGTTGTTCCACATTACCTTTACCACAGCACTGGAGCTGAATGAAACAGAGATGGAGGATCAAAGAGGGAAAACCACAGACCACATAATGAAAATCAGTTGTTATTTTGTCCTGGTTTAGGGACATATTTTCATACTGAAAGTGAGACAATAAATAACTAAAAAAAAGAATCTCTACAGATCAAATAATAACCTTATTCTCTATATTTAAACTGCTACTTCTGGTAGAGTTCCAACTGTGTGGGACAAAATTCTCAAAAATTAATTTTAATTGTGTGAGGCCACAGCAAACAGCCACATTTGTATTAACAACAATGACCAGAAGAGATTTTTATTACAGTATTTCATAACAAAGCAAACAAGTGGATTTGGGAAAAGCAGATCCCTGGCTTACAAGAAAACAGGAGTTAAAGGGAGAATGCAGAAAGTTCAAATATCACATACAGAATTATGGGCAATGCACAAAAAGCACAGCAGAGAATGCTGGAATTTTATTTCTGACACAACATCGTGCTGGGTTTGGAGACAGTAATAAATCAGAGTTTCAGAGGGTTTGTTTTTCCTGTTTGCCTATCTCCCACAAAATGCTTGGAATTCCTCTTTGGGTCAGAAATAAGAGCTATGGGAGAAGGACAAAAGGGTCTGAGGTTGTGAAATGTTTGTTCTACAGAACGTGGGAATTGCTGTAAGGAGCAGCAAAGCTTGGGCTTGCTCTCCATGGGAGGCAGTGCAGATCCAGGATGGACACAAACAGGATTACAGAAGTCACAGGTTGTAACTCTGATTCAGACATTCACTTTTTGGGTGGCCTGAACTGTGTCACACATGTGTGGTCTCTCACTGACTTGGTTCAGCCACACTGTAGGTCCTGGGACACAGGTCACGTTTTCTCTGACAGATGCAGAGGGATGCAATCATTTCTCTCTCTCTCTCTGCATTTGCAAGTATTTATCTGTGGATTTCAATGTCCACAAGGGTCATTTCTTCTGCACACACAGACCAGAAGCATCAGAAATTTCAAAGCCTGGCTAATTACACTTTCAAATGTAGAGATCCAAAACCCAGAATTCTGACAGAGCCCTCAGGAAACTCAGTGTTGTGAGCCTCTGGCTGGATTTGAAGTACATTCAGTTCTATTTTGGCATCCCTCAGAGGGAGGAACTTGGATTCTAAAGGGCAGTGTGGCAGTGGAGCACTGGAGGGAGCTGTTGGGGTGAGGAGCACTCACAGCCACGTGGTAGCGATAGATGGTACTGTTGACCTTCCCCACTGGGTTTTTCATGTAGTCCTCATAAGCATCTTCATAGATTTTCTGGGCTTCCTGTATTGCCTGCAGAAATCAGACTTTCAGTGAGTTGCAAATCAGTCTTACCCCCCATCCAAGACTTTCACTTTGTGTCCTCAACCCCCAGGGCAAAAGATTGTCCCTGGTAATCAGGTATGGTGACTGAAAAGCCAGGAGGGTTTGTGGCCTGGTGGCATTCAGAGGGTCAGAGTGTTCACAGGCTCTGTTCTGTGCTTTGGTTAAACACTCTGAGTTGGGCAAGTTCAGTGCCTGAATTTGTTTGCCCTTCTCCCAGGCAATGCCCTCCTTTCATACAGCTCCCCTTGATGTTCCTTCAAGGCTGAACCACACCTCCACCTTCTCTTGAACAGAGGAAGCAAAAACTTCATCCTGTTCCAAACTTGTGATAACACAAGCTGTCATTGGCTCCAGATAAGAATGTCAGAGAGTCTTGCAGGGAAAAGTCTGGAAAGTTTTCCTATGGAAGAGCCAGCTCAGTGGGCACTGGAATCCATAACTACCCCATCATTACATCAGAGGCTGTTTGCTACTTACCACTTTCTTGCCTATGAAGGCAAATACTCCAGCAGTGACCTCACCTGCAAATATCACCAACAGGCAAGCAAAGAACTGCAGAGGAAGCAGAGAATCTCACATGAGTGTGGCTTGTTCATGGGGCCTGCCAGCCAGCCCCTCATCCTCCCCAGGCCCCAACAGCCCACCCTGAACCAGAGCTCTGAGGGGGCTCTGCACAGGGCTGCCAAGGCAGATTGCTTGTCACATTCAAACCAAGGGGAAATGGCAAAGATGTGGCTCAGAGGGAGCTTCAGGAAAATCAGAGAGTAATTCCAGGGAATAAATACATCACAAGGGACAAGCAAGGGCACCTCTGCATGTATGCCAGCTCTGCAAGAGCATGGTGGCTGCTGAGTCCAGAGACACTGGATTAGCCAATAAAAGGACATAAGACCTTTCAGGTGTTGGACTGTAAAGATCTTTCCATTAATGCTTTGGATGGTTTCCCTGCAGAGCCCAGGCCCTGGAAAGCTTTTACTCACAGTTCCAATCAAGCACTGGGACTCCCGCGCTGCTCCACAGCACCCAAAAAATCCAACTGCTGCCATGATGGCCCCTGCTCCCACCAGCACATAGAGTCCTGTGGAAAGCAGAGCCAGCAACAATTTCAGAGGGTTTCTGTCCCCAGAGTCTGCTCCCTATTTCATCAGCCCCATCCACTTACAGGTATAACAAAGTCTCTGACTTTCACAAAACTGGTTGCACAGAAAAGGTTCTCTGGCCACAGGGGGAGAGCAATACTTCCTTCAGGATTCTTGGAGAATTAAATAAGACAATTTGAGATTAGCTCAGCTGGTTAGAGCATGGTGCTAAACCCACCAGCTTTGCAGGTTTGATTCCTGGATGGGCCATTCATTTAGGAGCTGGACCTGATGATCCTTGTGGGTCCATCCCTTCCAACTGAGAATATTCTGTGATAAGAATATGTGACTTTCACCTTCCTAGTTTGCTGTCCCAGGGACAGTTCAGTGCAGGAAGAACAAACCCCATACCATCCAGAACCCCTAACACCTCTGCAATAAGCAATGTCAGGCAAAAAAAAGCCCAGCTTTGGCAGAGGGCTTATTCCTGGGAAACCTGGGGCTGGAAATGGGGGAACTGAAAGGAACATGGGAGATGGCAGCATAGCCCCATACAGATCTAGGACTCCAGCTGTAAGCTGACACCTAGAAATACTCTTATTCAACAGGTGTTTTGGTTTTGGTTTTATTTTTTGTATGGGCTTTATCTAGGACAAAAGGAAATCAGACTACAGAGTTTTTCTTTCCTCACTTGTGAATGAACATTTTTTGATCTGTGCTCAGGCAACACTCGGGTTCCTGTGGGGTTCAGCTCCCACCAGACCACAACCACGGGGCTGTGCCTTGGCTCTGGTACTGTTGGTGTAATTCCAGTCCTTGTCCTGTGCAGGATGCTGTGCCAAGCCACTGCTGGGGAAAAGAGCTTCATCTTCCTCCTCCTCGTGTCCTTCTGGTGAGGGACAGTGGAGCTGCAGGCAGAGTGCACTAGAGGGCACAGTGAGCCTTGCTCCAGCCGGGACTGCCCAAGCTTCCACTGAGAGCCTTTAATGTGCTCAGTTACCAGTGGAAACATTATTATAAAATCCAACCCAGGGTGAGCACAGCTGCTGGCATTTGCTGTTAGCAGGCCTTGTGTGACCTGGACTAGGAAATCCTACAGATGACAGTTTGCAATTGCTAGGAAAATGTAAAACCAGTCAATGTTTGAGTGCAGAGCTTCCATCCAGCTGCTGTGCCTCACTGGTGCAGCCTGTCAGGGAAAGCCAGCTCCTGCCTGCTGCCCATTCAGTGCCACATCAGCCTCCAGTCTCTGTGTCTATCCCAGTTATGTGATCCTTGTCCTCCCCTCCCTCCTCCTGCCCCAGTTCCTGCTGAGAGAGACACTCTGATAAACAGCAATAAAACAAGCAATATGGCTTTGCCCTACTAATTGCAATATACACAGTGCTGCTGGCTGTCTGTTGGCAGTTCTTATCCCATGTTTTCTGGATTTTTAACACTCAGCCACCTGTGACTTCCTGGGACTGAGCATTCTTCAGGCTGTTCTTGTACACAGATGCACAGCACTGGTTTTTACTGGAGTACAAAGACGTTTATGGCTCAGGGGAGAAAGGTCAGCCAGGCCTGGTGGAAGATGAATTGGAAAAGACAAAACCCTCGCTCAGGTGCAGAACCTGGTGCTCACCAGGCAAACACCAACGCTGCCATTTCCTGGGATCTCCATGGTAACAAACAGTGTAATTACAAACATGTTTCCTGCACGTATTCAGTGTGTCCCTCCCTGCTCCCTCCCGGCACTTATCAGCCACTTAGCAAAGATAAATTGGAGTAAGGACACAGGAAAGGAGTCTTCCCATTTCTTTTGGTTATTTGCAGCTAGGAAAGACAAAGCTCAGTGAGTCTAGGGGTGAGACCACTCTCAGGAATTTGGATTTGCATTTGTCAGAGAAACAGCCTGAGCATTTCACTCGAATGACTCAGAGCTAAACCACCACCTCAGTGAGAACTTCCCTTTTAAGGCGTGTTACAGGAAGAACTCACAACACTCACTAAACAAAGCTGAGCCCCAAGCTGAGCCAGCCAGGAGTTAAAATCCACCTTCTTCCATCTTCTGCTCAGGAGAGTTCATCCCACCTTGTCCTTTCTCAGCCTGGGACTGCCACTTGGTGATACCCAGCTATTTCTAGATGGAAAATAATGTTGACACTTAAAATTTCCACAAAAAATAATGATATTTTTACTTTTCTACTATATATACACACATATGTAATCTTTCACACAGGAATGTAACTTGTGATTTTGGGGTTGTCCTGAGGCCAGGACTTGGCCTTGGTTGATCCTTGTGGATCCCTTCCAATTCTCAATATTCCATGAGACACATTAAAAGTAGCTTGAAAAAAGTGAAAGGGGCCAAGTTACTGAGAGGTTTCCAAGCACCCACATCCAGGGATGCTCAGTGGAAGATGACTTCCAGGAAGAATGTCTGCCAGAGATGGAAATGTTATAATTTATGGCTTAAACATCTTCATAAGGGACTTTTGCCTCTTGTAGCAAAACTGTATTACAAAAATTGCAGAGAAGACCTCCACATCCTGACTGAGGCCCCACTTAACCCCTCTGTGCCCCCCCCTTTTCTTTTCCTGTTTCTTTCTTTTCTCTTTTTTTCTCTTTGCCTCTTTTACTATTAAATAAAATATATCATTTTTTTTTGGCACCAACATTTAACCTCATTTGGTTTTAATAATATTTTTTTGTAGATTTTGAACGTTTCTTGGTTTGATCAGTTTTGTTCACAGACTTAATTTTCTTTGTGTTTAAACTGAGCTGTAGATGCAGAAATATCCTGGATGGTGTAAGTATGTAAGAAGGATCTGGTATTTCTTTTCCTAGAGGGTTGTACACAGCAATGTAGGCACGTTCACCTCAAATTCTTGATAAGAACAGACCTAAATTTAAAGTGAGACTCTCCAGAGAGAGAAAAACAAGCAAAGGGTGGCAAAGTCTGGCACAGAGCCCTTGGAATCCCAGCTTTAACTAAAGCCACCAAGCACTGAGAGCTGTCAGGGCCAGCAGTGCAAATCCAGATTTTGGTGGTTAATATCACACCTTTCCATGCAATAATATCCAGTGTCAGAAGTACCTCAGCTCCACTAAAACCCATCCCTTCCTAAAAAGCAGGATGGAAAACCTTAATCAGCTTCTATTCATCAGCACTTCCATTGTAAAACACAAAGCCTTGGCATGGCCTCCAGCTTGGCATCTACAGCACAGCAGGGAAACAAATAAAAGTCAGTTTATAGACACAGAACAGAGCAGGTTTGAGAGCTACAAACTGACACAGAAAATTCACTGCAAAGCTCAACATGGCAGAAAGAAGTGTGTGAGTCAGGTCAGGACAGAGAGCTTGTTTAGGTGAGTGGAAAATGATGAGGAGACTCTCCAGCTGCAGCTTTTTGTGCAGCAGAAGGAAAAAAGCACAAGGTGGAAAGGAAGCAAAGGTTTGTGGCCTTTGTGAATTCTTTCCTCTCACCTCTTGTTGCCTCTGTTGATTTCCTGCAATTCTGCTCTTTGGTCTGTGTGTGCTCATGGAGAGGAGAGAGGGCTGGCACCAAAACTGAGAGCAGGAATGCTGCTGTGGCAAACTGGCCCCAGACACAGCTCTGCCATCTGCGATTGCAGAATATTGGAATATTTACTACTCCTGCATTCAGGACCCACAAACAGGTCGCTGTCAGCCCCTGAATGCAAAGGGAGGAAGAGGCACATTCCAAAGATGAAAATCCACGTGCAAATCTGACAGAAAATTGGTTGATTTAGGCAGCCACAGGCACTGATTACTGAGGGGTTCTGGAGGAAATAGGGGCTTCTTTAGAACCACAAGAGAATGAAAAACAACGTGTCACAGGACTGGGGATTTTTGAACAGAGTCTATTCTCTTAATTATTTTTTTTTTTAGTGAGGAAATATTGAGGTTTTGGGGTGTGGTTTGTTTCTTTTGCTGTGCTGACCTCCCCCACCCCCCAGATTTTTTATAGATGTGAAGAGAAATGAAGACTTCTCCTTTTAGCAGTGAGTCAAGTGAGAGAACACCTGATAACAAATTGGTTTCCCTTCTGGCTGTAATGTACTGAGTGTAAGAGGGAAACCCCCTTCTTCTGCCATTGTTTTATTTTGCAAAGACAAATTTGGAAAGCCATAAAGCAGCAGCTTTTCTGTATATTTGATTTTTTTGATTCATCCCATGGGGAAAATCATTCTTTCCTGAAAGGAAATTGTCAAATGGGGGTATTCCCTGTGAAAATTCCAACAGGAGGGATTCCCATTTTCGAGCAGACTCTGCTTTGCAATTACAAGGGGAATTAAAATGTTATCTGGCAGCCTCAGAGCATCCTGTGGCTCCCAGTGGTGAAAAATGGCAAATCCACAAAAGCCAGCAGGTGTCTGGATCAGCCTCAGTGCTGGTGGCACTCAGCTCTCCCTGGCTCCTCTGGAGATAAGGACACATCCATTCCTGGGCTGTACATGGAGCCAGATCTGCAAGTCTGAAAAACCACCTTCAAAAGGATCAGGGGATTCTGGGGGTTGTTTCTGAGGGTACAAACCCTCTGTGATTAGCACTGATACAGAATTCCAGCTCTTTAGACCAGATAGAAGAGAAGGATGGGATTTTATAGCTGCAATATATTTTTATGTATATCAAGAGTGAGGGAAGGATCAGCCTGGGATGGCAGAGATGTAATTTCAGACTCTGGAACAGAACCCACTCCCACAGCTGCTTTTGTTTGTTTGTTTGTTTTTCCCCAAGTCTTACTGAAGGTTTGAGGCACAAATCCCTGCCAAAGAGCAGGAGCAGACAAACACACCCTGTCTCTGTCTGGCTTTATTTCACATGGGTTTCTTGTTTACCTGGCTGCTATGGGCACTTTCCATTTGAAATAATTCTCCTTTTTTTTTATTTTTTTTTTCCTCTCTTTTGGGCTGAGTAAATAACACTGAACAAACCCCCAACTGTTCCTACTGCACAGAGAGAACAAGCAGCTCTGTTCTGGGGTGAGGGACCCAGCAGCAGCAACAGCAGAGCCCAGGACCCAGACAGGGCTTGGAAGGATTTTCCTGGGGTTGTGAGTTCCTTGCAGCCCCAGAGGCAGATGGAATCCTCCATGGAAGGACTGAGGCTCTCCTGCCCTCAGGAGAGCACCAAGGAACCTCAAGCACAGACACACTCCTGGAAAATATGAGAAACACACGTAGGAGTTGGAAAAAAAAAAGTCCAGACAGGGACGGTTATGTGTGGCACCAAACTCAGCTCCTGAAACAGGACTGTTACGAGAAATTTCCATTGTATATTTATTTATAAAATACATTTACAGAACTGGAGAAAAGCTGCTGAGGCCTCTAAAGTGGCATGAATTTCTGGAGAAGTGGAACATACCCTTAATTTGAGCATAATGGATTTATCTGATTAAGTGTCTGGTGTGAATTCAGCAGAGATTTTGTGGTTAATCTTCCTGGAACCATTAAAGGCACCAGCCAGTGTGGAGGCTACTGCTGATGCACAAATCCTGGATTTCAATTTAAAAGCAGCCTCACTGCAATGTAACATCCCAGTTTAGTTCTTCCCTTTCCCACAGAACACCAGCCCTTGTTACATATCTTGCTCACATGAACCCTAAATAATCATGGCCAGATTCACTGCAGGCAGTGCATTCCCAAAGCTGCTCCCAAAGGCTCTGTCAGGGTCTGCCATCCCCAGACTGCTCTGAACTCAGTGTCACCTGTGCCAGCTGGAGCTGTCCTGCCCTGGCTGCTCTTCACAGACCCCAGGCAATGGATTCTGCCATGTAATGATGTGAAAAGTGTGGGAAACTTCCTCACATGGGAGCTGTAAGAGTGCACACTGTGGTCAGAAGGACATGGCCAAATGCCTTGGTACTTTCTCTACTTTCACTGCATCCTTTTTCACAAGAACCACAGAGCATTCAGGAGTGCACTGCAAATGTACACAATGACATTAAGATTCCTTTCTTCAAATTTCCTGACGTTTATTTGCCTATTTGGCTGCAGCAAGCAAAGCGCTTTGTTGTCAAGAGCAACTGACAGTGAGTCTAAGATCACGTTCCTGTGTGGTTGTAGCTAATTTAAAGTCTGTCAGTGTTTGTACTGCTTACATTATCTGTTACCACTTGCATCACTTTGTTGACACTGTATTTCTTCTTTGTAATACTCAGTCATTTGTATTCTGAAATCCTCTCGAGATTCTCTGCAATCCTCTCTAGATTAGGACACTGCATAATCCTGTGTGTGCATGAGCCAGCTCAATCCAAACCCCACTGAAGGTGTTTTTGAATTGACAAGGCCCAAAAAGGAGCCTGAGGGCTTTTTGGTTGCTGGTTTGTTTGTTTTTTTCCAGCAGACAGAACGCTTTCCTCTTAATGGCTTCAAAGTGGACAGTCCAAACGTATTTACAGCTCTGTCAGAGCGAAACAGCACAGGGCATTTCCCTTACAGGAGCTGTAATGGGTTATACTGGTTTGCTTGTTATGTAGGAACTGCTTCAGAGCATGTAGAGCTCTCTTAGAGAGACTCAGTGTGAAAAAGGAGCCTGAGCAACCTTGGAGGGTGGGTGCTGCTCCAAAGAGAGGAATCATGGAATGGTTTGGGCTGGAAGGGTCCCTGAAGATGAGGGAGTTCCAGCCCCTGTGACGGTGTTCACAAGGGTCCCAGGATGAGGGAAGAGATGAGGATCTGACTCCATGTTTCAGAAGGCTGATTCATTATTTTATGATATATATTATATTAAAACTGTACTAAAAGCATAGAAGAAAGGATTTCATCAGAAGGCTGGCTAAGCTAAGAATAGAAAAAGAAGTAATGATAACAGAGGCTTGTGTCTTGGACAGAGAGTCCGAGCCAGCTGACTGTGATTGGCCATTAATTAGAAACAACCACATGAGACCAATCACAGATGCACCTGTTGCATTCCACAGCAGCAGATAACCATTGCTTACATTTTGTTCCTGAGGCCTCTCGGCTTCTCAGGAGAAAAAATCCTAAGGAAAGGATTTTTCAGAAAATATCATGGCTACAAGCCCCCTGCCATGGGACACCTCCCACTGTCCCAGGTTGGTCCCAGCCCTGTCCAGCCTGGCCTTGGGCACTGCCAGGGATGCAGGGGCAGCCCCAGCTGCTCTGGGCACCTGTGCCAGGGCCTGGCACCCTCTGGGGTTACACATGAATGTACCCAGCCACGTCCTGGGGGCATGCAGGGATGACAAACACCTTGATGCCCTTTCCCTCCCGCAGCACCAGTGGCAGTTTGTCCCCAGTCACCTGCAGGCAGCCTTTGCAGAGAGCTCCCAGCGCTGCTGTGTGAGCTCCGGGCTGGGCCTGGGCACCCTGAGCAGAACAGGGACCCCCGGAGCCTGGAGCTCCCCGAGGGGCTCCGGGCTCAGCAGTGACAGCAGCGAGCAGGAACCAGGGTGGCTTCCAGCTGCCTCGAGGGAGGAGAAGGAAATGGGGTAACTGTGGCCTTGGCTGCTGCTCTGGGGTGGGACTGGCTGGGAGAAGCCACTCAGGAGGACAATTTAATGGGCAAAAAGCATAAAGTGCATTATCATACTTAAGTGATTAAAAAAAAAAAAAGCCTCCTGAACATCAGCATCTTGCAAATATGCAGCAATCACCCTGAGGCAGATGGACACTGTCACACTAGGCTAAATTAGCTTATTTGGTCAGAATTGCCTTTATTCTTGCCTTTATTCTAACTCTTAGGAACTGCTGCAAGGTTTTGTAATCCACAACAGAGACCGAAGACTTTGGAACAACTTTCATTTTTAGTAAGGTTTTCTCAGGGGGTGGTAGTGGTGGTGTCATATTTTTAAAGTGAATTTCCAGTGAGCAGCTTCCGTTTTCCACTCAGGGCCACTATCAGCCTTTTCTCTCTAAACCACTCTTCCTGAGCAACAGAAAAAAGAAAGCTGCACACAGATGATAGGAAGAAAGACAATTTCATTGCTAAAGTCTTAAGTACAGACTAAAAGCCTCTCCAATAGATGATGGCAGGATCATTTAATGCTCTTCTTGTGGTTGCACATCTCTTTTGCCAACAGCTCTCATTTTAAAGGCTGGTAGAGTTTGAGAAGTGGTGGATTTAGCAGAGAAAATCCTGTTGACTAAGGGTATAGTGCTTGACTCCAAAACACATGAATAGAACTTGAACAAAGTGAGGCACAGGAGCAGAGAACTGCAGTCCACATGGATGGAACCCCAGCCAGCTCCTGTTTGTGTGGGCATCCACTGCTATGGAGAAAAGCTCCGAATATCCTTCAGCTCCAGACATGACTTCATACCCTAAGGCACGCTCCATCCACGGACCTTTCAAAGCCAGCAGCATCGCTCCTGCTCTCACTGACCCCAAGGAAAAGCCACTATCACCCTAAAACTTTTGTCCACAGCTGCTTTGGCCCTGAGGGATGCCTGGATCGCAGATTGGATCATGGGACTGAAACAAAGAGAACAGAACAGAGCACAGGAGGGTTGTGAGCTCTGGCTGTGCAGGAGAAGCAACATTTCAGGGCTGAGAAGGAGCCACCCAGACTGATTTCCTTGCATTCATCAGGTTTTGTTACCATTCCTGAGGGGCTTTGTTGAGCACACACACTTCACTTTTATTGGTGCTGGCAGGGATGGGACCCTCTGCACTTCATTTCTGAGGAATACAGAGTTTGTCCTGCTGGTTGCCCTTTGTCCACCAAAAGCAGAGACAGAAGAACTGAAACTGATCCTTAGTAAGTCCCCATGTCAATTTTTGCTTTACAAGTGCTCTACTTGCACTCAGCAGCACTTGGTCTGTACTACTGTGCTTCAGTTTTTCTTAAAATTAAGACCAGCAGTACTACAAGGAATTAATTAATTGTGAGACAGCAATGCTGACACTCTGGGTTCCCACAAGTATCTTACTTCCTTCTGACTCTTGCAGACCTTCCTGCCCAGTAAAAAAATTCCCAGTCTTGGTACAGGAGTCTCCATAAGGATGAGCAATCTGAGGGAATTCCCGAAATTCCACAGATCTTTTCTCCATTTGATCTGTGCAGTGTCACAGACAACTCAGATAAAAAGGTATCTGCCAGCTATTATCCTTTGATGAAATTATCCTTTTTTTTTTCATTTTTTTCTTTCTCAAGAGAGGGATCTATGAACTCTACCAGAGCTGAACTGCAGCTGAACAGGGAAGCCACAGTTTTGCTTCATCACTTGAAGCAGAGGCACAAAAACTGCACTGTGAGATGGAGTAACATAAAAATATATCCCATTGTAGAGGGAATTGGGAACTGCAGGGAGAGGATGTCCAATTTTAGGAGCCTCCAGTGTAAGATGTGTCTGATAAAATGGTTGGAGGCTGCGTGGGTCAAAGTGTTCCAATTCCAACCTTTTCTGTTGTAGGTTTTTCACTGTGAACTGCAGTGGGGAATATGGATCACCAAACACAAAACCACAAGCAACAGAAAGCTAGGAACACATATGTGCTTGCCCACAGCACTGCTGCCTGGAAGCTGTTCTCCAACCAACAAAAACATCTCAGTGGCTGGAAAAGATGAACAGGCCTGGTTGCCAAGTCATGGCCTGAACTATTCCAGGGGCAGAAAAGACAGCTGGGCTGCTGGTAAAGAACAGGGCTATTTAAGGAGACTCACTCTGGCCTAATGGAAAATGCAAGGATAGAATTATCAATTATTTTACACTAACCCAACATTTCAGATCCAGGAAAAAAACAATCACAAGGAAGCAGAAGAGAGAAGCTGGTTAGAGTCGGCTGGCAGCTCAATCCAGGTACAGAAAGAGCAGAATGTGCTGCCCTTTAGAAGAAAGAAAATGAACTGTTTTTCAGAAGATGGTGATTCTGGAGTGTTTCAATGCACCTGCACTGTTGTTCCAAGCACTGGCACAAAGTTGATGTGATCCCAGGGCCTTGGGTTATCACAAGGAGCCACAAATGCCATCAGTGGAACTGAGATAAAGAAATTCTCTTTGGATGTATAGCTACATGCTGATATTTTAAGTCATACTGCTGATCTGCTTTCTCTTTCAGCCCTCAGGGCAGCTGCTCCTGGGGTGCTGCACAGTGTTCCATATTAAGAATTCCTATGCAAAGCCCTGGCTGCCACCCAGGAAGCATGTTAGAGAGCAAACACAGAGCCAAATAAACAACAGTCCCAGAGACTCCGAGAAAGGCCCAATACACAACTGCCAGGGGGGACTCCGAGCTGAAATCTCCTCGAGAGGGAAAGCTCTTCAGCATGACCTTCAAATGCAGCTTTGTCTGCTGCAAACCCACTGAAACTGAACTTCTCCCTGTCCTTTCACCACGGCCTTGGCCCCAGAGTGTTGACAGCCCCAGCACAGCCTGAGCTTTGCCATCAGATGCTCAGGAGTCACAGCATTTAGCAGGGTTTGTAATGAGGGAGGGAGGGCAGCAGAAAACTCTTTGGTTTTCTTTCACAGGAATGCTCTGTTCAGTGCCTATTACAGAAAAGGGCAAAACTTCACTTTAGAATTCAGTCCAAAGTGTAAGTTTGAAAGAATTCTGAAATCTCTGTGCCCTGTTCCTCAGCACTTCCTCTCACAGTTACACATTTCAACAGGCAGCTCTATAAATACGTGTGGCAGCCCAAAAGCTCAATGTCATGGTGTCTGATGAAACTTTTACAAAAACATTCCTCAGGACTTCCCAAAATGAACAACTTTGAACAACTTTTGTAATTTCTATTCAGGACAGAAGCAGACTACATCTTTTGGAGATTTCAATACACATGCACCAAAGAATATCTTGTTTACACTGCGTGTTCCAGGCTGTACTGGAGCTGTGGTGCTTATTCACAGCACAGGATGTAGCAATTTCTGCCTTCCAGCAGCACTTGATTTTGAAGGCCAGAACATCCTTTTGTCTTGTTTGCTCTCCTGGGACAAACACAAGTGGATCAGGGAGGGATGCATTGCAATCTACAGCACAGGGAATTCAGCAGGTATAAAGTGGAGCTGGAAATGAAGTTGGTGATCTAATGTGTTGCTGTCATAGCAGCTCAGATGTAAGAGAAAAAGTAAATCATAACTTCCTGGCTCTCTGTGTCAGTGGAGGTGCTGCAGTGTTTTACAGTAACCCTCAGGTGCCAAACAATGTTTACATGTGAATGGTTTTGTTCAGCCTCACAAAATCCCAGGGAAACATTGCTGGACATCACATTCTCCTCATCTATTCCATGGCTGCAGTTCTGTGCCTCTGGCCTGGCTGCAGATGTTAAAGAAACCTGGGCCTGGGGTTGTGGTGGGTCTGAGTCAGCCTCCACTGAGAGCATTGGGGTATTTAAGGCAACTGCACAATCCTGGAGTGGCAGGTAACTGCTGGAGGACACCTCTGTCACCTCCCAGCCCCTCCACCCTGTCACAGCGGCTTGATGGCCAGGGCAGGACTGGGTATTCACTCACACTTGGCATTTGTAGATGGCAAAAATGTTTGCACCAATGGGATTTTATTGGGTCCATCTCTAGGGGTGATGTATTAAACAGAAAAAATCCAACTTTTCTGGTGTAAAAATATGTTACAGTTACCAATGACAGAGAGCTGCAGTTGCTGGCAGTCCCAGACAGCTGCTATTTAAGGGTATCTATAAATATGAAGCACAGGTCCCAAAAATCCACCTGGAGATCCCAGGGAGAAAAAGTTATCTTAAATGCTAAAATTAGATGTGACTAATCCCAGTTCTGTGGGCACAGGAACTAGCTGATGCCTGCCCAGGCTGGACAAACAGCTCCTGAGATGACTGAACACCAGGTAATTTCACTGTTCAGATGGGGAAGGATTTGCTTTGGCACTTTGGTCCCACTGAGGCCTCCACAGGGAGAACTGCTGAGCAGAATTTTGCTGCTGTCCTGGTTCTGGGAACTTTCTGAAAGGACTCTTGTTTTGTTGGCTGGCAGCTGCACACAAAACTCTGGAGGGATATATTGGTGAGCCCCACAAGTGTCTGACCTGTCTCACCTTCTATTCTGAGAGTATTAGCACAATTCACTTAGGGTATGAGGGGACTGGATCAAATCCAGGAGAGGAGATTAGTTAGGGCTAAGGAAGTGGCTGTCAAGCAGAGAAAGGTCAAAAGCCATCACACACATGGCACACAGCACCAGAATATCCAGTTTTGTGTAGGTCAGCCCAGGTGTGTCACCTGCCCCAGGATGTAACCAAGGCTGGAGGCTGCTGCCCCCCAGCACTGTCACTTACCCATGAAGAAAAGTTCTGGGGACTTCTTGTCTGTAGCAAACTCAGCCATGGGCCCACCAAAGCGCAGCCAGAGCCCGAAGGCAATGACAGCCAGTCCTGCCAGCTGCAACACAAACACAGCAGTCAGGGCTGCAGTGACAATGGCTGCAGAGCATCACAGCAGTGTCCTGGCACCTTGTGCTTTCTTGAAATCCCACAGCTCAGAACTGCACTGTCAGAAAATTCATGCAGCACTTGCCAGGGTCTGAAACAACAAATTCCTATTACAGTGCAATGCAGTTCTTTCTTTCAGCTCCTCAGTGCAGTGGTGCTTCTGAACTTACTAGAGACTCTCAAACCTTGTCAGTCATTTAATCATCAAAACTGGGCCTGAACTGTCATGAGAAACAGAGGGGGGCAGGGCACCCCCACCAAAACTAGGAGGTACAAGGATTGTTACTGGGTAGATACCTTGGATCACAGAAATTACAAACCAGTGATAGATGCTGTCAAATGCAAGTTAAAAAATCTCTTTAATGTGAACAAGACCGGGTCACAAAGGAGTGTCACAGCTGTTTGAGGGAAAAGATCTACAGTGAGAGGTTTCAGCCTCACCACGTGCCAGACAGATCATCAGCCTGCCAGGCAGTGCTGTGTGTCCTGGCAGAGAACTCCAGCATCCCTCAGGAACAGAGCTGTGTGTCCTGCAGGCAGCTCCAGCATCCCTCAGGGCAGAGCTGTGTGTCCTGCAGGAGCTCCAGCATCCCTCAGGAGCAGAGCTGTGTGTCCTGCAGGCATCTCCAGCATCCCTCAGGGCAGAGCTGTGTGTCCTGCAGGAGTTCCAGCATCCCTCAGGAGCAGAGCTGTGTGTCCTGGCAGAGAACTCCAGCATCCCTCAGGGCAGAGCTGTGTGTCCTGCAGGAGCTCCAGCATCCCTCAGGGGCAGAGCTGTGTGTCCTGCAGGAGCTCCAGCACCCCTCAGGAGCAGAGCTGTGTGTCCTGCAGGCAGCTCTAACATCCCTCAGGAGCAGAGCTGTGTGTCCTGCAGGCAGCTCTAACATCCCTCAGGGCAGAGCTGTGTGTCCTGCAGGAGCTCCAGCATCCCTCAGGAGCAGAGCTGTGTGTCCTGCAGGCAGCAGAGCTGTGTGTCCTGCAGGAGCTCCAACACCCCTCAGGAGCAGAGCTGTGTGTCCTGCAGGCAGCTCTAACATCCCTCAGGAGCAGAGCTGTGTGTCCTGCAGGAGCTCAGGCATCCCTCAGGAGCAGGCACAGTGTCCTGCTGCTGTCCAGGCCCAGAGCCTCAGCCTGTGGCACCTGCACATCCTGGACAAGGCTCACAAGCACCTGCTGCTTCCTGTGTGGGTGCCAGCCTGGCACAGTGCTCCCCTAACCTGTCCTGCATTCCCTGGCACTCGATCCATTGGCACAGCTCCACAAGCCAAGAGAGCAGGCAGTTGTACAGCTGGAGAGCTCGGGATCACAGCTTTCCTCACAGATGTGTCCTAGCAGAGGGTGAGGGTCCCCTGCCACCCTGTCACAGCATGGGGACCTCCCTGCTGCCAGCCTAGGGCTGCCAGGGCCTCTCCAGGCTGTGGAGTGTCCCTGGCAGCTCGGGATGAATGTCCCAGCCAGCTGAGGAGATGGTTCCTTCCATCTCAGCGAAAAGGCAGATAACAAAACACAGTACTTGTCACTTTTGAGAAACAAATAACACAAAGCTTTGTCCTTCTGCTGCCTTGCAGCTGCAGCTGGGCAGCAATCACACTGCCCCTCCAGCTCGAGCACAGCAGCACTGTGTCCCCGGAGCACGCAGCGCTGTCACCACGAGGGAACAGCCTTTGGTTTAACTGTGCTTCAAGCATAAAGGAGACAAAAGCCCAAAACTGCTTGGTCCAGAGAGGCTGAACAGGATGACTTTGTGGCTTCTTTTAAAAAGACCCCAGTGAATCAGAAGGAAAGAAAAAGACATTTAAGAAGATAACATTGCTGATTGTTTTCTGGAAAGCTAAAGGGAGAACAGTGCACGAGGGAAAGTGAGGGAAGAGAAAGCGTGAATTCAGCTGGTGGAACTGTGAGACTATTGAAAAGGTGCAATGAGGAGAGAATGGACACAGCATTCCCTAAACCTCTTGGGGCGATGCGAGGACTCTGTTTTAGGATGATCTTGTAGCAGCTGTTTTCTCCCTTATTAAAATGGTATTAGTAAAAAGCACCGTGATGCTGTGAAATGTTCTGCTCACTGCACTCTACTGGGGGAACCTCTCCCAGCCTCCTCCTGCAGCCGCGTGGTTGCCGGGGCAATGATCGCTGCTTTAAACGATCAGTTCAGACAGATGCTGTCTCTGCTCAGCAATGTCATCCTACCCCGAGCCGGCGCTTCATTTCCCAGGCAAAGCTGCATCTCCCTGGGAGCGAGCAGAAGCCGGGAGCGCAGCCTCGGCTCGGGGAGCCGATCCCGCAGGGCTGCCCGGAGGGAGCCGCGCCCGTCCCACCCCCGGCACCCCCGGTACCCCCGGCACCTGCAGCAGGTGCCCGGCCCCGCCCAGCGCTCACCCAGAAGGTCAGGTTGAAGATGAAGAGCAGGATCTTGACGCAGCGCATCCCTCCATAGCCCACGCCCATGGCGGGCGCTCCGGCAGCAGCTCAGCCGCGGCTCGGCCCGACTCCGGCGGGGCGGCCCCGGGGGCAGGTGCGGGGCCGGGCGGATCCGCCGACCTGGGCCCGCCCCGGGGCGGACTTTGTGCCCGGCGCCGTGCCCGGGGCTTCCCGCGGCCGCGGCTGCCCGGGCGGGGCACGGGCGGGGCCGGGCACCCCCTGGCCGCGACGCTCGGTGCAATCCCTCTGTGTCTCCCGAAGACGCTCGGACCCTGCAGATGCTGCCCGCAAAATTACAGGCAGGAGCAAGAATGTGATGTCGTTAAACTTGTCTTGGTTCATAGCCATAGCTAAGAGACCCTCGAGTTCATTTTCCAATCATTTATTTGTTCTCTAATTTGACCCAAAATGCTGACTCTGCTGTCAAAATCTTAAAGCTTTCTCATCTTGTTTTTTTTCAGCTGCTCCTTTGAGGTCTTCAGGAACTCTGAGTCCAAAGTTGCCTGTGGGGCTCTGAGACAGGGGAGTACGAGGTAAGGTTGTGTCTCTGGAAAAGGGGTTTCTACGTTAAACATTTCCTCTCCTTATTTAACAAATAAAACACGAATAAAACACTTATTTCCTTTTGGTTTTTTTTTTTTTTTTTTTTCAGTTTGTGCTCTAGTTATAACTGCAGGGTTCTATCTATTCAGATTATTTTCAAGTTTTGAATAAATTTTCCCTGAGGTGTGTATGGAAAACATGCAAAAATGCATGGGAAAGGATGTTTGGTGTTGTTATTTCAAATTACACTCCTCTAATGACACAATAATACCAAAGGACGTTGGAGGCGGTTTCCTTTTTCACTCATTTTCCCCTTCGTTTTCAGTTGCGTTAAAGCCTGGCCGTATTTTGGAAAAATAATCCCAAACAGTTTATTTGAATTGCAATGACAGAGTTTAATTAAGAATATCTTATTCCATTTGCAATGAATTGCATTGCAATACAGTTTATTGGTGTAGTTGTTTGGTTTTTTTTAAAGAAACATTGAATCTACCTTATAACTCAGAGTAAAACCCCACAATTTCCCTTTTTTTTTGCTTCTGTGATGCTCTGCTGGATGGCGTTGACCTACCAGGTCCAATGCATTCCTTCTAAACTAACAAAAGCATGAATGCATTTGAATAATCAAAATAACTTCAAGACAATGAGATGCATCAAACAGTAGCAAAAGTCTTCATTATCCTGTGATACATTTGAAGCAGAGGAAAAACAAGAGAGTGGTTTTACCGTGGATTGTGATGGCAACAAAAATAAGGTTTCTCAACTTCTCTAGTAATTTTCATGCTGATTTTCTCTAAAAGTGTAGGAATGAAGCATTTGGCCTTCACAAGTAGTAGGTCTCCTTCCCACATAATTCTTGCAATGAATTAATCCCAAGGTGCTGCTTTTCAGCACGTGGTTCTTGGCATCTCCTGGAGGCAGCTCACAGCTTCCTCTGGCACTGCCCAGGGGTCACACAGGTTGGGGTGCCCGGGGACGTTCAGGCAGGTTTGGGTGCCCAGGGGCACAGGGTTGACAAAAAGTCACTGATGGAGCTCTGCTGGGCTCTGTTTTAGGGCCAGGTGTCTTCATAAATGACTCAGATCAGGACTTAAAGGGATACTGAGAAATTCTGCTGACAACACGAAACTGTTGTTGAGAAGAGCTGTTGACTCCCTCGGAGGCAGAGAGATCCTGATAAACGTGAGGGCTGGGTAATCACCAACCATGTGCAGTTTAACAAGGGCAAGTGCTGAATACTGCACCTGAAGTGTTGCAGGATGGAGTAACCCTGGATGTACGGGCAGAGTGGGGAGTGGAAAGCAGTACCATGGAAAGGAACCTGGGGGTTGTTGGATCTGAGTCAGTGTGCCCTGACCAGGAGGGACATCCTTGTCCTGGGGGCACCAGGCACAGCATCCAGGCCAGGTGAGGGAAGGATTGCCCTGCTCTGCTCTGGGACGGGGCACCCTGTCCTGGGGGCACCTGGGGTCCTGGTGATGGCCAGCTGGATCTGAGTCAGTGTGCCCTGACCAGGAGGGACATCCCTGTCCTGGGGGCACCTGGGGTCCTGGTGATGGCCAGCTGGATCTGAGTCAGTGTGCCCTGACCAGGAGGGACATCCCTGTCCTGGGGGCACCTGGGGTCCTGGTGATGGCCAGCTGGATCTGAGTCAGTGTGCCCTGACCAGGAGGGACATCCCTGTCCTGGGGGCACCTGGGGTCCTGGCGATGGCCAGCTGGACTGAGTCAGTGTGCCCTGAGCCAGGAGGGACATCCCTGTCCTGGGGGCACCTGGGGTCCTGGTGATGGCCAGCTGGATCTGAGTCAGTGTGCCCTGACCAGGAGGGACATCCCTGTCCTGGGGCACCAGGCACAGCATCCAGGCTGGCTGAGGGAAGGATTGCCCCGCTCTGCTCTGGGATGAGGCAGCCTTGTCTCCAGTGCTGGGGTCAGTTTTGGGTGTCACAACATGAGAAGGATATAAAGTTGTTGGAAAGTGTCCAAAGGAGGGACATGAGGGTGGTGAAGGGTCTTGAGGAGCCACACAAGGAGCGGCTGAGGGCACTTGGTTTATTCAGCATGAACGAACTTGAGGTCAGAGCTCATCGGGGACTGCAGCTCCTCCCGAGGGACAGCTCCGACCTCTGTGACAGGGACAGGATCCAGCGAAGGGCTGGGGCTGTGTCAGGGTGGGTCAGACTGGGTATCAGGGCAAGCATCTTCCCCCAGAGGGTACTGGCGCTGCCCAGGCTCCCCAGGGAATGGGCACGGCCCCGAGGCTGCCAGAGCTCCAGAAGTGTCCGGACAACGCTCCCAGGCACGCCCAGGGTGGGATTTGGGGCTGTCCGTGCCGGGCAGGGGTTGAAGATCTCGGCGGGTCCCAGGCCGTTCCTCAGCTCCATGCCAGCTCCGCGGGTCCCGCTCGGGCCCTCAGGCCGGGCCGTGCCGCGGGCGGCAGCGCCCCCTGGCGGTCCGGCCGGGCCCGGCGCGTCCCTCAGGGCCGCGCTCAGCGCTCATTAGAGCAGCCGCGCTAATTGCGGGGCTCGCTCATCAGGGCATCTCTGCGGAGAAGCACCAAGGCGGTCAATGTTCTCATTTCGCAGCCTATTTGGGACAAATCAATACTGTAAGAGAAAAATTCAGTTTTTGAATTTTTGTCAGTAGGATCAACAGATTGCGAAGGAGGCATTTGCTTGTTAGACAATTCACAAAGTTATTCCATCAGCTGCTGTAGTTAGTCCTGTTTCCTGGACAGGACTAACATTTCCATCTGGAACATGTCCAGCTTCAAAATCCATGGATTTTATTGCTTTTTATATTATAGACCCTTCTGTTATCAAAGTGCCCTTTCCCCCTGAGGTTCTTAGATGAAACAAGCATGTGGGTATTTGTAACAGGCCTCAAGTCTGGCAATTTCTTTGCAGTTAGATTTAAATTATGCAGATCCTGGGGCAAAGACTATTTGGTTTTGGTTATTTTCTGATTGCAGACCATGCTAGGAAACTTTTCAGCCAAGTGTTATCCAACTGTAGCACTAGGTGTTCAGATACTGCTGAACACATGGAATTACTTGTACTTGTAGTGACAGATGGATAAGAAACTGTTGTTGCTAGAGCAAGTGCTGTTTAATTTCAATTACTAAAAGAAAACTTGAGTTATTATTCCCATAAATATCATCTTGACTTGAGAATTAAAATATTTAAAATGTATTTGTGTAAAGGGAGGGGGTGAATGTTACCATTTCCCTTCCAGATCTGCCCTACCCTTCCTCTGTGTTCCAGTCTTCCAAATGGTTCTCTGGTAACGATTAACCTTTCAGATATCAAGAGAGCACAATATTCTTTTTCCTTTCCAGTGTTTGGCTGTTTCCTAAGTGGCTTACAAATCCAGTTTTATGCTTTATGAACAGCAAAACTCCCGTGAGTGTTTCTTAGCTCCGCAGAGGATTGTTCAGATTTCCCAGAATTAAAGAATAAAATTATAGAATGGTTTGGGTTGGAAAGACCTGAAAGCTCATTCAGTGTCACCCTCTGCCATGGGCAGGGACAACTTTCACTCTCCCAGGGTGCCCCAAGCTCTGTCCAGCCTGGCCTTGGGCACTGCCAGGGATGCAGGCACAGCCACAGCTTCTCTGGGCACCTGTGCCACAGCCCCACCACCCTCACTGGGAAGGATTTATTCCCAATTTCCTACCTAACCCTGCCCTCTGACAGTGGGAAGCCATTCCCCCTTGTCTTATGTGCTTCCTGTTTCTCAGCTCCTTCTATGCATGATAAACTCAAATTCCCTTTTCAGGGTCCAAAACAGCCCTTCAGAGCAACATCAGCCAGGGAGTGAGAGGACCTTCCTTAATAAAAACAATCTTATTCCCTGACTTAAATATTTCATTTACATGGAGCTACAACTGATTTTAAATTCCAAGCATGCAGCCCCAAACCCATACTGGACTCCCATTCTTCCAGGGACAATGAAACTTGCATCACACCTTTGGCATCCGTGGTGCTCTTTCCATTTCCACTGAGTAATTGCCGGAATTCTGGGCCTGGCAACTCTGTCTCTGTCTCTGAATGCAGCTCAGGAATTGCTCCCTGGAATACAAAGGAGGTCAGAAGGGAGAGTATTTCTCCAAGTGTCTGGGCAAATCATCTGCTCCCTTGTTTCCTTCCATGCTTTTAATTTTTTTTTTCAATATATTTACTTGCTTTGCATCAGGCACTTGCATGCTGGGTCAGTCTGCAAAGCTCACAGGGGGCTGCTGGGAGCTGCTTGGATGCCCTGGCAAATGCACTGGCCTTGTTTTCTTTTTTCAGGAGTGTTCAGAATATGCTGTGCTTCAAATCCTGGCCTGTCTCTGAAAGCTGCTTCTCAGAAAATGAATTGCAAAGGTGTAAAATCCCAGCATCCTGTCCTTTCTACAGCCAGCAGGATCTGGAGATTATTTCTAGCATCACCCATTAAAGGCCAAAGTGGGAAGGAAGGTAGAACATGAAGTTTACTTTTCTGCTGTGCTCCAACTAGCCTTTCCCAGTCCCAGCTTGGTGTTTTGAGTCCCCTCCCAGCTCTCCACTAAACAAATAAGAAAGGTTCATCCAATCCCCAGTTCTATTCTCTCTCTGCAGATTCCTGCTGCTCCTGGGCCTGGTTTCTCTCTACTCAGGTAGATGTGAGCTGCACAATCCCACCTGGATTCAGCAACTCTTGCTGCTGAGTCCCTTTGCAAGGTGCAGAGGTGCCTGACACTTACCCAGATGGTCACTGTGTGTGTGATGTTGGTGGGCAGGAGCACAGGATGGTTTGCAGGCTCTTGCAACAGACACAGTCCAGGTGTGGGTGCTCCAAAGGAACGTTCCCCCTAAATCTTCCCTTGCCAAGGGAAAGGAGCTCCCACATCACAGTTCAGCATCTCTGCCCTGCTCAGGTGAGACCCCACCTGCAGAGCTGCCTCCAGCCCTGGGGCCAGCACAGGAGGGACCTGAAGCAGCTGGAGCCAGTCCAGAGGAGGCTCCAGCATGATCAGGGAGCTGGAGCAGCTCTGCTGGGAGGAAAGGCTGAGATTTGGGATTGTTCAGCCTAGGGAAGAGAAGCTTTGGGGTGACCATTTTGTGGCCTTCCAGGAGCTGAAGGGCTGGATAAGAGAGATGGAGAGAGACAAGAAAGATGGAGGGAAAGGACAGGGGGAATGGCTTCCCACTGCCAGAGGGCAGGGATGGATGGGATATTGGGAAGGAATTGTTCCCTGTGAGGGTGGGGAGACCCTGGCATGGAGTGCCCAGAGAATCTGTGGCTGCTCCATCCCTGGCAGTGCCCAAGGCCAGGCTGGACAGGGCTTGGAGCACCTGGGACAGTGGAAGTGTCCCTGCCATGGCAGAGATTGAATGAGAGGGGCATTGAGGTCCTTTCCTGCCCAAACCACTCTGGGATTCTCTCATGTGGCAAGAGCTGGGGTTGGTGTGCATGGGAAGAGCCCTTTCACACATTTTGCCATAGCAATATCCCATTCTCAGCATTTCCTTGACCAAAACACAGAACTGCCAGAGAGGAACTTTTGTCCCTGCTTAATGTTGCTTCTGGACATGAAGTAGACTTTGAAAAAGCAAGCTTAGTTGTTTCTGCTCCCCATTAATCAGTAGCACATTCTGGGCAGTTGACGTTGATTTATCCATGAACCATCTCTGACAAAATGTAATGAATGCTCATGAAATGTTTTAATTTGGCATCATTCCTTGGAATGATTAGAAAAGTAAGAAGATGCTTTGTTTCCCAGGAAACCTGGCCTGGAAGATAATAACATGGTCTGTCAAACTATGAAAAACACTAAGGAAAAACAGGTTATCAGAAGTGTTGCTCAAGTTTAATTAGAAGGAATTCTGTTACGTGTGATGGCTGAGGTTTTTTTGAGTTAATCTGGCTGTTTGGGTCAGCATGGAAAATGAGGTATGGAACTGATTCCATGGTGAGTCACAGGGGGTCTGGGACAGCTGGACAGGGATTATTTCATTTTGTTGAGGCCAAAGAGTCTCTGCTGTGGATTACAGTGGGAGCAGTTCCCAGGAGAAGGAGGTCCTTGCTTGCACGTGGATATTTCTCCTGTATTTACAGCCTTCCCAGGGAGAAGGACTGACACTTTTATCCTCATTCTTACAGACCAAACACCTGAGACACTGCCTGCTCTCAATGCCCAGGGACAGAGAAAAGGCTGTTTTTCCAGAACTTTTGTGTGTTCATTGCCTCTGGACCCAGGAGGTTTCCACAGGTCCAGGGGACGTGTAACACAACCAGTGTGGAGAGGAGAATTTCTGCAGAGATTGGGCCATTGGAGTGATCCCAGAACTGTGAGTTCTTGAGCCTGGTCCTAGCTCAGCCCTGTGGTTTACTCCCATATAATCTGTTGTTCTCTTTAGGGAATTAAAATCTAATACATATAAAAGGGTCTAAGAGTGACTTATTTCATAGAGCTCTGGGTCTGTTTATTACAGAAAGCCTATTAAAAAGCTCTGCTAATCTCTGAGCTGTATTCCATCATCTTTTCCAGCCTTAATGATCCTAGGAGCTAGAGGAGAGTGTGCAGCTCTGCCCTTAGCCTGGAAAAGTAGCAGCAGCAGAAACCCAGGGTGCTGTACAGAGCTCCAGACATTGCCAGCTGTGGGATCTCAGCACCTCAGGACTGAGGTGTCACCGAGACCACCCTTGGGGGGCTCGGGAGTCCTGGAATGTTCCAGAAGTGTCTGGTGGCTGGACTTTGATCCTACACAGGAGACGACACCTGTATGAGGACAGGAGGGTTTCACCGGGGTGAATGGTGAAGGGATTGGTTAATTAGAGGGTGAGACACAGGGTTTAGGATTTCTGTACAGGGGGGTTTAGAGAAGTAAGATGGAGGAATTGGGGCGTGTCCTGTCCTTCTTCTTCTTCTTCTTCTTCTCCATCTTCTGTGGTGATGGTGGCACTTTGGGATTGGTCATTACTAAAAGTGCACTGGGCAATAAGGGTGAAAGGTATTGGGGAAAAATGATAAATATTGTACACGTAACTTTGGGTATAAAGATAGGTGACTGTCCGGAGGGCAGGACAGTGTGCTCATGGCTGGCTGCTGAGCAGAGCTCTGTCGGGCCGAGAGAAAATCTTTTAGATAAACAATTAATAAACATAAAGACCGAAAGAAGAACTGAAGCCTCTTCTCGTCCTTTGATACGCGGGCTGCCCCAAGGCCACTCTGGGCCCTTCCAGGCCCTCCAAACAGCCGAAAACCGGACAGCCAGCCATTCCAGGAATACCCCTGGGGCAATCCCTTGGGGGCATGTGGAATTTCATGCAGTCAGCAGGAGGTCCCAAAGGCCCTGACTCACAATCTGCATCACAGGAGGGAACAAGCTGTGGCTGCTGCCTTGACTTGAAAATTGTTTGAGCCAAGTAGGAAAAGGAAACTGCTCCAAAGGGCAACGGAAAAAAAGAAAGTTGCTCAAATTCAAAGCTTATGCCTCAGGATCAAGGAAGTTTACTAGACAGGTTTTAAACTGCACATTTCTGTGGTACTTCAAAAATGCATCACGGCTGGAATGTGAAATCAGAGAAGTGAGTGGTGAAACGTGCCACGTCCTCTCTGCTTTCCCTGCCACCGGGGACCGGCCTGATCCGCAGCACCATGAGAAACAGCAGTCCCACCAGTGAGCTCTGGGAGCCGGGGCAGCTCCGGGGACGCAGGGAGGGAAGGAGGCATTGCTGGGCGCGCTCCCTCCAGCAGAGCCTGGCTGCGGTTCAGAGCTGCCTCCAGCTGGCAGCAGATGGAGATTTCACTGACAGCAGGGGCTGAGTGGCACTTGCAGGGTTTGCATCTCCTTGGGGTGGTACCCAGCAGACAGCAGCAATCCTTAAAGAGAAGCGTCTGCTCCCACAAAACTGCTTTCAGCTGGGAGTTGATGGAGGTTTAGGCATTTTGTCAAGTTTCAGTATAAGGACAGCAGATGATGGATGAGCTGTAGCAGGTGCTCGGTTTCACTCCCTGAAACCCAAGGCAAAGGGAAATCTGAACACGTTTATGGCCTTTAAGGAGGTAAATTTGTTTGTTGGTTAAACAGAAGAAAACAAGAGAACTGAAAAACCCTAGAAAGCCCATTTATTTTCCTATTTCTCTAAATATTGATGGCTTTCCATCAAGAAAGGCATCTTTTAAAACAGACAAATAACACTATGGAGTCTAAAAGCTTGGTCATTATTAACATTTGGTTATTGTTATATCTGGGGCACCTCCATGCTGCCTGCTCTACCCTTACTATGAAATGTGATTTTCTCTTGGCACAGAAAAACTCTGCCTGTGTTGTATCAGAAGAATATTTGGACACAGCATTCAATTATCTGAGCAAGTTTTGGTTTCTGTTCAAAGAAATCATCAGTCCAACGTGTTTACAAAAAATGATTTTGTTAATTTTTGGGAGGATTTCTCTGCTATTTAATCTGTCCTGCAGGCTGCAGGATGGCAAGGGCTCCACTCTTACACTGGCAGCAGCAGTGCCTTTCTCCTGCTCCTCCTCCTCACTCCTGGAGTCAATTTCTTTGTTGGGCTGCACCTTGAATTCAGTGGTTTTAATTCAGCTCCTTCACATGCACATCAGTGTTGGGGGAACTTTGGGCCTCAGCAGTGATTAAATGTAAAATTATCCCTGCAGGATGAGCTGCTGAGGACAGAATCCCAGTCAATGAGTGAGGAGGCCAAAGAGCTTTTCTGAATTCTACCCCAAGTTACTCCTTTGCAAGGACAAACCAGAAGGGAAAGATCCAAAATGAGCTTTGTTGTGTGAATGGTTTCTTTCCAAATAAACAGAAATGCTGCTGAGTTTTCCATTTTCCATGGAAATTTGCTAGAAAGCAGGGGAACTGAGGAGAGGAGGAACTTGAAAAAATGATGTATCCAAAGCTATTCTTGTGCTATTTATACAAAGCCTTTGCATCTGTAACTGCATGTTAGAGAGGTACAAAATGTCCTTCCAGAGCAAATGTACTCAGACTAATTCAGACATATTTGGCAACTCATAAAGGTGTTTAACTGTTGGTGGATCTGGGTAGAAAAGTCAAGGACTTTTGACTTTAAGATTAAAATCAGATGCTAACAGTGACTGATGTTAATCTCAAGAACTTGCCACTAAGACCAAAATGTCTATTTTTATGCTAAGTCAAGTCAACCCATGTCTAAAATTATTATTTATTGCATGTTAAATACAGAAAACTTCACTGAGTTTTATAAACCTCCTCTCCTTCCTCAGTTCCTATTAACCCCTGTAAGAAACACTCATCAGGACTGTTAAAACATTTGCAGTGTGGAAAAATATTTGCAGGTGTGTGAAGGAAAACCATGGCAGTAGCAGGACACAAATCCTATTTCACATGGATCCCTATTCCAATCATGACAGAATCTCATTTTCTATCCCATTCACATGAGTGCTGCTTTTCTGCTTCTGGCTGGAACACTTGAAGGGAATTTATTGATGGGATTGTGGTGTGATGCTGTTTGGGTACAAGAAGAGAAAATTTCCATCAGGGAGAGCCGATCTGAGCACAGCTGCTGCTGCTGCTTGGAAACCTGCCAGTGTTTTAAATAGACTTCTACATTTTCCCAGGTCTCACAAGTAATAGGAAAGGCTGTTAAGAGTGGAGTAGGATTAAGTGTTTAGGGAAAAATAGGGGAAAGGTATTGGAGTTTTTGTGTCTGGCTGTGAAGTGCAGAGGAGAAGTGGAGAAACCCATTTCCAGTGCTCCAATCTGTGTAAGCGCCAGCCAAGGGACAGGACTCTTCCCTTGAAATCATCCCACAGCTCAGCCTGCCCTTATTTCCATTATTCTCACTCGACATTTTCTTCTTCTGATCTTCTTAAAACAAACATCAGTGAATTCCAGCAGGCCAAACTGGGAATGTGCTGCTCCTGTTCCTACCCTTACATTTCCTTTAGCTGCCCATAAAGTGGACAGGCCATTGGTGCTACATCCATTTACTTCTCTGCCATTTCTTTCCAGTCAGCTCTGAGAATTTCACTACTGTGCAAGATGTCTGAAACAACATCAATCCCCAGCCTGTGCTCTTCCCATTTCCACCTTCAGTCTGGAAAAAAACAAACCCATTTGGTGCCTGAGTCTGTTCGCTCACATGGCGCGCACACGACTGCAGCTAAATCAGAATTAGCTAAAACAGGAAGCTTATTTCAAAGCCTGTGCAGCCCAGCCAGGAAAGCTTCCAGAAACATGTGCTCTGAGATGATCTCAGCACGTTCATTATTCAGCCTGTGAATAGCTTTAAAAGGGCCAAATTTCTTCGGGTTGAATCAGCTCAGAAAGTAATTCAAATGGAGCAGTAAGGATCAGCTTGAGCAGTTCAGGAAATGTTTGTTGGAGCCACTAAAAATGCAGGAGGCAGAAAAATAAAATCAACTTTGATAAATATTTGGGCTTATAAGAAACTGGAAAAATAAATAGAAGTACCATATTTCTTTTGTAGAATGGTGATGTTCTAAACTCTTTTATATCAAGAAAAACCATCCAATAACAGCAACACTCCACAAGCAGATATAATGGTCATGAAAATATCAGACATGTTGAGTAATTTTGCTATTTTGGGGATAAAGTGAAAGTAGCCGTAACTATAATTCAGAAATTTTATTTAAAAATATCACAATCACCATTAATTGTGCAGTCAACCTGTTTTTCACAGTGGCTTAAGTCATGAAATTCTATGGATCCATAGAAATGCTTCAAACCAAAGACAAACCCTCTGATTTAATACCAAAAGCATGGACTGGATGTTCTGAAACCACACTAGAGGGCACTTGAGCTGCTTCTTCTTGAGCAGATAAAGGTCAGAGTAGTAGGATGCTTATCCAGGAGCAGCAGTGGGCTGAATTGAACATGGGAATTATCAGGATTTATCAATATTAGGTTGGTAGAACAATCAGTGATTTTCCCCAACAGCCTAATGGGGGGGAATAGCTGTGAATTTCCAGGTCTAAGTTTTGCTTGTAAGTACTATAAGCAATTAGGAGGAAATAATGTCAAAATTGCTGGTTGATTGCAATAGTGTTGTGTCCTTGTACATGGATCAACCACAGAAATGTGGGATACTTTGGGAGTTTCAAAGAAAATCTAGTCTCAAACAGAGCAAATGTCGGGAGAGCTGAGCTGCTCTTTGCTCCCACTGTAATAATCTTGCTCCTGTCCTGTCCCCATTTGGAGTGTGATGCCCTGAAATGAATGATTTTGTGGGAATGGAACCAACAGCACTTGACAGCCTTTACATAAAGCATCCATAATAAATACTGAAGGCTGGGAAGGTAGGGAAGACCCCACTGCTTGTAACCCATCTACAGAAGTCTGATTAAAAAATTAGTGTGTTGGTCTGGTTCCCAATGTGGAAAACACCCACAGAAGTCTGAGTGTGTTTAGCTGGAGCAAAGGAGGCTCAGGGGGGATTTCTGGCTCTGCACAAGCCCCTGACAGGAGGGGACAGCTGAGGGGTCAGGCCCTGCTCCCAGGGAACAGGGACAGGAGAGGGAACGGCCTCAGGCTGGGCCAGGAGGTTTAAATTGGATATTGGGAAATTTCTTTCACTGAAAGAGTGATCAGACACTGGCACAGCTGCCCAGGGCTGTGGTGGAATCACCATCCCTGCAATTGTCCCAAAGTCATGTGGATGTGGCACCTGGGGACAGGAGTTAGTGGTGAACACAGCAGTGCTGGACTTGATAATCCTAAAAAGCTTTTCCAGCTGAAAATTCCATGATTCTCTGATCTCTCAGGGATCAAGGCCTCCCCACCTTTGGTGCTGGGCCCACATTTTAAGGTCCTGGAGCCCAGAGCAGCTCCTGGGCACCTTCCCTGCCTGTGCAGAGCCCGGTGGGCTCAGGTGCTGCTGCACAGCCCCACTGACAACTCATTTCCTGCAGATTTTCCTGTTGATGATGATGTGTTTGTAAAACAAACTCAGCTCAAGAACTGTCTGCCTCTGAAGCAGGAGTGGCTGAGTTTCAAACAATTCTCCTTTTGCCCTGACAGGTACAACCAAGCTCCAGCTCTCAGCAGCTTCACTCTGTCATCACTGAAACAAAGCTACGAGCTGCAATTAAATTTCTGGGCAATTCACAGACTTTTCTGGTAAGTCAGGTTTTTATGAAGGACATGGATTCTCTGTGTGTACTGTGGAACACCCATTTGTTTGTGGATCACTCTCTCCCAGCCCCAGGGAATTGCTGGCCAGTTTTGTGACCTTTCTGTCTGTGTTTGCTGTTCCTCAGCCTTTTGTCTTTCCCCTTCCTGTGCCCTGTGAGACCCCACCTGCAGCAACTCTTCAAAAATCTACAATTAAATTGCTATCCTACCCCTTCTGCCTTCAGTACATGTTTCCTCATGAGCATCCAGGCTCAGTGGGGGTTTTCCTGCTCCCAGCAGTGAGGTAGGACTGGTTTGTTGACAGGCTGACACGTGCAGCACGTCCTTGCAGCAAGGACAAGCTGTGTGCAGAGGAAAAAGCCTTGGGAGAGCTGGACAAGCCCTCACAGGATCCAGGAGCCACCTCAGACCTCCCTGCATTCCATTCAAATGCCAGGTGTGCTCTTCTGATGTGGCTCCAGGAGCAAGGAGGCACCTCCATCCCTGTTTCCATGAGGAGAGGGGGAGGATGTCTCCTGGCAGATGCTGCCTTCGCATTTTTGGAGCACTCCTGGGTTATGCTTGGAACCTGGTAATGAGATGAGTGCAAAAGCTGAGTGGGATGGAGTGGATGGAGACACAGATCTGGTTTTTACTACTGACATATTGATCTAATCTTTCCATGCTTTCCATGGATATCCTGGATATTTATGGCATTAGAACACACCACTAGAAACGCTGAGCACCCAAATCCTCCAATTTTTATCACTTTTGTAAAGCTCCTCTTTGAAGTGTCTTGAAGGGGATTTTTTGCAGTTTAGCTATAATCAGAATTTAGAGCACATGGGTAATAAAAGGAGTTATTCTGTAGTGACCTCCTGAATGGTAACAGTGCTGTGTACAGGGGAACTTTTCTGTCTAAAAGGAGCATACCCTTTAAAACTGAATAAATTTCACCTCCCTAGGAGGAGCTTTCTATGCCTGGAATAAGAAGAAATTCCTTCTGCTGAGTGGAGGATTTGCAAATATATTTTTTTGTTGTTGGGTTTTAAAATTAATTTTATGGGTTTTATTTAATGCAAATACCATGACTTAAAGTTTTTGGTGAACTCCCTCCTTCCCAAATGTTTTTGGGTGGAATAGAGGACAGAAATTAAAGTTTATTGAAATTCTGAGGTTAATGACTTTGTTCTTTAGCTTAAATTAGATTGTTTCCATGACAATCCTTCAGTTAATTGCACTTAAGCCACTTAATACCACAATTTCTCCTGGGCTTCCTGTGCTGATGCATGTGTGGCCTGACAGGAGCTTTCTTAGCAAAACAACTGAAATTGCATCAGGGAGGACTCAGAATAAGGAAAGGAAAACAGAAGAGAGCAAGAATAAGAGAACAATGGACAATAAGTGTGAGTCTGACCCAAACTGCTGGGATGCACATGGAGCTGGGGGATGATTTAGGCACAAAGGAAGGAATGAGAGCAAAACTTCTCCCCTGGGTTCAAAGCTCTTGGTAAAAGCACAGGAGAGACCCTCCAGTTGCTGAGGTCAAACATGGAGGAGATGACTGTGTAGAGATTTAGGATGTCTGGAACTGTCAGCTTTCCAATTAAATTGCAAAACAGTGCTCTGAACATGGAGAAACATGCAGGAAGAAATATTGTGATGCCATATGACTTGACTTGGACAAGAGGTAAATTTTAAAAAATAGTGCATGGGCAGAGTTGGCAACAGATCTGGACTGAGAATATTGACCTGTTACTGAAAAAGCAGCACTTCAGATTTTAGATATGGAATTGTTTCTCTGAGCTGTGTGGCTGAAG
Source organism: Zonotrichia leucophrys gambelii (assembly GCF_028769735.1). Classification (NCBI taxonomy): domain Eukaryota; kingdom Metazoa; phylum Chordata; class Aves; order Passeriformes; family Passerellidae; genus Zonotrichia; species Zonotrichia leucophrys. The sequence continues at coordinate 4,646,499 of NC_088195.1, forward strand.
AAAACAAGATGGATGGGAGTCAAGATCTGTGAGAATTTAATGGACGTCAGTTCTTTTCCTCGGGTGTTTTTGGTAATCTGCACCAGTTCCCTGTGCTTCTTGGTGCCTATCAGGTGAAGTTGGGTGATGTTGTGTTTGCCAATATTTTCTTTTACATAACCTGGATAATGTAATGGGAGCTCTGTCAGGAATTTATGAATGACAACCAAGCTGTAAAATGCAGCCAGAATGGGGGAGGACAGAACTCTAATTACAAATGACAGATTGGGGAAAACCTCTATAAGAGTAGCTATAACTTATTCAGGGATTAGTGCAGAAATAATCATCACAGGGGCACAAATGGCCAGGGAAGTCTGCAGGGAGGAATTTGGGAGATGCTGTGAGCTGAGCAGAAAATGCTGCAGGGAAGGAGGCAGCCCCTGGTTAATGTGGGCAGGTCCCAGCTTGGGGGTGACCATGACAATCAGCACCCACAGCCCCTGTGGGGTTCTGCTCCCCAGGAAAGGTGGGGACCACCAGGGGACAACCCAGACCAACCTTCAGCTCTGTGATCCCTCCTGGAGCTGCAAACATGAGATCATTCCACGACATCTCCTGCATATGTCCTACACATGGCTCAAGTCTTCGCTGTGAACTCTGCAAATACTGCAAAGAATAATATAACAGCACAGCCCAGATGAGATGGTATCAGCATGCAGGAAAAAAGCTTAGAATGTAGGGAAGAAAATCCAAGTGACAAAAGCTGGATGAATCTGGAAACTTTCTCCTTCATAGCCTTGTGATTGGAATCCTGCTTTCTGTCTTTGGCTGTGCTGTTTGATTGCTCAGAAACAGGGGAAGTCTAAACCCATTTCCTTGATTCTTACAGTCAGAAAATGAAAGAATAATATAAAAGAATATATAAAAGCACAAATAATAATATAGCATTAATTAATTAATTAATTAAACCACAAAGAATAATATGAAAGCATAGCCCAGATGAGATGGTATCAGAATGTAGGAAAAAATCTTAGAATGTAGGGAAGAAAATCCAAGTGACAAAAGCTGGATGAATCTGGAAACTTTCTCCTTCATGGCCTTGTGATTGGAATCCTGCTTTCTGTCTTTGGCTGTGCTGTTTGATTGCTCAGAAACAGGGGAAGTCTAAACCCATTTCCTTGATTTTTACAGTAAGAAGCTGAAAGAATAATATAAAAGAATAGTGTAAAAACACAAAGAATAATATAGCATAAATAAATATATAAATAAATAAATAATAATATGAAAGCACAGCCCAGATGAGATGGTATCAGAATGCAGGAAAAAAGCTTAGAATGTAGGGAAAAATATCCAAGTGACAAAAGCTGGATGAATCTGGAAACTTTCTCCTTCATAGCCTTGTGATTGGAATCCTGCTTTCTGCCTTTGGCTGTGCTGTTTGATTGCTCAGAAATGGGGGAAGTCCAAACCCATTTCCTTGATTCTTACAGTCAGTAGCTCAATGTCTTTTTTCCAGCCCTCCCCTCTCAGGCCAGGTAGGTGACTTCTCATGGATGCTTGTGGTGATTAAGGCTGCCTTGCAAAATTGCTGGTGCTGTTCAAAAGCTGTTGGAAATCAGGATTTCTGGTGCCTCTGATCTTGGCTTTTATCTGGCTTTCTTCTGTGACTTTCACAGGTCCTTGAGAATTGAGCACTTCTGCAGGAATTGAGGTGGTGTGGGAGGGTCACCATTCCCAAATCTTTCTTCTTCCCACCCACATCCCTTGGGTGTTTCTGTGCCTGCCAGTTGTGTGTCAGTCATGCTCTATTGCAAACACTTGGGGAGACAGAGATTTGCTCTGGATGTTTTAATGCTTTTAAGGTTAAAAAAAAAAAAACAGTGGAAAAATGTGACCATCCACCAACCTTTCTTGCCCTGATGACTGCCAGCTTCTCCTGGTCCTGCAGAGGGAAGGACCCAGACAGGGTGGGTTTAGATCAGATATTAGGAAGGAATTGTTCCCTGTGAGGGAGTCAAGCCCTGGCACAGCTGTGGCTGCCCCTGATCCCTGGAATGTCCAAGGCCAGGTTGGACAGGGCTGGGAGGAAACCTGGGACAGTGGAAGGTGTCCCTGCCATGCCAGGGGTGGAACTGGATGAGTTTTAAGTTCCCAACCCAAACCATTCTGTGGTTCTACAATTTTACAGCCCCATCAATACAATCAATACAATGAATTCTGGGCTGAGCTCAGATATCAGGGTTCTGTATTCCTGGTGAGATGTCAACCAACATTTCAATGTGCATTGAGTCCTGCCTGATAAACCTGGCAATTTGCAGCTTCCCCATAAACACCACTTTGCATAGCAAATATTTTTCAATCAGTATCATCTGTCTTGCAGGTTTTGTTTCTTTCAGGATAACAAGCCCCTCCTCTGTTTGCAAGAGTTTTTGCTCTTTCCAAGAGTTGCAAACTATTTACTGAGGCTACAGCCTCTCAGTAAAAGGAACCATAAGGCTGAGTTCAGATCCTCCAAGGAGGAATATGGCTGGAAGCAGCTCAGGTCTCTGCACTGAGCTGTTAAGGCTGAGCTTCCAAGTTTCTAATCAAAAGCTGAAACCAGATGGAAGTAAAATGTGAGGAATAATATGAAAAATATGTTTCTGAGGAGATCAAATGGAAGAAAGAAAATGAAAATGTTCTCAATTGACTGCAGGGTTCCTCCAGAAGCAGCTTTGGAGGAGTCACCTCGTTCCTCCTACACCTTTATTTTGTCCCCAGGTGCACCCAGGTGAGGCCAAGTGGAACCTGTGGAGCTGGGGCTCTGCCACAGTGCTCCTGCCAGCACGGAGCAGCTCAGGTTTTCTGTGCTACTAATTCAGATTTAGGAACCCAACAGGTTTTCTGTGCTCTCCAAAGGCTCTCCCTGCAGTAAGCAGCTGAAAGGACAATAATTGAAGGTGCCAGCTCTGCAGGTAAAATTCTGTTCTTGTTTATTTGAGGCAGTTAGGTTGACTTTCTCTGAAGAGCAAGATTTTGAAGAACCTGAAATCTCCTGATCTGAAGATCCAACAATTCAAGAAGGAGAAGGAAAAATAAATAATTAAATCTCTCTGACAAGCAAGATGTGTCCTTATTCAGAGAACAGGAATACCATTCTTTCCTTCTTTGGGGAATACATGAACAGAAAAATGAACCCGGAGACAATAACATAAGAGTGTTGTCAAAGTATTCCAAAAAATAACTGAGACTTGTGCAGATGCCAAGTCTAACTTTGGCTGATTCTCTTTTTTAGGAATGTTGTAGAGCAATTTTCTGAATTCTATTAATATAACAAGCAAACAGACTTTGGATGCTCTGGATCTACACTGTGGGAAGTAAAGGTGATTGCTTGGTGATTTTATAGAATCCAAGAGCCTGCATGCTTTTGAAATATGAACTTAAGTGTTATTTATAAATTAAAAGATGGTTAAAAGTTTAGGGAAGGGAAAGAGGGGCACAAGGCCTATGGAGTATGCTGGTGATGGTACAGGATGTGTGCAGGCCATGATGAGGGATGATTACAACAATAAATTCTGTTTATTCCAGCCTTGGCAGGGAGGATGGAGAGGGGAGGTCTGTCCATGGCTCTGAGCTGATTCCTTTCTGCAGCACTTTGCCTCCTGCTCCAGCAGCTCTGTGGGAATTACATTGCTGTGTCCTTGTGCAAAATGAGGATGGGAGTGAGCTGCTGAACCTCCCACCCCCACTGAAGTGCATTTGTCTTTCCCAGAGTCCTGGTGGCACTGGTGTGTCCTCAGGCTCCTTGCAGGGCTGACAGTTTGGGTGCTGAGCTCCAATACAGGAGGCTGAAATGTTTATTTGATTCCTTGCTCACTCCCAGCTCCCTCAGTGTCTTACATTTATAAAGGAAGAGGCCAAACAGAAGTACAGGTACTTTTACAGTAATACCAAAATCCTGTTTAGGTGCTAAAAGCAGCTGGCTTTGACAAAGTTAAGAAGGTTTTTGAGTTTGTTGTTGTTGGCTCAGGGGTCCTGTATTTCTTATCTCTGTTTTTCTCCCATTTTCTTTTCCTGTGCTGATAAAATGAACCAAGAGCCTTGAAGTTTTCCCCCTCTTTTTGGGACCAGACTGTCCCAAAGGCACCAGAAGGGCCATGCTGAAAGCAGTGGGCTCAGCTTTCCTCTGTTACTGCTCCAAACCATCCCTCAGCTGGAGCCTGAGCCCCTGTCTGCAGAGTCAGAGCTGTCATGGAGGAGCACCACCAGCTTCTGCTGCTTCCATCACACTGATCATTAAGTATATATATAATATATATCAAAATGGGAGTAAAATGTGAGGAATAATATGAAAAATATGTTTCTGAGGAGATCAAATGGAAGAAAGAAAAGGACAATGTTCTCAAGTGACTGCAGGGTTCCTTCAGAAGCAGCTTTAGAGGAGTCACCTCATTTGTGCTACACCTTTATTTTGTCTATATATTTATAATAAATAAAAGAAATTTCACTTTGACATTTGGTTTAGAGAGGAAGGCAACTTAAACACCAAGAATAAACATAAAATGGAGGACAATTGAAGCACCACCAAGTCATTCCTACGTATTCTATCTTTTGCTGTTGATTAAACTCTGCTTGACAAAGGATCTTCTGTGCCTTCACAGCAAAGATGTGAATGAAAGTAACAGGAATTTAACAACACCAGTGAATTAGTTCTTGCAATGTTACCTGTCAGCAGTGGCAGACAAGAAGCTGTCTCCAGATGATTTCAATTTCACACATCTTCTATCTTCTAAACAGCTTTAGGTAATATTCCAGCAATCAAAGAGGGAAGGAAAAGCTGAGTAATGGTGTCACCTGAGTCAGGAAACGTATTTATTCCTCAGCATGCTGTCACAATATGACTGCAGGAATGCAGGTTTCATGAACTTCTAACGATATGTGTGTCAGATTTCCAGCAGAATTCACTGTTTCAGTGTTGTGTGGATGTGTGCAGAAACCTGCAGAGCAATCTGCTGGAGCAGTGAGGAACAAACATGAATAAAACTCATTTGAAGGGGCTAAAAAGGCAAGGCTGTGCAGGTTGCAGAGTCTTCATTCAAAGTGAAGGAAAGGCAAAAATGCCTTTGAGAGTAGAAATGTTTTGAATGAGAAGCACAGCCTTGAGTGGAATCTGCGCACTGAACGAGTCCAAACAACTCTCAGAGAAGAAGAAAGGGGAAACCAGAAGGAAGGAGGCAAAAACCCCAAGCAACTGTTAGGAAATGTTGCTCTAAAGTGGTTGATGAGGAGGAATGAGTAGGGGCTTAAGTTTTTAAGGCCTCAGAGGCTGGTTAAGCTCTGGCTGGTGCAGCACAGGGGAGGTGCTAAGACCAAGTTCCTGCTTCCAATTTCATGCTGCATTTGCACTTTCCAGCTCTCAGTCCTGATGTGCTTATCTGTCCTGCTGGATCACTGAATTAGGAATAGTCTTTAGCTAAATATTTCCTAAAGCTCTTGGAATCTAAAATCTAATGGTCAGGAGAGAGTGTTTGAAGAGAGGGTTGAGTGATGCCTTCCTTTTCTGATCTCCCCATGTTTCTCCTTCTTCTTTCTGGTCTCCATTTTATGATGTTTGATTAATGTGAGCTGAACCAAATGGTTGGTATTGCAGATCTTAGAATTCCAAGACCTTAAAGCTCATCCAGTTCTAACCCCAACACCTTCCACTATCCCAGGATGCTCCAGCCTGGCCTTGGACACTTCCAGGGATCTCTGGAAGAGAGATCTTCTTTTCTTATTTCAATTCTTATTACTCTTTCTTTTAGTTACTACTAATAAATTTTTCTTTATACCCTTTTAAAGTTTTAAATCTACCTTTCTCCTAATCCTATCTCACAATAAAAAATAACAGTAATATATTAATAGTATTAATAAAATATTATTTTATACTGCTATAATATAATATATAATATATAATATATAATATATAATATATAATATATAATATATAATATATAATATATAATATATAATATATAATATATAATATATAATATATAATATATAATATATAATATATAATATATAATATAGAATATAGAATATATAATATAGAATATAGAATAGATTATAGATTTATATCTTTATATAATTAATTATATATAATATAAATATTATAGTATTAATAAAATATTATTATTGTAGATTTAATATTAATAATAATTAATAATTAACCAACACCAAACCTGCCACACTCTTTAAAATATTAGCCGAAAAAAAATCTCAAAATGAGCAAAATCTCAAATTAACAAACCAAAACCACTACACAGGGGAAGCCACAGCTTCTCTGCCAGGGCCTCCCCACCCTCCCAGGGAAGAACATGAATGTGGCTGCACATTTGCTGGATGCTCCCATTTTTTTTTTTGCTCCCCAAAACCAGACAGAGCATTCCAAGACACCTCCCTGTGGCACATTTCTGCAGGCCTGGCTGTAACCTTGCCCTGTGTCCTAGGCCCATCTCTCAGGAGTGTTCTTTGCTGCAGGACTTTGTCTAAACATTTTCCCACTGGATCTAATCCAGTCTGGGATCGCAACTGTCGTGAGAATGCAACAAATCATTCTGGGAAGTCTCTAATTTTGCCCCTATTGGTCAAAGCAATGTTTATGCACAGCCAGAGCCACATGACAGAGGAGAGGGTACTCTTGAACCCTGTTAGCAATGTGTACTAAAAAAAATACCAGAGCTCCCAAGTTTTTGTATGAGTAAATGGCAAAACTACTGTTTCCTAGTTTGAACAACTCCTGATTTGAACATCACTGGCAAAAAGCCAGGAAAGCAACTGGAGTCAGCCCAGAAACATTTTTTATCCTTGTGGCTGCTTTATTTAATCAATAAACAAACAAACAAACAAAGCCCCTCAATAAACCAGCAAAAAAGCCTTTTCAAAAATGTACTTTTTCTTTGAAAGGGTGTTTTAGGGTTTTACAATGATGCTTTAGATGTGGTACCTACACAGAGACTGCCAGGGAAATGTGAAACACAAAATCAATGCTAGAAGTGCATGTGGTTTTGCTCATTTTTCAGTCCTGCCTCAAATAAATAATTGAGTAAATAAAACATTGTTCAGTTCCTCTCTAGGAGCTCCTTCACATTCCCCAGGTGTCTGCAAAGGGCCAGCCCTGCAGAGAGCTCTCTTCAGCAGCTTTCCAGTGAAGGGACTGCAGAGCTCTCACACACCCAGGGCAAATGGCCAAGAAATTGATTATTTCCATGGGTTCCTCTGAATCCTCTGGAGAGGTGGGCTTACCTCCAGCTCTAACTGATGCTTGGCTGAAAAACAGAGAATTTAAAAAATACCTGAGGGGAAGCTCTGAGTGACAGAGGCTGTGTCAGCGAAGAGCACTGGTGCTGTTGCAGCCTGTTCTGCAGGAGCTCTGCAGGGTAAAATGTCTTTTTTTCCCCCAGACACCCTTCATCAGAAACTGACTGGGGTGCTCCTGCCTCCAGCTGCCATTTCACTTTAGGGTATTGAGAGAAAAGATCCTTTGGGAAGGAATAAAACCCGGTTTGAAGGCTCAGATTGATGGAACACACACCCTGTGCATGGTCAGGGAAAGTCACAGCATCTCCTGGGTGACAATTTGAGAAATAAGTGAAGGTTTATGGCACGAGGTACAAAGCAGGTAACTGAAATATATTGCAAAAAATAGGGGAAAAAAGAATGAAAAAGAATGAGAGCTGCTGGTGTTGAGAAGCATTTTAGAAAATAATATTAATAAGCAACATCCTGAGCACAAAAAAAAAAAAATTGAAAATAAAAGAGAAATAAGAATGGGATGGAGAAAATTGGCTAAACCAAAACAGAAACTGGGCCATGCTGAGAAAGTGACAGTGTGAAGTGTTTGTTGAATCACCTTTGATGCTCAAACACAAGATCCTGTTACAACTGGTTAACACAAACGCAGGGCTGGTGATGGATGGGAAGATAAGTGCTGTATACTTGTCTGAAGAATGATGGGTTGTTATGAACATTAAGAATAAACTATTACAATCAACACCATTATTCAGCCCAGTGCTGAAGGAGCCAGAGCAGATCCAGTTTACAAAAATCCCATTTATTAATTTGATTCTCCCTGTTTGCCCTCCATGGCTTTGATGTTCCGAAGTTGGTGTTTAAGCCTTGCTGATGACAGCTGTATTGGGAGTTATTAATCACCAAATGAATCATCTCTTCACTCACATCAGACAATGTCTAAGCAGTTTGATAAAGCTGAAGGTGATCTGAGTTTAGGGAAGATTAGATAAATAATATTTTTTTTCAATTTATCCCAAATCCTTTGTAGATAAGACAATCTGTATCTTAAATTCTCCAAATAAATGTCTGGGGTTTTTTAAGCAAATCAGACAATTAGGACCTGTAATGTCTTTAATACATAGAAATAGAAGTAATTTGTATTTCAAGTGCAGTTTTCAAGAAAGTCTTTGGGTTGGTTATATTTGAGATGCTGGGGACTCCATGTTGCATTTTCAGAAAGAAAAATCTCTTGATGTAACTTAATTGGATGGTTCTAAAGTGACAGAGAGTAGGTTAGATCAGATGTTAGGAAGTTATTCTTCCCGGTGGGGGTGGTGAGGGGCTGGAATGGAATTCCCAGAGAAGCTGTGGATCCCTGGAAATGTCCAAGGCCAAGCTGGACAGGGCTTGGAGCAACCTGGGATAGTGGAAGGTGTCCCTGCCATGGTGGGGTGGGATGGGCCTTAAGATCCCTTCAACTCAAACCATTCCATGATAGTATGAAAATGGGGGTTTGTCACCAGTGCTGAGCTTCTACAGGATCTGCTACTCCTGGAATGTGTAACCTTAATTTTCAGTTCCGCTCTCCTCCCTGTGCTGGCTGTAGAAATTGCAATCAGAGTAACTGATTGCACTCAGGGCACAGCAGAAAACCTTCAGCTTCTCCCAGAAGCTTTATTGCCACAGAAAACCTTCAACTTCTCCCAGAAGCTTTATTGCCACAGAAAACCTTCAACTTTTCCCAGAAGCTTTATTGCCACCTGGTAATTTTTAAATAAATTATTCTCCTGGCTCTGAGCTCTCTCTTACTGCAGCAGCATGGATGAAGCATGGAAACTCCAACAGAAGAATGTCAAGAGCAAGTAACCCAAATGTTTGTTTTCTTTCACTTTCCCACGTCAGCAATTAGTCACTAATTGTATCAATCCCTTCAATGCATAATGAGCTGCATTCTGTGCAGGTCACTGTGCTGATGTGGCCAGGGTGGAGCAAGAAGAGTCAGAAATGGCTTTTCTGCATCAGCTCCTGGCCTGGTGGCACGAAGGGTTTCTGCAGTTCTGTGGCAAATAACGCTGCAGGAGCTCCTGCTGGGCTCTGGGGATGCTGCTGGTGCCTGGCTGGGCTCTCTGGGCTCTCAGCTCCTGCAGCACACAGCTGAGGGCTTGTTTGCTTCAGCCTGACAATAACCCTGGCCAAGTTTGTTGTCTTTGGCTTCGGGGATCTGCTTTGGGAGCGCAATTTGAAAGGGAACTTCAAGAACTCTTGACTTCCTAGAACAAGAGGATTGGGCTTCCATCATTCCCCAGTAAACAGTCCCAGTTTAGAACAGCACTTTCCCATTAGATACTGCTTTTCCTGTGCTACTAATCATCTAAATTTATGGATATGATTCCAAAACCTCTTTTTTGCTCTCCTTGTCTATTCTGATTTATAGTCTTGAGAAGTTAATGGAGGACAAGGGACTTTCCACAATATTTGGCATTCTGGTCACCTTCACTTCTTCATTTGAGCTCATTACAGCTGTTCTGATTCAGAATATTTTTAACAAAGCCTCCAGTTTTACTGTTTGCTAAACAATATTTGTGGCTTAAAATTTCTTATAATTGTTGTCAGTGACGTAAAGGCTCTTAAAAAATTTGTGCAAAATCTGTCTGCTTGGCTTTTTACTACCTTAATAAGAAAATGTTTTCCATGACTTTCTGAAAAGTATTCTGGACCTTGTGTGAGAGAACAAAATAAAAACTTGGGTTTTACATTTATAGGTTTGATATAGTGCATTGTCTAGCAAATTGAGCACATTCTCTTGTTATTTCCCTGTTGAGCAGCTCCTGCCTGTGTCCAGCATGTTCCACCCCACTTAAAATGTCAACTTACAGTGTCTGAAGGCTTGGAATGCTCATGTTTTTAGAAATTTGGGTTCCAGTCTCTGTAAGGAGCCTAGAACCAAAGCAATCCTTTGCAACTGGTGACACGAACACTTTTCCTTTCCCTTTTCTTCCTGCGCATCATCAATCCAAAAAGAAAACAAATAGAGCTTGAATGTCACTACAACAGATCAAACTGAACTTTGGAATGAGCTCCTAAATCAGACAAGCCCTGTTCTAATTAGAACCTGTAATAAAAGGCTCATTATTTATTGCTTAATAGACCTGTCACCAGGGAATTGGGGTTGTGCACACTCCTTCCTTCCTGCCACAGCTTAACTTGTTCTCAGACTTGGACTCTGTGCAGTAGGACTGGAATGTACCCAAATCCAATGATTCAAGAGGAAAAAAGGGAAACGGAACAAAATCCCCAGAGGACACATCTGATCAGGAACAACAGCAGATGTGTTTTGCACAGAGGTGCCACGAGCATCTGTGTTCATCCCGGGCTGAAAGCATCACCTGGGCTGAGGTTACCCCGAGCTTTCCAGCCCCGTGAGTCACTCCTGCGCCCATCAGCTCGGATCACAGCCCTGGGGGCAAGATCTTGCTAAATGCCTGTCAGGGCCCCCTGTGTGTGCTGGATTATGGAAATAGGGATGATAAAAAAAGAGGCAATCCGTGAGTCAGTGTGCTCAGTACAGGCTTGCCTTTTCCAGGCAGAAGGAGCCTTCTCCAGGCACCACTTTGCACAGTGGCTCTGGTGGGGTTTGTGCTGGCAATATTCTATTTAAAAGCCATGTGTGCCTAAGAAATGCTTCAAAAGAGAAAGTCATTCACATTTGAAGCAGAAATCCATTTCACTGACTGTAAGAGCCTGAATGAGGGATGCAGGACTCCAGGCAGCTCTTCAAAATTCAGTTTACTCCATCCAAGAGGTCACAGCAGTCCAGGGTCGTGGGTGACAGAGCTGTGCCCACAGCTGTCAGCTCCAGCTGCAGGTAGACCTGGAGACCCCTAGTTTAGGTTACAATCCATTATATACTTTTCTTTTGGTTACATTGCATTATATACTTTTCTGATCATCTCAATACAGCAGAACCAATCTATACCTTAACTTTTATCTATAGCCCACCATAACTACTGTAATTACCATATTCATGTTACTGTTCTCCAGTCACTCAAAGTCAGTACATCACAGTTTAAGCTAGAAGTTGTTTCTCAGTTTTCTTGCAGTGGAAAATTCTGAGACCTTTTTTCTACTTGCAACTTTGCTGACTTTTTTGCCTGTGCTATCTTTCTGCTTGATAAAAACATCTTCTTGTTTGGGGTGGGTTTATCCTTTGCTGTAAGCCATAAAACCCCTTCTAACTAACACACCTTTTGCCTTCTTGGTTATCCAGTGAGACTGGCTCAGCAATTCTTTTCTTCTCTATCAAAACTTGCTTCCATCTCTATTCCTTCATCAGACTCTACATTTAAAAATCTTTCTGCTAAGCACACATATCTGTGAGACTTTCTTGCCAAACTTTCATCCTTCCCAACAACTGACTTAGACATGAGCAGGTCTGGATTGGTTTTATTTTTCTTTTGGTGCAGAGGAAGAAAAAATTTTCCTCCAGAACAGTTTGTCAGAAACACAACAGAATAACCTCCTACTCCATCCCACCCACTTTAATTGTCAGATTGCAGTGTCCCCATCATTCAGACAGCAAAGGTGCACAGCAAAACTTGGCAGCTTCACTGTTCCTCTTCATGTCTCAGAGAGTTTAGGGAAACACTCCAAAAGCGATGAATTTCTGATTCCCTGGGGAGTATTTGGTGTTTGAAATCTAGAAGGACAAGAATGAAAACTCAAAGAGCACTCAGGAAATGCTGAATAGATTGTTGAAGTAAAGACAATTATTGCAGAACAGTTATCACTGTGAGGATAAGGACTAAATATTTTATCTGGTAATTTGAGGGCTGGGTTCTGCTGTAAAATTGGGCATACAGGAAAGAGGTGTTCATCCGAGCTTCTTTAACACCAACCAAACCAAAGAACATCCATTTTTTTAACGAGATACTGGTCCTGCCAGGATTCCCTTCTGCTGTCTAAAACCAATGGATGATGTCTCCTGGCCAGATTAGAAACTGGATAATTCTGTATTTTCTTAGTTTTAGCCCCATGGCAGACATTCTGCTGGAGTGTTTTCTCTCTGTATTAAACTGCTGCTCAGTGGTAATTCCATATTTTGTTCTGCCTTGGGCTACATTCAGTGTTCCTTAGGTTTTGCTGATTCCTTTTCACTTCCCAAAGCAGGGTGATATTGAAGTGTCAATGTACAATCCTTGATGGTTTTAGTGACCAAGGGATTCAGGATTGAATGTCAGGCCCGATGATTTACATCAGGCTGGAGATGCCACAGCAGAACATTTGTAGGGCACAGAGACACTGACTTCTCCAGGGCACAGAATCCCTCAGGAAAACTGACTGAGAAAAGTGAAAACATACACACACTGATTCCAAACCCTGCAAGTAAATTCCCCAGTGGTTGTAATTGCTCTCCTGAGGTGTAGCTTGCTAAGGAAGAGCTGGCAAGGGTGTGGCTGGTGCTTAATTACATGTTTGAACAAGGGATTAGAGAGTGGAGCAGCAGTGTCATGTAAGGGGTGAAAGGAAACCGGGAGAAAGCAGGACTGTTATGTAAACCACTCTTCTCTGTCAGTGTCAACATTTCCTGTCTGTATTGCACCGAAGTGAAAATAATCACCCAGGCCCCATGAAGTGCAGCCTGGTTGCAGGTGTAGGAGTTGGAATGGACTTTTTGGCTTTCTGGTATTTCTTGGCACCCCCTCAGCAGCAGGAGTGACTGAGTAACCTGTGGGGTTTCAGATGGGTTGTTACCACCTCCCACACTCCCCTCAGAAAAAGCCCCACCAAACTAATTACAGCAGTGATTAGAGGATGAGTCCCACGCTGGCTGATGGAAACTGATTATGATCCATCTCTCTAGAGATTGATCTGTTTTCCTCCAGGCAAAATTCAACCTTCACTCCTTAGTCAGACCCACTGAGCAGGACTGAAATTGTGGGTGTCAGCCATGTGGCATTTGGCTAAAGGTGAAACCAGATTGATCTGATTTGCTTTTTAAATGTAAAGATCTCGCTTTTCTGTCCTCAGATTCTAAAGTGAATTTCAGATTCTTGAATTAGCAATGATGTAATTCTCCCGATCAAACTGCTTCATAGCAGTCCCTCTAGTTGATCTCCTTTTAGATGAAGTAGCTTTATTTTTTTCTTAGCCACAAATGTTTTCAGTCCTTATATTTAGAAGTAGGGCTTTAAGAAGAAATGAAGATGCTCCATCTTTAGGGAAGCAGTTGGTTATCATACTTATATATATATATATATATATATATAATTAAAACTGGTAGACTTCTTTTCTTAAACAGTGGGAAGAGAATTCAGCACTCAGTGAGTAGCACTTATTCCAAAATCTGAGGGCACCAGAGGAACTGCTGGGAAATGCACAGAGCTGTGAGTGAGCAGTTAGTGCTGAACAAAATGGGTCTGTAGAGATCCTTCTTCACAGGTTTTTCAGTTATTGTCACCTTACACAAAAAGCTGAGCAGGGCATCAGCTCCATTCTCCATGCTGAGCTGTAGTCTTGACTCACCATACAGATTTTAATGCAGCTTTTACAAGTGAAAGTAAATTATCTGAGTATGGATGGTCCTGTCAGCCCTTGGATACAGCAGAAACAAAGCAGATGAGGCTGATTTGGGTGCTTTGGCAGCTTTTGTTTCAGCAGTGGGAGTTGAGCTGTGGTGTCACCTGGCCCTTCTGTCTCTCACTCTTTCTCCTGCAGTTGTGGGTTAGGTTTGATCACCTGAGATCTCACTCAGAACACAGCAAATTCTTGCTGAGCAGTTAAATCCGGAAATTGTTTTCTTCTCTCCCTAAAGTGACATTAACAAACAGATTTCCCCCTTTGCTCTGCTGTGTAGCCTCTTAGGCTAATTAGGGATGGCAGCTCCCAATATTGCTTTAATTATCATGGAATCCCAGAATGGTTTGGACTGAAAAGAATCTTTAGGATCATTTCCTTCCAACCCCTGCCATGGGCAGGGACTCCTTCACCTCTCCCAGGTTGCACTAAGCCACATCCAGCCTGGCCTTGGACACTTCCAGGGATCCAGGGGCAGCCACAGCTGCTCTGTGCCAGGGCCTCAGCACCCTCACAGGGAGGAAATTCTCCCCCATATCCCATCTAAATCTGCCCTCCTTCAGTTTAAAGCCACCCCCCACTATCACCAAGTGTCCTTGTCAGAAGTCCCTTTCCAGCTGTCCTGAGGAAGAAAGGCATCACTTTCAGGGCTTTTGAAGAAATGCCAGGTCTTACACATGTTTGGAATTACCAAAGGCATTCAGAAGACACTTTCAATTGCAGTTCTCTTATGTCAGTGGTAAAATAATCTCAGCCTCCATAAACCTAGGAGTTCTGAATGAGCAGCAGCTCCATTCTTTAGTCCCATTGTGTCAGGTTTAGAAAACAGTTCTACAGCAATTTGTCACCTTGGCTTTAAGGGCACTGAGGAGCACAGCCTGCTCAATTCCCTGCTTTCCTCTGCCTCAGAACATTGTGTGTCACTGATGTCCCTCCATCCCTCCTGTGGTGGTGACAGGGTTCTGCTGCTGGGTCAGGGCACCTGAGACCTCTGTGATTTCCTTGCCTCCCCCTGCTCCAGAACAAGTTGTTATTTGGAGGATCAGGACAGCCTGCCTCCTCCTCAGCCTTTCAGATAAGTGATTATTCACAAAAATATTGCAAAAATGTTGCTCTAGAGAGAGCCATACTTTCTCAGTGGGACATAGCTGCCCCACACCATAAAACCTTATTGGAGGGGAGTGAAAACTGGCAGAGCAGAGATGGTCAGGGGTGGTGGCTGTGCCCTCCACGTCACACAGACTGGCACTGTCCCACCAGGAAGCACCTCTTGCCTGGCCTGGGTTAATTCCACTGGCACTGTTTTACCCCAGCACGTTTTCTCTGGAGGTTTTGCTGCCCTGCTGCGCTGCTTACGTGGAGGAAGCAAAGGTCAGCTCTGCTTTTTGCATTAAAGCAAGAACTGTGCAGGAGGGGAGCCGAGGGTGGCTGTGCCCTCTAGGATTTGGAAGGGACCACGCTGAAAAACCTTGATGGTATTTGTTTTGAAACAGTTTCTGCAATGGAGAACAGCTGCTCTTCCAAGGGAAACAAGGAGAGGATCTGCAGCTTTTGGAGAGTGCAGTGAAACGCCCAGCGCAGGCCTGGGGCTCTGCCGGGTATTTCTGGAGGTCGATGTCCCCGCCATGCAGAAATCTTGAGCACAGGGTTATTTTGGGTCCTTGCTAAAACACAGCCTCAGTGATTTTTTTATTATTTATTTTTGGATTTTAGTCTGTCATGCATGAAAAGATTTGCTCTTATGGCAGGTCCCATTACCGGAATGCTGGCTTGAGAAAATTATCAAATTTGGATTATAAGGCACTTGAACTTTTTAAATTTATATAAGTATATTGACATTTGAAATCTCATATTCCGATATAGTTCTGAAGTAATGAGCTGTAAAATACCATTTTAACACAAAAGCACATACTTTGAGATTCTATTCTTGTGTAAACAAATATTCCAAAGTAATTCAGAATGGATTATGTTTTCAATGAAAGTAACAGTGGGCAATTTAAAAATATGCACTAATATTCTTACTTATAAAGAATTTATAAATTCTTACTTACAAATTGATCTGGCAACAATGAAGAATTAGTTTTTCTACCAGGACTTCACTAAGATGATTAATTATATATGATTAATACCTTTATGGATAATTAGTAATACTGGAAGCAAGTTTTGAAAGTTCTGTTTCGGTCTCTTGGTATTTGGACAAAAAATTTTCAATTGAAAATAAACCTACAATAAACTGGCAGGGAAATTTTCATGTAGAAGAGAGCAATACGTGTGAAAACCGTGTGGAAAATGTTTTCTTTTTGCTGAAAGCTCGTTCAACACCCCAGAGCTGTAGAGGTGAATGACACTAAAACAAACACTCATTTTAAAGAGCTCTGCCAGTAAATAACTTACAAAACACCAAAGGTTTCCAAAAGAGTTTAATAAATAATGAGGTTCTTTCTGTACTGTATAAACTATAAATATACCATGCAGTCCTTTATAACTTAAAATAATTTACAGGCTGAGGTAGGGGGGTCGGAGGGCGCGGGCTCAGGGCCTGGCCGCCTTCCTGCTGAGCACGCAGACGCAGGCGGTGTCGATGCGGATGAACCTCCAGGCCGCCTGCTTGCCCTCCATGGTCAGGGCCTTGACGAAGGTGTGGGTGGTGGTGCAGTACGAGTTCCAGTGCTTGGCGTCGATGCCGCGGCACCCGCCCGACACCGGCTTGGGGTCCCTGCACTTGGTCTCGAAAAAATACTGCTTAAAGACGTTGTTGTTGATGTTGACCTCGCCCAGCACCGTCACCTCCTTGCCCTTGATGTCGGTGGCCGTGGTTTTGTCCCCGACCCACATGCTGACGCTGTCGCACACCGAGAACTCCCCGCGGTGCAGCACGGGGTGCGTGCTCCTCCTGCTCCTGGCAGTCCTGTTGAGAGCCCCCGCGCCGCTGAGAAATCCCAAATTCCGGCCCTGCCCGGCCAGCGGCGGGGGCTCCGTGCTGAACAGCACCCGGGGAGAGCGGAAACGCCGCTTCCGAAAGATTTTGGGGTCCACGGTGATGTTTAGGGCTTCTCTGCTGCCGAGGCTCCACGCGGTGTGGCCGTGGGATGTCTGCGGAGCCTCCTGGGCAATGCGGTGTCGGTCGCTCCGGGTGCTGAGCAGGGAATGTTCTGCAGGAAACTCCAGTGGGGCATTGTCCTCTGACTTGGGAGCTGCCTGTGTGCCGATCAAAAAAGCTACAGTCAGAGTGTAGAACAGCATGGGCATTACGTTCTGACCTAGAACGAGACAGAAAGGCACTGTTACTGCAGTCAGAAGAGCATGGGTGTTACATTCTAACCTAGAACAAAAGAGAAGGGCACTGTTACTGCAGAGTCTAGAACAGCACAGGCATTATATTATCACCTAGAATGAGAGATAAAGGCACTGTTACTGCAGTCAGAGCATAGAACAGCATGGGCATTATATTATAACCTAGAACAAGAGAGAAGGGCACTGTTACTGCAGTCAGAGTGTAGAACATCGTGGGTGTTGCATTCTAACCTAGAACAGGAGAGAAGGGCACTGTTACTGCAGGGTGTAGAACAGCATGGGCATTATATTATGACCTAGAATGAGAGATAAAGGCACTGTTACTGCAGAGTGTAGAACATAATGAGTGTTACATTCTGACCTAGAACAAGAGAGAAGGGCACTGTTACTGCAGAGTCTACAACAGCATGAGCATTACATTCTAACCTAGAATGACACAGAAAGAGACTATTACTGCAGTCAGAGTGTAGAACAGCATGAGCATTACATTCTGACCTAGAATGAGACAGAAGGGCACTGTTACTGAGAGGCAGGAGGGCACAAACTGCTGCTGTTCTGGCCATAAATTTATCAGATACCCGGGATCATACGGATTTCATCAGGTATTCATGTGAGTGCCAGATGTTGTTCTTCCGGAAGAGCTCGTTCAGACAGCATCAGTGTTCTTAATAAAGCGAGAACATTAGAAAATAATAGCTAGATTATTATTAATTCCTCTGGTATTTGTCGTTAGAGCACTGTTTATGAAGCACTTGTTTGGTGTTATTAATGTGGAGACCATATGGTGACAGCATGTTCCCAGGAGTCAGATCTCTAGTGAGTTTTGCAGCAACCTTTTTGGCCAGGGCTCGTCTCTTGGCTGCACAGGAGTGAAAGCAGAAGCAGTCCCTTGGCTAGAACAGCTGTCCATTCCCTAAATTTGTCTGCAGAGGTGTCCTTGGGGCTATGGTGGGGGCCACCAAGCCCGTACCTCGTGCCATTATCACACCTCAGCAGCCACACTCACCTGCCATGTGGCCAGGCCCTGCTGCAGACTGGCTCAGCAGCCTCCAGCAGCTGCCAGCTCTCCAGCTGCCCTTTCAGGACACACCACATCACTGAGTTAGGGCAGATAAAGCCCAGGCTCCTTCCTTGAAGAGCTCAGGTATCTCTGTCACAAGGGCAGATGGGATTTTTCCATATTCAAGGGCAAATATGGGAGCACTGTGGACACCAAACTACATCTGCTTAGACACAGCACAGCTACAGCCATTGTGGCCAAAGTACTGGAAATTCTGGACAGGGAAACACCTGTTTATTTTCAGAATGCCATGAGCAAGAACTCCCCAAAAGTCCCTGCAGATACAGATACAGTGCCAGTGCTGGTCCTCCTTCAATCCAGAGGACAGGCACATCTGTTTGGGTGTGGAAAAATGCAAGCCAAATGTCTAAAGCTTTGCTAAGACCCATTTCATGCAGGAAGAGCAGCAGCAGCAATACCTCGTTGGGCAACTACCATGTGCTGACTAATTCAGCCACATGTTGGGAATGAGAGACATTCAGAAATGCTCTGGAATTGCAGTGAAGGGCAGACATTGTATTTCCTCTGTAAAGACTTAATAAGCAGAGACAGGGTATAAACAGAAAAGCCCAAGTGAGGCTCCTCCCCGTCTCTTTGCCTTGTTTTCCTGACATGTCTCAGCTGGCCCCGAGCTCTGCCGTGGCTGGCCAGCAGGCAGGGAGCCCCAAAGCCACTGGACAAACAGGGTTTTGTACCAGAGGAATCAGGCTCTGCAGTTCCACTGTGATTTCCCAGAATTTCTCTGTGTTTTTGCTGGGTGTGGGTCAATTATGGTTGCAGTTCCCCCCCTCTGTGGAGCTTTGTCAGATTAGAATCCCAAGCAGCACTAAAGGACTCGAGCAGGGTGCTCTGCCAGAGCATAATCCTGTGGAAAATGCAGAACAACCCTAAGATGTCCCACAGGATCTGGTGTGTCTTATCTCAGACAGGAGCTGAAATGACATAAACAGCAAGGTTTGTGCAGGGCTGAGCAAACATTCAGGGGACCAGCAGGAGACACCAAGTGAGGCTGTGACTGAGGAGGGAGGAGAAGCTGAGCCCTGGAGGGGAGGAAGGAAGAGAAAGGCCAAAAGCGTTTCTGTGAGCACTTGTCTGTGCAACTGCTGGGCTGGAGGCACTGGGGACAAAATGATGACGAGGAGAGTCAAATGTTTGTCACAGAGCAAATCCTCACTGTTCCAAAGGCACTTTAATTTGTTTAAAGCAAGGCTGAGGGTTGCTGCTTTCCCACGTGCTGCTCGTGCTGGAGCACTCGTCATCCTCTGTATAAGGAAACAGAGCTGGGTGTAGCTCAGAGCTTGGCTGTGCACCCTCCAGAGAGTAACCCCTTGTTCCACAACCAAACTGAAGTCAGATGGTTCATTACATCTCTCAAGAGTCAGCTTTCCCGACAGAAATGTTAATGGAAATGGTTTGCAGAATAAAATCCAGGCACAATTTAGCCATGCCAATAGCAGCCTCAGTGTATTGTGTTTATGTATAAAGCCCTTTTTTATTATTTCCTTCTATAGGAAAAGAGATGCTGCAATGTCAGCAAAGAGCTGGTTCTGGTTTTGTGCTATGCAAGATTTGCTGCTTTAAAATGCAGCTACATTTACCTCCCTTCCCTGGGTTTTTGTGTTGCCTGTGCTGAAATTTTTGACTTAAGGCCATTAGCACAAAAGCAGAAGGACCTTGCCTGCCTTTTTTCTTTAATTGCCTTGTATTTCCTCTTCTCGTGCTAAATCATTCTGTGGAGTGTGGCCCAAACACAGACAGAACATGTTTAGGATACATGGTAACTTTTCTGAGGACTCAAAATGGAATTTTTTTTATCAATTAGTGAGTTAGTGGAGAATAGAAAGTGACACATTAAAAAAGTGAACTCTACTTGATGACAGCCCAGGCAAGAGAAGTTAACATTAAAGAATAGGTGTGCCTTGAGCTGTGAGAGTTGTGAACTCTTTTGCTGGCACACAGAGGTGTTTTACAGGCTATTTTTGGGAGTTTGGGGTGTCCCTGCCCATGGCAGGGGGTTGGAACAGAATGAACTTTAAGGTCCCTTCCAACCCAAACCATTTTGGGATTCTATGATTCTCTCGCCAAACTTTGTCCCATGATTAATTATTAGAGCCTCTGATGGTGCTTTCTGGAGATGCTCCCAGTGGATGCCTCATGCAGCCACCTGAACCTTCAGGGGATGTGCAGCTGCCAGTTCCAGTGCTGGGGGTCCATGGGTGTGAGATGGGAACCCTGGGCACAAAGGTGTGGAGGGATAGAATGTAAGAAAATAAAGATAGTGCAGAAGGTAATCTCACACCTGAGGAGTTGCAGCTGTACTAATCACCAAAGACTAGGAACAGGCCTGCCCTTAACAAGCCACAGCTGTGTCCAGTAAGAAGATGGGTGCTACAAAAGAGTTGGACTTTGTGGGTTGTGTTGTGAAGAAGGAGTCAGTGCTGCGAGGAGCTACCCATGAGAAATCACTGAGAAGGTGTGGGAGCTTTGCAATAAGATGACAACACAAAGGTTATCACAGGCATTGTGATGCCAAAATTACACCACTGTGCTGACCTCATTTCTGTGCTGGGCCCGTTACCCTGGCCCATGGGTGGCTCCAGGCTGCTGGGGCAGTGAGTGTGGCTTACCTGTGAGTGCACTGCACGAAGAACTGCTCCCCCAGCAAGGTCCTTATTTCATCCAGAGCTGAGCCGGGCTGGGCTGCTCCTTGCCATGGGGCCCTGCTGCTCCTGCCAGCTGTGTGTGCTGTGGGTCACTAGGGCAGAAGGGTTTGTGTCAGTAATCAGCCACAAATCAGAGTTCTCAGTGCCATCCCCCCATGGCAGCAGGGGCACAAGGACAAAGCCCCCTGGCTTTCTGAGCTGTGCCTTTTCCCTGTCACAGCATCAAGGGAAACTTGTTCCACTTGTCCAAAGCAGTTCCAGACTTTGCAGAGCAGCACATTTGTGAGACAGGGCTGCCTTTACTCAGCACCTTTACTAGATTATGGTTATTGATCCACTGCTTCCCACTCCTCTCAGACACCTTCCAGGGGCAGCAATATCTGGTGGCACTGCACAGCAGCCAGGCACAAAGCAGGGCTCACAGCCCCAACATCTACTCTGGGAAGCAAATCTGGTTACAATTCAATTCAGGAGAATCACAGATTGCCATTTATTGGCAGACCATTATCTAATTGTGGCTGATATTTGAGAAGAATTGAAGATACAAAACTCACAAGCACATGAAAGCAAATATTTAGGTGTTTGCTGTGTTGCTGCTGTAAGGGCAGCAATGACTCCAGTCTTAATCACTACATTTGGAATGGTCATACAGACCCCAGCTAAAGGAAAACCATTATTTTCTTCACCAATTAAATCCAGCACACTGACACCTTCTCAGCAAAACACATTTTCTGGTTGTAAATTCACGCCACTGAAAGGGATAGAAATAGTATTTTATTAATCTTATTATTCAATAGCTTATCTGCTCCATTTCATAAGGGAAGTAGGGGTTGTATAAGGTAAATAGGGGTTGGATAAGGCACTCCTACACTGCAAAAATCCTGCTGCATCAGGCTGAAGTGCATTTGCTAAGGAGAACAAGCTGCTAATGCAAAAATATGAATTGGACTCACTTTCCACCTGCACAGTCTGTCAGTGGGAGCACTGGCTGCCAGCAAAGGCAGCCACTGGGTTTGGCTCTTACAACAGCCAGGTACAAGTTCCTTGATGTTTAAACCTGCAGCTGAAACCTTCCCAGGCTGTTTCCATCAGAGCAGGGCACAGCAGTCACCCTGGTACGTGCACGGTGGTTTGGGCACCCTGCCTTGCTTGGGGCTGTGGCTCAGGCTGCCCCTGGTGTTGCAGGGTTTGGAGCTGAGCTGCTTCCACCCCTATCAGTGTGTCAGAAAGGTCACACAGAGTTCCAGAATCCAGAGGTTCATGCTACAGATGGAGCGTGCTGTGTTTTTGCAGGAATGTACAAGTGAAGTAATAACCCTTTCAGTGAACTCTGGAGAGTCGAGTACCAGTAATGATAGAGCTATAATGTGCTGGCCACTGCCAAAAATAATCCAACAACTTTTCCAACTGTTCTGCCACCCTAAGAAAACACTGTTTCAGTTCCAACTGGCTGGTTTTTAACCACAAAAGCATTTATTTTCAGCAGGACTTTTTTTTAAAAGTTCTTTTACTGTCTTTTTCCCGGATTCCTGGCTGTGGTGGAATCCAGTAAATGATGCAGTGTTATTCAGCATCCATAGACTATTCCTCTGTTCTACCACTCCCAGACATTCATAAAATATCCTAGTGAAGTGAGTCTTTCTTCAGGATGTACCTGTACACAGGATGACAGACCTGTGGGTAAAAAAACTCACTTCAGTCTTATTTTTTTAGTCTCAGCACATGCAGAGTAGAATTAAAGAGTCCCAGACTGGTTTTGGCACGGAGTGCCCAGAGCAGCTGTGGCTGCCCCTGGATCCCTGGAAATGTTCCAGGCCAGGCTGGATGGGGCTTGGAACACCCTGGGACAGGGGAAGGTGTCCCTGCCATGGCAGGGATGAAACTGGGTGAGATTTAAGGTCCCTTCCACTCCCAATCATTCCAGGATTCCATAATTCTGGAGATTGGGGAAATGGATCACATCAAAAAGCAAATGGTTCTGTGTCTTGACAATCTCTTTGCTTGCAGGATCTCTACGTGCAAAAAGTGCCAAACAAAATATGTTTAGGGAATTCCCCTTTTGTTAAAGTTACCCACAGAATCTGAGGGAAAATGGACAAACAGAGAATGTTGCCTGGAGAGTTATTAGGATTGAAAATTTAATATATTTACTAAATTAATTGCTTCCAATGAGAACAGCAGTCACTGCAGCCTTCTCACTGCACTTGACCAGATGCCATTAAAGCAGCTCCTACACTGAGAAAAGATAAATTAATGCTTATTTGTCTCAGTCAAGCACAGCAAGTAAATTATTTTCTAAATAAAAATAAACACAGTCAATAAACATAAGCATAGAATGTTGTAATCTGAGGCATTATACAATTTGGAATGTTGTTTTCTGTCGTTCTTGAAGTTGTTGGCATATTTTAGGGATGTGTAAAAAATAAACAGAGCTGCTTGGCTGTCAGTGCAGCAAGTGGGATCGTGGAGGTCACCAAAATAAGCAACAAGTAGTGAATTAATTTTCTCTCATGTCTTCTGGTAGTGAGAGAGAAATGAGGGAGGCAGCTGCTGCTGAAGTTGCTGGTAAAGAGAAGCTGCCTCTGGCACATCCCTCATGGAAACATTTCCACCAGTATATAAGTTATATGAATTAAAATTTAGCAGTAGCAACTCAAGGAAAAGATTTCTGAGCCCTGGGAGGCCTTGAAGGGAATCCTGAAGCCATTATGACTAAGAGCAGTGTCAGAGGCACAGCTTTGCCTTGATCTTAGCTGATGAGCAAGAAAATGGGAATCTCTAATGGACCCAACATTTCATTCCTCCATTATATCTGCAGTGACTCAGCCTGTAAATAAGAGGTTTATGACTGCTGGAGAGCCAGCTGGAAGCTACCTGTGTCTCATACACTTCCTTTTTTTTTTTTTTTTTTCTTTTTTCCAAATGCCTCCAGCACTGAAATGTTCCTTTGAGGATTTCTAGGGAGAGCAGTAGACTGAGAAAAATTCTGCCCTGCAGCAGGGAGCATCATCATGTCACCGTGATCCTCCTCGTCATCAGGATGTGCACCCAGCATCTGCCTCCAGAGCTCTGACTCAGCCCAGGCCCAGGCAAAGGTGATAACAGGGCTGGTTCACAGCCCACTGAGCCTCTGGGAATTTGGGGTGCTCAAGGGGAAATTGCTCCGTGAGTCTCAACCCATCCCTGGAGGTGCTCAAGGCCAGGCTGGACAGGCTTGGAACAGCCTGGGATAGTGGAATATTCCCAATATTCCTGCCCGTGGCAGGGGGTGCAGTCAGATCATCCTTGAGGTCCCTTCCAACCCAAACCATGCTGTGATTCTGTAGGGTGGGGATGCACCAAATCCAACACTTCTTAATGTTTATTCTATATTTATTGGGGTATAAGTAATGGAAGTGGCTTATTTGCAAGGTCCTAATTTCGTCCCTTCTTTCATCCTGAGCCAGTCCATCAGTATTTCACCTGCTGGTGTCTCTGTAGAGAAGTCCAAAGAGATGAAAAGTGTCTTTCCCATCACCTTCATTGACACCCCATTCCCTCAGAGCATCTGGTGCTGAGTGAGGCCATCTGCTGGGAGAGATCCAGCTGGAGCCACAGCTGGAGGTTCCTGACAGGAGGTGACAGCTCTGGTGACACAGGACAGGCACAGCTCACCTTTAGAAGCCTCACTTTAAAATTCCTGCCTGGTAAAACAGAATCCAAACTTCTAAGAATATAATTACTTGTTTTGCTTCTTAAATTTGTGTTTGGCATCACGATACTGTGGCCTGTAGAACTTGCTCATGGGAATTCAGAGGCATCAACAGTCATGTAAAATGTGATTCCTTTGGGAAAAACCCCATGATCTTAGGTCAGGGTGGCCATACCAGCAAAGGCTTGTGACAGGATGCAGCCCTTGCTGTGACAGATTGGTTGTTGGTGAGTGTTAAACATGCACTGAGCCACCCTGACAGAGCACAAAGCTTTATCCTGCTGCAGATAACAAAACCAAACTGACAGTTGTTAAACAAAAGATAAAGAAATTGTCTCTGTCAAGATAAAAATCTCTTTAAGTAAAGTGAAGGGAAACACATCACTTACAAAACAAGTGACAAGCTGAAAATAAATGACAGAAAACAGCTTTTGGAGGAGCATGTGCATCTGATTCTCCTGAAGTCAATAACCTCAATGGCATAAAGCTGGTAAATTAAATGAGCTAGAAATAAAGATCTTGGCTAGGAGTAAGTTATAGAAGCATACCAGGGTTGTATATCATCCCTATATTATTATCCAGAAAGCAAATCCTAAAATCAATGATTGGCATGTGATGATTGCTTTGGAACTTTCCATATCGCCCTGGAGCTGGATATATATATTTTTATAGGACTCCAGGGTTTCATATATCCTAATTCATAGGCACCAAGGAGTGACTAAAGATCTCAGGCACTAACTGACAGGAAAACTACTGCAGGATAAATGGGATAAATCCATCCATGTAAAGTTGGATGCCTCCATCCTAGCCAGCTGCAGCCAGGATGGGATTGCTGCTCCCTACAATCCCTGTCCAAACACAGCAGGACTCGTTCCCTCCTGCTGCTTAAAACACTGACTCCAAAGCCCTTCCTGGGGCTGGAGCATGGCCTGCCCTTCTCCCCTCTACACCCTTCCCAAATGGATTTTAATTTGGGAATAGTTGGCTTGCTATATTTGGCCCCGAGGTTTCCAATACAAAATTACCAGGAATGAAAGAACTGGAATTTCAGACTTCACAACACGACCAAAATCAAACTGGAATTCAGCTGGGAACAGAAAGTATAAGGGCAGTCAGACTGTGATGTTACATCCCCTCTTACAGCCAAGAGTAGTTAAGGCAGAAAAATACAATATCTTTAGGGCCAGTAAACCTTTCCAACTAGTGATCTTATTCCAGCTATTCAGAAGGGAATATAAATCCTGATTCTTTTCCAAACCCTGATTAATAAGAACCAGCTGAATCCCAGCAGCAATGCTAGCATTTCATTTTTATTCAGGCCCATAATTTTCATTTATATTCTCCTTTTTCACTTTTCTACAACTGCATTAACAAACTTGAACACGGGGATTTTAGCAACTGCATGTGTTGGAGTGTAAGGCATCAATGTAGTGCCTCCAAAAATGAGGTAGAAAACAAAAATGAGCTGGGATATCATGATCACATTCCCAAAGGTAGCCTCCATCATCTTCAGAGTTTCTCTGGATCATGAATTTGGAAAAGAACATTATGTAAGGACAAGGAGCTGCCATAAATTATGGCCGTGACTTTTCAGACGTTCCCATTCTATTAATTATTTACATCCAAAAGGAATTTTATCTTCTACAAATCTTCCAGTGTGTTTATAACTATTTTCAATGACTCAATGATATTTTAATAGGGCAGGAATTCTGAGAAGTTCCAAAGGGAAGCTGAGGGGTGTCTGTGCTTGGCAAGTCAGACTACAGAAGGATGCAGCAAAGGGTAGAGCTGAGAGAACTTTAAAATCTCTGTTCTGCTGAACTGAGGGCCTGGCTGCACCTGATAATAGCTGCAGCAATTCAAACTGATGGGCTGGATTTTTTTCCATTAAAAAACCCCTTAAAGATATAGACAAAAATCTACAAAATTAAATCTTATGACATGGAGGTGCTCTTGTGTTCACTCAGAGTGCTGAGATAGGGAAGAAACATCAATACTGGAATGGAATATTGCTTTGCTTGTGTAGGATTTTTCCATCCAGAAATGTCGAGTGGTTTTACAAACACTTAATAAAATGATCCTCCCCACTCACTTATGGTCAGTAGAATTTACTTGTGTAGCATGTGAAGAACCCAAAGAATAACACAGGATTCCTGCCAAGCAGTAGCAATGTTCCTCTTCTCCACTGCCCACCTTCCTTTTGTTGATTTTTTTAATTTCTAGGATATTCTTTCCCATTTTTAAATCTATTTTACTTTCATGAGACCTACAGAATTACAGAATTCAATTGCCTTCTTTAGGGATTGAATTCCCTCTCTTATGATTTACTTTACATTACAATAGGAAAATCATGACAAAAACCCCTAAAATGACACCTTTAGAAATACAAATTCCTTATTTTTATTGCAGCTGGAAATAGGTATTGACCCCAGAGCAGTCACAGTCATTCTATGCCCTTCTTATTATAACTCTCAAGGTACAGGCATAATACTTTGAACTATAGAAAAATGTTAATATTTTTCCTTAAGCCAGCATACCCCAAGGTGAATTGTGTGTACAAAAAAACCTGAATTATTCAGCTGTTGCTCATTAGCTGTTTGATTTCTGTGTTCTTTGACATATCCTGCACATTTGAGAAGTATATTTCCATATTTTCTGGACAGCTGAACATAAACTTTGTGCCCTGCTGTACACGAGGTGACCTCCAAGATTTGGGCAGATATTTGTCTGTCTGCTCATTTCAAAGCCTGAGTTTTTTCTGCAGATTGTAAAGATGTGGTAATGCCCAAACCCTTGTACTCCACCTGCCTTTCCCATTTGAAATTGAGTTCAAAACAATTTTTTTAAAAATTCCTAAGCACTCCACTACAGAGGTGTGAAACACAGTGGGTTTTAAACTGAGCAGATGTAAATAAATAGTGATGTAGTAATCCACTATAGCATTAAAAATATATTAAGTAACAGTCTTAGTGTTAAATTAAACTAAGCAAATGCTTTAGTTGGGTGCAAGAAAAACTTTCAGCTTTGAAGTTTTTTTGCTACTTGCTGGTGGCTTAAAAATTTAGTTACCAAAGAGGTGGAAAAAAGGGTTTTCTTTCCCTGCACAGCAGGAACCTCTTAGATGTGGTGTAGTTTTGAAATGAGAGGGTAAAAACCTCCTAAGAAACAGGGTAGAGATTTCCACAAAACTCTGGAAACATCACCAAATAAAACAAAGTCAACCACAGAAACACTGAGTTATCAGATTGCAGTGTCATCTTGTAATGTTCTCTGCAAGCACAAGTAGTTCTTGCAGGAGAAATAGGAGTCTCCTCTCATCTAGGGTCGTTTACCAAAAAAAACATGAGGTTTTTACAATTGCTTAGACATTTCAGATATTCCTCCTAATGCCAGGGCTCATCTGAGCACCATCAGAGGAAGGAAACAGCAAAGGAGGTTTCACCTTGCAGCTCCTGCTCTCCAGACAACAGTGCTGCTTCATTTTCCATCAAGGGACAGAGCTGCTTTGTAAACTGTGCTGCTGCTGGAATTTTTACCCCTGGGCTTTCATATTTTATATGTCTGTACTCAGCACTTGCTGAGGATTAAAGCCTGCTTTCTGTGCAAGTGTGTGACACCATCCAAAACGCTCCATACCTACATTTTCCCCTGTGTGTTTATCTGAGCCCAGCCTGGGAGATCATCTTGATTACTTGGCAGCAGAGTAAGCCACTGCAAAGCACAAGTGTTCAGGATGTTTGGGAAACTGATCCTATTTCTTCCCATGCTTTTATTTGCCTTATTGTCCTTATTTGTTCATTGTATTTTAGTGTCTGCATGCCTCAAGTGGTAGAAAAACAAGATTGGCTTTGCCAGTGTTTGTAATCCATGCGAGTACCAGCTCCTTCTCTCTTTACCAAACCCCTTTTCTGCACCTTTCCTTATGGAGTGGATGGATTAAAAAGCAGCAGGAGAGTGAGACAGCCATCATTAAAATCTCATCCCTGGCTCTCTCACTCCTGCCCCGGGTCATGCCTATGTGTTGACATCCTCTGTTTTGTTTCCTCTCCAGCTCCAAGCGCTGCTCCACGTGCTCTCTGACTCTTTATCTGCAGGGCTCCTGCCTTCTCCTGTCACACATTGAGCGCAGCTGCCTCAGAGCTGCTGCCCCACACAGTCCTGTCTGCAGCACACCTGGGAGCTCTTCAGCACCTTGGCTTTCATCTGCTGTGGAAGGTATTTACTCCTTGCTGTGGGATTGTTTGAACTCATTGCTGCATGAACTCGCAATGCCAGACAGCTCTAAAGAGGGGTGGTAACAAAATGTGATGGATTCTGTACATTAGCAACGAAATACGTATTCAGAGAAGCTAATCCCAGTGGTGTTTCCTTGCACTGAGCTAGCACAGAGATTGATTTAGGTGTTACTTCATTCCTGTGCTCTGAGAATCCCAGCTCTCCTTCAGCTGCCACCCCAGCACCAAACCTGAGGCCAGAGGAGCACAGCCCAAACTTCAGCACTCTCAGCATCCTGAGTGTGTCAGGCAGCTGCTGCACAACAAATCTGCTCATGCTCCCAGGGAGCAGAGACAGTTTGAACTGGGGCCATATTTCATATTTCAGCGGGACCTTGTGGGCTGCTGGGCACAGACCCAGCCAGCAGTGGGGAGTAGGAGTTTAGGAGTTTTCCATCTTTGTATTATGTCAGAGTCTGAGGGGAGGCAGCTGCTGTGGATGTTTTAAGATAGGAGGTTTTTATTCCCTGCTCAGCCATTTAAGGTGAAATGAAATTTAAGGTGACATTTCAGTGTGGGAAGGGGTTTGTTTGTGTGGATCTTGAACCTCTTAGAGCCTGACAGCTCTGGAATATCCTCACCTCACACAAAGCTTGAAGGGTGTAACACACAGAGAAGTGAATGGGAGCCTGCAGCTGTGTCTGGAATAAATGTCTTTGAACATTTATTCAGCTCTCCTGGCCACACAGACCCTCTGTGCAAAAGGACAGCTCAACAGAAGAGTGTCTGTAAGGGAAAGAGCAGATCCTGTCCTGTGCTGTGGGAATCCTTCAAGCACAGAACAGAGAGCAAAGAAGTTTAAATGAAGTTCAGCAACCTTTGCTTAAGAACAGGAAACAGGGAGTTGGACTGACCTGGCAGTCTCAGCAGCTCTTATAAATCTGTGTTTGGCAACACTTGTGTGAGGAGGATTTGAAGGGTCTTTACATTTTCTGGCATCATCTGGTGGTTGAAAGCATTTTTGCTTCAGTACAAATGATAATGGGAAAGATGCCTCTTTTTCCTTTAAATCATGCCCTTGAGTGCTTCTGTCACATTTTCTAGAACTCTCTTTGGCCCTGCTCTGAGTCTGAACAGCTCTGAATCCCTGAATTGCAACACAATGCTATCACTGCTAGCATTGGACATCTTTGAACCACTCATCCTTCATCTTTCTGAGGGGCTCTCTGACTTCCCTGTTATGTGGACTTGGAAATTAGGGAATTCCTATAAAAGTGAGCCAGGATTAGAAGATTATGTCTACCATTATATGTCTACCAACATATTATTTTCCTTGCTACCTTTTATTATATTAGATATGAACCTTTTTTCCCCCATTTCCACAGTGAGAACAATCAGTGGATTTAATGTGGGAGCTCTTGGACTGGGAGGACTAAACTGCTGTAATGGGTTTCCTCAGCCTACATTCACTAAAACAATCTTGCAGAAGCTGATTAAACAAAACTGTCTCTAAGTGCTGTGTCACAACCTTAGAGAAAACAGGGGGAAGGAGTGAGGGCAGGAGGGGCTTCTGAAAGCTGTCAGTGGTACTTTGATATAGCAAGGAGAAGCTAAGAACAAAAAGTTTTGTTAATAAAATGTCAGTGCTGCACCGGGTAAGTGAAATACAGCTTGAAGTTCACAACATTATTAAGGCTGGGAAAAGCCTTTAAGATCATTAACACAGCACTGTCATGTCCACCACTAAACCATGTCTCCAAGCACCACATCTACATGGTTTTTGAACATTTCCAGGCATTCCACTCTGGTCACCAGTGGCAATGCCTTCAGTGAAGAAATTTTCACTAATATCCAACCTTCCCCTGGCCCAGCCTGAGGCTGTTTCCTCTCCTCCTGTCCCTGTTCCTGGAAGCAGAACCCAAACTCCAGCTGTCCCCTCCTGTCAGGAGCTGTGCAGAGCCACAGGGTCCCCCCTGAGCCTCCTTTTCTCCAGGCTGAGCCCCTTTTCCAGCTCCCTCAGCCCCTCCTGGTGCTGCAGACCCTTCCCCAGCTCCATTCCCTTCCCTGGACTCCATTCAGATCATGCTTCTTCAGTTTAACAAGGAAAAAATGCTGCAGAAAAATTCACATATGTGTGCTCCTGACAGGACAAGATGTTGGGAGCCTTTGGTGGGCAGGGGCACCTTCCACCATCCCAGGCTGCTCCAAACCCTGTCCAACCTGCCCTGGGCACTGCCAGGGATCCAGGGGCAGCCACAGCTGCTCTGGGCACCTGTGCCAGGGCCTGCCCACCCTCACAGGGAACAATTCCTAATTCCCAATATCCCATCCATCCCTGTCCCCTGGTAATGGGCAGCATTCCCCTTGTCCTGGCACTCCAGGCTGTCCAAAGTCTCTCCCAGAGCCCCTCTAGGCTCTGAAGGGGCTCTCAGGTCTCTCTGGAAGTTTCTCTTTTCTAGGCTGAGCATTCCCAGCTCTCCCAGCCTTCCCTTGGAGGAGGTGATGTTGATCCCAGTACAAAATGGAGCCTGTTATTCAAACCAGTGTGGATAAAAAGTCATGGCCTGCACGGAGGAGAGCTGTCTTTGTGCATGCTTTGATGTTAAAAAATAGCAACTTGAACTCACAGATGTACTGATTACCCTGCTAAAAGAAGACGTGGAATCTCTTCTCAGAATTACAGCATTTTAATTAGAAGAATGTGAGCAAAGCCTTAATCTTGTTAGTAGGGATAGATACGGATGAGGCAGAAACAAAATCCACAGCAACACAGTCCAAACACAAAAAGCTGTCTTGGAGGTTGGTAACAGCACCAGAACTGCTCCCTGCCACTGCTTTTCCTGCAAGACTAAGCTTGACACTGACTAAGTTGGAAGAAATTGCTCTTCTGCCTTGTAGCACTGAGCTACTTCACACACAGTTGTGTGAAAAAAAATAGCTGAAATCTGGGAAAGGTGCTTCAGGTTTACAAACCAAACCCACAGATACTTGATTATTCTCTTTAAAGTTCCTTTGAGCCCTTCTAAATTCCTGTGACATTCAAGGATCAATAAGAATCTCATCTGTAGCTGATTCTGACAGATGTTAATCTTTGCCTTGGCTTTGCAGCCTGCCTGAAATAGTACTTGTTCCTTCATGTCAGGCCTCTGGCAATGCTTACAGAGCCAGGATTACAGTCTCCAGTCAATCCCATTTGTACTGTCATTAACTTTCTAAACTGTTCCCCATAGCTGGCAACCTTTCCATGCTTGGAGATCTACTTAGTGGGAAGCTGGGAGAGTGATGGGTTTTGCCTGTCTGGAATCATTGTGCCTTTAATTGAGATTTGTTTAATTTTGTCATTAAGTCCATTTACATTGTAGGCATTTCATGACTATGATTACACACTGTGACTGTACCCTGGCTGTGTTTTGTGCCATTTACCTATTAAAGAAAGAGAAAAATGCTCTGTGTTTACTTAAGATTTTTACAAGTAGCCTTTGCTTTTTTTCTTCCATTAACTTATTTAATAAATTAGTCTGATTTTTAGATTGGAAACAATTGCTCATCTGCAAGTTCTGTGCTCTGTTTCTAAGAAAGTTATTAGATTTACTTGGCAAAATATAGGTGAGGATTCAGTACCTGCTTGTCTGGAAGGAATTGTCAGAACCCATAAACTTGGTGGATTCCAAATTAGGGACAAATCTCAATCAGAAAGCAACAGGAATGGGAACATTTCTCCTGCAAACAAGGAGTTTATGTGAACAGGAATCCCTGGGTGCAGCATTTCTCTGTGTGTCCCTCAGTCCCCGAGGTGTGGGAGGGCTTGGAGCAGCCTGGTGCAGTGAAAAGTGCCCTGCCCATGGCATGGAGTGAGATGAGCTTGAAGGTCCCTTCCAGCTCAGACCAGGGTGGGATCTGTAATTCCATGATTCTCTGACAGGTCAGGTGCTGGTTTTTGGTTTTTTTCCTCCAGGACTCCAACAGTCAGGGGTGCAGGTGACTTTTCCTTCTCCCAGAATGTGAGTCAGGGGTGAGCAAAGCTGTGGGAGTTACAACACGAGCTCGATAGTGATCACTCCAGCAGCTGGGGAAGCCAAAGTCTTGCTTCTTAATAGGAGAAAAGAAAGCTGATTAATCAGCTGAGTCATCCTGCTCTGCCTCACTGCTGGTATGAGTGGCATTCCCTATGGATCAGCCTATTCTGAGGGAAAAGCCAAACCATAATCAAGGCTAATTGACTGAGCTCAATCAAATGTTTCAAAATACCACCCATGAGTTTGACATCAAATAAAAAGCAGGGATATTCCCAGGCAGACAGTTAATTGCTTCCTGAAAACCTGTTCTTTGCAATAATGTGAAGATTTTCACCAGTACTCCCTTTTATTTCCATTCCCTAGGCTTACAGTGCAATGTACAGATTAACAGACTGGAAGAAAACATTTGCCCTCTCACCTTTCTTCCTTCTGAATGATGCTGCAGTGCTGCCTTGTCTCTGAGACAGAAAATTTGCAGCCTCCAGGAGTTAAAACAACTTTTTAGAAGGTTTTAGAAAGATAAAAAATACCAACTTCGTGCAGCTATTAGTACTAGCACTAAAAATTGCAGTATTTTAGAGCAAAGCAAGTAGGCTCTTTAGTCATTATGTTTAGAGAATTAATCCCAGAAGGATATTTCTATGGGTTTTGTTTCTTACATCCAGCAGAAACTGTTTCAAAGAGGAGCTGAAATGTCAGACTTGTTACAAGAGTTTGTCTGGTGGAAAATAACGGTGGAGTTTAAACATTTGTCTGGTTCCTGATGTGCCCCAGGTTGTGTGCAGTGATGAAAAATCAGCAGCACATCTGTAAATGAATCATTTTCCCTGCACGCACATGGTTGCACAATTTTATCAGCTGCTTGCCTTGATGAATATTTGATATTTGTCATGTGTAGCTATCCCATCCCATTGTAATATCAGAAATTCCAAGCACAATTAACAGCTGAATTTGATGTCACAGTTAACGAGCCACAGTCCTCCTGTGACCCAGGGCAGCAGCACACGGGGTGAAACAGCCTTGAGTCAGCAGTGATGGCAGGGCTGCAGTCACAGCACCAACATCTGGCTGCCAACCCTGCAGCTGGATGGGACATCTCCTCACCTGGCTGGGTGTGCAGAGCAGGTGGCAGCACCTCAGGTGAGACCCAGCATTTGAAAGAATCAATGTGGAATCCTGGAATGCTGTGGTTGGAAGGATCTTAAAGCTCATCCAGCTCCAACTCTGACAGCTCCCACTGTCCCGGGGGGCTCCAAGCCCTGTCCTGGCCTTGGGCACTGCCAGGGATCCAGGGGCAGCCACAGCTGCTCTGGGAAATCCATTCCAATTCCTTCCCAATATCCCACCTAAACCTTTCAACCTTTCTGTCCTAGCCAGTGTTTGGGTTTCACAAGGAATCTGGGAATGCTGAGTCCAGAACTTCTGAAGGGCTCCTTTGTAGGAGCAATGGGGGTAGGATGGTGGGGATGGATGGAGATGAGAGATCTCTGCAGCCAGGGCTGGGAATTGTGGTTTATTGCAAAGGGCCTGGGTGCAGGGCCCTGCTGGAGCTGCCAGCCACAGCTGGAGCAGGACTGAGAGAAGAGAGGGGCAGAGAGGATGAGGGGGTGAGCGAGGTTCCCATTACAATACCATAAATCTTCTTCTGTGCTGAATATTCTAATTCTCACTAACCAATCTAGTACAAGATACAAATCCTACAGCATTTCCATACAGCCTATAAGAATCATTACATTACCACACTGTGTTACATTTTAAACCCTAAAAACTCCTCTTTGGGCCCCTTCTGCCAAGCTGTAGGGTCTGCTCTGACCCTTGGGCCTGTCTGCAAGCAGAGGGTGTTGTTCCATCAAAAGGGGATCACCTTCAGCTGGCCACACCATTGTTTTCCAGTTGTTCAGTAACTGAGGGATCTCAAAGCTTGCTTTCATTTCAGTCTCCCTTATAGTTTCCATATTCTCAAAATCTTTTGCCAGACAATCATATTTATAAGGCTTTCCTGTCTCATCTTCCCCAACACTCCTTCAGTTTCTGGGATGCTCTGGAAAGTTCCTGCTGGGACCCCCCAGCCCTGGAGTGTGGGTTTGGCCTTTGTTGTGGGGCATTGG
Source organism: Zonotrichia leucophrys gambelii (assembly GCF_028769735.1). Classification (NCBI taxonomy): domain Eukaryota; kingdom Metazoa; phylum Chordata; class Aves; order Passeriformes; family Passerellidae; genus Zonotrichia; species Zonotrichia leucophrys. The sequence goes on from NC_088195.1 coordinate 4,681,351, forward strand.
TCACAACAGGGGCTGCAGAATGATTTAATGGGTGTGGTGGTGTTCAAGCAAAGGTTGGGCTTGATGATCTTGGAGGTCTTTTCCAACCTTAAAGATTCTGTAATAAATTCCATGATCTTTTTCCCCACATAATCGTAATTCTGGTTTGGATTTCACTTAAAAATCATCACTCTTGTGCAGCAGGACATGAACACAGGTGCCACAGGCTTCACACCTTCTGTAACTCCACAAAACACATCCAGAAAATTCCCAAATCTGAATTTCCATGGGGGTTGTGCCAATATCAATTAGTACAAATAACCTGATAGCTTTGAAATTAGCTGTCATTATAACACTTCACCCCATATGTAACCAAGTATTTTCCTTGTCTGGATATTTGCTGTGCACCTTGTATGTATTACAGTGTTATTTGTTAATGCTTTTGTGTGGTGAATCAGTTGTCAGGAAGAATCATTGTGGTTACAAAAAAGCAGTTTTATTGTGAACTGGAAGGAAGAAAATATGGATAAGGATGGAGTAGGAGAAGACAGAAGATGACATTTGTAGCCAGATGTGATTTGTAGTATGAAAATATCAAATGCTGTTGAAAAGTGGGACTCCACAGATTATTGACATAATTGTGGCAATAGGAATAAATTTTCCTTTGGTATTTGCCTATTTTTGCTACAATTTTCCTCAGATGATGAATACATGAAAATTTTACATTGTCTAACACAAAAAAATTGGCTTTTTATTCAATTTTTTAAAATAACATATGTCTAGCAGATTTCTAAATGACCCATCTTTTTAAATAAGCCTATTGTGACTGAATTTTGCATCTTTCAACTTTTCTCTGGGGTTCCTTTGCATTAGTATTAGGTTCAAAGCAATAATCAAGGTCTAAGCCTCACAAGATCATTTTTTGCCTGCTTAAAATGAAAACCAGAGGGGAGTTTTGCTGATTAGGTGTGTATTTTATTTCTGTGCACAATGCCAGAGTTTAAATACATGTCACTTGGAAATGAGCTTTTGCGAATTCAAAGGGAGAGAGATGAACTTTAAATCTAAACTTTAAGCTTCACATCAGTTTTCCTGTGGCACTGGAGATGTGTTATTTTCACAGAAAGCATTTCCTTTGACTTTCAAGTGATGGCACAAGCAAGTGCTGAAGGCTGAATTCAAATTACTCGAATTCTTTTTAAAATTTGAAATCCTGAACAAAGGGGAGAAATTCTGCAGGTCGTTAAATTGTTTTCTAATTTCTTTGCTTTCAAAGAGAAGGGAAGGAATGAGAAGGAAAGGGCCACACACTTTTCTCTCTCAGAACACACAGAAAAAAGAAATGGTCTCTAGAACAGCCCTGCCCTGCACCAGGAACGTGCACCCAGGCAGAGCTCATGGATCAAACTCCCTCTGATGCTTTGGATTCTGGAGGCTTTGCCAAAACCAGAAACTCACACTTTTGGCATAGATAAAGTGTCCTGGAATGTGAGGCTGAGCAGTGACCCCTTGCACTCTCCTCTTTGCAGCCTGTGCCTGAGAAAATGATGAGAGGAAGGTTTGGCAGGAGGGACTGGGCAGGGAGTGTTTGGATCCAGGCAGAACAGAAACGTGGATGTTGAATGTTCAGAGCACTGATAACACCAATCATGGAATTCCAGGATGGTTTGGGCTGGAAGGGACCTCAAAGCTCTTCCCATTCCACCCCTGCCACAGACAGGGACACCTTCCTCTGGTCCAGGTTGCTCCTCAGTAATGAGGGAAGGGATGGAAAAGATTTTTGACAGGAAAAATAAACCCGCACCTCACTTCGGTGGCTTGTTCTGTGCTGATTTGTTTCTCTTGACACACTTCATGTAATTTCTCCTCCCAGGTAAGAAATGCAAATACTGTGATCACTTACTGATTTCCTTCAGTTTTGCTGAGGGAAATGGAGAAAATTGCTTGTACTGAGCAGAAACAAGAGTAATCAACTTATTCCTTTTCAGAGAGAACCCTTCAATGTCCTCTTAGTACAAGACAATGACCAGGTGAAAGGCTTGATGTCTCTGGCAGGGGCAGACAGAAGATTTTAAGAGCAAGGTGAGCAAAATCTCAATAATTCACATAAACAGATTGTATGGCTGTGGGAATGCACCCACCCCAAACCCCTGGCAGGTCTGGTGCTGGGACATAGAATGTCCCAAAAGGATCATGGAATAATGGGCAGGAAATGATGCACTGGGAAAATGCAGGCTGTGTCATCCACCACAGGGCAAAGCTCTTTGTGAACAAGCACAGGTCTTTTCTCATACCTGACTCATCCAGCACAGAAAGTCGTCAAAGAAAAAAGAATAAAAGCTATATTTCAAAATAGAAAAACATATATTCTGTGAGCCAGAGCTCTTGAATGTATCATAATCAAAATATTACGTAGCAGTGAGATGCCTGGCAAAGCTATGTTTCAAAATAGAAAAACATATATTCTGTGAGCCAGAGCTCTTAAATGTATCATAATCAAAGGATTACGTAGCAATGAGGTGCCTGGCAAATCCCCATCACAAAAATTCCTGAAGAACTCTTTTTTTTTAAAAAAGAGCCTGGATCACATATGGTTGTGTCAGGAACAAAATAAAACAGCCAAAGTGAAGCAGTGAACCAGACCAACAAAAAATCACCTTTCTACTTATACAACAGAGGAAATACAAAGTGATTAAGAACTGGGAAAATCAAAATAGTAGTTTTTCACCTTGCAAAGCCATACTTGGCAAATAGAAAATTATCAAACACATAATCTGCTTCCCAGCTCTATTTACACTAATTTAATCATTGGAGGTCAGAACTGTCAGAATCTGTGTAATTTTTATAAATTTCCTAGGCTGTTAAGAAGTTAATGAAGGCAATTTTCACTGCATCTTCTTTAAGGCAGCAACATTTTTCACAAATATGGCAGATCAAAAGAAATGACCAGCCCTGAGTTCCAAACCAGATTCATTTTATCCATTAGTCATTCATTTAATTCATTCCTTTGATTTTATTCTTGGAAGAGCTTCATGTTTGCATAATATAAATGGTCATTATGGTTTAGTGGGCATCGTGGTGTTTGTCAAAGGTTGGACCTGCTGACCCTGGAGGTCTTTCCCAACCTTAATGACTCCATGATTCTGTGATTTTGTCAATAATACGTCAACCAAGGCCCAAAAAAAAAAAAAAATCAAAGAACTGGTTTTACTTTCTGGTTGTTTTCTGTCTGTCTTTTGTGCTTGAACCCCAGTTAGGATTTTGATTCCTAGCAAGTCAACAGGAGCAGAATCTGAACTTTTATTGGCACATTGTTATGGACCCCATGGGGACAGGAAATTGGATTTTGGAGCCAGGAAGATAAATGAGAGAAAGACTTTTTGGAACCAGTTTATGGTCTGTGCTGATGCTCAGTTTTAGAAAACTGAATTAAAGAAGCCTTGAACTATCCCAAGTGGTTTTATCTGCAGGTTTGGTTTCTGTCACACTGAGGGGGATTGTGTCAGGGTTTGGTTGGGAAGTCCAGGCCAGGGAGGTTTTACCTTGGTGCATTGTCACCATCTCCCTTGGTGCATTGTCACCTTCTCCCTTGGTGCTTTGTCACCTTCTTCATTGGTGCATTGTCACCACCTCTCTTGGTGCATTGTCACCATCTCCCTTGGTGCTTTGTCACCATCTCTCTTGGTGCACTGTCACCACTTCCCTTGGTGCATTGTCACCATCTCTCTTGGTGCACTGTCACCTTCTCTCTTGGTGCACTGCCACCACCTCCCTTGGTGCACTGTCACCAACTCCCTTGGTGCACTGTAACCATCTCCCTTGGTGCATTGTCACCACCTCCCTTGGTGCATTGTCACCATCTCCCTTGGTCCATTGTCACCACCTCTCAGTTTCCTCACCATCTCCCTTGGTGCACTGTCACCATCTCCCTTGGTGCATTGTCACCATCTCCCTTGGTGCACTGTCACCATCTCCCTTGGTGCATTGTCACCAACTCTCAGTTTCCACCAGGAAATGCCACTGTGAAATGTGGAAATTGTGTCCACGAGAGAGGACAAGGAGGAATGGCTTTACACTGAGAGAGGGCAGGCTTAGATGGATGCTGGGGACAAATTCCTCCCTGGGAGGGTGCCAGGCCCTGGCACAGGTGCCCAGAGCAGCTGGGGCTGCCCCTGGATCCCTGGCAGTGCCCAAGGCCAGGCTGGACAGGGCTTGGAACAACCTGGGACAGTGAAGGTGTCCCTGCCATGGCAGAGGGTGGGATGGGATGAATTCCCTTCTCACCCAAACCATCCTGGAATTTTATGTGATAAAACCCATCCCAGCAACAGACAGTGTGTGACTGCTGCATCCTGATTTGGGTCACCTGGTGGTGTCAAGCACTGTGCCATAAAATCTCAAAGCATTGTTGGAAATGCAGGAGCCTGGGGGAATAAAGGAGAAAGGTGATAGAAGCTGCCTCCAGGATAAGGAAAAGTCAGAGGTGTTTCATTCAGTCAGCACTGGCCTGGGGCAGCTCAAAGGATGGCAGAAAAGCCATCAAATGTTATTTCAAACTACCTGGTGCAGCTTGAATTTAGACATTATGGCAGAGCCTCCTTGGTGTGTGTTCAGGGCCTGATTTCTCCTTGCACTTGGCAACTTCCAGCTGTGTGCAGGCTCCAAGGACTGAGCAGCACTTTGCAGATTTTCCCCTGCTGTTCAGCCCTGGTGTGATCTCAGTGTCTCTCCCAGGAGCTGTTCTGACTCTGGGCTGCTGGAGCCAGCTCTGGATGTCCTTGGTGACTCCCCAGCTCTCTGCCAATGCACTCAGGTTCTTGGCACCCAGGATTCTCTGCTGGCATTGCCATTCTCTGCTGCATTTCTCAGGGTGATGCAGTTCTCAGAGTGAAAGGTTATTGTCAGTGTAATTAATGAGGCATTGCCCTGCTGCTTTTTCCTTGAGATTTATTTGTGCATAATATTTTTAGTGGAAGCTATTAGAATTTTTACTGAGTTCAGCAAAAATTTTCAAATAAGATGCCAGCTCCATATGAAGGCCACATTGAGACAAGATAAAATGGTATTTTCCCATTTCAGTGAATTTCACAAGATGCCCCAGGGTTCACAGGCCCTTCTCCACTGTCTCAGAGAGAGAAAATCACTGTGAATCTCATCAGTGATGTCTTTCTATAGAGGTAACATCCATGAACACTGGCCTACACCTAATCCTTGAGCAAACACCAAAATGAGGGATGCTATTTCACCTTTTGCCATTCTTTCACCAATGAACTGGCAACCCACAGCAAATATTACACAGTCACCCTTTTTGGGGTGGGGTAGGTGGAGTATTTGACAGCTGAAGCACCAAGGAGAAGGAACTAGAGCAGCAGGTCAGGAATTCTGCCTCCTGCAATCCCTGGGGAGTGGGGGACACGTGGGGAGCAAATCCTTGGGCTGCTCTCCCACCCAGAGATGGTTCTGGAAGCACAGACTGATGGAGCCACAGGCAGCAGCTTTGCTCTCAGTGTGCCTGAGTGCTCCCTGAGCCCTGTGAGCTGCCATATCCATGGGGAGGAATTCCAGAGCTCCTTATGCCCAGAGGGAGGAGCACCTTGTTTTGTTTGCCTCGACTTTCCCACCTGCCAGTTTTATTTCCTGCTCCTCGATTTTTGACAACAGCCATTTCCTCTCTACATCTTAAGGACAACTGTGACTATAAATATCTCCCTCACACCCCTGCTCAGCCATCTCTTCTCCAGACTTAGAAATCATAATCTCTGTAGTTTCTCTAAATACAGAAAATGTTCCAGACTTTCATCATCCTGCACCTTTTCTTGTTTTACTTTATCCTTTTATCATTGTAACCAGTGACCAGAACTACCAGCAGTGCCCAGGATTTGGGGTTGGGATGGGTTTATATTGAGGGTCTGAGATCTTCTTCCCCCAAATTCCTTCAGTATTGGTGGCCCTGGGCAGACAAGAGTGCACATAACTCACAGTGATTGATACTGTGATCTCTTGGCAACAGCAGAAATGATCTTGCTTTGCTTGACCACATAATTTTTGTGAATAAATTCACATCCCCACACACCCACAAAAATATTTAATGAATTCTGTGGGGCTGCACAAAGGGCATTTTGGGGAGAGAAAAAGCCACAACACATCCCACAGGACATCTGTCCCTGACCTTTGGCTGGAGAAATGTTCCCAAATGCTTTGGCCTCTGTGACCCTGCCCAGCTCAGACCCAGCACAGGGAGCATTTCCTTCTGGCCAGGGCAGGAATGCAGTTGTAGGAGCGTTGGTGTATGGCCTTTTCCTCCCACAGGAGCATGGAATCATTCAGGTTGGAAAAGACCTCTAAGAAGATTGAATCCACAGAGCACCACTGAGCCATGTCCCAAGTGCCACACCTGGGCATTTCTGAACACTTTGGGTGTTTGGTGACTCCAGCACTGCCCTCAGTCCCAAATCTGGCAACCCTTTCAGGGCAGAAATTTTCCATAATAACCAACCTGACCCTCCTCTGGCACAACTTGGGGCCAATTCTTATTGTCCTGTCCCTGTTCCCTGGAGCAGATCCTGATCCCCCCTGGCTGTCCCCTCCTGTCAGGAGCTGTGCAGAGCCACAAGGGCCCCCCTGAGCCTCCTTTGCTCCAGGCTGAGCCCCTTCCCAGCTCCCTCAGCCCCTCCTGGTGCCCCAGCCCTTTCTCCATCTCCATTGCTTTGGGACAAGTTTCTTTCTTTCTTTCTTTCTTTCCACGATTTGAATTCAGTGTTGTCCCTTTCTCAGGGAATAGAATGAGATTTAATAAATATTTGGGTGTAACAAATCCTTTGCCTGAGCAGCTGCCGGCAGAGGTCAGCGTTGCTGTAGCTGGGCTGGAAGGGGTTGAGTTTCCCTGGCTTTTATTGGCCCCACATTCGGGATTGACAAACATTTCCAACCCCACCAATCCAGCGCTCACTGTTGCTGTTACAGCACTGAATCTTTTGGAATGAAACCATGGGTTTTAATAACCCTTTATCTTTTTTTTTCTTTATCAGCAGTTTGTTTGTAAAAACAAAATGATGGAAAAAAATCAAACATTTCTCTTAACTTCTTAAAATTACCAGTATTTTTTCCAAGTGCCTTTAATTTAAGTCAATAATACTAATTAGTACATATTCAATATTCTGTTAGCCCTAAAAGCATTTTTTAAGGAAACAGAAAACCAATTAATAGAATCTGAACTTAAAGAAACACTTATATAGCCAAAGTCAAGGAGCAGTAGGGAAATAATTTATGGGCTTTATTCTATTGATTGAAACAATCTAGTTTTTAATGTGTTCTATTTGACCCTTTTTCTAGACATCCCATTAAATAAAGATGTCTTTATTTGAAAATGGTAATCTGAATATGTATTTTAGGACTTTCACTAAACTAATTTTTAAATCAATATCTTGTGGTTATTTCATAGGCTGCTCAGTTACCCCATGAAGTAATTGTTTATTTAGCATGTGGGTTAAAATTATGCTTGTGTTCATTGTAGCTCTCCACTGAGCTTAAGTGAAGACATCTAAAAATATAATTTCAGACTTTGGTGGGGAAAAGGGGCACTGCTGAGCTACGAGGATGAGGAAATAGAGCCACAAGAGCCACAGTAACTTTCTTTACCACCTTGTTGGGAGGGCCAGATCCCTCCGGGGTGAGTGGCTGGGATTGATCAAGCTGTGAAATCACTGGTTCTGCACACATGTGTCAGGGGGCTCCTCTCCAGACCTCGCTGAGATTTGTTTTAAAATGATTCATATCTACGATTATTAATACATTCTAAGGCCTTTAGAGTCTTTCTTATCATACTTGAGAACTCTCCAGTATATTTGATTCATCGGTCAAATCCCTTCTTTCCATCCCTGTAATCTCTTGGGGAAGTGCAGAAAATGTTGTAACCCTCTGAATTTCAGACAAAACTGCCTGAAATGGCAGTTGGCAGGGGGATTTTAAAAGCTTCTTTTCCACAATATCTGAACCAGCTCAGAAGTGCCACGAGCAGGAATGTACAGACAAATCAGCTCCCTCTCTGTCTTATTGCAGATAATTGTCACATTTTAGTTTGGCTTAGCAAAAAAACTGCCCCATAAACTTTATAGTGATACTCTAATGCATGAAAACATCCATAAATTATCTGTCTAACAGCCACAATGCAACTTCCAAGTTGTGACAACTTGGAAAACCAGCCTGACAAGCACGCTCACTTTTGGTGTTTTAGAAAAACTTCTTGCACTTTATAAGGAGAATTTAAATTGAAGAAAGAACCGAAGCACAAACACTTTTTGTTCTCAGCACACAAATTCCTTCTGTCTCCCTGCCTGGGGTCCCTGTTTTTATCTGTGAGCAGTGTCTCAGCTCAAACAGTGTTATCACCAGCTATAAATCAATAAACATTGTCAGCTCCATCCTGTCACTACACACAGGCAGCAGGGAGGTCGTGAGCTTTCCCAAGTGGACATCCCAGAGGATACTCGGTCTCTGCTGAAGCACTGCTCTGTCTGCAGCTAAAAGGATCCTGCCTTGGGTCAGTCACGCTTGGATTTAGCAGAATTCCTATTTATTTATATTAGTCAAGAAAGAAAGGAGTTTTTATCTAGACTAGAATTATCAAAGGGCGGGGGAAAAAAGGAAATAAGAAAGCCTCAATATTCAGAACAAAGCCAGCAAAGAATTTTCATATAGGTGCAACTGCTGCAGAATGCAAATAAAACTAAGTTCCCATATACCTGGATAAAAAGAGTAAGACCACTTGCATTTCCCTGAGATTAAGCTGCTCTGCCTAAAGACGCTTTTCAAGCCCTAAGCTTATCCACAGCTGCCCCACCAACACCTTCCAGATGTGCGTGCGGCCGAACCTGCCTTGAGCAGATGCGATTTTCGTTTCCACCGAACCACAGCAAGCAGCGAGCGCTCCGTGCTGCACAGACATCCCATCCCACCTTATCCCACCTTATCCCAGTTTATCCCAGCGCATCCCATGGCTCCGGAGGAGGCTCTGGCCGCGCTCCGGTGCCGCTCCCGCCCCGCTCGCTCACCTGGGAGCCGCAGCGCTGCCCGAGGCTCCCCGAGGCTGTCCAGGCTGTCCAGGCTGCTGTGACACCGCTGTCCCCGGCCCCTGTGAGCCATTCACATCGCCGCTGCCGTGGCAGCCTCATCCAGCGCTCGGGGCTCCGCTCTGATTCACGGCGAGCCGGCTCCCTCTGGGTCCTAGCGCTTGTGGACGTGTGGGAGCTGCACGGGCTCGCAGGAATTCAGCGCTTGGCTCGCTGCCGAGCGCAGGCAGGGATGCACAGATGTGCAGTGAAAGTTTCAAAGCCTCGGCTGCTCTGCGAGAGCGCTCGCACAACGCCCCGAGAAGGCTCCGGCTCGGCCGCGCCGCTGGCAGCGACTGAATCCCTCTGCGAGGGGGGTTTGTCCTCTGCCTTCCCTCCCTGCATCCTAATCCTTGCCCTCGATTTAAAGATGAGGGCTCCCGGAGGGAAACTCCCAGCTCCCCGGTGGGAAAATCATCTCCAGAGCCCTCTGCTCCTCTCAAGAGTGGGGAACAAACCTGTGGGAACGCTAATGGTTAACTGGGGAAGGAGTGGACTGGTTCCCTACAAAAACCGTGCAGTCCCCATTATCAGCTGGCTGAAACTGGGGTCAGCCAAGCACTGGTTGAGAGTAGCAAAGAAATATTTGACCCTGACTTGAGGCAGAGGAAAGGATTATATAAGAGTCCTTCCAAGTGAAATATTCTGTGTTTAACACGCTTACCTTCAGCAACAAAGAGATATGGAAGTGTTTTCCAGCGTGTTTGAGGGGAGGGATTAAGTAGTTTACAAGGGAGCAGCAGTGGGATTTAGGCAATGGTAAATACAGGAAAGAAGTGTAAAAAATTTAAAACTTTGTAAAAAATATATATAAAAGGCAATTTGGCTAAAAAGTTTACTCTCAAAAAAGTTGGCAGCTCTGTTGAGGATTATGAAGCAGCCCCTTAGAATTTCATAGTTCTTGTTCTGGCACAGTGGAACCTTTGTGATTACACAGACCCAAGGAAAAAAAAAATTAAAAGCAGATCACTGCATTTTATCTAAGTGGAAGTAATCAAACACTTTTTGATTCCATCCAGGAGAGGGCAGCCAGCTGGAGAGACTGGTCCTTAAATCCTTTGGGAAAGGGAAAGATGTGTGGAAAGAAGAAGAGTAAGGAGGCAGAGAAGCCTTGAGATAATCAAGTTCTCTGCCATGGGGATGTGCTGCTTTCTGAACCTGGACCACCCCTATCCTCATATTTCATTAGCACCAGCAGAAAAACCTTAAATTCCTTCCCCACAGAGCCAAAGTGCCTTCAGTGCTAGATTGATTCTGGGAGGGGATGTGTGTTTAAAATTGCCTGGAATATCCTTTAGGAAATTGCAGCACAAAATACTGGATGTGACTGCTGAAATTGCCTTTCCAATTTGCCAGGATTATGCAGATTGCTTTGTTTTTCTCCAAGAAAAATTATTCTGCACATTGTGGTGGCAGCCACAGGCCAAAGTGTGTCTTCATTTACACAGGGAGAGTTTCTTCAGATGTTGCCTGCAAACCTTGACCTGGGGATTTGGCCAAAGCCTCAGGGTCCATGGCAGAACTGCCAGGCTGTGCCAGTGCTGAGCATTCCTCTGGCCTCATTAGGGCATCCTCAGATTTAGGACTTTGTGCTGGAAAATTGGAAAGAGCCTTAGAGCTCATTGTGACTGCAGTAAACAGCATAAGATGAGAGCTATAAAATGATGGGATTTTTCTTTTCCTTACATAAAAGTTAATGCACGCTTGTGTCGAGCATCTCTAAGAGTATTTCTTGGCAAGAACTGCCTGTTTTTTCTTAAAACTGTATTTTCTTAAAAGCTCCTTTTGGACACAGTAATCAACAATACATTGTGTTTGTAGTTAATCTGTATCACCAGCACTAATTTGAAGAAGAAATCATCCTCTTGTCCCACATTCTCGTTCCTCCTGGGATCCCTGGGAAGGAGCAGGAGCCTGTCTGCTCTCCCTGACGTTCCCATGTCACCCAAACAAACACCAAGGCAGCTCCTGGAGAAGGTGTGGCAGCTCTGCAGGGAGGAATGTCAGATCCCAGGGCATTGCTGTGCTCAGAGGTGAACCCTCCTCCCTCAGCAGTGCTTGGAGGCTCAGATTTAAGGAGGAAAGCCTTGCTCCACCCCTCCATGAGCTGAGGCTTCTCTTGCTTTGCCAGGTGAGGGATTAGGATAAGGAAAGGATGTGCTCTGGAGTCAGAGGGGCAGCTGGATAAAGAATCTTGTGAGCACAGGATGATTGAATCCTGATTACTGCTTTGCATCCAGTTATTTCTCTGCTTTTACCACATTTTAAAGTCTCTCATGATCTCTTGGATGAGCTTCTGTGAGAAGCTGTGGCTGCCCCTGGATCCCTGGCAGTGCCCAAGGCCAGGCTGGATGGGGCTTGGAGCACCCTGGGACAGTGGAAAGTGTCCCTGCCATGGCAGGAGTGGAACAAGATGAGCTTTAAAGTCCCTTCCAACCCAAAATGTTACAGGATTCTGCTGATTCCTCCTGGAATCTGTGTCCTTTGTGCTGCTGAAAGTCTTAGACAAGGCATTTGAGAAGAAGTGTCTGTGTTCTCTTGGTTTAGAAGAAACAGCCTTCGAGGAAAAATGTTGCTTTTGATGAATCCTCATTTATTTCTGAAATCTTTGTGGGTTTGGAAGCAACATGGGCAAGTACAGCTGCTGTTCATAAAATCTTGGCACTTCAGAGAGGCGTCAGGTCACTGAGAAAGGGACCCACAGAACATCAAACAGTTTTCAGGGGTCCAGTAAAAGTATAAAGGGATGGGATGAGCTTAACAAGTTTTATTTTCTTAAGATACACTTATTTAAATGTGTGTGTGCATTACATTCAATATTTCCTTGTAATGCAAAGTCTTTACATGAGAAAAGCTGCGTCACAAGCAACCCTCTTCCCCTGCCTGTCCTGGGGTGCTTTGATGTGAGTGTGAGGAACAGTTATAAACAGCTGAAATTAAACACTCAGAGTGGAAGATGGTGTCTGTTTTACCTGAAAGAATATTTACCTTTTACACTTCTACATTTGCAGGAAGCAGAACGCTGTTAACTTGTGTAAACTTGTCTGAGAGCTGTTCCCAGGGCTGAAGTGAGTGGAGAGAGATCACAGAATTCCAGACTGGTTTGGGTTGGAAGGGACTTTAAAGCTCATCTTGTTCCACCCCTGCCATGGCAGGGACACTTTCACTGTCCCAAACTCCATCCAGCCTGGCCTTGGGCACTGCCAGGGATCCAGGGGCAGCCACAGCTGCTCTGGGCACCTGTGCCAGGGCCTGCCCACAATTCCTTCCCAAAATCATATTTATCCCTGCCCTCTACAGTGGGAAGCCATTCCCTGTGTCCTGTCCCTCCCTCCCTTGTCCCCAGTCCTTCTCCAGCTCTCCTGGAGCCCCTTTAGGCTCTGCAAGGGGCTCTGAGCTCTCTCTGGGGCCTTTTCTTCTCCAGACTGGACACCCTCAGCTCTCCCAGGCTCCAGAGGAGATATTCAACTTCTACAACACAACTGGAGGAAGCTCACCCATGTTGGGATGAGTGGAAGTTAATCAAGAGACTGGGAGGAGTGATCACAATGCAAATTCTCTCCTTGTGTTCATTACAGAAAATGGAAAAGTTGGTAGAGGAACTGGGAGTGTATTCTGATAGAGGAACTGAGGGTGTGCTTTGATGGAGGAATTGAGGGTCTGATGGAGGAACTGAGGGTGTGCTCTGATGGAGGAATTGAGGGGCTGTTTTGATGGAGAAACTGAGGGTCTGTTTTGCCTTTGGGGGTTTTGCAGCACCACTGTGGGGTTGTGTATGAGGGAGATGTTTCCAGCAAAAAAGCAGAAGCTCACTTATGGGTCATGAATAAATGGGTCAGACAAACAAGTTCATTACTGATTTACTGTAGGGCTCAGTCTCCTGTAAATATTTTCTTAACTGTCTCTGCCTCATGGCTGCCCAGCTGAGTCGATACCACATGGGGAGAGCAGCTTGGGCATGTTGGAAAATCGATGGGAACACGCTGAATTCCAATAGCTGCAATCCAAACTGAGCAGGGACAGCCACTCATCTGTGCTGCTCTGCTGAAGTGATTTGCACTCATCCTTTCTCTCTCTTTCACTTGGTTCTGCACTGCACAGGAGAAAGAAACCCTTTGACTCTAAATGAAAACATCTCAAAAGCCTGAGCTGACTAAAATGTCTGCTGATGATTCAAGTGCTGGTACAGACAGAACATAATTGTAGTGGCAGTGACATATAGACAGAGCTCTGAGAAAAACTTCACATTCTGCTTCAGACCCTGCACACATTTGGCCTGACAGTTGTTTGAAGAGATAACAACCATTTCTTTCTGGAATGCACAGGCTTGCAGGCAATACATGCTTTATTTAATAACTGCTTTTATTACTGGCTCTAAACTGAAAGAGAGTGGGTTGAGATTAGATGTTAGGGTGAAATTCTCTCTGAGGGTGCTGAGGCCCTGGCACAGGGTACCCAGAGCAGCTGGGGCTGCCCCTGGATCCCTGGCAGTGCCCAAGGCCAGGCTGGATGGGCTTGGAGCACCCTGGGACAGTGAAGGTGTCCCTGCCCATGGCAGAGTTGGAATGGGATGGGATTTGAGGCTCTTTCCAACCCAAACCATTCTATGATTAATTATCAGCTGTTCATTGGCAGAGAGGATCAAATGAGAGCATATGTGCTATTTAAAATATTAGAGGAATTATGGATTTTGAGAATCAGCACTCAGATGTTTATTCCATGCTCTTCTATGAAAGAATGAATATTTTTAAGAAATTCTGCTGAGTTGGTGCAAAGTTTTTCCCCAGGACTGAGCTTTTTGTGCTTGGCTGAGCCAGGCTTGGGTGGAAGTCTGAGTTCTCCTTGGAAACCATTGTTTGTCAGAGTTTGCTGATGCTGGATTTTGTTTGAGGTCTCTCTCCTTGGACAGAAGCTGCTCTGATGGATTTTTAGAAGGAGAACACCTGCTCTGGTGTACCTTTCACATTCATCTCCTTGACAGAAGCTTTTAAAGAGCCAGCAAAACCTGTCCCTCCCTAGTGCTGGGGTCGGGTATTTTTGCCTGGTTCGGTGCTGCCAACACTGTGCCAGCATCAATCTTTGAAACACCCACAGTCTGACAGGGGGATCCTGTTTTGGGGTGTGCCAGCACTGCCAGAGAAGCTCAGCAGCTCAAGGACTCGTTCCCCCAGCGGCAGCAGGAAATGGGACCATGCTGTGGGAGGTCTGCATGCTCACAGAATTTACAGAATTCACAGAATTTACAGAATTCACAGAATTTTCAGAATGGCCAGGTTGGAATAATCTTCAAGATCATTAAGCCCAACCCAGCCCCAACACCTCAACTGATCCCTGGCCCCCAGTGCCACATCCAGGCTTTGTTAAACACCCCCAGGGATGGTGACTCCACCACCTACCCGGGCAGCCATTCCAGAACTTCATCACTCTTTCTATAAAACATTATTTTCCTGATCTCCAACCTAAATTTCCCTTGGTGCAGCTGGAGACTGTGTCCTCTGGTTCTGTCACTTGCTGCTCCTCCTGCTGCTGGACCACAATTCCAGATCCCCCGGGAATCCATGGCTTCAGCATCACTCCTGTCCTTGCTGCAGAGGATTTGGAAGCAGAGGAGCATCCCTGTCCTGGAGTGACTCCTCCCTGCCCTGATGGATGAAATGGCCTCGAGTTTCCCCTCCTTGCTCCTCAGTGCTCTCCCACCCCTCTGGCAGGAGCTGTGCCAGCCCAGCCTTGGCACAGTGGGAATGGTTTTCCTGCAGGACCTGCTTTGCTCATGACCTCTGGCAGCTGGCAGCTGCTTAAGGGATTTTCTATCTGCAGGGCATGAGCATTACAATCTGATCCTTTTTGCCCTGTTAGTGGGCAGATGACAAATGATCATGGCACAATTCCTCCTCCTTTCAGGGCTGGATCCTCATGTGCAGCAGCACTGGGCCCACAGCTGTGGGATCAGGTTGTGCTTGTTCTCCAGGGATGCTTCCATGGCCTGGACAGCAAATTCATGTACACAACACCACAGGAACTGTGGCCACTGGGCCAAGGATTCTCCCACAGAAGAATCTGCTTTTTTCAGAGTGCCCCAAAACATTCCAGAGTGCCCCTTGACCTCCTGCTGTAGGACAGACCCCACGAGAGAGCTTGCTGCTCTCAGGGGATGTTGCTTTCTTGCTGAAATCTTGTGGAGGGGGTGGGACAAACACTTTGGCATTTGAGTTGCTGGTATATATTTTTTTAAGGGTGAAATTAGGCTTTTCATGGAACACCTTCTCCTGCTCTTTGCTCTGAACATGGTCTTTTTCTGTGAACACTCTGCTTAAAGCTTTCTTCTCAGGCACTGGTTTTTCTGGAAGTTTTTAAGAAAGCTTTTGTGGAAAGGAAACAGAAATACTAACTAGCAAAATGTCACCAAGCTGTGGAATTGAGGTACAAAAAGGTAATTTGTCAGAGTTAGCAATTACTGTGCAATAACAGGAATTACCTGGCTGATTTAAAGTTCATCCAGGATTTGTTCAGGCTCTGCTACCAGGACAGGCTTTACCATAAATCAGCCAATTTCTTCAAACATTTCTGCCCTGAAAAAGTTTTCCAGCTACCTGTGCTTTACCATAAATCAGCAACCATGAGAGAGGCCACACTTTGAGGAGAGCCCCAGATTGCCCCCCAGTCATTCAAGATTTAATTTCCTTAGGTTGAATTCCAACTTTGTAAAAGAATCCCATCTGCAGGATTCTCCCTGGCCAGCCCTTCTCTGTGTTTCCAAGAAGGAGCACACTTAGGAATTGCTGTAAAACATGGCTCTGTGTTCCTAGCACTGGTGCAGGGCAGTAATTAAAACCAGGACTGTTATTCACTCTTTACATACCAATGCCTGGAAGCTGAGCTCTGTGGGGCTGTGTTCTGTGGGAAATGGACTGGCTGGGTTTGGCTTGGAGTTTCAGTTGGATTACTATTATTATTATTAGTAGTAGTAGTATTTTTATTTGTTATTGTTATTATTGGTTACTATTATTGTTTGTTACCATTATTTTTTTTATTTGTTTATTTCTTACCATTATTATTTGGTTTTGGTGCTGTTGTCATTTGTATTATTTATTATTGTTACTACTACTCGTATTTCCTTAGGGATAGACAAAAGTTTATTTTAATTTTATTTTTAATTTATTATTGTTATTATTGGTTACCATTATTATTTGTTACTTTGTTTGTTTATTTCTTACCATTATATTTGTTTTTTGTGCTGTTATTATTTGTATTATTTATTATTGTTACTACTACTCATATTTCCATAGGGACAGAAAAAAAAGTTTATTTTAATTTTATTTTTAATTTCCTACTGTTATTATTGGTTGCCATTATTATTTGTTATTTTATTTATTTATTTCTTACCATTATTGTTTGGCTTTTTTGCCATTATTATTTGTATTATTTATTATTGTTACTACTACTTAGGGACAGAAAAAAAGTTTATTTTAATTTAATTTTAATTTTATTTTTAATTTTTTATTGTTATTATTGGTTGCCATTATTACTTGTTACCATTATTATTTGTTATTTTCTGTATTTATTTATTGCTATTATTGTTTAATTTTTGTGCCATTATTATTTGTATTATTTATTATTGTTACTACTACTCGTATTTCCTTAGGGACAGATAAAAAGTTTATTTTAATTTAATTTTAATTTTATTTTTAGTTTATTATTGGTTACCATTATTGTTTGTTACCATTACTATTTGTTATTTTATTTGTTATTTTATTTGTTTATTTCTTACCATTATTAGGCTTTTTTGATGCTGTTATTATTTGTATTATTTATTAGTGTTACTACTCGTATTTCCTTAGGGGCAGACAAAAAGTTTAGTGACTACAGCAGATTTAAAGGAATAAAAAATGCATTTTGTGCCCAGAAGTGACAGGGGGAGGTAAGATTTACTCCCGGTGGTTGCAGGAGGGATGTTGAAGGCACACCCCTTTCCTAATTCCATTTATATCTGGATGAACCTGTTGTCCATGAACTTGTGTGCCTGAGGCACCGTTTGCTTCCAACCCTTTTCTGGCAGCAATTTCCTCGAGTTGTGCAGCCTCTCTGTCAATGCCTGTGCTGCTGTCAGTGAGTGCCCCAGGTTCCAGCTGTGCCAGGGTTCCTGAGCAGCTCCTCCACCCTCCTCACCCATCACCTTCCCCAGCCCAAGGAGCCCCAGCCTCTCAAAGCAGCTCCTTCATCCCTTTAATATCTTTATTTGCCCTTTTGAGATCCTTTCCCCACTCCTCTGTGCCCTTCCAGAGCCTGGAGCTGCTCATGGACCCAGTGGTGGATGCAGAGAGGTGCCCCAAGGTTTGTGCAGGTGATTTCTGAGCCTCGCATATTTCCTGATTCATTTGCCAGCAGTGATGATATCCAATGCAACCATTTCTATGTGCACAGCATCAAGCCATCTGTTGCACTAAATGTTCATTAAAAAACCCCAAGGAATCCCTTCTCCATGTGGAGAAATCCTTTTCTTCCATGCTGCAGGAGTAAAATCCTTTTCCATGCTGTATTCCAGCTCACTGGGACCTGTTTGTCAGCCCCTACAATCTGACCACCCCAGCTGCTGGGCTGTCCTTTGTTCTGTTCACAGGCCAATTGTCATTGCAAAATTATTTTAATTTCAAATTTAATTTCAAAATTATTTTGATTTCAAATGTAATTTCAAAATTACTTTCAAAGTTATTTTAATTAAAAAGGAAAATATGCTTGAAGAGGCCTCCCCTATGTGAGGACACCCAGGTGTGTTAAACCTGAGTGAGGGAACAGCCCAGAGCTGGACACCAGGCTCACACCAATTCAGAGGGAAATCACTGGATTTTATTTGTGAAATAGTGCAATGCTACTGCTTTGTGAGGCTGATCTCTTGTTTTTCTGGTGGTTTAAATTCTGCAGATACTGGAAAAGCTTTCCTGCTCTCACACAGGGAGGTCAGACCCAGCTGCAGTTTTTCTTTGGGCATGTAGGTCCTGTCTTGTCCTACCAAACACCTCTCACCTGGCTCAGAGAAGCTGGGTCTGTCTCTTTTGCAGAGAACCCATTTTTTTGGGTGGTCATCACTGGGGAAACCACCTTTCTGTCACTAAGGATCAGAATATCAGAGTTATGAACGTTTTTCTGGCATTTGTAAATGTTCTCTCCCTCAGTGTGGGTCTGACCCAGGCTGCTGCACTCAGCTCTCCTCCTTCCAGCACCCCCTGGGCAGGTACAGGAGGGAAATTCCTGCTGTGAAATTAGGAATATAAACTTAATATCAGTCTTTGGGGGATGCATTTGACAATTTATCCATCCCTGAAAGTGTCCAAGGCCAGGCTGGACAGGGCTTGGAGCATCCTGGTCTAGCACAAGGTATGGAACGAGATGAGGTTTAAGGTCCTTTCCAACCCAAACCATTCCATGATTTTATGATTCTTTTGGGATTGGGATATTTTAAAGTAGCTGAAAAAAATTTCCCAGTTGGAGGGAGCCTGCCCTGACAACCAGGGCCTCAAAGGATGAACTTGCCCTTCATCATCTCTCTGTCCAGCACCTGCTTATCTTTATTGATAAACCCTAATGAGGCTTTGGGGAAGGTTGAAAAGAAGTGCAAATAATCACTTTTAAAGCAAAGCTCAAGAAATATTTAATATCCTACACATCTTCCAGGACCTGACTGTGTATTGTATAACAATGGAGATAATGAAAGTGTAAAACACTGCGGCTCCCTGCCAATGTTACAACTTGTTTTTACTACTAAAAAAGGCAGTAAACTGGGAGGGCACATCCACCAGTGAATTGCTTTGCACTTGCCCTGTTTCTTACACTTGTTTTCTACACTTCTTCTGGGCTCTGCTGGAGGCAGAACTCCAGGCCAGAACTACCCCTGGTCTGAGCCAGTGTGGGAGTGCTCAGTGTGTTCAGCTGTTTTGCAGGAAAAGGCAAAATTCTGCCAGTGAGAATTATTCTGAGTTGAAAACTGAATGAGAACAAAGCTTTCCAGTTTTCCTGGGAGGAAAATTAGGCATGGAGTGAGTCCCTGGTAGGGCTGTCACACTCATCATACACCAGGTTTTTATTTCAGTATCACAGAATTTGTCTCATCTTCACTGTGATTTCCACCTCTGGTAAATAGTCTGCAAAATAAAATCCCTCAATTATCAGAAGTGTGTGAAGCTCTCAAGCAACTTTTATGTATCCTGGACTTCCTTGGACTTTCCAGGTCCTTCCTGGGACCACAAGGATTGGGGGAGACTGGGCAACACAAAGATTTAAGAGAAAACACAAAGCTTTAAGGAGAAATAATAGAACAGCTGGAGATGTGAGATGCTACAGAGATGGGGTGAGAGGCCAGGTGAGGTGGGGAGGATGCACAAGGAACCAGCCAGAAATAACAGCGTTTTCCATTGATTTCTAGTGTTTTCCATTGATTTCTAGTGTTTTCAATGGAATTACAGTGTTTTCAATGGGCTTGTAGGAAAAAGGAGAACTTTGGATTAAGGAAAACAGCTTTTTATGGTTTTTGCCAACCCATTGTAGTGGATCAAGCCTTGCAAACAGGAACAGCTTTGGATTTCAGGGACACTTGGACAAACCCTCCCAGGGTGTCCTGAGGATTCTCTGTGGCATTGTCCCCAGGCCTGCTGTGACATTAAAGTCCACCTGTGACAATCAGCCACCCCCCAATGCAGGTTTAAGCCATGCAGCTGCAGCAGGAGCTGGAATTGCTCTTTGCATGCACAGAGGGAATCCAAACCAATTTGGGTTCGAGGAGAGCAGGGTTTACTCCAGGACACAACAGATCATTGGACAGCTCACTCTTGTACAGAGCATGCCTTTTTATGGGGACATTCCAGCTCCAAAGAGAGCAAATTCTTCTCAAACACATTGTCTTAGTTAAACTTTTAATATGTTTTGATATTGCCAGCAGCAGCTTTATATAATGCAGTCGTGTAGCAAACAAAACTCACTCTGTGCTCTTGAGGAATGGGAGCCCATGGATGGAGGGGATAGGGTGGCTCTCTGGGAGTTGCAGTGGTTCATGCCTGGAATCAATGGGTTACTGAATTTCCAGCGCTGCCTCGGAACTGGGCAGTACAGAATGTTCTGGAAGCAGGGGGAGAGGGTGAGGTTTTGCCAGCTCACCTTGAGCCCAGGTTATAGATGGCAGGAAAAGCCCCACTTAGACCAAACCAGTTACAGACTGGGCTTGTGGTTCCCAAACCAGTTACAGACTGGGCTTGTGGTCCCCAAACCAGTTACAGACTAGGCTTCTGATCCCAAACCAGTTACAGACTGGGCTTCTGATTCCCAAACCAGTTACAGACTGGGCTTCTGATCCCCAAACCAGTTACAGACTGGGGTTCTGATCCCAAACCAGTTACAGACTGGGGTTCTCATCCCCAAACCAGTTACAGAGTGGGCTTGTGGTCCCCAAACCAGTTACTAATTGAGGTTCTGATCCCCAAACCAGTTACTAATTGGGGTTCTTCTCCCCAAACGAGCTACAGACTGATGTTCTGATCCCCAAACCATTTACACAGTGGGATTCTGACCCCCAAACCAGTTACTAATTGGTGCTCTGACCTGAAACCAGTTACTAATTGGGATTCTGACCCCCAAACCAGTTACTAATTGAGGTTCTGATCCCCAAACCAGTTACTCTTTCTAACCTGGACATCAATACTATTCCCTCTTTCCCTGTGCAATGCACAGACCCTGCACTTCCCAAACATGAAGCAGATAAGACTGGAACGGTCATTGCCATAAAAAGGAGTTTGGATGGTGGCACTGCTCAGTTTCTGGGGGCTCTGTCTCATCTGCAGAGCCTGGCAGTGCCCTGGGTGGCACCACGGGGACGTGCAGCTCCTGGTGGGGAGCATCACGCCTGGCTCCTGCCTGGCTGCCCACCATCTGCTGGGGGTTTGGCTCTGCAGGAGCTCCTGCCATGCTGCTGTGCCTTGGCACCCTCCCCTTGCTGGGCTGGCATTCCCTGGAAGCACAGAGCCACGTTGTGTCCTGAAGCTGTTCCTCGTTATGCACCAAGGGACTGTTGGTGTTTTGGGCTGTTCTCTTTGTACTGTTCTTTTCAGGAAGGCAAAGAAAATTTTGTGTTGCATTTGTCACTCCACAAGCTTTTCCAAAATCTGGCTCGTTCCAAATTCAAGCTGTCACATGGGTTAATTCTGCTTGGGAATTAACCTGGGAATTTTAAGTGTTACTTTATTAAGGGCAGAATTCACACTTGGAAATCTCAGGTAATACATATGCTTTGTGTTTTCCTGTAAAGAACAGCTACTCAGGAGTTCTGGAAGTCCAGGGGAACTTACAGGATATTCAAAGAATGCCTCTCTTATTCTTTGAGTGTAACACTGATTTTATACCTGCAGCTCTTTTGTGGCACCTGAGTTATTTTACAACACTGTGGTCAATGGGAAAAGCTGTGTTGTGCGTGTGCTTTTCCTTTTCCCATCCTGGATGTTCTGTTTCCATGTGTGCTGTGGGTTCCTCTGCCACCTGAGCAGAGCACAGTGTCCTTTGGGACTGGAACCAGGCTTTGAGTCAGCTCTGACAATGAGGAGGGGGCATCCCTTCCCTGCACTTTGCTTGGGATGCTGGGGAATAAGGGAGGTGTTGAAATTACAATCCATAATCTTGGCTCTAAGTGATCAAACAAATCATCACCCATGTTTGTAAACCTTAAGTTCTTAAGGGCCTTGTCCAGGTAAAGCAAAAGGAAAGAGGGATCCAGGAGTTGTCCTCAAGGTGGTGGAAAAATCTGTGACTTGTCTGAAGCAGAGCAGGCAGGGCATGGAGAGACTGCCCAGTGCTGCAGTGGAAGTGTTCATCTCTATTTTTAAATTACTCCCTTGCTTTTAGAATTATGTTCAGCACTGTGATGCCTCTGGATGTCCAGCAGTTGAATTATTAGCATTAGAGCACTGATGAGAGCCAGCAAACCGAGCTGGAGCACGGCTGGCAAAGGAAATATTTGTGTAAGAGGTGACTGACAGCAACTTGTCCCTGTCTGCTAAGTTTCTTCTGTGACTTCTGTGTCAAAAGTGAGTTCTTCAAAACCTCCAGCTCCCTCAAATTTTTAACCTGCTTGCTGGGAACAAGAAAATGTCTCTTTCCCAGCATTCTCCTTTTCACATTGGCCTTGTTGCAAGCAAGAGCTGAGTGAAAAGGAGAAAAACCCAAACCAGAACAACAACAAAAAACTCCCCCCAACACAACCTTCATTCCAGAGTCCAATTTGCAATGAGAATCTTTGAGTCTATTTTTGTCCAATTCCATTTGGACAAAATTCAAGAATTTGATTTTTCCCATTGCTTTACTTTGTACTCTGGTTGACTCGGAAAGCCTGGGCCGAAACCAATGCTGAACCACAAAATTCAATTAAAACACAGGGAGTAAGCAGGGAGGAGAAATCAATGGGTGGATTAGTCTATCAGCTGCTGTTCCCATGATCTTCTTATCTTATCCTGCACTACGAGAAGAGCTGTTGGGAAGTGGAGTTGTTCTAAAATCAGCTCAGGCTGCTGTGTTCTCTCAGCACAGAGCAGAAAATTGGATCAATAGCCTGAGCTTATTCCTCTTTGCTTTCCTTCTAAACAGCTGGACTGCCAAATCCAGCCAGAGAATGGAGGCTAATCTGGGGTTTAATCCTCTGCTCTCCCACTATAAAGTTAAACAACAGAGCCTGAAACAAGCAGAAATCAGTACAGATTCCAAGCCAGGCTGCTTAGGGTTTACATAGATTTATAATGTTTTAATAATTTTTAACGTATTTTGCTGCTGTTCTTGCATCTATCAGCTACATCAGATATTTGGAACAGAAATGTTTATCAATCCTTGAATTACCTGTGGGTCTATCAAAAAAGAAAACCTAAGGCAGGAGGGAAATGTTCTAAAATGAGAATATTTAATTTTTAATTTGTTCCTACTTCTATCATAAATTTCACTTTTTATGTAGAACATAATAGGAGCACTTTTGAAGTTTTACATCAAAGGTCCTTGATATGAGGGGAAAGGAGCAAACACATTCCTGACCTTGTATGAGCTGTTTCAAAAACTGCCAATTATGACCTTTTCCAACCTCAATGAGTCTATGATTGGTACCTGGACCTCTGTTAAAATATACAAAGGAAAAGAGCAAAATATACTCTTTTTTATTATTTTTCTTTTACTCACTAGCAATATTAGGTTGGTTTGCTGGTGGAAAACTGAATGAGGGGTCCTGACTCATGGAATGGCTGGAAAACAGGAGGGAAAAGGGATTGGTGGTGGTTTTTATTCAGATAACTCATTACAAGGGATCTGCACTGAGCACAGCAACCCCCAGGTGTCTCTGGTGTTGGACAAACTGGAACATTCACTGCAGGAAAGGGAGTCCAGCACATCCAGCACCTGCAAGGATTGGAACCCCCAGTTTGGGGTCACACAGGGCCAGTTCAGATCCCTCAGCCCCTGCTCACAGCTTGGGCTCACAGAAAATTGGGTATTTTTGGCTGGGGTAGGTGACAGGTAGCAATGATTTGGTGTTGATGTGGGAGAGGTGATGGAAAGCAATGGGCTGGGCTCTAAGGTCCCTTCCAACCCAAACCATTCCATGGCTCCCCCAGCTGAGGCTCTGCTGGAACATTTATCACCATGGAAAGAGCAGGTTTGGGATGGGCTGTTCAGGTGGCAGCCCCAAGCCTTGGTGTTGATGTAGGAGATGATATTTGAGGTGCAGCCTTGTGTAAGGATGGACTCCACTGTGTCCTCACAGGGAATCACAGGACCAGGAAGGATCCCAGGCTGCTTTGGGTTGGAAGGACCTTAAAGATCATCCTGTTCTGCCTTGTAAAGCAGTGGAATGAAGTGATAATTGTGCTTCTGGAAAGTGGCTGCTTGTGCTGGTGCTGAAAACCAAAGGGTCCCACTGGGAACTTTTATAGGAGAGAACCAGCAAGGAGAGGTAATTCAGGTTGGGAGTGTCACTGAAAGGAGCAGCTCCCTCTGCCACCAGCAGAGGCCAAAGGCATAAATAAAATTCATTTCCCCACTTTCTCTGGGAAGAGCTTCCTGGCATTTGGAGTTCTTTTGTTGTGCTGGGAAGAGATGTGCTCAGCTGGGGCATTTCTCTACCTTCAGCTTGGGATGAAGATGTGTTTCTATCAGGAGTCCCAGCTCTGCTCTGATCTCTCAGGCTCTGCTCTCCAGCGCCCCAAATCTCACCTGGCTGAGTGGGAGCCATCCCTGCCCATGGTGGAACCACTCCAGGGTTCCTCCAGGTGTTCCTCTGCTGGAATTTTTCTCCCTATGGGAAGAGCAGGTGTCTGGAATGCGGTGTTCCAGTTTCAGAAGGAGAAGGAAAAAGCAGAAATGTCTCAGCAAACTTCAGCTACAGTCTGGGGTGCTGGAAATAAATTTTATCATAGAATCCTGGAATGGTTTGGGTTGGAAGGGACATTGATGAGGACCCAGCCTCACCCCTGCCATGGCCAGGGACACCTTCCACTGTCCCAGGGTGCTCCAAGCCCCATCCAGCCTGGCCTTGGACACTTCCATGGATCCAGGAGCAGCCACCCTGTGCCAGAGGGAGCAACACCCCTGTGTGCAGCCAGAAATGGACAATCAGCCTTGCTCTGGGTGCTTTCTATGTTTTCCTGAGCGTTCCTCCCAGAATATCTCATCTCTCTTAAGCACCTCCAAGCACCCATAAACACATCTTCCTTTCTGCACTTCCCTCAGTGCGTTTATTTTCACAGCAGGGAGGGGGAGATGGAAAATCCTCGGAGCAGTAGCCACAGAAGCTGATCCACCAGTGAGCAGGCACACGGCCAAGTGGATGCATGGGCATACATGCAGACAGCCCAAAGGACAGATGTATCAAATCAGATTTATGAGGTCAGTTTTCCCAGCCAATAAAGCCCAGATTGCTGTCTGCCCCATTATAACCTTCCTGTGTTTAAATGGATGTGAAACAGATAATCCAGCCTTTGGCGGGAACAGCGCTGATAAAACACAAACATTATTTCTGTAGCCACATAAGATTATTTTTCCAATTCAGCAGAAAGTATTGGCTTGAAGATTGTTAAAGAGGTCACAGTATTTTTATACTGGTTGTGTGTGAATAAAAATTTTCTCAGTCTGAGAGAAGGATGTGAGGATGTGGATTAATTATTATTATTGTACAGTAGTGTACAGCAGGAAGGGACTGAATATCTTGGTGTGATGAGATCTGTCCTGGGCAAACCTGTATAATAAGAGCTGCTCCTCAAACCCCAAATAAAATTGCTCTGAGCCCCAGGCCAGGCTGCTGTTTCCCTCAGGTTGAAGGTTGTACCTGTCAAAGTTGTTCAATGAATGGGATAGGATCTGAGAGCATTCCATCCCACCATTTAAATGATTATTGACCACATTATTTCCCCAAACCTATAAAATAAAATGCAAATCTCCCATTAGAAGGGTGGTCTATCCATTATCTCCAGGATAACTGCCTGAAAAAGTTGCATTTTTCTTTTTATTTTCAATAAAACAAAGCATTTTTCCGTTCTATAAGATCTCTTCTCTCAGCAAACAAACCTAAATTGGTTCAATATTGTTGTTTGAATCTCTATTTACTTATCCTATGGGAAAGAAATGTAAATTAAAATATGAACATTACATGCAAGACACTTCAAGAAGATATTGAAATTGTACAGTAAAAATAGCTTTCTGATGGGAATATATTAAATAACATTGAACATAAAGACTCATTGGCAGTGTCATTTGCCAGCTGCAAAAACAGTATTGGGATGGGAAACATGCTAGGAAGAAGCAGGCACTTGGGAAGAATACATTAGTAAAAATGCTATTTTTATTTAAAGTTCTATACAGTCAAAGTTCATCTTCCAATGTTTTCTAAGGATTAGGCTTTCAGTGACATTGAAACTTTTGGCCCAAACATTCCTGGAATCACACTGTCCTCTCTAGAACCAAATGAGGAGAAACTAATGCATTCTATTAAAGCTTATTGTTATGAATTTTGTTAACTGGGGTTCTTTTCCCCTTCAGGTTCTTTGTTCTGCTTTGTAAAGCAGTGGAATGAAGTGATAATTGTGCTTCTGGAAAGTGGCTGCTTGTGTTGGTGCTGAAAACCAAAGGGTCCCACTGGGAACTTTTATAGGAGAGAAGCAGCAATTCTGGTTCTTTCATAGGTAATTCAGAGCTAATTCAGATTGGGAGTGTCACTGAAGGAGCAGCTCCCTCTGGCACCAGCAGAGGCCAAAGGTATACATAAATTCATTTCCCCATTCATTCTGGGAAGAGTTTCCTGGCATTTGCAGTTCTTTTGTGCTGGGAAGAGATGTGCTCAGCTGGGGCATTTCTCTACCTTCAGCTTGGGATGAAAATGTGTTTCTATCAGGAATTCCAGCTCTGCTCTGATCTCTCAGGCTCTGCTCTCCAGCACCCCAAATCTCACCTGGCTGAGTGGGAGCCATCCCTGCCCATGGTGGAACCACTCCAGGGTTCCTCCAGGTGTTCCTCTGCTGGAATTTTTCTCCCTGTGGGAAGAGCAGGTGTCTGGAATGGGGTGCTCCAGTTCCAGCAGGAGAAGGAAAAAGCAGAAATGTCTCAGCAAACTTCAGCTACAGCCTGCGATGTTGGAGATAAATCTTATCATGGAATCAAAGGATCTTGGAATGGTTTGGGTCAGAAGGGACAATGATCAT
Organism: Zonotrichia leucophrys gambelii; assembly: GCF_028769735.1. Taxonomy (NCBI): domain Eukaryota; kingdom Metazoa; phylum Chordata; class Aves; order Passeriformes; family Passerellidae; genus Zonotrichia; species Zonotrichia leucophrys. The sequence continues at coordinate 4,708,139 of NC_088195.1, forward strand.
CCAGCCTCACCCCTTCCATGCCCAGGGACAATTTCCACTATCACAGGCTGCTCCAAATCCTGTCCAGCCTGGCCTTGGACACTTCCATGGATCCAGGGGCAGCCCCAGCTGCTCTGGGCAACTGTGCCAGGGCCTGCCCACCCTCACAGGGAACAATTCCTTCCCAATATCTTATCTAAGTCTTCCTCTTTTCATTTAAAACTCTTCCCCCTCGTTCTATTACTGTCTTACACCTGGGAGGAGAATCAGACACAAATCCTGTGTGTGAGGTGGTTGCAGCCCAGAGGGGAGAGAGCTTTTGTCCTTTGGCTTTGGGGTTGCAGTTACTCCATTAATTTTTGTGATACAAATGTGAAGCACATGGTGAAGATCACTCCAGACTTCTGACCTTTTCCACTTTCTTATTCCCCTTCCTCAGCTGGATGGGGGAGGTGGTTCTGGAGCTGCCAGCAAAGCCTGTGAGGAGCAGATAACAATGAGGTGATAGCACACAAATGTCAGCCCCCACTAATCCCAGGACAGCCACCCGGATGCGTTTACAGCAGATAATCTCAACACAAACACGGCGTTCTAATCTCTGCCCTGGTGACTCACCAGCACATACTGACCTCAAGGCAAAGATCAGCATCTGTTCCAGAGCTGTTCCAGCCTCTTTGGAAGGTGTTGCTTTGCTTTTCACCAGAATTGCAGCGTTTCTCAGTATTCAGGGGTCCCTCGGAATTCTTGGAAGTGAGAACAGCCAGTGGTGGAAAACATGAAGGAATTTCAGGTCCAGTCAGAGAAATTAAAGAATTTTCCCCCCCAAGGATGCCAGAGCTCCAGGAGGGTTTGGACACCACTCCAGGGATGCCAGGGTGGGATTTGGGGTGTCTGGGTTGGACTCAGTGATCCCTTCCAGCTCAGGATATTCTGTGAAGTTAAGGATATAATCCTGATGTACAGCACTCCCTGGCTTTCTGTGGATGTTTTCTCTTGGGAGAAGGAGAAGTCTGTGCTCCAGAGTACACCTGTGGCTCTTCAAAACTGTTTAGACTGAAGTGTAAATGCCTGGTTATTATCACAGCTATTTCTTTTCCATCTTTTTATCCTGGGTGAAGTGGTTCCATGGCCTGCAGCTCTCCAGACACATCAAGTGTGAATTTTTCTTTCTTTTTCTGGAGTTTGGCTTCTTGCTGGCACATGGTGCTGAGTGAAGGGAATTCTGCAGGGTCTTCCCAGCAGAGAAACAAAGGCTGATCACTGGTTAAACCTGGAACCCACCAAGGAAAAACCAAGTCAAATGCCATTTCTGAGGAGTCAGGACCTGAGGAACAGTGATTTTTCCTTCTGCAGAATTAAGCTCCAGAGCAGCAGATCACTAAGTTCAACTTTTAATAGGCTGCTATGTCTGAAATTATTGTAATGGGATATTATTTGATATTATGACATTTTAGTATTAAAAAATAATTCCCTATAGCCATTCTCTGGAAAAGAAAACTGAGATTCATTGTCTGCCACTAAGAAATGAGAACAAATTCCATGTAGCTCCTGAAACATTGCCAGATGATCAATATAATTTTTATTCTCACATTGTGTCTTTTTTTCACCTTTATTTCTCACTGGATTTCAAACTTTAGACTTGAAATATGCCGGGGTGGTTAATCTGTGGCCTCAGAGAATTAATGTTGGACAATAAGTTCTCCAAAGAGGGGTAAAGAAACCCAAATTCAGTCCTGGGAGGGGGAAAACGTGACTGAATGACACAAAAAAAGGAGCTAAATGTTCATTCAAATACCGACCAAAACCACGGCAGAAAGTTCTCAGACCAAGGCTCCCAGGGGACAGGGACACACAACTATAAAATAAATACTGAGGAATATGGGACATAAAGAAATTCTAGAAAAAAACCCCTTAATGCTGCCAAAAATATCACCTCCCATCCAGCCCAGATAAAAGGTGACATTTGTACACGGCCTCTTGCATTCAAAGAGAGCCAGACCCTGAGTGCAGGAACCAGAGGTCGAAGTTTGGTCACCTAAATTTAAAACAGTGATGTGGAAAAACCTCTGTGTATCTGCTGCACTCCCTTCTGCTGTCATCCTGCTCTTTTATTTCCAAGTTAATTAATTCCCTGGGGATGCAGCAGACTTGGAAGGGCTGAGGGGCACAATCCCTGCTCTGAGGGCTCATTCCCTGGTTTATTTGGTGTATTCCATCTCCTAAACACGGCTCAGAATTCCACAGCTGAGATCGACCACAGAAAACTTCAGTGTTTCCATCACTGATTTAAAGTTGTCTGGAAAGGTTTAAAATGATGAATGTAGAATTTGGTAAATTTTGGATTATTGACATCAGCTGAGAAACAAAATGTTCTGGAAATTATTGACAACATTGGTAAATTTTGGTATCACTGTTTTTTATTAATCGAGTTGCTTAAGGATTTAACTGCCTTATAAAAATGTGTAAGATTATAGCATAGAATTGAAGTTGATAATTGTTATGTATTCTGTTTTCCTGACAAAATCTAAAAGCAGCAAAGGGAGACGAGCTCCACAATTCCTCTCCATTGTCCTCTTCTCTTCTCTTCTCTTCTCTTCTCTTCTCTTCTCTTCTCTTCTCTTCTCTTCTCTTCTCTTCTCTTCTCTTCTCTTCTCTTCTCTTCTCTTCTCTTCTCTTCTCTTCTCTTCTCTTCTCTTCTCTTCTCTTCCCCCTTCCCCTTCCCCTTCCCCTTCCCCTTTCCCCTTCCCCTTCCCCTTCCCCTTCCCCTTCCCCTTCCCCTTCCCCTCTGCCACAGAACATCAACTACAGCCCCAGGCTTGGGGGAATCCAAATGCTTTTCTCTGAGGAGCCCCTCTTAAAAAGTTATTTATTTTCCACTTACTGACAACTGTAAAATCAGTTACCTATAGGAAAAATGATTCCTTAATCTCCCTGACTCTAGCAGGATGTTCATCATTTGTTCTACCAGTGACAAAGCAATTTACTGCTAAGGTATGTTTTTGTTTCTTGTTTTAAAGGTTCTTCAAATAAAATTTCACTTGTCCTTGGTGTGATTATCCATGAACTGACCTCATTCTGGTGCCAGGTGAGCTGTACCTGCATAGATAGAAATATTTCATGCTGTTCTGTGCGCTCAAACCTCAGACAGCAGAGATGCCCCTCTTCTTAAAGTGCTCAAATAGAATTCTGTAAGGAGCTGTAGAAATTGAAACTACAACAAATCTGGGTTGAGTGAACACTTCCCTCTCATTTCCTCCTCTTCAGCTTGACTTGGAATTCCTCATTTTCAGCAACCCAGCCCTGCCAAGGCCACCACTAATCCACATCCCCACATGGATTTTAAATCCCCCAGGGATGGAGACTCCACCACTGCCCTGGTGAAGAAATATTCCCCAAAATCCATCCTGACCCCCTGGACATTTCTCTGTCCTGTCCCTGTCCCTGTCCCCTCCTGGCAGGGATTGTGCAGAGCCAGAAGTTCCCCCTGAGCCTCCTGAAATGCTTCCACTCTTTAGCTGGTTTCACTTAAACAGAACCAAATAAAAATATTAAATTCTCCAGTCTGAAAGAATCTCAAAATCACAGCCATGCATTTCAGAAAAGCAATTTCTGTGCTGACACTGCTGAGCTGTCCTGGTCCAGAAAAGGAAATTCCTTGTGGATCTTTTAGAAGGTAGGAAGAAAAATGGGATTAAAGAGTTGATTTACAGCTGGTCCTGGGATCTGAAGCTGGGCTTGGGGTGTTCAGAAGGGATTTAGGAATGGGAAAATAGCAAGGAAACTCTGTTTGCATGGTGGGCTCTGCTCTTCAGACTCCCTGAGGAATGCAGGAGGATGTTATTGCATTTTCTGTCAAATGGAATGAAAGGTAAAGGTAAGTGTAGGGATGTGAAGTGATGCACCAGCATTACTATTTTTCAAAAAAAACCCCAACAAAAACCCCTTCAAAAACCTAATTTTGCACTAAGAGCAATTGGCTCTGAGCTGACTGTTCAGAATCAGGAAAATTAATTACATTTGGATGATTTAATTGGTCTCTAACGTGAGGCAACCTGCAGAATAAATTCTGTGCCTGTGGAAATTGCCTGGGCACATGTGCAGGGATTCCAGTGCTCCAGGGGAAGGGAGGGAGCTGGGAGAGGTCTGAACAAGGGGGAGCTGAAGGGGATGAAGGATTTTATGCAGAAAGAAAGGAATATATGGAATATTTTAGTCTGGAAGGGAGTAAAATGACGAGAAAAGGGAGTAAAAAAATGGGAAAAGGGAGTAAAATTATGGGGAAAATGAATAAAATAATGGAAGAAAGGAATAAAGTAATGGGAGAATGAGTAAAATAATGGGAAAAGGAGGGAAATAATGGGAAAAGGTAAAATAATGGGGAAAGGAGTAAAATAATGGGAAAATGAGTAAAATAATGGGAAAAGGAGTAAAATAACGGGGAGAGGAGTAAAATAATGGGGGAAAGGAGTAAATTAATGAGAAAAGGAGCAAAATAATGGGGAAAAGGAGTAAAATAATGGGAAAAATTGGAGGAATTTGATGGAACTGAGTCCTGAGAGCCATGGCAAAGGTGATGCTGTGTGCTTTTACGGCATGGGAAGCAGGGGGCAACAAATTCCACTCTCAGGAAAGAGGATGGATGTCTGTTTTTCTTCCCATTGCTGTACAATGTTATGAATGTGGGAAATTTCTGTAGATTTGGGGGGAAATAAACCCAGGCAGGACCAAGGCTGACTTCTGACTTGAGAAACCCCTAAAATGCAACTTTCTGAGGAAGGCAGAATACTCTGGAGCTCTTTAATACATGTGTGTCCTACTCTTCTACACTTCCATGTCCTGTAGATGATTGTAGGGAAAATATTTAATTAAAAGGGAAGATATTTAATTAAACAGTGTTTGAGCTGATCCACTGCTTGTGTGAAGGCAGCTTGTGTTAAATATTTGTTACATTTATCTGCCACTATGTCATATGGAATTTACTGAGAAAGGAAGCCAAGTTTTGAGTTTTGAAGTTTTTATATTGAGCAAGACAGATGAGAGCAGATATTTGATTTCCACTCCTTTTTTTTTTGGTTTTTTTTTTGTTTTTTTCTGCCTTTACAGAGGTTTGAGTGGAAGAAGGAAACCTGTTTTTATGTCAGTTATTTACTGTGCATGGTTTTTATACTCTTCAGTTCTGGACAAACACAGCACTTAAAGCACTTGCCTACCTGAGGTACCTTAGACTGTCAGTGTAAGCACAAAAACCAGTAAAAGGGTAGAGAAAAATACTGGATAGTTACTGTAATACAAAGATTTAGAAGGGTGAGAGAGTAATTTTTACATCTTTTTATGTTTCTGGTGATTGCATTTATGTATTCTGTAATGCATTGCATATATAATACAGTGTGTGTATATATATATATATATATATATATATATATATATATAATTGGTTATATGTATTTTTATATATTTATATATTAAAAATTCTATATTTTATATATATTTATATATTTAAATAATATATAAATATATAAAAATGTAAAATTTCTATATTTTATATATATTTATAAATTTATATAACTATATAAATATATTTAAAATATAGAATTTTTATACTTAGAAATATATATTCTACATATATATTATATATATTCTACATATATTCTATATTACGTATATTCTATATAGTCTATATGTATTATATATATTATATATTATATATTATATATTATATATTATATATTATATATTATATATTATATATTATGTATTGTATATTGTATATAGTATATAGTATATAGTATATATTTTTCTATATTCTATAGTCTATATTCTATATATATTTTTTTAAGAGAGGTTTTTTTTTTGGTGGTTCTTATGGCTTAGTTTTAAGTATCCCTGCATGGAACAGGTAGTTGAACATGATGATCCTTATGGGTCCTTCCTAATTTGAGATATTTTATGATTATTTAAGGAAAAATATTATGACTTTTATGGGGTCACAGCCCAGGGAAGACTCTTGGTATGGCCTTGCTGATTTTCATCAGGCACTTTGAGCCCAGGCTGTTCCCTCCAGGGGTGAGCTGGGACCCACTGTGGATTTTCTCCTGTGTTTCCCACATTCCTGCAGGAAAATCCTGCAGAGAAGCTTTTGGAGAGCACAAAAGAGATGCTCAGGGTGTGGAGGCTGGGAATCTGCTGGAATAACAGCACCTCTGTGTTTGTGGGGCAGCAGCTGCCAAACCTTGCAGGGGATTTCTGCTGATTCTGTTTTCCCCTTCCAAAACACACCTGGAGCTCTTGGGAGCAGCTGCTCTCCCTCCGGGCCAGGTTCTGCACTGTGTGGGACAAAATCTCCCAAAATCTCCCCAGTCCTTGCATTTTCCCAGAGCAGGACAGGAGCTGGAAGTGGCCACAAAAATTGGACAAAGTGTTCGGTAGCTTTCACCTAAAACCTGTAATCATAATCCAACAACTATTAACCTGAACTTAAAAACATTACTGTGCTGCAGCTGGTTATTTGTAATGTCTGATTTTTAGTTTGTTGGAAATAGCTGGGGTTTAGTTCATTGCAATATCTGATTTTTAATTGATTGGACAATTCTCCATGTTTATTATTTCACCTTGCTGTGGTGACTTAGGATAAAAATGAGGTTATAATAACCAGGATTTCTCTAAGAAATTAAGCATTTATCATAAACCTTCAAAAAGCTTTAAGTAACAGTTATAAGTCCAAAAATTTTTGGAAAAACAACTCCATTATGGAATGCCAGTCAGGCTTGTGTGAGCAGTAGGGATGAGAGGATCTGGACACTTGTGAAGTGTTGGGAAGGATGAAAGTTTGACAAGAAAGTCTCACAGATATGTGTGCTTGGCAGAAAGATTTTTAAATGTAGAGTCTGATGAAGGGATAGAGATGGAAGCAAGTTTTGATATAGGAGAAAAGAATTGCTGAGTCAGTCTTACTGGATAACTAAAGAGGCAAAAGGTGTGTTGGTTAGAAGGGGACTTAGAGAAAAAGATAAACTTACTTCAAGCAAGAAGATGTTTTTATTAAGCAGAAAGATAGCACAGGCAAATAAGTTATCAAATGTTGCAAGTAGAAAAAAAGGTCTCAGAATTTTCTACTGCAAGAAAACTGAAAAACAACTTCTAGCTTAAACTGTGATGCACTAAGTTTGAGTGACTGGAGAACAGTGACATGAATATGATAATTACAGTAGTTATGATGGGCTATAGATAATAGTTAAGGTATAGATTGGTTCTGCTGTATTGAGATGCTCAGCAAAGAAAAGTATATAATGCAATGTAACCAAAAGAAAAGTATATAATGCATTGTAACCCAAAGGGTCTCCAGGCCTGCCTGCAGCTGGAGCTGACAGCTGTGGGCACAGCTCTGTCACCCACAACCTTGGGCTGCTGTGACATCTTGGATGGAACAAACTGAATTTTGGAGAGCCACCTAAAGTCCTGCATCTCTCCTTGAAGCTCTCACAGTGAAGTGCTGCAGTTCCTCAGCTCAAACATGATTTTCTTGCTCCATGAATCACAGGCCAGGCTTGGCTCTGCTCCTACCCCTCGACAGCTGCCTGAGCGTGCCTGGGCATCCCCAGTGTGCTGTGGGAACCCCTCCGAGAGGGACAGGACTCTCTGCACTCACAATTCCCTCCTTCCATCCCCCATCTCACTGACGAGAGTATGGTGTAAGAGTAAGAGTGTCCCTGGAGAAGATTTCTAATTTTGCTGCCTGGTTGAGCTGAAGCTTTTCCAGAGCAGGCTGTGGGGTGGAGGAGGGCTGGGAAAGGTCAGGGATCCCATCTTGGCTCCTTTTTCAGCAGCCTGGATGGTAAAACCCCCCCAGACATTCTCGTGGGCTCTCTGCCGGCTGCGACAGACAGATCATTTCCCCCTCTGGATTTATAAAACTCTTTGGGGCTGTGGCATCCTCAGGAGCCAGGAGCAGCCAGCATCTGTGGAAATATCTGGGAAAATTTCGGCCACACAAAGGGAGTGAGTGAATGGCACAGGCAGAACCTTGAACCATCTATACTTGGAAGGCAAAATGCAGGAAATTTCATTCCTCCAGCTCCAAAACATTCCAATTTTTTTTTCTATTTGGTTTTTAAAAATAATATTGTGTCCTTTTTGGGCACACATAAATATAGTGATGCTCCTTCTGTGCCTCATGTATTCCGGCAAACAAGCTGTCAGATTGCCCAAGTGGATGGTATATGTGGCAGGAGATTTATGAAACTGTTCCATCCTGCTTCTAAATAAATTAAAAAACGTCATGCCTTTTGGAAATCAAAGCTTTCAGAGCAGTGTTGTGGTTTTTGTTGCTCTAAATTAGTGAGATGAAGCTTTTCATTTGAAAAGTTCCCTCCTCTGACAATTGTCGGGGAGTTCACACGAATGGAGCTTTTCATTTTGGTGGAGAAAACCCAAATTGTGTAAGTGATGTCATCTATTTTCATACTCTGTTTAGACAGCCTTGCAGACTACAAAGGACATTTTTTCTCTGGAGTGTGGATCTGAGTTTTCTGAGGGAAAATATCAGATATCTGTGAGGAAATGTTAGGGTTTTGTGACCCTCTGCCCAGCCACAACCTCTGTGAGCAGGGAGCACCCAGGAACCCCCAGTTTGCAAAGCAAGGTTAAAACACACCAAGCTCAACTTCACATCCCAGCATTTTTTATGGAAAGTGGAAACAGATGGAGTAGACAAAGGCTCAGTAATCATGTGTCTAACACTAACCAGAGGGAAGAAACCAAAGCAGCCATTCCCACATTGGTGGTTTTGCTTCTAGAAGATGTTCCTGCACTTCAACATTTGTTTGAAAACCTGAACAAGGCCATGGATGTCTCCTGGCTGCTGGCCTGGCAGGGAATTCCACAGGGATGGCCCTGCAGAAGGGTGAGGGGTTGCGGGGAATTGGGAAAGGCAGGATGATTTCTTAGCCTGAAACAAAATCTTTGCTTAAAGCAGGAAAATGAACCCCAAATAACTGACTGTAAGAGTGAGCATAAGTCTGATTAATCAGAAAATAATAATCATTTTGTCCAAGACTTTTCATGTTAGAGAGGAAAATAAGTAGTGCCTTACTTGGTAAGTTCAAGGAAGAGGTTACAATATTCTGTGCAGCTCTCTGTTGACACAGAAATATCTTTTAAAAGCTCACAGAAATGTCAAAAACAGTAATACTAAATTATAGTAAATAATTAATAAATAATACCAAATTGCATTGAATAAATATAGTAAATATAAATAGTAAATAAATAGTAAATAAATATAGTAAAATAGTAAATAAAGTATATAAATAGTATATAAAGTATATAAATATAGTAAAAAAATCATACCCAAAAATGTCAGTAATTGAGAATCAGTGAATGAATTACAGTAAACAGTAAAGCCAAATGACAAAAGTTCCAAAACTTTGTTGTTGAAGGAAATACTTTTTGGCACATGCAAGGTAGGGATCACAAATCAATGGTTTTGAAAAAGTCCATCTAGAATTGCTGGGTTTTACTAAATTATTTGCCTTAACCCATCCTATTGAATTCCATTATTCTGTTAATATAACAGAAATTAAAATTCTGAGCTTGGATTTTGTTTCATAGGATTTCTTTTGCTTTCACCACTTGCTTCTACTGCTCATCCCTGTGAGAGAGACTTTTCCACATCTAAAATATTTCCTGAGACCAGTTCATTCCTTTGTACCAGGTGGGTACTGACACAACAACTTAATATTTGTATTGATTAATTAATTACTAAAATCAAACTCAGAAATTAACCAAAGATTTCCATCCTTCTTTTATTGCCTCTTTTAATTTTTTTTCTTAACTGTGCCATATCCTACATCTTATTACTGCTCAGCATTTCTATATATTTGGATTTCTTCTGACCAGGAGCTGTTTGATTTGACAGATTCTGTATTTGCAGCATCAAAATATGTTGCTATGGAAAAAGTTACGAGTTCTAATTAAAAATGCAGAGGTCACAAGTTTCCCAGAACCAGCAGGGCATAGATCCTAGGAGAAAAGAATCACAACATAAAAAATCCAGAGATATGTCATTCTGCAACTTTCCAGATCTGAAAAGGGAACAGCAAGCATCCAGGACAAAACAGGAGGCTGAGATTCATTCAGATGCTAACTTCTCCTTCCCACTGGCACAAGCTGCTTCTGGAACTCATGCAGAGCACTGAGATTTGAAATGTCATAATCCAACTGTAACTGAGGAGAGAGAAAAATTAGATGGGCTTTAATAAAGAGAAATCAGAGCAGAAATCAGGTCATCCTTTCAACTCCAATACCAATATTGAATTAATTTTCAATTTTGAATTAAGTATTGAATTAAGGTCATCCTTTCAATTCCAGTACCTATATTGAATTAATTTTTCCTGCTGCTGGGGTTTTGATGAGATACCTGTGTCCATCAAAGTGGCCCAAAGTGGATGAAAGCTCAGCAAGGCCATACCAAGAGTCTTCTCCAGGCTGTGACCATAATATTTTCCTTAAATAATAATAAAATATCTCAAATTAGGAGGGACCCATAAGGATAACCATATCCAACTACCTGTTCCTGTCCTGAGCCTTTGAAAGATCATCATGTTGGAAAACACCCTCAGGCACAGGGTGGGGTTTGGGGTTGTCCTGTGCCTCAGAGCTGGGCTGGATCTTCCTTGTGGGTCCCTTCCAGCTCAGGATATTCTGTGATTTAACTTTTCTGTGATTTTAGCGTTTTTATCCCTTCAATACCTTGAGCTCTTTAACTATTTACAGTTTCCCCTCCTATAAATTGTTATTTCTAAAAAATTCTTGTGGCTTTCCTCTCCTTTTGCTCCAGTTCAGCCAAACATAGAACCACCAGGGCAAGCACAGCCTTGGTGTACTTAATATTTTATATTTGGTATTTAGAGTCAATAATTTATATTTGTTCTAATATGTGACCGGGGTGCCCACACAATTCCTCAATATCTGAATTGATCAATATTTCATCAGAGCACAGGATTTCACTCAGCTCAGCTGTACCAAACCTCTGCTCTGGTAGGAACATCCCTGCTCTGTGCTAGGTTGGCCATTTCTGCAATATTTTGGTAAATGAATCAGTTAAAACATCAAATCATAGGAAATCCCAAACTGGGAGGGACTTACAAGGCTCATCAAAGTCCAATATTTCTACTCAAAATATATTTAGCTTCTAATCTTTCGGCAGTGTTGGAGCTCTCAGATCTCCCACTGCAGTAATTTTTTATTTTTAATTGACAAATATTGTGTAAATATCATGCTGTTTGTGTCAGGGCACAGCAGTTTTTCTCCCTGAACTCTGCAGTTTGGGGAGGTGATGCTGCTACACCCAGAGCCAAGGGATGCCCAAGGGATCCCCAGCTCCTCTCTGAGAGCTGCTGACTTTCTGTCTTGAGGAAAAGGGAAGCCTGATGATGGCTCCTGCTCCTCAGTTCTGCTTCTGGATAGAAAAATTATAACATTTCCTCACAGATATTTGATCTTTTCCCAGAGAAAACACAGAGCCATGTTCCAGAAAATGTATTTTTGGGAGGGTGGGCAGGCCCTGGCACAAAGTGCCCAGAGAAGCTGTGGTTGTCCCTGGATCCCTGGAAGTGTCCAAGGCCAGGTTGGATGGGGCTTGGAGCAGCCTGGGATGGTGGAAGGTGTCCCTGCCATGGCAGGAAAGGGATGGGATGGGATGGGATGGGATGGGATGGGATGGGATGGGATGGGATGGGATGGGATGGGATGGGATGGGATGGGATGGGATGGCCTTTAAGGTCCTTCCAACCCAACCCAGTCTGGGATTCTGGGAATCTGTAATTCTGGGATTCCATAATTCCATGTTTTGATGGCCCACATGTGAATTCCATGTTCACCCACACGTGAACCTTGGCCCAAGGTTTCAATTCTCTCCTAAAGGTCCCACCAAAGGTGCAGCACAAAGCTCACCCTTGCAGTTTAATGCATTTGCAGATCTAGAATTGTTTTCTGCCGGTTCCTGAGAGAATTCCAGAGTCAGTTGTTTGCCAGGGTTATTTATAGTTCTCTATCATGGCCGTGGCCTCAGGCCACATCCCTTAAACTGAGGAGACAAGCAGTCAAGTGCAACACACCAGAACATGGAACTGAGTTTGTTGTTGGCACAACTACAGAGACCAGCCCTGGATCCTGTGTTTCAAAGCCTGTGTGCATCATTTTACTCTGATTAAAGATGCTATCATTGATAAAACAACAATAGAGATCCACCTCACCCTTTTTGGGGGGTTTTAAACCGCTATATCTGATTAGGATGAGGGCTAAATGCCTTCCTGAGGGCTCACAAATGCTGATCTGGAGTTTTGTAAATTTAGACAATGCCATTCTGCTCTATTTAATGAGTCTTGTTTATAGTTCTGAAGTCTATAAACTGAGCTAATTACCATGAAAAATTCCAGGCAGCTGCCTTGAAACTGTTTTACCAGTTTTCCCTTCTGCCCTGCTTTGTTTTTTTAATAAAGCAAGAACTTTGCAGATAGTAAAAGACAATATTCAGGACTGGGATCCATATTTAATGTTTTTCTATTGAACTGCAGCAAGGTCAGCTCTTAAATTCCTTGCTCTAATTCTAAGCCAAAGTAGATGAAAAGCTGTGTGAATTCAGATGGCAGCTCAGAGGGCAACTTTGCTTTGAGAAGGTAAAAACTTTATCCATTTTTACATTATCCATTTTAATAAATGCATTCATTGAGTACATAATGTTAAAATATTTCCTATATTATATAATATTAATTATATTATAATATATATTAATATAATATATTATATTAATATATAATATATAAAAATATACCCTTATATTATATAGTATACAGTATGCAGTATATAGTATATTGCATATTGTATATAGTATATTGTATATTATATGTGGAAATATATAATATTATAGATAATTTCCATATATAAATATTATGCTCTATGATATTGTATGAAACAGTTCAATATAATTATTTGAGTACTTAATATTTTATATTCATTATTTAGAGTCAATAATTTATATTTGTTCTAATATGTAAAATAAAGTATGAAATACTTACTATATAACTCATATTTGAGACAGAAAATAGAAAAGTTCCCATCTTTGTATGCAGACAGCACAGCTCTGTTTTCTGTCATAAAGCAAAAAAACCCCAACATACTGCAGTCATTTAATATACTTCTATTTCCATGCTCCCATGTTAATTTGGAGGTATTTTTAGTGCTATCCTGGCTTTCCTATAAATTTATTTTTAAAAAACCGAGCAAGACACTCTGAAAGAGCAAAAGGAAGCTCTGGACATCTTTCCCTGAGTGGAGTCCCCTGAAAAATTTCTCAGCCCTGCAGATTTCTAAAAGGCAAGAAGCCAGAGAGAAACTGTTGGGAAGAGCTTGGAGTACCAGGAAAGGCTCCCTAAACTGATTTTGTACTAAAAATTCTGATTCAGGGTGTTGCTAAGTGCAAACAGAAATATTTCCCTGTCGCTTGCCAAACAAGCGGAAGACTTTGGGAGTTTCTTTTCAGCACTTGGAGCTCTGAACAAGGTGGTGGGAGGGGATTCTGCCCGGCCTGGCAGGGCCTGGGTCCCTCACGGGGCTGGGTTTAACCCCTCTGGGTTTCTGCAGGGGGTGTAAAACAGGCTTCAAAACAGCCCCAAAACAGCTCCAAACCTGCCACAAAACTTGCCCCAAAACCAGCCCCCAAGCAGCCCCAAAGCAGGCCCAAAACCAGGCTCAAAACAGCCCCCAAATAGCCCCTAAACAGGTCTAAAACAGCCCCAAACCAGGCCCAAAACAGCCACAAAACAGCCCCAAACCAGCCCCATCCCCCTGTCCCAAAACCAGCCCCCAAAACAGCCCCAAGCCAGCCTCTAAACATGTCTAAACCAGCCCCTAAACCAGCCCCATCTCCTGTCCCAAAACAGCCCTGAAACAGCCTCAAAAACAGCCCAAAACCAGCTCCAAAACAGCCCCAAAACCCAGCCCAAAACAGCCTTAAACCAGCCCTAAATCAGCTCCAAACCAGGCTCAAAATCACCCCAAGCCAGCTCCAAAATAGGTCCAAAACAGCCCCAAAACAGACCCCAAACCAGCCCTAAATCTGCCCCAAAACAGGTCCAACACGGCCCCAAACCAGCCCTAAAACAGCCCCAAAACAGCTCCAAACCAGTCCCAAAATCAGTCCCATCTCTTGTCCCAAAACAGCCCCAAAACCAGCCCCAAAACAGCCTCAAACCTCCCCAAACCAGACCTAAATCAGCCTAAAAACCAGCCCCAAACCTGCCCCAAACCAGCTCCAAACCAGCCCCCAAACCAGGCCCAAAACCAGCTCCAAAACAGCCCCAAAACAGCCTCAAAACCAGCCCTAAATCCACCCCAAAATAGGTCCAAAATGGCCCTAAACCAGCTCCAAAAGAGCTCCAAACCAGCCCTAACACCTGCCCCAAAACAGCCCCAAACCATCAGCCCTCATAATTGTGACCCCCTTTATTCAAGAACGAGCCCCAGGACTTTGTGAGGTGCTGGGCAAGGCCCTCTGAGAGCCCCTGGGATAGGAAATGAAATTTAAATAAAATACAAATTCACTTGGTGAGGATTCAAAAAATACAAATTCACTCGGTGAGGATTCCATGGGAAGGTTTTCCACGGCAGAGCCAGGCCCAGGATGTTTCTCACGCGCCCTGATGATTTCACTTAATGAAGACAATTATGTGAACAAGTTTTTTTGTGTGATTAGAGAATGAAAAAAAATCCGTGGAGTCATTAAAAAAAAAAAAAAATAATTTCAGAACAAGCCATATAAGGCACAGAGAATTCTGCCCTGCTGACTCGGGCCAGGCTGGGGAGCAGCAGTTAAAGGAAAAGGGCCCTTGGAACAGCAGCGTTCCTTCCTTGGGCACTGATCTGCCCCTGCTCCTTTCATGGGGATTTTTACTGTGTGTTCTAAGGCCTCTTATGGATTTTAACAGGTTTTTTGAAGCCCCTGATGCTGGGGTGTATATATATACATAAACTATATATATATATATATTATCTATTTATTTATTTATATATATATATATATATTATATATATAAACAATATTTAATACATATTGTTATACATTAAATATATTTTTATATTTTTATATTGCATTTTTACTGTATGTTCTAAGGCCTCTTATGGATTTTAACATGTTTTTGAAGCTCCTGAGGCTGGTGTGTGTATATATATATACACATATATATACATATATATATCTTTACATACACACACACACGTATATATACCTATGTATTTAAGGCATAATATTAAACATTAAATATATCTTTTATGGTTGTATTTTTACTGTGTGTTCTAAGGCCTCTTATGGATTTTAACAGGTTTTTTGAAGTCCCTGAAGCTGGGGTGTGTATATATATATCTATGTATTTAATAGATACTATTATACATTGAATATATATAATAATTTATATTTTAATATTTTTATATTTGTATTTTTACTTGTATATTTGTATTTTTATTTGTATTTGTGTGTTCTAAGGCCTCTTACGGATTTTAACAGGTTTTTTGAAGTCCCTGAGGCTGGGGTTTGTATGTATATATATATATATATATACACACATATATATACATATACACATATAAATACATATATATTTTTAAAATTTATTTACACATACACACACACATATATTAATTTTTAAATATTTGTATTTTTTCTGTGTGTTCTAAGGCCTGTTATGGCTTTTAACAGATTTTTGAAGCCCTTGAGGCTGAGGTATATATGTTATATACCTATGTATTTAATACATATTATTATACATAAATATACATTTTTTATTTTTATATTTGTATTTTTACTGTATGTTCTAAGGCCTCTTATGGATTTTAACAGTTTTTTGAAGCCCCTAAGGCTGGGTTGTATATATATAAATATATATATATACATACATACATAAATATATGTACACATATGTCTATACATATATATACACACATAATATACATATATATACTTATGTATTTAATACATAATATTATACATTTAATATATATTTTTATATTTGTGCTTTTACTGTGTGTTCTAAGGCCTCTTATGGATTTTGCTCATAATTCAGTATTAAAGCTCCCTGAGCTTTATTTTTGACCTTATTAACATAGTGAGGACTTGGGCACAGCAGATCTTGTGCTCCTCTCTTGAGGAAAGACTCTGAAAAATGGATTTATTTGAAAAGTACTCTTAAAATGCTGCTGTTCTCCCACAGCCATGCTGGTTTTGGCCTGGAAAACTGGAGGTTTGTGGGAGACACTTGGCCTTCCTGCAGGAAAGTGTGGCTGGGAGGGTGGGTTGTGGAGAGCAGCTGCAGGAGCTCCACCAGCAGCTGGAGAAGGTGCTGGGTGAGTTATGGGCAAAGTGTGGTGAGGAGAATTCTGGGCTGGGGAGGATCTGGCTGGGAGCAGGGAGCAAGGAAGGGCTGGGGTTTGTGGGACTGTGGTCAGAGAGGGGTGTTTAACATCCTGGGATCCTGGGATGGTTTGGGGTGGAAGGGACCTCAAAGCTCATCCTGTTCCACCCCTGCCATGGCAGGTTTGTGTGCCTGGGCTCCCACTCTTACCTGGCTCTGCAGAACCTCAGAAATGGGGAACCTTGGAATGCTTTGGGGTGGAAGGGACCTCAAAATCCATCCAGTGCCACCCCTGCCATGGCAGGGACACCTTCACTATCCCAGGTGCTCCAAGCCCTGTCCAGCCTGGCCTTGGGCACTGCCAGGGATCAGGGGCAGCCACAGCTGCTCTGGGAATTCCATCCCAGCCCCTCCCCACCCTGCCAGGGAACAATTCCTAATTCTCGATATCCCATCCATCCCTGCCCTCTGCCAGTGGGAGCCATTCCCTGTGTCCTGTCCCTCCATCCCTTGTCCCAAATCCTCCTCCTGCTCTCCTGGAGCCCCTTCAGGCCCTGCAAGGGCTCTGAGTTCTCACCAAACACCCAGTGCAAAACAATAACTAAAGAAAGCACTGCAGAAAACACTCTCATTCTCTGGGCCTTTTCGGACACCCAGTCTCACATTCTCATCTTGTCATCTTTGACTCTGTGCACAGGGCAAAACAGAATTTTACAAAGAAGTTCTCTCTTGCTCGTCATTTCCCTTATCTACATCTCACACACATCACCCTCCATCACCTCCCCCCCCTCCCTCCTCCCCCATTCCATCATCTCACCATCCATCCATCCATCCTCCCATCCATCATCACCACATCATCACATCCATCATCCATCACCACATCATCCCATCACCATCCATCCATCCATCTATCATGCCATATCCACTCTCTCCGGGACACCCCAGCTCTCCCAGCATTGCCTCATCTGTGTCCATCCCTCTGCTGAGCTCTGGCTGCACAAAGGGTCACAAACATGGATTTATATCCAACAGGAAGGTTCCTCCTCTTGCTCTGCTCATTTCCGCCCTTCCATCCATCCATCCATCCATCCATCCATCCATCCATCCATCCACCCATCCATCCATCCATCCATCCATCCATCCATCCATCCATCCATCCATCCATCCATCCATCCATCATCATCCATCCATCCATCCATCCATCCATCCATCCATCCATCATCCATCCATCCATCATCCATCCATCCATCCATCCATCCATCCATCCATCCATCATCCATCCATCATCCATCCATCCATCCATCCACCATCCATCCATCCATCCATCCATCCATCCATCCATCCATCCATCCATCCATCCATCCATCCATCCATCCTTCTATCCATCCATCCATCCATCCATCCATCCATCATCCATCCATCCATCCATCCATCCATCCATCCATCCATCCATCATCCATCCATCCATCCATCCATCCACCATCCATCCATCCATCCATCCATCCATCCATCCATCCATCCATCCCAGGGTGCTTTTCCAGCCTCTCCGTGGTTTGTGCCTTGCTCAGAGCATGGAGCAGCTCATGGAACCGACAGCCAGGGGCAGGGTTTGTATTGATCCCCACACTCCTGCCAGGGGCTGCTGCCAGGGCAGGGGCTGCAAATAAAACCTGGGAAGTTCCTCATCCACTGGGGATCCAACAAGAAAGCTAGTTAAATATTTTGATTAAAATATTTAAATTTTAATCAATTTTATAAAATATTTAAAATATTTAAATTTTATCAATTTTATCAAAATCTAAATATAAAAAAATGATATTGACTATAAAAATATTCCAATTTTATCAATTTAACAAAATTTAAAATATCAACCTGCTTTGATATTACATATTAAAAATATTTAAATTTTATCAATTTTATCAAATTATAAATATAAAATATTTTGATATTAAATTAAAAATATTCAAATTTTATCAATTTTATCAAATTTTAAATATCAAACTCTTTTGATATGAAATATCAAAACCATTTTAAATTTATCAATTTTATCCATTTTTAAAAATTGATATTAAACAAGCCTTTACCAAGCTTTAAACACAAAAACCTGCTGATGCAAAGCTGCCAAACCCCATTTTTAGTTATAATCCATGAGTCAATTCACTATTGTCATCTATGGATTGGGTGTGACTTGCCAAAAATAACTATCAAAGCAGGTCACCGTGAGAGATGAGTTTTTCCAGAGCCTGTGCTGATGCTCCTGTGATATCCTGTGTCCATTGTATGAATTAATAGACTGTAAGTTCATCACAATTTGGGGCTAATTAAGCTGTCTTTTCACTGTGATCTTAAATATCTGAGGCAGCTCGTGGCTTTTTCCCACTGCTTTACAAACAAACACCCACTTTAAACAAACTCTGCGCTTGCTGTGTCCATGGGCTGTGCTGGGATCAGTTGAGTGGAAAAAGCAATTTAGCTTTGGGTTTGCTGTCTGCTGCAGCCAGGCTGACCTCCTCAAAACCCCCAGTTTGCTTCAATTCGATCAATAATTTGGGATTAAGCAGCATGCTGATGTTTGTATTCTGAGCTAGGTGCAATTTAAATGTGTATTTTTCACCAATGAAAACAGCAACGCTTGCATTGCAGTGCTCAAGCTTTATTCTGCCAGTGACATTTCCTCTTTGTCATCATTCCCTACAGGAAATCCTGAATAAATATGAGTTTACAGGTGCAGTTAACAAAGGACACAGACCAGTTTACCAGTGCACCCTCCCAGTAACACAAATTCCCAAAATCCCATTGCTTTGTAAGTCTAGCACTGACTGAAATGAACCCCACATGAAGCAGTTTAGCTGCAGTGTTTCATAAATATGTCAGAGCCAAATCTCATTCAGTACCTGTGATCCTGGTTTTCATCAGTGCCAGTTCAGCATAATGTCATCATTTACAGCAAGAAACAAGAGATTTGGGGTTGTTGAGGGGTTTTTGGTTGTTTTTTTTTTATTTAACAGCTCAAAAAAACTACATGGAGTTACTGCCACAGAAATAACGGGGGAATTTAAACACCTCTTACAAACATATTAGATTGAAAAATAGAAACCAATGGGAAGTTTATTAATTACAGTGAGCTTGTAGAGGAAATTCCTTGTATCTCTTATGAAACTCAGCAAGGTTTATTGCAAGGCTTAGCAGTGAGGATCCCTGCTCCAGTGCAGGTGTGTATTTGGGAACAATTCCTTTTTTTGAAATTCCTTTTTTTTACACCATAACCCAGTTGGGCACCCCCAGCTCTCCCAGACTGGCTCCAGAGGAGAAATTCAACTTCTACAGCTCAGCTGGAAGCTCAACCAAGTTTGGCTGAGAAGAATTTAATCAAGAGATTGGAAGGAAAAAATACAATGCAAATTCTCTTCTTGTGTTCATTACAGAAAATGAAGAAGTTGACAGAGGAACTAAGGGTGTGCTCTGATAGAGGATTTGAGGGTTTATTCTGATAGAATTGAGGGTCTGTTTTTGATAGAGGAATTGAGGGTCTGATAGAAGATTTGAGGTCAGTTTTGATAGAGAAACTGAGGCTCTGCTCCCGTGCCACCATTCAGGGCCGTCCACAGGCCTGCAAAATGTCATTTTACCCTCCTGACTCCTTCTCCCTGCCCTCATGAATGAGGCTCTCTCCCTGTCTGCCTCAATGAAGGCTTTGTCTTGCTCTTCAACACTCAGCACGAGGATTTGGATGATCACAATGAAAAACATGGAGTTTGCTCCTCAGGCTGCCAGCACAGGAATATTCTGAATATTCTGAGGATGGAGCTGAGAGATGCAAAGCACTTGGATAAAACCTCTAGATTTTTCCTCCACGTGTGTCCCACCAAGAATGATTTATAAGTGTTATTTATAATGTTTATTCATAATATTTGTAAAGATTATTCTGATATTCTGTGTAAGATTTGAGGACTTTTCAGTCTCCTTTTGGATGCTTGAGATTTAAAGATTATTCTGTGTAAGATTTGAGGACTTTGAGTGTCCTTTTGGATGCTTGAGACTTAAAGATTATTTTGATATTCTGTATAATATTTGAGGACTTTTCAGTCTCCTTTTGGATGCTTGAGATTTAAAGATTATCTGATATTCTGTGTAAGTTTGGAGGATTTTTCAGTGTCCTTTTGGATGCTTGAGATAATTGTGCTGCACACAAAGTGCATTTAACTGCTCAAGTCTGTCCTTGGAAATTCAGAGAACCTCAGGGACAGAAACACTTACTCAAGGGGCTTCAGTAAATTTTCCTCTAAAATTTTTTGAAAAACATTTCTTGATAATAAGATAAATAACATGGGTGGCTGTTTTCAGTCTACACTGATGTGCTCAGATGTTTAATTTCCTGTGAATATGGGTCCTAGAGAAAATAAACACAGTGATAAGAGGCTTTTTTTAATATATAACTTTCTCCTGCACTGTGATTTCAGTCTGGGGGTGGAAAAAAAGAACCTTTTGATGATATATTATTGAAATGAAAACTCATTTACAAATTCACTAAAGGAAGGGCTGTCTAAGCAATGGTTGTGTGTCTCTGAAACACATATTTTTATGATATTTTTAGGAGATAAGGGAGCTATTTCTAGCAAAATACAAAGACTTTTCCATTGAAAAGAAGAGGGAAGCGCTGGAAGCAGCAGGTGTCAGGATCCATGAATGATGAGAACACAAGAATAGGTGGAAAAACAGAGTTTGGGTGGAAGCAGATTGTTGGATGGCTGAAATATGGGAGAAGAATCTCAAAAGAGAGAGTTCAGGGCACAAGAGGAGCTTTAGACCTGAGGAAACATCTCCTATTTCTGATTATCTCCAGCCTAACTGCAGAATTAATAATTTCTCCCACACCTCTCTCCTGCCCAGATGTTGCTGCAGATGGCAAAGAGAGTTTGGAAATGCACAGCAGGACAGTGAAACCAGCCTGGTTTAACTTCCAGTGGCACTTCAACAAAACAAATAAAAGAATTCTACATTTCTCTTTGCTCCCCACACCTTCTCCCCTCACTGGAGTTCAGGACTCTCCAAAATAAAAGTTTTTTCACCCATCATGCCAGCCCCTCACAGCAACTGAGCAGGGAAAACAAATCATCTTTTCTGCCAGAGATCTAGGAAATATTTTCTAAATTGTATCACAGCAGAACAAAAAGCTTCCTTGAGCTGTAGGGTCTAGGAGAAAGGAGGTTATCTATGGCATTAATTTTCTATTCTCTAATGGAAACCATTGTCTGACTTTGCCACAGCCGTGGTTTTCTAATGGTTGGGAGTAATTTGCCCAGATTAATGCTCTCTGTTCAATCCATTTAATGGGACTGAATAACACTAAAGGCTTTATCAGCAGTCAAAGTAACCCCTGCAAAACCCCAGCAGGCAGAAATGCCTCTCGAGTTTGGCTCTTGAGGCTGGATGGGGCTGCTGGGTGAAAAATGAGGGAATTGTTTGGGGGGAAAGGAGCATCAGCAAACCCCTGGCTGGGCCTGAATTCTCTGTGCTCCATCAGATGAGTGCCGGGGTCAGGGCCCAGCCCT
Organism: Zonotrichia leucophrys gambelii; assembly: GCF_028769735.1. Taxonomy (NCBI): domain Eukaryota; kingdom Metazoa; phylum Chordata; class Aves; order Passeriformes; family Passerellidae; genus Zonotrichia; species Zonotrichia leucophrys. The sequence goes on from NC_088195.1 coordinate 4,730,067, forward strand.
GGCCTCACGCTGGGCACAATGTGGGGTTTGTGCCTGGGCTCTGTCCGACTGCCCCGAGCCGGGGCTGCACAGAGCATGAATCTGTGACCCAGCAGAAATCAAAAATCCTCACTGGCTCTCTGTCAGGTTCACTTTGGGATAGCACCTATTGCAAAGGTAAAGGCTTTTTCATTTCTATATTTTCTTTTGTTTTTACTATTTTATTTTTATATTTATTTATATTTTTATTTCCATTTATATATTTTATATTATTTTATTTTTGTTTTTATTTCTATGTTATTTTAATTTTTATATTTTATTTTATTGTTTTTATATTATTTTATTTTTATATTCTATATATATTTATTTTCATTTTTATATTTTCTTTTATTTCATTTTTATTTTTATATTATTTTTATATTTTATTGATTTTCTATTTTATTGATTTATTTCTATTTTATTGAATTTTATTATAAAATTTTCTTTTATTTCATTTTTATATTTTGTTTATTTTTATATTGTTTTATTTTTCTATTGTATTCATATTTTATTTTCATTTTTCTATCTAATTTAATTTCATTTTTATATATTATTTTATGCTTATATTATTTTATGTTTATATTATTTCAATTTTTATTAAAATTTATTTTATTTATATTATTATACATTATAATATATATTATACATTATAATATATATAATATATATACAATATATGTATATGATATATAATATACATAATATAATATATATACAATAATATATTATAAAATATATTTTATTTATATTTTTTTAATTTTTATTAAAACTATTTATAGTTTATTTTTTCATTATTATATTTTATTTTATTTCATTTTTATATTCTATATTTTCAATTCTTTATTTTATATTTATTTTTCATTTCAGCTTCATTTTGAAAGTGTCAGCTACACAGGATCACAAAAGCTGCTGTGTTGGTTGGGTTTTTGCTCCCCTTGTTGTTCTCATCAGCTTTCCCTCCACAGCACATTGAGGAATATTCACTGTGAAATCTTTTCTGCCTCAGATGTTGCAGCATCCCAGTTCTGCCCCACAAGAACTCTCAGTCACTCCCTGTCCTGCTTTGGCACCCAACCTGCTCATTCTGGATGCTAAATTAACCTTTTAATTGCTTTAATATTACCTCACATGCCATTCAAGACTTTTTTGGCCCCTTTTTTCCTCATCATAGGAAGCTCCACTCAATGCTTTAATTGAGGAGAGGGCATTTTTGGAATTAACACATTAAATGTGGTTTTAGTGCAAAAAACTTCTCATAAATCCCATTTTGCAGCCAGGATGTACTATTCTGCCTTGTCTTCCCCCAAAAAATCACCTCAAAGTAGCTGTAAAACAACTGATAACAGCATTTCCAGGTTTTCACCCAATTTTAGTGGTTTTTGGCTTTGCCAGGAGTTCCTGACTGATCTCCTGCTCTGGTTGTGCCCCGTGGTTTGGTGCCCACTGTAGATTCACTCTCCATGTTCAGCATTTTGGGGGCTGCCGGAGTGAATGCTGAACTGCTGAAAATCACAGCTCAGGGACTCTGACCCCCAAGGAAGGTTTGCAATCCCTCCCTCGCTGCCCGGGGCTCTCTCTGTGCTCTGGTTCAGCTTTGGGTCATCCCACACTCAAACCTCTCAGGAAATTTCTAAGTTGTTGGAGGAAGCCATGAGGAAATCAATCCTCATGGGCAGGGATGGATGGGATGGTGGGGAATGGTTTGAAAGGAAAGGAGAGGAGGTTTAGATGGGATTTTGGGAATTAGGAATTGTTCCTTGAGAGGGTGGGGAGGAGCTGGGGTGGAATTCCCTGAGCAGCTGTGGCTGCCCCATCCCTGGCAGTGCCCAAGGCCACACTGGACAGGGCTTGGAGCACCTGGGACAGTGAAGGTGTCCCTGCCATGGCAGGGGTGGCACTGGATGGGCTTTGAGGTCCCTTCCACCCCAAAGCATTCCAGAGTTCCCCATTTCTGAGGTTCTGCAGAGCCAGGTAAGAGTGGGAGCCCAGACACAGGAGCCTGGAACGGGGCAGGGCAGCACCTCCAGGCTTTGTGGTGGTTACTCACCCACAGAAAGCTTTGAAATTGTAAAAACCTCAATGATTTTGAAGGAAAACTTGAGGACTTGGCCTCTGAGGCCAGAAGCCCTTTTCCTATCTCCCAGTATTGCCCTTCCTCCTTCAGCAGCCACATCCCAACAATCCAACACACACCAGAGTTTGTTTGATCCCCTTTAGGTCAGGAAGCACAAAACACTCAGAACTGAGCCTGGGCTCAGCTTTTCCTTGGATCAGGGCTGTGGATAACACATTCCTCTTCATGACCAGGATCTCTCTTTCCCACCCACAGAGAATGACCCAGCAGAGGTGCTGGGGAAAGGGAGCCTGAGACCACCCAGCAGCGCCTCGGGCCAGCCTGGGTGGGCCATTTCTTCCTCCCCAGCTTTTCCTTCTGCCCTTTCTGGTCCTTCCCAGTATGGACCAGTGGGTGTTGGTGGTGCTGCAGGGAAGGGAGAGCCCTGGGCAGGGCAGGTGGGGCTGGGCTGCTCCAGCTGGGACCAGCGTGGAAGGAGAGGGGAGGAAGAACCTCAGATGGAGCACGAGGTGGATTTCAGTGCAGGAGTGGCTTTTTGGGAAGGGTGTGGGTGCAGTGGGTTTGAGTTCACTCAGCCCAAGCCCCTGGTGATGATTTCCTTATGCTCATTATTCCTTAAGAAGAAGAAAAGGGTTTGTGTTACAAGAAAACCCCAAATGTTTATGGTGAATTTCCTAAGCACGGAAGATGATGCAAGCAAGAAACATTATTAAAAAAATATCACACCATGTAAAAAACATCAAAACCCCACCAAGCTCCAATCAAACACAAAGGAAAAGATGCAGAGCCTCCTCTACAACTGACAGCAAATTCAAAATGCATTGTTTGATACAGCCCTGGATGTCCACCACAACACTCAACTCTGTTAGGAAATCTCTTTTATTTTGTGTATAATCTGTGTATTTAGACCTTGCTTAATGTATTTCCTCTCTTCACCAATTTTATTGCAGATTTTTCACAAAATCTGGCCAGAACTGATGTCACAGTAACCCTGTGAGATGGGCAGAGTGGTGGAAGAAATATTTATAGAGAGTGACCAAAGTCAGTGTGGTGTGGCACAAACCCTCCAAACTCCTCATTTCTTCCTCCACAACTTCGTGTCAGCAACAAAAGGAAAAGCTTCTTTGTAATGAAAACACTTCCTAACACTAAGATGAATCTCCTAAAAAAGAATGAAAAAGAATCTCCTACCACTGAGATGTCAGAACTTTCTGTGCCTTGTCTCCTCAAGAGAAAGGCTGCCTTCCACCTGGAAGCGTGTATTTTTAATTTAATTACGTTTCTCAGACTGTATTTTTTGATTTAATTAAAGAAATGTCCATCTGGCTCTCATCCTGCACACAGTTGGTGCCAATATCCATGAAAAATGGAAAGGAGAGAATCTCTCAGCAGAGGAGATCCCACCCTGGACAAGCACAGAGCTCTGAGGTGGGACCTGCTTTGGGATGGAGCCAGGTTGGTCCTTCTGAGCTTTTCCTGCAAAAAATCAGAGTTTCTGGTGTCAGAAGGTTAAAAATGAGAGTTTTTAGTTGAGGTTTAAAATCAGTTTTTGCTATCGGAAGATTTAAAATCAGAGTTTTAGGTGTTAGAATATTTTAAATTCAGAGGTTTTGGTTCGGAAGATTTAAAATTGGGGTTTTTGCTGTCAGAATATTTAAAATCAGAGTTTTTGGTTCCAATCATTTAAAATCAGAGTTTTTGTGTCAGAAGATTTAAAATCAAGAGTTTGTGGTTCAGAACACTTAAAATCAGAGTCTTTTCTGTCAGAATATTGAAAATCAGAGGTTTTTTGTTCCAGATATTTAAAATCAGAGTTTCTGGTGTCGGAATAGTTAAAATCAGAGTATTTGGTTCAGAACATTTAAAATCAGAGGTTTTTGTTCCGAACATTTAAAATCAGAGTTTTTGATTCAGAACATTTAAAATCAGAGTTTCTGGTGTCGGAATATTTAAAATCAGAGTATTTGGTTCAGAACATTTAAAATCAGAGTTTTTGGTGTCGGAACATTTAAAATCAGAGTTTCTGGTGTTGGACCATTTAAAATCAGAGTTTTTGATTCAGAACATTTAAAATCAGAGTTTCTGGTGTCGGAATATTTAAAATCAGAGTTTTTTGTTCCAGATATTTAAAATCAGAGTTTCTGGTGTCGGAATAGTTAAAATCAGAGTTTTTGATTCAGAACATTTAAAATCAGAGTTTTTTGTTCCGAACGTTTAAAATCAGAGTTTTTGGTGTCGGAACATTTAAAATCAGAGTTTCTGGTGTCGGAATAGTTAAAATCAGAGTTTTTGATTCAGAACATTTAAAATCAGAGTTTTTGGTGTCGGAACATTTAAAATCAGAGTTTCTGGTGTTGGACCATTTAAAATCAGAGTTTTTGATTCAGAACATTTAAAATCAGAGTTTCTGGTGTCGGAATATTTAAAATCAGAGTTTTTTGTTCCAGATATTTAAAATCAAAGTTTCTGGTGTCGGAATAGTTAAAATCAGAGTATTTGGTTCAGAACATTTAAAATCAGAGGTTTTGATTCAGAACATTTAAAATCAGAGTTTCTGGTGCCAGAACATTTAAAATCAGAGGTTTTTTGTTCCGAACATTTAAAATCAGAGTTTTTTGTGTCAGAATATTTAAGATCAGGGTTTTTTTTTGGTTCCGAACATTTAAAATCAGTTTTTGCTCGTTCCGAAGTCGAGCGCCGGCAGCCCCGGCCCGGCCCCCGCGCGCCCTCCCGCGGTCACGGCCGGTACTGCAGCGCCGCCGCTGCCCCGCGGAGCCTCGGAGCGCTCGGCCGGGCCCCGCCGTGTCCCGGCGGCCCGGGAGGGACGCGGGGCCACCACGGTTGTCCCCCGGTGTCCCGCTTTGTCCCCGGCATCCCTCGTTATCCCTCATTATCCCTCTTTGTTTCTCGTTGTCGCCCCGTCCCTCAGTGCGGCGGGGCCGCTCTCTGTCTCCCCCTGGTGGTTGCCGGCGGTGCCGCAGCCCCGAGCCCACAGAGCCCTTCTGAGCTTTTTTTTTCTCTTTTTCTCCGTTTTTGGCGTTTCTTAGCCCTCGTTTGCCCCGATCTGCGCTATTTCCACCTCCTGCTCAGGCTCTTTACTCGGATGTGTTACCACAAACACCAGAGGTTTATGTGCAAAAAGGAGACAGAGGAGTCTATTTTTACTTTATTCGAATAAAGGCAGAGGCCATGGGGCATTCCCCTGGAATTTCTTACATTTTTGGAGGACACAGCCTCCTTTTAATCCCAATTTCCCTCTTTCTTTCCCCATTTCGGAGGTACTTTAGAGGCACAGACTTCCCAAAACACCTGATACCAAAGATTCCCCTCAAATGTACAACCCTCCTTTTTCATTTTTAATTCTTATGGAATTTAAGGTTTTCCCCCATTGTTTCTTTCCTCTTCCAATGTTTAATTTCATTTATCAGCAAACCTACAGTTTATTTGTAAAGGCAAATATCTTTTTCCATTTATCAATCAGTGGAATCCTTCCCATGGTTTCTTTTATCTCCCAGTGCTGGTTTTATCTACCAGCAGACCCACAGGTGGTTTGTAAAGACAAATCCACTTTTCCTGTCACAGGGATGCTCTGGAAACCTGGCTGGAAAGCATCCTAACCCTTTGGAAATCTCACCCTCCTGGCTTTCCAGGTTTTTTTTGTGTAGAAAATCCCCTACCCGGGAATGCTGCAGGGCTCCCTGGAAGCTGCTCTGCTGCTCAGTTACACATTAAAAACTTTTCAACAAACAATTTTGTGCAGAAGGAAAAAAACAAATACCAAACAAATGCAGCAACGTGTGAAGTTCTCATTTCTATAACTGCAGACAAATCCTTAAGGAGTCATTTAAGCACACACTGCGGTCCTGTGGAAATAACAGAGTTGTTCACAAAATGGGGTTTGTGAGGAAATAAAAGCAAAGCTTTGTGTATGTTATTAAAGTAAATAAACTAAAAATACAAACAAATACAATAAATAAAAATAAATAAAATTAAAATGCTCTAAAATGCAGGACAATAACGCAGAGAGGCCGCAGGCAGGAGGGGATGGCTGATGATGGACGGGCCGGTGCTGCCGGTACCGGGCCCGCCGTGAGCCAAGGCAGCAGCGGAACGGCCCAACAGCGCCGGGCCGCCATTGCAGCGAGGGAGAAGGGCCGGGGGCAGGGTGGGACGGGCTCACCGGGAGAGAGGGAGGGCCGGGAGCGGAGTCAGGGCCCGATCGCCCGGGGCTGTCCGGGGCCGAGCGCCGCCATGTGCGACCCACGCGGGGCTCGCGGCACTTCCGCGTTGTCGGACAGGACGGAGTCCCCGCAGGGTCAAAAAGTATCGTAGCCCAAAGTCATGTGTTCATGTTTGCTTCCCTGGAGCATGCCGGGAACTGGAGTCTTTCATCTCCAGGCCGCCTGGTGGGCAGGCTGTGCTCGCGGTGCATGCCGGGAGATGTAGTTTTGCTGCCCGTGCAGTGACCGCATGCGTAGTAGGGCTCAGCGCCGCCCAGCGGGCGCAATGGGCGCTGCAGGCGGAGCCCCCCGGCCCCCTCAGCGCCCCCGGCGGCGCCATCTTGGCTCGGGGGCGGTGACGGGGAAACCGCCCGGGAAAAGAGATTAAAATGAATCCCCTCTGCAATGGAGCCGGGCTGGGAGTGTTCATCTGCGCAAGGGACGGCTCCGGGGGCACCTGAGAGCATAAAGGGGCGCTAGGAGAGGGAGCTTGGGACAAGGGTCTGGAGTGACAGGACACAGGGAATAGCTGCCTGCTGCCAGAGGGCAGGGATGGATGGGATATTGGGAAGGAATTGTTCCCTGTGAGGGTGGGCATGCCCTGGCACAGGTGCCCAGAGCAGCTGTGGCTGCCCCTGGATCCCTGACAGTGCCCAAGGCCAGGCTGGAGGGGGCTTGGAGCAGGGTGGAGTTACCCTGGCCCTGGAGGGGGACACCTGGAGGTGTCCCTGCCATGGCAGGGGATGGCACAAAATTTAAGCTCTCTTTCCACCCAAACCATTCTAGGATTCAAAAACAAAAAGTATAAAAAACCCCATTCTGATTACACACAAAATTTATTTATTTATTTCATTTATTCATTTATTATACATGGACAAGCACCACTTGCTGAGTGTTGGCACTCTGGGGACAGACACCAGCATGCAGTGGTCAGTCAGAGCAGGCTCCTGTCCACCCTGTGCCTCTGCTTGGGAGGTGTGAAAAATGCCTATTTTATGTTTGGCTTTTTGCAAATATTAAACGAATATTATACATGTTTTGTCAGAAAGTTATGCTGTATTAATGTCATCTCTATTCCATGACCTTCCTCAGTCAGCACAGCTTACCTCAGTGTTTGCAGTACAAGACTATGTGAGGTTTCTAAGTTTTGAGAATTCTTTACAGATCCATTTCTCACAGCAATGGGAGTGGCTCTGCTCTGGGGGGCTGTACCCCAACATTCCTGTGGGGTTACACAGGAGCTCCAGACCCTGGCCTGGCATCCCTGGGGTGCCCTGGGGCAGGACCTGCTGCCTTCTGTCCTGCCCCTGGGTCATGGTGACAAACCCTGGGCTGTGAAAAGGGCAATGCAACCCTGGGGAAGGCCAGGAAAAACCCACCCACGAGTGGGGAAAACCTGTGTTTATCCTTCAAAAACCCAATTGTGAGCCAGGGCAAACAAGGGGGAGGAGAAGCCCAAGCCCTTTGTGCCTGCAAACAAAACCAGACAGAGCCCAGGTTCTGAAGCCACCTCTGCTGCCCTTAAAGGTGTTTTTGTCACACTGGCTCCATGTCAGCCCCCAGCAGGGGCAGTGCAGGTGCTGGAGGCTGTCGGCAGAGCCAGGAGCTCCTGTTTCACAACATCCATCTCCTGCCAAACAGCAACCTGGCAGGGATGGAGGATTAATCCCATTGCTCCCAGCCAAGGGGGAACCTCCAGAGCACAGTGGCCTCACCTGCACTTTGGGTCTGGAGGAATGAGCCAGGAATTCAACCACGGAATTATTTAGGCTGGAAAAGACCTGTGAGATCATCCAGCCCAAGCTTTGACTGTTCTCCACCTCAACTAGACCAGAGCACTGAGTGCAGTCCTTTCTTAAACACAAAATTCACCTTTGACTAAGCCCTAGGGAAGAAGAAGCCTTTCAGGAGGGCTGGGAGCACTTAAAAAAAGGGAAGAAATATTCAAAATGAGGGAAGGCCAGGAAAAAACCCACCCATGAGTGGAGAAAAACCTGTTCTCCACCTCGACGACTACAACAGAGCACTGAGTGCAATCCTTCCTTTCTTGAACACAAAATTCACCTTTGTGAACTGAGGGTGAAGGGAAGAAGAAGCCTTTCAGGACGCGGGAGGGCTGGAAGCACTCAAAGAAGGGAAGAAATATTTAAAATGAGAGGACTAAAAAGAAAGAAATATTCAAAATGAGAGGATTTTCTGCAAAGCCGCTGGGACTGACAGCAGAGGGCGGCACGGGCTCGTTGCGATGTCTCCGCACCTGCCGCCTTTTCCCGAGCCAGCGATTTCTGCCTTTCCCCTCTCCATCCATCTCCAGGGTACGGGGGATAATTCGGGTGCCAGAGCGAGCCCTGCTTCGCTGACAACAACCCCAGCATCTCCTGCAGCTTTCGATTCTGAACGAGAATGAAACTCGAGACAGAAGAATCGGTTCCTTTTCCCATCCTGAAGCTAAAGCAGAGAAAGGAAACTTCAGAGCTGGCAAAAATAGCAGATTTGAGGGTACCCAAGTGTGATATTTGAGGGTACCCAGCTGCGGGGAGAGCAATGCCCTCCTGGCCGGAGGGGCTGGGTTGGAAAGCGAAGTTTCCAGGAAGGAGCTGGGTGGGGATGCTGCTCCTTCCAGGCGGAGTTCAAAACCCCAGGGGTATTTATCACATATTACACATCCAACAATGTTATCACAAATCCCCTCATCCCGTAACTCGGCTGCAAACTCTGGGAAATGGGATCCATCCCGCGCGGGAGCTGAGCACGGACAGTGTGTCCGTCTGTCCCGGAGTCACTTTTAGCATCTGTGAATGATTGCAGAGCTCCTTTGGGTCCTGCTGTCCCCTCCCTGCGGGCAGGCTGGGCTGGATTTGCTGTTCCTCCCCAGTTTCAGTGCCCGATGTTTCCTGGAGCTTCCCCTCCCGCATTCCCGCAGCAATTCACACATCTTCTCCCGCTCCGCGTATTTATTGGCTTTATCAAGGCTTTGTTTGGAAACACCCTGCTAGAGCAACAGAGGAGTGACCCTGGCGAGGGTGGGGGGCTCATTGTCTGCTCTGCCCACATCCTGCTCGCTCCCCAAAGGTGAGAAACTCACCCGGAGGGTGAAATCCGAATCCTTGGCACTCACAGGTGCACCTTGATTAAGTGAAGCAGGAGTTGATTAATGAAGGCAAGAACCAAACTGGGCCAAAAGGAGCCAAATCTGTGTGCTTTGGGGGGGATGCACACTCACCTGGGCACCCTGAGAGTGTGGGTGTCCTACAGGGAGCAATCTACTCCACGGAGTAACCTGGCACCGAGCCTGGGGCTGCCATGGCACATCCGTGCTGCACGCTTGGTTAGATTCTCCTAGGGCTCCTTCTGATGCTGAGGGCCCCAGCCCTGCCTGCCCATTTCAGGGAAAGAGATGGAGAATTTGGGGTGACCTGAAGTGACATTTTGCCGCTGCTGTTTCTCTCACAGCTTTCTCAGAGGGTGAGATCTCCATCCCGACACCCGCTCGCCCCTCGCATTCACACACGTGCCTCTGTGGTATTTGAGGGCCGCTGAAGTGGCTGCTGCAGTTTGTAACAGGAGATGTTGTTTCATTTTTGGGGTTGCTTAACCCCCCTCCTAACTGTAATAAACCCGGTGAGTAAGGGCACAAAAATATTGCCCTGGAGGTAGGGGACCAAAAGCTTGGAAAGGGATGAAAGAAACACTCCCATTACAGCTTTCAAAATATGTTTCTCTCGCTGAAGCTGCTAAATTTGACTCAACTTTACACGCTGGAAAGGTTTTGCGGTTGGTTTGGGGTTTTTTATGGTGAATAAGTGTTTTTTCCTCTTTAAAACCCCCACCAACTCGCAGGCTGAGTGATGCAGTTTCGATGTGTCACGGAGGCAGGGTGAGCACAGCTCTGCTCTTGGCAGAGTCACTGCAAACCCCAAAACATGAGACTCTGCTCTGGAGTGGGGCTCCAGGTGCCTGAAACCAGCACCTGCCCCCCCTGGCTGTCCCAGCAGGCTGGGGGTGTCACAGGGGGCCTGGGAAGGGACAAGTTTCAGCCTGGTTTCACCCTGAGAGGGGGCAGGGCTTTGGTGTGAGCTCCTGCAGGATTCAATCCCCAGCCCGGGGGATGTGGGGACACCAGGGGATTAAAGCTGGGAGCCCCTGCTGCAAATCTCAGCCTGAGGAAAGAGGGCAGGGGAAAGGAGGTGAGGCCAGGCTACACCACAAAAGATCTCCGGCGAGTTGGGTCGCTGTGCCTCAGTTTCCCCACATGGAGATGATGCTGTTGCCACACAGGCTGCTGGCAAAGGGCTCAGACTGATTTCCACAAGGGTTCATTCCCGGGGAGCTGGAGCCCTGGGACATGGTTTGCTGATAATTCACCCCGACCTAAGACCTCAGGCAGGAGTCAAAAATAGCTCCTGTGACTCACTGTGCCAAGAAGGCCAAAGGGTTTGAGACAGAGCCTCGGGGACACCTGGATGTTTTCCTCAGGATAGGGAGGTGGTGAGGTGCCACCTCTGAGATTCTGGCTCTTCAGGTCCCTGTGGTGAGCCCAGGCCCTGCTCCCCGGGTATTTTCTCCTTGGTGCTCATCTGCCTTTCTCCAGCCTTGGCAGAAGTTTGGGCTGTTGCTCATCTGCCATTCCAGAAATTATGTGTAAAACATAAATGTCCCTTTTGCTGCACCTCCAGGCTCCCCTGGCTGGTCCTTCCTGCATCACCAAACGCCTGAGCTGGGGATGGATGTCTGCAGAAAGGCACAGGTGTGATGAGTGCTGACCCTTTGAAAGACCTCAGTCATCTGTGGGATTCCAGTGCTCCCAGAACTGGAGTTCCAACAGCCTGAAATCTCCTCCTGGTCCTGCTTCATTGTTTTTTTCCCAATTTCTGCATTGTGGGTGCTTTGCCTGCTGACACAGGGGAGCAAGAAAAATTTGTGAAAGGGAGGTGGGAGAGCAGTGCTGCCTCTGAGTCACCTCCTAATGGGTAACTCCTGTGTTTTCATCCTCCTGTCATATCTGATGGCCCCAAAGTGTAGGAAATATCCCCTCAGTGAGGAAAAACAAGGGGTGAAAAGGGTTCCTCTTTCCCCCAGGCCCTGAGTGCAATGGTGATGGGCAGCCTGGAGCGGAGAACAGGTAACTGATGCTGCAACTGCCCATCTTTGCTCTCCCCCTGTGGCAGAGACCTGGGACATGAAGCTGGTGGCTCTTGTCCTCATGAAGGTGTTACTGCTCAAGAAGGCTGGTGCTCAGGGAACCAAACATGCACTGATCCTTTTCCAGAGAGGCTTGGGACACAAATCTGGTGGCACTTACACTGGTGCATGTATTGGCTCAGCACTGGGTGCACTGGGATCACACACACACCAGTCCAACACTCAGACAGGACAATCCCCATGGCCAGCAGGATCTTGGGGACACTCTGGCTCTGTCCTGTGCTGCAGCACAAACTTGGGGGTGACAAAATCAGCAGCCACAGGCGGAAACCGAGGGACTATCAGCAGCCAGCTCCACTTGGGACCTGCAGAGTTTTCTAAGAAACACCGCAACAGTCGCGAGCGCTTACGGGAAGGGTGGGCCGGGCTGCAGCGGGGCTGTGATAGTGCTCAGGGGCACGCTGCCCACACGAGGGGCTCCAAGGGGTAGCTGGAGGTGTGGTGGGGATGTTTGTGTTCGTCTAAGAGCAGCTTCCTGGATGGTCTTGAGTGGAAAAGAGAGAGAGGAGGGTAGATCTAAACCGCATCTCAAAATAGGCCCAAAGTTTGACGGCGTTTGGAGCTCTGCTTCCTGCTTCGAGCAGCCCCAAGGAGATGAAAGATGCAGCTGAGTGAAATAGGAAAAAAAAAATAAAACAAGAAATAAAAAAGCAAAACAAACAAACCAACTTAACACTTTCTTCACCGAGGCAGAGACACAGACATGATAGCAGGTCACTCCACAAGGCAGGGATGTGGCTCCAGGAGCCCTCATTCCCTCATAGCAGCACCATGGCTTGGAAAGCAGGACAGGAGAGCCCTGGGACTGCTCACTGGACATGGGGACATTAAGGAAAAAGCCTTGGAACAAGGAAAGGAGGGTCCTGTTGTGTCAGATCTGGGGATTTGCAGTCACCTATAGCCTTGCTGGGGAAGGGACTGCTCAGTGGACATGGGGATATTAAGGAAAAAGCCTTGGAACAAGGAAAGGAGGGTCCTGTTGTGTCAGATCTGGGGATTTGCAGTCACCTATAGCCTTGCTGGGGAAGGGACTGCTCAGTGGACATGGGGATATTAAGGAAAAAGCCTTGGAACAAGGAAAGGAGGGTCCTGTTGTGTCAGATCTGGCCTGGGGACTTGCAGTCACCTATAGAAAGAGAAATCTGCCCCTTCCCTGGAGCTGACACAGCCCTGTGCACGCAGCAGCAGCTGCTCCAGGTCACGCAGAAACCAGTCTCCAAAATTCAACACATGTAAACTAATTAAAAAAAAAAAAAACCCAAACCAAGATAAGAAAACACACAAACAAACATCCCTGAAGTGCCGCAGAGCTGGAAATGGGGTTTGACAGTTTGAGAGGGTAAAAAAACTCGACCGCTGCTGACTGATAGTGACCGACTTCTCGTAATCCTCCCATCAGCTTCCTCTGCTGTGCTGCGTTGGCCGGGCTGGAGGTGGGGACAGCCCGCTGGCAGCTTCCTGCAGCCACCAGCCCCCGGCATGCAACACCAACAGAGCCGGAGCAACAGGATCTGCCTTGCCCAAATTGAATTTGGCTGACAACATCCGGCGTTTCGTAAGCAAGCTTTGATGTTTGTTTACTCGCCAGCTCCAGCACATGCTCCGCACCAGCCTGAGGATGGATGGGAGAAAAGGGCTCAGCACCTCTTTGATCTCTCCCAGGAGAGCTGCCAGGAGCAGGCAGCGCTGGAAACACCCTGTGGAGGGATGGATCCGGCAGTCCAGATCCATCTGGTCCCAGTTTGTGCTGGGATGGGATTTTTGGAGTCAACCAAGGTCCCTGGAGTAGCCATGGTGTGGTCACTGGTGCCCCACAACTCCCAGCATATCCTCCATCCCACCCCACAACAAAGGAATGTCTCCAGCACAGCAAGTGTTTTGTTTTTATTTAAAACCGCATAAAAAAAATAAGATTTCTCAATTCCCCTGTACAATATTAACTATTAACAAAACCTGCTGGCTACACACGTGGTTACAGGTACAGACTGGACAGTGCAGACAGCCTGGGCCAGCACCCCCCTCCCCAGCCCCAACAACAAGACACCCGTGGAAAAAACCCAAATTCATCTGCAAACTGAGATCTGCACGTGGCAAGGAAAGAACAGCACCCAGAACTATGTACACAGACAGCTGGGGAGAAGCTGCCACCCCACACCTCCACCAGACACCCAATGGAAACACAACAGGCCCAGGGATGGACACAGGACAGAAACAAAGGGAAAACCTGAATGGAAAACCGGGGGGTCAGCAGCTGTAGAAGCAAGGCATGGGTTGGAAACCCACATGAATTATAAATAAATAAATAAGTTATCCTAGCGGCTAGAACTCTTCCTTTAAAAAACAAAACAAACAACAAATTTATGAAAATAAATTAAAAACAAAAACTGGAAATGAGAAAAAGGCAAAATGTTATCACTATTCACAACTGTACATCAAGCTTTGCTCCTGTAGAGCTATGTACACATTTACAGCTGTTGGTTTGCATTGTTTGTGCATTTGTGAGGGCACAGAGAAGCAAAGAACCCCAGAAAACCCGTGTGGGATGGAGGCACAGGAGGCGAGGCATAACCCACTTGGTTCCCAAGCATCTTCTGACCCATTTCCTTTTTGAAAAGAAAAAGGAACTATAGGCCCAGGCGAGTCAGAAAAGCAGCACTGTAGGAAAAGTCAAGTCTTTCCTGCAGCACAGCTCAGATCAAACAGAAGGCACACAAGCGTGGGGCAGGGAGAAGGGACAGTGAGAAGGGACAGCCACTTTGCCACAGGCCCTGCCCTCCCCACAGTTTTCCCCCACTGAAGCTTTTCTTGCAGTCAGGTCATCCAATTCAGCAGGTCAAGATGACACTTGAGAGCCTCCAAAACCAGTCCAAAAAAATTACTGTAAAATCTCAGAAGAGACAAAGTTCAGATGGAGTCCAGGACAGCTGGCTTGGATGGTGGCTACCAGAACTTGGAAGAGCAGGTCCCCCAGCCCAGCTCCAGGGCAGGATGTGCACATTCCCATCTGAGAACATCTGAGGATCCCTGCTCAGTGTTATGGTCAGGATGAAAAAGTCTGGTTTTCTTTGCTTCTTATGACCAGGAGCTGCATGGAGCTGTTACTTGTCTGGCTCCTGGATCAAACTGTGCAGGGTGATCTCAGCTGGTTCCAGGTGAATGTCCTGCAGCCAAGAATGGTTGAAAATATCCTCCAAGGACGGCCTGTCCGAGGGGCGCATGGACAAGCACCACTTGATGAGGTGTTGGCACTCTGGGGAGAGAAAGCAGCAAGCAATGATCAGTCAGGGCAGGCTCACATCCACCTTGTGCCACCATCTGAGCTGTGCCCACCCTGTGCTTGGGAGGAGAGCAGCATGGCAGCACATGTGCCCCTCCTGCAGAGCTCCCTGGGAGCTGCAGCTGCCCCCAGGCACATCCCAAGCCCAGTACCCACCGAGAGAGATGCGCCGTCGGAAGAAGAGCTGGCCCCGGATGATATCCTCATCCTGCTCGAAGGGAACATCCCCACACACCATGTTGTAGAGCAGCACACCCAGGGACCAGATGGTGGCTGAGTGGCCGTGGTAGCGGTGGAAGCGGATCCACTCCGGGGGGCTGTACACGCGTGTTCCTGCGGGGCACAGCAGCTCGTCAGCCCTCGGCACAGCATCCCCGGCACCCGGCGTGACCCGCCCGCCTTCCCGCCAGCACGTGACTCTTGTTTACAAACTTTGGGTTGTAAAAGGAAGGCGCGGGTGCCAGAAGAGGGCAGCAGGGCCCGGGAAAGGCCCGGCCGTTACATGCGAGGAAAAAACCCACCTACGGGTGGGGAAAAAACCACGCCTTCCCCCCCTCCGCGCAATGGTAAAAAAATAAAATTTAAATTATAAACTAAGGTAAACAAGCGGAGAGGAGCAGCCCCAGCCCTTCCGCACCTGCAAACTAAACCGGCCGGTGCTCGGGTTTTGCAAACCCCCCCCTCTGCTCCCCCCTCCCCAGGGTGTTTTTGTCACGCTGGCTTCCCCCGCCCCAGCCCGAGCCAGCCCGGGTGACGGAGGCTGTCAGCAGGGCCGGGAGCCGGCTCCCGTTTCACAACATCCTCCCCGTGCCAAACAGAACTTGGCAGCGGCTGCAGAATTCATGCCGGCCCCCCCTCCCCGGCACGGGGAAACCTCCGGAGCCCGGCCCGGCAATGCCCGGCACCGGGAGTGCACCGGCTATGGGCTCACCGTCAAACTGCGTGTAGAGCGTGTCCTTGAGGAAGGTGCCCGAGCCGAAGTCGATGAGCTTGAGCTCGCCCGTGGCCAGGTCGAGCAGGATGTTCTCGTCCTTGATGTCGCGGTGCAGGACGCCGCAGTTGTTGCAGTGCCGCACGGCCTCCAGCACCTGGCGGAACAGCCCCCGCGCCATCTCCTCGGGCAGGAACCCCCGCTCCGTGATGAAGTCAAAGAGGTCCTGAGACGGCTCCGGACGCTCCATCACCACCACGAAGCTGTCCGGGAGCTCGAACCAGTCCAGGAGCTGGATGACGCCGTGGAAGCCGGAGCCCACCTTGTTCAGGAGCACGATCTCCAGAGGGACGCGGCTGCCGCCGGGCTGCGGGGGCACCACGCTGCCATCAGCGGGGCTGAGCCACCCCCGCCCGCGGCAAGCCCGGGTGTTCCCCTGCCCGCTCCCACAGATCCGGGGGACGCTCCGGTGTCTCCCTGCCCGCTCCCACCGGTGCCGGGCATCCCGGTGTCCCCCTGCCCGCCCCCATCGGCGCCAGGCATTCCCGGCCCGGGATGCTCCGCGTCCCCCGGTGACCCCACACCGCTCCCCCCGCGCCGTCCCGGTTTCCACCCTCGCGTCTCTGCTCATCCCCGCCCGTCACGCTGGGTTCTCCCGCTGGCCCCGCTCACTCACCAGCTCGCCCCACTGCGAGATGCGGTCCCGGGCCACGCGTTTGATCGCCACCTGCGAGCCAAGGGGAACGGCGGGATGAGCTCGGCGCCGGGATGAGCTCGGCGCCCGCCCCGCCGAGCCCCCTCCCGCTCCGCCCGCCGCCGGCCCCGCCACTTACCGGGGCGCCGTCCGAGAGGCGGATCCCCGAGTAAACGCTGCCGAAGCCGCCGCTCCCCAGCAACGGGCCCACCCGGTACAGCTGCTCCAGCGGCTCCTTCTCCTTCCCTGTGGACGAGACCCGCCCGTCAGCGCTCCGCCCGCTGCCCCGGCCGGCCCCGAGCCGGGACGGGCACCCCCACACCGGCCGTCCCTCACCTGGCTGTATCTTGGCGGGGTGCAGCTCGCCGGCGGTCCCGGAGCGGAGGTGCGCCAGCGAGGTGATTTTGGAGAGCAGCATGCCGGCGTTGGGGCCGGTGGCGGCACCTGCGGCGGGGCGCGGGGCCGGGCAGGGCTGTGAGGGCGCTGAGGGCAGGGCAGGGCGGGCTGCGGGCGCGAGCGGCCGCTCCGCGCGAGGCCCGGCCGCGTGTGGCGCGCGGCCCCTGCCGGCCCCGCGAGCCGCAGGGGCCGGGGGCGGGGCCGCACGCCCCGCGGGGCGTGGCTACGCATCATAACCACGCCCCTCCTAGGCCCGGCGGCCAATGAGGAGCGGGCGCGGCGGCGGCGCGCGCGGGCAGCGCTGCCCGGGCGGCCCCGCGCGGTCACGGGGCCACGCCCACGGCCACGCCCAGCGGCGCTGGTTCGCGCGCTGCGTTTTCCCGGGAATCGCCGCTTCCCCCGTGCCCGGCGTCCCCCGGGCTCACCCCGCCGCTCCGCTCTTCCGCTCTTGCTCCATCACGCGCCAACCAGCGCGTGAACTTTTCCCCTTTCCAGTAAAAGTGGCCATGTGGCCCTTCCAGCTGCGGGCTCTTGACTAATATCGCTGTTTTTTAGGGTTTTTTTAACCCCCCCCACCCCGTCTTCTTTTTTCCGCAGAAGTCGCTGGCTGAGATGCCTCCCCGAGTTCCAGAGATAAGATAAATAATTTACTGGATGGAGATCTCTGATTACTCACTCTATTAGCATTTGGAGCAAAGAGCTCCAGCCACTGGGAGCTGAATTATTCCAGACAAAGCCCATCTGGGCTCCTGCTCCTAAGCAAGACCGAAGAGTTCCTGGCATCCCGCACATACTTGTGGGATGAATTGCTTGAAATCGAATGGGGTTTACTGGAAATGCTGGTGAGATCCTATCCCCTTTAGTGTTAAAAAAAAGGATTAAATACAACCAAGATGCAGCCCCTAAACTGGGGTTTGGAGCTGTGGCCCAGCCCTTGCAGTGGCCGGGAAGGACTCGCCACCACAGCTGCTGCTTTTAGATTTACCCAGAATGTGACACATCCTCTTTCTGGGGCTGAGCCAACAAAAAACTGGAAAATCTACCTTCCGTTTTACCCAGAAAGTGACATTTTTTATTTAGGGAAAAGTGTGGAAAATCTGACGCAGCGCCTCCATTCCTCTTTGTATAAAATATATAATTGTTTAAAAAAAATATTTAATATATTGTTGTTGCAATTCGAGGTGATGCAAGCTGAGAGTGGGGCAGAGGGGCAGGCAGCGCCTTATTCCCAGCCCTGACGCCTGGGCACATTTGGGACAACTGGTTCTGCCAGTCGCTGCTCAGCCGTGGGATGAGGTGACTTAGCATTTGGCCCCGAACTCATTATCAAATTCCTTGCCAGGATGATGAAAGGCACCGAAGGGGACCTGTTGACAAACACAGCTCGCCGGGCTTTCCCGGGGGCTGCCTGTCCCTGACTCCTCAGAAGCAGCTCTGCCCAAACCTGCTCATTAGCGTCGCAGGGAGCAGCAGCGTGCCTTGCAAGCGCCACGAGCTGGGGCCAAAATCATCCTCGTGCGTGAACCTGCCCAGCTGCTGCACTGAGTCAGCGCCGGCTCCTCCTGCTGGCAGCAGGGCTGGGTCCCCTTGGGTCGGGGAAACCCCTCCTGGCCGAGGAGAGTGCATGTTTGGGTCCTCTTGGAGCAGGGAAACTCCTCCTGGCCGAGGGGAGCGAAGGGTTGGGTCCCTTTGGGTCAGGGAAATCCCTCCTGGCAGGTGAGGGGAGCTCTTGGAGCAGGGAAACCCTTCCTGGCAGAGAGGAGCTCAAGGTTGGGTGCCCTTGGGTCAAGGAAACCCTTCCTGGCCAGCCAGGGGAGCTCAGGCTTGGGTCCCTTTGGATGGGGAAATCCCTCCTGGCAGAGGAGAGCTCAGAGTTGGGTCCCTTGGATGGAGGGAACCCCTTGGATGGGGAGAGCCCCTCCTGGAAGAAGAGAGCTCAGGTTTGGGTCCTCTTGGAGCAGGGAAACCCCTCTTGGCAGAAAGGAGCTCAGGGTTGGGCCCCTTTGGATGGAGGAAATCCCTCCTGGCAAAGAGGAGAGCTCAGGGTTGAGTCCCTTTGGATGGGGAAACTCCTCCCAGCATAGGGGAGCTCAGGGTTGGGTGCCTTTGGAGCAGGGAACCCCTCCTGGCAGAGGAGAGCTCAGGATTGGGTGCCCTTGGATCAGGAAATCCCTCCTGGCAGAAGGGGGCTCAGGTTTGGGTCCTCTTGGATCTAAGGGAGCGCCCTCCTGGGGAGAGTAGGGAGGAGCTCAGGACTGGATCCCCTTGGATTTGGGAACCCCCTCCTGCTCCCCGTCCTGGCCACGTGGAGCTGGGAGCATGCCACCTTCCCAGCCAGCCACCTCCCAGATTCCACCCAGACCCAGCCTATCCTGTTCCCAAAATGACCCCAAAAGCAGGGCTGGGATTCACCTTTATCCCCCCAGCCCATTCCAGACACTCACCTTTCCCTGCCAGCCCGGGTGAGGCCATGGGGATGTGTCAGAAATTCAAACTAAAACAAAACAAACCCCATCCTGCTGCTCTCACCCACTTCGCCCTCATCCCTGGGCATCTCTTCTCTCCCCATCCCTGTTCCCCTGGGGTGAAACCCGCCGAGGATGAGGATGGTGGGTGCAGGACAGCAGTGACATCCCTAAACATGGGGGATGTCCTGCGGGTCCTGCCCTGCCCAGAGCTGCCCCATCCATCCTGGAGCATCCCCAATTCCTGCCCTGAGCCCTCGGGGAGCAGTTTGCATCCCGAGGGAGACTCCACAGCCCTTGCAAGGAGAAAAAACCCAACCAGAGCCATGCTGGGGGAGAAACGGGACCCTGGGGTGGCAGGTCTGGGGGACAGGAGCTCCCAGCAGACATCAAAAGATCAGTTCTGAGCCCTGCAAACAATCCCGGCAGCTTTCAGGCTCTTCAGCGGCATTCCAGTCTAACCGGGGCTGCCTTGCATGATAATCAGGCTTAATTACTGCTTTATCGCTTGATTGCCGTGCTGGGCCCTCGGAGCTGCAGTGTTGCTTTCGCAGTTTACTTTTTGTATTTCCTCCCCCTCGCCTTCCCCGCCAGCACAATTAGCAAATAGGTGAGAACGGGGAAGGGCCGGGGCGATGCCCAGCAGGGAGAACGGCTCGGGGGTGAGGGGATTGAATTCAGGTTTGCACCGATGTCCTGGAACAAACCAGCAAGGTCAAAGCCCCACGGGCATCCACCGGTGAGGATGCGGGGCTGTGAGTGCCGTGACACACACGAGGGAGGGCTGTGGTTCCCTTTGAGTCACTGCCTGACCTTGGCTGAGCCTGCCCCTGGCTCCCCCAGCTCGGGGAACCGGCTGGCCCAGGGCGTGGGGCACCCAAAATGTTCCCAAAATGACCCCAGATGTTCCCAAAATTACCCCAAATGTTCCCAAAATTACCCCAGATGTTCCCAAAATGACCTGCGGGTCTCCAGAGGAGCCTGAACCCCTCCCTGATAAAAGCTGGGAAAAAAGGGATTTGAGGCATCTCAGCAATGCCCCATGAGGAGGGCACCGAGCCCTTTGCCCACCTTGGCTTGTCCCAGCCTGGCAGAGGAGGAGAGGAGAGGAGAGGAGAGGAGAGGAGAGGAGAGGAGAGGAGAGGAGAGGAGAGGAGAGGAGAGGAGAGGAGAGGAGAGGAGAGGAGAGGAGAGGAGAGGAGAGGAGAGGAGAGGAGAGGAGAGGAGAGGAGAGGAGAGGAGAGGAGAGGAGAGGAGAGGAGAGGAGAGGAGAGGAGAGGAGAGGAGAGGAGAGGAGAGGAGAGGAGAGGAGAGGAGAGGAGAGGAGAGGATGCTCCCACCCACCCACAGTGAGCGATCCCTGGTGGCACCGGGTCTGTGCCACCGCTGGGACACCCCTGTGTGTCACCACCTGCTCTGAGTCACCCTACAAACACTGTAAGGAGCTCTGGGGTGTCACATTTGGAAATGTGGGCACGTTCCTGGTGTGGCAGTGAGGGTGAGGGACATCCCTGCAGGATGAGGGTGCAGGGTGTCCCCACGAGAGAGGGGAGGAGCAGGGTCAGGGACATCCCTGCAGGATGACACCAAGCCAGGGGTGCAGGGTGTCCCCCCAAGAGAGGGGAGGTTTGGGGTCCCCTGGGTTTGGATCACGAGTGCTGTGAGCCACGAGGCTCTGCCCGGGTGCTGCTTTTCCTCATCCTCATGTTCCCCCCAGACCCAGCAGGGACCACAAGGTGACACCTTGGGGACCACACGCCACATCCTGGGGCTGGAATCTCCCGAGCACAGGGAGGAGAAAGGTCCTGGCTGAACCTTTCCTGCTGCAGCTCCCCCAAACCCCCTCAGCACCCAATCCCAGGAGTTTGGGTGCCAATTCCCACCAGACAGTGATGGGAGCAGGGCAGGAGGTGCCAAGACCCATCCTGCTCCCTGGGTGTGGATTTCTTCTTAATAATTGTAAATTTTGGCAGATTTCTTCTTAATAATTGTAATTTTTTTTATTTGTGCGGATTTCTTCTTAATAATTGTAATTTTTTTTATTTGTGCTGATTTCTTCTTAATAATTGTAATTTTTTTTATTTGTGTGGATTTCTTATTAATATTTGTATTTTTTTTAATTTGTGCGGATTTCTTCTTAATAATTGTAATTTTTTTTTCTTTTTTTTTTCTCTTTTTTTTTCTGTATGTTGGCTTTTTCGCGGGCTTTTTGCGGCGAGGTGTGCGGGGAGGCGGCAGCATGGCTAATCTGCTTTGTGAATAGAGCCTGACGGGGGGGGCGGCCGAGGGGATCGGGGAGGTGGAAGGAGCCGCATATTTGGGATTCCATCATCTGGGTGGGCTCCTTCTCCCCAGACTCTCAGGATGTGGGAAATGGAAGATGAAAGGAGCTGCATTTCCAGCCTCTCGGGTTACAATGTCTAAAGCAGAAAAGGGGTGGTTGGGGAAAGAAAGAGGAAAAAAAAAAAAAAAAAAAAAAAAAAGAGTGGGGAGGGGGGGGAGTGGGATGCTACAGGGAAACCTGGGTTGGGAAATGGCCCGGGTGGGTTGGGGCAGGGAAGGGGGCGGCTGGGGCCGAGCCGCTCGTGTTTCACATCACGTCAGGGCTGAGGAATTTCCTCTGCTCTGGGGGTGCCTCGCAGAGAAAAAGGGGGAGGCTTTAAGGTTAGCTGGGGATGAATAATAGCCAAGAGAGGGATTAGAAGTGTTACCCAGGGGCTGCTGTTTACAAGCAAACCCTCCTGCCGAGAGCAGCAGGGGAAAGTGGGATGCATTGGGGTGATGGCGGGGTGGTGGATGTGCCACCCACATCCCACATCCCTTCCCCAGAGCACAGGGGGATCCCCCCAGCCCCTCAGCAGGGTCCCAGCACACGTGGCATGTCCTGGGGTGCCCAGCCTGCCTTCCCCTCCTGTCCCCCTTCTGTCACCCTGAGCTGCAGACACCCAGATCCTCCCTGTGAGAATCCACAGAGGATTTGTGTCACACCTGGAGAAGTAAAAGGGAGAAGGAATGTAAGGAGTGGGGAGGGGGTACAGAGACACAGCCTGGGGTTT